>NC_138822.1:2297562-2901418 GCF_965178545.1 Coloeus monedula | reverse complement strand
AAAGAAAAAAAGGAAGTGTGATAAAGAAAGGAAAGAGTGATAGAAATGAAGGAAAAGAAAGAAAGGAAAGGGAGAATAGAAGAGAGAAAAAGAGAGAAGAAAGAGAGAAAGAAAGAAAGAAAGAAAGGAAAGAAAGAAAGAAAGAAAGAAAGAAAGAAAGAAAGAAGAAAGAAAGAAAGAAAGAAAGAAAGAAAGAAAAAGAAAGAAAGAAAGAAAGAAAGAAAGAAAGAAAGAAAGAAAGAAAGAAAGAAGAAAGAAAGAAAGAAAGAAAGAAAGAAAGAAAGAAAGAAAGAAAGAAAGAAAGAAGAAAGAAAGGAGAAAGAAAGAAAGAAAGAGAACAGGTATCAGGTGGGGGGAGAGAAAGAGTGACAGAGGCAGCTTAGGCTGAACACTTCACCCCTCCGTGCATGCCAGCGCTCCCGTTGATGCTCTCCATCAGGTCTCCTTGGTGCTGAGGGTCCCACAAAAACATTGAGTTCAGCACATGGGCAGACACCTGGGCTGGGGGAATGGCCAGGTACCTCCCCTGGCGGGGGAGAAGTTTGGCACAATCTCTTGCAACAGCCTCTGCATCTGTTGCATCACTTTGCTTCCTGTGCAGTGCTGTGCTGCAAGGCCTCAGCAGTGAGCCTGGGGAGCACTTTGGGGCTCTCAGAGGGATAATGGCTCCTCCCTGCCTCTCCTTCTCCTTCTTCTCCTTCTTCTCCTTCTTCTCCTTCTTCTTCTCCTTCTTCTCCTCCTTCTTCTCCTTCTCCTTCTCCTTCTTCTCCTCCTTCTCCTTCTCTTCCTTCTCCTTCTTCTCCTTCTTCTCCTTCTCCTCCCTCTTCTTCTTCTCCTCCTTCTTCTCCTTCTTCTCCTCCTTGTTCTTCTTGGTCTCCTTCTTCTTCTTGGTCTCCTTGTTCTTCTTGGTCTCCTTGTTCTTCTTGGTCTCCTTGTTCTTCTTGGTCTCCTTCTTGTTCTCCTTCTTGTTCTTCTTCTTGTTCTCCTTCTTCTTGTTCTCCTTCTTCTTGTTCTCCTTCTTCTTCTGGTTCTTGTCCTTGTTCTTCTCTGTGGTGATGCGAGGTTTGTTATTGTATTTTAATGTGTTCTCTGTACCCCAATGGTTCATCCCTACCTTCCCTACTCCTATTCCCAGCTGGTTTGTCCCAGACCCAAGCCGCTCCCCCGGTGCTCCCTACATGGTTGTTCTCCTCCCCTTGTTCTAGCTCTTTCCCTATCAATCACCCAAACCCCTCCTGTTGTTCCCGAAGGTCCAGTGTCCATCATCTGAAACCTCCCAGTTTACCCTTATATGGTCCCCATCAATCCCCCGAGACCCTACCCCTCTAGATCCCTCCCCCTCTGGAAATCCCCTAAACCTCGATGCCCCATTGGGGCATGTGATCCCTTTCCCTCCTCCTCTTGAGGCTACTGGCCCAAGGAAATGTCTATCCCTGTCCCTATCCCTCCCCTAAGGACCCCTATTGGTCCCCTGTTAAGCCCTCCCCATGGTAATGCCTGCCCTTATAATGTATTACCCAGAGCTGCTCAAGGGTTGTCTCCTGTGAGTTTCCTTCAATAAAATTGGATTTCCTCCTGTGGCGTCCTCGCTACTTTTTATCCTCTCCCTCATCCAGACTGCTGACAGCCACTGTGCCTGGAGCTTCAGCTCCCGTGGGCAGAGCTGAGCTCCTGAGGAGCAGCTTTAAAGCTGAGAGCCTTCGGCTGCTCCTGACTCCTGCTGCACACCGCAGGAGCTAGCCTGGGCAGTGGTCAGTGGCGGTCACTGTGACACTTCTCGTTCATGTTCTTGGTTGTCTCGGTTTTGAAAGACAGGTGTCTGCTAAGGAAGGCAGAAGCCCCCCTTGAAGTGGCAGATATA
Source organism: Coloeus monedula (assembly GCF_965178545.1). NCBI lineage: Eukaryota > Metazoa > Chordata > Aves > Passeriformes > Corvidae > Coloeus > Coloeus monedula. The sequence goes on along the minus strand of NC_138822.1, from coordinate 2,899,557 downwards.
ACCCTTTTTCCCTCCAAGTTATTATATTTTGAAATCAAGGGCCTTTAGGCAGAGATGTGGGAAATAGGAATAACAGTTCTTTACTATATATATATATATATATATGTATATGTGTATAACCAGTCAAACAAAACAACAACAACTCTGGCAGTAACAGCACACACAAACCCAGTCCCAGCCTTCTCGGCTGTCGGGCCCTTTCCCCTCGGGTGCAGTTCCGCTCGCAGCCGGCAGGGGCGCTGGCGGCTCCCGGTGAGCAGGGCAGGTGCGATGGTTCCCCCGCGCCTGCAGGGGGCGCTCCGGAGCGAGCTCGGGAAACACGCGGGCAATGGCGGCCTGGGATCCCGGGAAGGGAAGGAACAAAGGCTTCACAAACCCCTGGGCAGCCGATCCTGGACTCTCAGGAGCAGCAGGCTGGGAACGGCAGGCAGGAGCGGCAGGCTAAAGCGGCAGGCCAGAGCGGCAGGGACGAACGCAAATCCCGGGTGGCAGGCGAGATGTATCCAGATGGGGGAACCCCACGGATGCCCAGGCAGGCAGGGCGAGCAGGGCTACAGCGTAGCAAAAGCTCGAAGCAGCAGCAGCGGGGCAGGGCAGCCACAGCTCGGCCTCCAGCAGGGCAGGGAAAACGGCTTTTGGGGTCCCGGCGTTGTTTCCAGCAGGAAGAGAAGAACGGCCAAAAAAGAAAGAAGCAGCAGCTCCTTTCTCTGCAGCTTCTCTCTCCGGGCGCTCAGAGCGAACTGCCCCCACACCCAGGTGTAGACAAAAAAGTAGCCAGGCCCGCCCCACTCCCTTTTTGTCTTTCTTAAGTACAGCTATTTGTCCCCTAGCAACATGCATATGGGAGAAAATTCCTTTAACAGAAAAAAAACCCCTAAGACTAAACTAAAACCCCAACATTGGTCTTGTTCTTGTTATCCTTTTACGTTGTCTTCTTTTTCTTCTTCTTGTTCATGTTTTGTATTCTTGTTCTTTTTCTTGGTCTTGTTCTTCTTTTTCATCTTCTCTTTTTTCTTCTTCTTTGTGTTTGTGTTCTTGCTCTTTTTCTTGGTCTTTTTTTTCTTCTTCTTTTTCTTACTCTTTTCCTTATTTTGACTCTTCTTCTGATTCTTACTCATTTTCTCACTCTTATTCTTATTTCTATTCTTATTTATTCTTATTATTCTTAATTTTTTCTTACTCATTTCTATTCTTATTTATTCTTATTGTGTATTCTTATTCTTTTTGTTACTCTTATTTCTATTCTTATTTATTGTTATTCTTATTCTTTCTTATTCTTGTTCCTATTGTTGCTCCTATTCTTACGCTGTTTTAGTACTATTACTTTGTCATCGACTTCATTTTCTTCTTATTATTCTTCTCTTTTTTATTCCTATTTATATAATATTATAATATTATATACTATATTATTGTTATTCCTACTCTTATTCTTTTTGTGTTTTTTGGAGGAGTTTTGTGGTTTTTTTGGTGTGGAATTTTTTTTTTATTACTACCTCTATTTCTTAACCCTAACTTTCTTTTGTTTTGCAAGAATGGTGTGTGTCGAGTCCGGCAGCGTGCGGTCGTGTCCTGGGAGCAACAGCTCCTGTGTGTGCCCATTCATCGTGGATGAAATGGCAAAGGATGAGCACGGAATCCTTTCCGGATGAGAGGAAGTGGCCTGAGATCCCAGCAGGGGAGGTGCAGCTTCAATATGGATCAGCGGCTGCGGCTCCCTCAGGCCGCCCGGCAGGCTGCAGGCCGGCCGCCGTCTCCAGGCCCGGCCTGGTGCTGCTGGCAGCGGCCGCTAATGCTCCGGCTGCGCCGCCAGGCAGGGGCAGCGGAACAGCGCCCGCAGCGCCCGCAGCGCCCGCCTGAAGCGCGAGGGGCGTCTCCTGTGGGGAGCCAGCTGCCCGTGTGGGGCCTGGGCGCCCAGCTGGGCGGCCGAGGGGCCGGGGGGGCCGTGCGGGGCAGGCCCCGGCCTCTCTGGCCCTGCCGCTGGCACCTGCTCGGCCGAGGCAGGAGAAGACAGGTATTCCACGGGGGTTTGGGCTTCCAGAGGGTCAGACGTGGCATAGAGCGGCTCTGGGGGGCACCACTCCAATGCCTGCACCCACGACTCCACCCAAGCCTCCCGAGGGACAGGCACCGAGAGCCCATCTCGTGCCAAGCCTGCCAGTCTTTGCTCCCTGTCTTCTTCTTCTTCCTCGTGCAGCTCCAGGACGCTCACGTCGTCCCACTCGTCGTCCTCCCGCCGCAAGGCCACGAGCGCCGTGCTCCGGACGCTGGCGTGTTCCCCGCTGTCCTGCGCCGGCTCTCGGTCGCTGTCGTCTTCCCAGCTGGACTGCACGGAGGCTCTTCTCTCAGCATTGCCTTTGGCCGCCTCCTGGCCACTGGAGTCTTGCTCTTCACCAAGCGCTTGGCCACTGCGCTCTTCCCAGTGCACGTGCTCTCGGCAGCTCCCGACCTCTCTGGGGGACAGCTCTTGCTGGCTTTCTTCTTGCCAGTCTGGGAGCTTTGAGGAGGCAGCAAATCCTCCTTGCAAAAGCTCTTGCTTTGTGTCTTCTTCCCAGTCAGAAAGCTCTTGGTAGCTCCTGGCTTCTTCCTGGGACAGCTCTTGCTCGCTGCACACATCCCAGTCAGAGAGTTTGTCATAGCTACCAACTTCTAGTGGGGACACCTGTTTCTCAAGATATTCTTCAAAGCCCAAATATACTAGGTAACTCTCAATGTCTTCTTGGGCCAGCTCTTGCTCCACGCACTCGTCCGAGTCCGAGACTGCTGGGGAAGGCTTGACCTCTGCTTGGGAGGGCTCTTGCTTGCTGTGCTCTTCCAAGACAGAGAAATCCCAGTAGCTCCCGGATTCTCCTTGGGACAGCTCCTGCTTGAGGCCTTCATCCCAGTCAGAGAGCTCTTGGCAGATACCAGCATCTCCTGGGGACAGCTCTGGCTCAGCGCAGGCTTGCCCTGGACTCACTTGCTGGTGCTGCTGCGTTTCTCCTCGGGAGAGCTCTGGCTCTTCCTCACCATCACGCTGGGAAAATTCAAGGTCCCCAGTCAAGGCCCCCTCCTCGCTCTCTTGCTCTGCCCCGACTGAGCCCCTCTCGGCCTCCTCCTGCTGCTCACTCCAGCCCTGGGCCCCCCGCAGGCTGGGCGAGGGGCTGGGGGGGCAGCAGGGGCTGTGCGGGGCAGAGAAGGGGCTCTCTCCCCTTTCTCCTGCAGCTGCTGCTTCGCCTCGTGCAGCCACGCTGGGCTCCAGGTGCCTCTGCTCCTCTGGCTGCTGGCCAGAGCCCGGCACCTGGAGCCCAGCCTTGCTCCCAGGCTCACGGCTGCTGCGGCACGCTGAGTCCAGCAGGGCCTGGCTGCGGCCTGGGGGGCTCTGTGGGGCAGGGACGGGGCTCTGTGTCTCTGCCCGTGGCGCCTCCTCATCTTCATCCCCTTGGTACGCTTGCTGCGCTCTCACCCTTTCTGCCCACTGGGACAGCTCTTGTTGTCTCCCATGTGCCCACTGCACTCTCACATGTACCTGCCAGCGCTGCAGCTCCTGGGCTCTCACAGCTCCCCAGGGACAAAGCCCCTGACGGGCCACCTCTTCTTGCCACTGCTGAAACTGGCGCACCGTCACTTCTTCCCGCAGGCACAGCTGTCGGCCGCTGACGCCTGCCCGTGGGGAAAGCTCTCCATGCACGGCGTGTTCCCACTCTTGCTCAGTGGTGACACAGGCCCCCTCGTCCTCCTCCTCAGTCTGTGACAGGGGCAGGACTGAGCTGCCCACTGCCCCCAGCCACTGCCCGCCGAGGGCCTGATCTTCCGGCCAGCCGGGCAAGGGGCTGGGGGGCTGCGAGTTGGGGTAGGCCTTGTCCTCCTCCATCTGGGGCAGCCTGGAGCACAGACAGGTCCCGGGACACAGCGGCTCCTGGGACTGGCCACCGCAGGGCCCTGCAAGGTCCCGTGTATGGCCTCAGCCGGGCGCGGCGCTCCCATGTCACAAAGGCCTCTGGGCACCACCATGTCCCGCCTCGCCGAGGGCCCTGACACGGGGCGCCCGTGTCACAAAGGGCCACCCGCGGCTCCCCTTGCACAGCCGAAGGACTGCACGTGGCACAGGGCAGCCCCCGGCCTCGTGGGCTTCCAGCCCCTTGTTCCGAGCCGGGGATTCAAATGGTCAGGAGTGCCTGTGCCCAAATGAAGTGCAAACGAGAGCATATGCCAAAGTCATTTGTGTGGCTTTTATTGAACAGTTAATGTGAGAGACGGGGGGAGAGAGAGAGAGAGAAAGAGCAAAAAAAGAAGAAAGAAAGAGAGAAAGAAAGGGAGAAAGAGTGAAAGAGAGAAACAGCAAAAAAGAAAGAGGCAAAGAGAGAGCAAGATGGAAAGCAGGAAAGAAAGCAGAAAAGAAAACAGGAAAGCAAGAAAGCAAGAAAGCAAGTGTTATAAATGACTGTGGGAGGTTGGCTTTTGTAGTCCTCCATGACAAAAGTTTCCCTCTGGTAATAATTTGTTAAAACAGTTAATGGCTAATTGGTTCCAAGTTACTGTTAAATGGTTAAGGGGTATTTTGTTATTTGGGTAACTGTTAAATCTGTTTGTGTATTTAATTTGGGAAACGGGGCTGATGAGTTTTAGGTTTGCTTCTTGTATTAGTACTAAGCCTGGAGTTGATTGACAGGAGGGGAAGGGAGAACTTTCTAGAAGGGGGGGAGAGGTAACTGTGATTAGCTTAAGGGGATAACCCGAGGACCTGGACTGGACCAGGACTTCACCAATCACTTGATGCCCCTACCTTGTCTATTTGAATGAACCAGTAACCTGGACAATGAGCCGACAAACACCAATCGAGTTGTCTCCAAGACTCTCGGGAGGGGGGTGGCGCTCCTGGGAGGGGTATAAAAGGTGACTCCCCTAGCAATCTGGGTTTCTGACCAATTGATCCAGGTTGAGCACCCATCGTGGCTTGGGTTCTCCTCCCTGGGAATAAGCTAGCCAGCTGTTAGGAACCTTAATCGCTCCATTGTTAGTTTTTGTTACGAAACCTGCTTAGCAGGAAAATTGGCTACAGTCGTTTTTTTTCACAGGCAAGCAAGAAAAGAAAGAAAGAAAAAGAAAGAGCCAAGAGAAAGAAAGATGAGGATGTTTAGTCACTACTAACTCTGGGTAGTTTAATCTTTAGTGGAAATGAAAGACAAGAAATTTGATTGTGCAGTTAATTGTAGGATGGGGACCTGTAATATCCAAGGAGAACTGTAGAGAAAATATGCCATTGGAAAAAAACATATCTATATCTTTTTGATACAATGCAACAGTGCTGTTTCTGTGAAATGTTTTGAAAGCTGCACTGATTTCTGTTATTTCTACTGGTGTAAAGGGAAAAGGTGTAAAACCATAATTTTTTCTGACTTTTGTGTATAGATCACTCAAATGTATCTGTCTTTTGTACTAGTAATTGTGAAGACATTAACATGGAATATGTTTCCAGTTTTGGCTGCTGTCCTCAGGAACAACATGAAACCAACTACTGAAACTTTGGAAGGAACAAAGGAAAGGATCAGACTTGTGAAAAATGAATTTTGAGGAAAGGTGAAGGTGAGACATAATGAATCTGACATCTGTCAGAAAGAGGAGAAAGAAATGTGTTCTATGTCCTGTCCCTGGTAAGACAGGAAGCAGGAAGTATGAGTTGATGAAGGAGAGTTTAGCACAGATATTCAGAAAATTTGTGAAAAACTGCAGCAGATTGATTAGGAAATGTTGTTTATGTTACAGTTTCAAAGGTCTTTAATTACACATTAGACTGAACAATAACTGAGAGGAAGTGGGTGGTCTACACATCCTCCCCAGGGTGTGTTCTACCTCTTTGTCTGTCCTGCTCTTGGGTTATGCTGCATTATTTTCTTCTGTTTTTTCTCCTTTTGTGACAGTCTAAAGTCTCCCTGGCCCTTTGTCAAATTGCCTATTGCTCCACAGGGCAAACATGCATTGATTTAAGTTAAGCTTGGTTTGGAATAGTTGAGCTTGGTTTCTGTTTCTAGCTGAACTGTGTTCCAGACCCCTTATCACCTCATTTTTAAAGTTTTGTTGTTTGGTGTTTTTTTTTTGTTTTGTTTTTTTGTTTTTTGTTTTTTTGGTTTTTTTAAATTTTTTTATTTTTTAAAGAAGGAACTCAGACTAATTAGGTCAAGTCCTTCAGGTCTGTTTCCACCAAGCTTTTCAGTTTTGTAAATGGAAGAGCTCTGTACTTCTGATTTTTCTTATTAAAAGTTCGTTCATTTGGTTTTTTTTTTTTTGGAAGAACCAATTCAGATGCCCTGAGAGACAAATATGGGGTTCCAAAACAGTCCTGGTTAGATCTCTAATGCTTCAAGCATGCTTAATTTCCATTTCTAGGTTATTTAGTCTTGCATCTGGTTCTTCAAAGGAATCTTATTTGGTTTTCAATTTGGACATAGAGATTATACTTAATCTTTATTCCATTACTAGCCAGCCTTTATGTAAAATAAGGAAAGCACTACTGATACGTGAAAAAAGTTTCAGGGAAATGAGATTTTTTAAAAAGGTATAATTTAGAACTTCTGATCTTTGAATATTTTTTTAGATATTTATGCATAGAAGCAAATAATTTAATAAAATAAGCCTTTGCAGGCAGAGCTTATTTGTAACAGTGGTACTCCAAAGCTGGAACTTTAAAAAAGGAGGAGAATGAACAGAAAAATCGCCCCTGATAATACTTTTCTCTAAGTCTCATTTTAGACGTTCCATGATGAACTTGGTGCTGATACATGTGCTTTAACAGTAACAGCAAACTCTTAATCTCAGAATGGTATTTTTATTTCTTGGCTTCCTAGTGTGGTTCAAAAAATATACAGATCCTTAAAAACTTTAAGATTTGTTGGTTGCGTTTTGTGAAGCTGAAAGGAATTTAACAGCCCGTTCCTGGAAAAAATGGTTGTGTCAAGGATTCCTGGGGCACATGGAAATAAGAGGCTCCTTATTCCATAGTTGTCATCCTTATCCCTTCAAATCACTGACTGTTTCTCCAAAATGATGTCAGAATACAGGGGGAAGATGCAGTGAATTATGTTCAGGTGATCACTGTGTAAATATCTGAACACAGAACATTATATTTTATTTCCATTGTGTTGGATCTAACCTAAAGCTCTGAAGTAGTTGCAGTAAATAATCTATTTTCCTTTTATCTCTCAAGTACCGAAAATTTATTTGGAAATGTGATGTACCAATCTTTATAAACTTAATCTGTAGCTAACATTATCTGGCACTCTAAAAATCATAACAAAAATGTTTATTTGCACTGAACAGATTGCCCAATCTGAATTGTTACTTACAAAGAGCATCATAAGAAACTTCCAGAAAATTGGAACCACTTTCTAATTTAGACAGAATTCTTTACAACCTCCAAAAATAATGTCACTTGCTGTATTGACTTTTAAAAAATGCTTATTCTCTAAAATTAACCTTCTCTAAACTAACACTGGTGGTAAATAGAATGAAATATACTCAAATCCTTAAGTTTGGCTTCAATAAGAAATAAATTAAGAGTAAATAACATGGGCTAATAGAAGTATTAACAAAGAAATTACATTACTGCCATCATTTTCTAAAGAAAATATCCTGTGAAGTACTATCCCCTAGAGGTAGTTGGAAAACTCCCATATTTAAAACTTGCTGTAATAAAATTTCGGTGTTGCTCTAGAGTTCAAATTTTCCATTAGAAAAGCTTAAATAATTTTCTTAAGGAGAATTGAACATATTTTTATCAGTGTTTATCATTCTTGCAAGACCCCATGGTATTTAGTAAGGATGCAGTTTAAGGATATATTTAACTTCTGCTATTTCTATGGAAGTTTTGTTGGACTTACAAAGCACACTTTAAACTCTTCAATTAACTGGCAAAACGTATTAGAGAAAATTGAGTGGTTGTTTTTTTGCAAAGCTGAGACTTATTAAAAGAAGCAGAGGTGAGATTTGCAAATTACAACTTCCATAAGGGTTGACATCCACACAGAGAAGGAAAACTGGTTTTGAGCAAAGCAGCAGCTTTGGTTAGGGACCGAGTCCGGAGAGCTGGCCGGATAAACGACACGTACACCGATATGATTAAGCGTCGTTCTCCCTTTATTGTTCAACTATGCCAACTTGTATCTACTTCTGCAAAGATTCACCCCCAGTCCCTCTAGACAGCCTCTAATCAGCGGGGGAGATGACCAGTGCATAACTTGGAAGGACTCTCAGGGCTGCCTGCAGCCAGGGGCCAGTTCAGGGGTTTTTTCCTCAGCAACCCTGGGTTGTCCAATCTTTCCAGGGCTATCATATGCCCCTGTTCCATAAGGAATCCCTCTACACAGCAGTAAAGCAGACTTAGTTCAGCAAGTCACATTTCTGGAACATGGAAATTTTGGAGCATTTTTGAACCCCTTCTGTTAACATTACGAGATCAAAACAATGGCCATGGAATTAGGATCTTTCCTGGAAAAAATTTCTTGTGCGTGAGCCCACTTCTCCATTTTCTCCCCTTGCTCTGCACCCAGACTGGGTTACTTCTTCAGTTTATCTCTGTGGTTTGGGATTCTAATGCCATGAATTGTCCAGAATAATATATTCCTTAGAAAGAAGAGCCCCTGCTGACATAACAGAGGTGAATTTAAAGGAAATGCTAAAAACTTGGTAGGACTGAAATAAAGGCAATATAAAAGGGAGAAACTGAATGCCAGTTTTAATTTCCATGTGTGCCTCAAAATATCTAAATGCAATTTATGCAGGGAGCCTTATTTCCTTTATTGTAATTGTCTCCTCTTCTACCACTCTGCCTATTTGGATATTTTTCCCTTCACTAATATAAACAAATTGCTAATCAAGTGGCCAACAACAATCTACTGTTATATCAGTCATCAAGCCCAGGAAAATTTGTTCTCTTAATTATATGACAGAATCACCTGAAAAAGAATCTGAAAGGAAGTTTTGTTGTTATCTGTTCCTGTAGCTAAGAAATATATTTCTTTCTGAGAGCAAAGCTTCACACGTTTACTTTCTTAATTTTTATTTTTCAGAATACTCCCTCCATCATTCCCCACTGTCCTCCAGCTTGCTCAGAGGCTTGTGTGCATCTACAAACCCCACACATTTTCCTCTCATATTCTGCACAGTGGTTATTTTTAAGAGTTAATCAAACCGTCTGAGATCAGGCTTTGTTGTGGTTTTGCAGAGAGGTTCCATGCACAGGAGCTATTTAGGGAGAAGATGCAGGAGGTGAGTACAAGGGGCTTTAAAATCCCTATCATCCTGCCTATGGAATGCTCTTGGAATGATTCTGTATTTCTGGTGATATGGTTGTGTGCCCTGCGGTCCCTGGGCAGTTTGTGGCTGCTGACATAACGAAGATGGGAAAAGTTTGTGAGCTGGATACGTGCGATAACAGGATGAAAGTGAAGAGAAAGGTGATCTGTATTTAGATTTGTTTTGCTGCTGTGTAAGACTCTTCTAATCCTTACTCATAGGAACAGTGCAAGTAAAGGTATTAGGCATGTTTGCTGCATGATATTTGTTGACTGTAGAGAGTTTCATAATGAAAATACTGTCCAATAATAATATATCTCACTAAATCGTTCATTTTAGGCTGAAATATCCATTAATTTCAAATGGGATACAGTTTCTATTCAATCTGTGACTCTTCAGAGTAGCTATAAGTGATTATGATTTTTAAAGTGGAATTCAAAACTATATATTGCTGCAGTGTCTATTATAAATACTAGAACTACTACAAGAATATTTTTTTCTAGAAGAGAAAGAAGAGGAAGTTTGCCTCTCTTCTAGACATTTTCTGTAATCAGTACACAGAATATTCGGTGAAATTATAGTGATTAATTTATAGACAATTCTTAGCTAACAACACATTTTTAACAACTCCAGGGACTAGTAAGACGTAAACAGGTCTTCCCTTCAGATTTATGGTACTGTTTTAACTTTTCAAAAATAAACTAAAATTCTTCTGTCAGAATAACAGGCATTTGATTGTCTTCAGCCAGGGAGATTTGCCAGCTGCTCTTTCCCCAGATGTATTTCTTTTCAGTTGTCCTTTAAAACTGTCTTAGAAGCCAGGGAAAGAAAACCTCAAAAATTGTCATAAATGAAATCAATGGATTTACTCCCTTGTCAGTAGAAATTGGCACATGAATAGGTGGAATCTCTAGGGTGAAATCCAACATTTCACTGTAAAAATAAAAGCATTTTGCAATAGAATGTACAATACAAACAGAAGCCAGGACAGTTCACTTTTTTTGGCGCTTCAAAGAAAATAAGAAAATTTGACTTATGATTTGTTGGGGTTCTTTTGGTGGAGAATCGCCAAAAGGCTTAAGAATGGGGGAGAAAGATTGTGTTGAAAACAAAATTTTGGCAGAACTAATGGAAAAAAACAAGTGAAGCTGGCATCAAATATAGTCTTGTAGGCATAGGAGAAGCAGAAAATTTATATTGGAGAGGCTGCTATGCATTTTCCATCTTCAGCTGTACTTGAACGAGTTGCTGATTAAATATTGCTATTGCCAACACCTTTGCTGCATCCTTGCTTTACGATATATTTATGTGACAAAATCTGACTTCTTGTTACTGGAAATAGTCCACTTGTCAGAGGAAGGACCACTTACCATGATGCATATTTTTACATGTTTTGAGCCCCCGTAAATGAAAATTCCAGCTCAAATCTACTTTGATGTTGCTCAAGCAGAGTGGAATAATTGGGAAAAAAATTATTCATGAGCAGTTCTTTATTTATGACATCTCTGGGATCTTATTGATGCTAACATTGCAAGTAAATATTAGAGTGGAAATGTTAAAATTTATGTTCATAAGTTTGCCTTTCTGAGGAAAGGATCTGAGGTCCTCATCATGCAGATGTGAGCATTGGTGATGGTCCAAATGATAAAGATTTTTAATCCCCATCTGTCAACTCCTAGTTTCAAAGCACAGCTAAAAACGAAAGAAAATAAGAAGTGAAATTTGGTGCAAAGCATTATTTTGGTATGTAAAATAAAATAAATTCCAAGTAGAAATTTCCAAAAGACATTGTTACTGTTCCTTCACGTCAGGTTTGGGTTTTTTTTTTTTTAAAGAAGAAAGTTTTCCTTAGACACTGAAGGTTTAATTTTTTGAGGGTTTAACCTCAAAGCTAAGTATATACTGATCAAAAAAGGAAATGCATTTTTGAGAAAAACTAACTTAGTTAATATAGAAATGACAAAATAGTAGAATAAATAACAGGAAACATAAAACTGTGGAATGGTTTGGGTTGGAAGGAACATTAAAGACTAGTTCCATCATCTAGTTTCACCTCTCTAAATCTTGAAATGAGCAGGTTTGCTCTTTATATCTGGTCCTGTTGCATTAATTACTTGCCAATTTAGACACAAACTGTATTTAGCCTGAAAGATGTGAGGCTCAAGGTTTTGAATCCCTTTCAGTGATGGAACAGGAGAGAGGAAAGGTGATGTTTCATTCTTAGGTTTGCTGCTTAGGAAGCAAAAGATAATGGAGCAAGGACTGGAAATGTCCAAACCAAGAATGAATGTGTGCTGGGAGTTATCAGATGATTAAATACCCACTGGAAAACAAAACAATCCCCAAAAATCTTTGGGCAATACATCTGGATGGAGACAAGTGTGTCTTTCAGAGGGTAGGGAAATGTGGCTGAGGGGCATCCACCTGTCAGATCAGAGCTGATGGACAATGCAAAAGAGTGAAGGGAATTTATGTGAGAGCGAGGATGAAATGTAAGCACTCATTTATTTTCAGGAAAGGTGTTTGTGATTACAGTAGGATACAGGATAAATGGCCTTCAGTGCAACTCAGGAATTAGTAGGAGGAATCTCACAATAGTGAAAATCTGGCATTTCAGATGAGATGAAGTTATGTGGAATATGAACAATTCCAAAAGATCCCTGTACAATTGAAAATTAAGTTGCATATTCATCCTGGCTGCATCAAGATTGCTTTAGCAAAGGCCAGAAAGAGACAATGCAGAAAAGTAGAACTTTTTCCAGGGCAGATAGATCTTATTTTATATCTGCATGCTGTAAGTATGCATATACACACATACTGCAAGTGTGTAGAGAGAAAATAAAAACAGCTAAGATGCAACCCAAATTTTAAATAAAAATGACATTAAATAATAGAATTATATGTTTATAAATATACTAAGAAAATAACGGTATCGACATTCTTTTATAACTTCCCAAACACTTTGCATTTGTCTAAATTTTGAAGAATTCTCCAAAATTTAACTGCTAATATTTACAAAAGAGTTTGTTGTTTTTTGTTGGTTTCTTTCTTTTTTTCCCTAAAGATTTTTCAACTACATTAATTCTGCATTCAGAGTGGGTTTATTTGCAACATACTCTCTTTCTTTAAATCTCATGTGGGAGTCCAACAAAATTCAAATTACATTACAGTTGTTGTGTTACTTTTATGGTAGCTTAAATGACCTTTTCAAAGAAAGAGATGAAATTGGTTTGATATCACGTGGCATGAATAGATCCATGCTCTAATCCCCAGAGTATTTACATATCAATTTTTTAGTCATTTGCTGAGATATCTCCCAGGGTATTAAACTCAGGACAGTTTGTCCTCTTTTTAACCATTTTTTGAAGACAAATAGTATCTATGCCCTTTTTCAATTCTCCAGGCTCATTTGTTTCCCATTACTTCTCACATATGATCATCAATAATTCAGAAATTGTATCAAAATAAATATCACCAAATCCTCTGACCTGAGTGAGTTTAATCTAACCACATATCCTTTGATCTGTGTTTTCCTTATTCTGATGTAAAAAAACCCTAAGCTACTAAGAGGGTTCTGAATACATTTGGCTTTTTTCAGTGTCCTTATTTTTTTTTCTCCTTTCTCCAAGCAGTGCACCTGTGTTTTCCTTTTCCTTTCTTGCTTGCCTCTGTTGTTTCTTAGTATTTGTCCTTGGTTTTCTGTTCCTTCTCTCCATTACATCATAGTCTTTCAGATTAAACCTAATGTGACTGTGCTGTAATCTTAGTTTTCCTTCTTTGTCTTTTTAAGATCCCATTTAGATTTTGCAGCTGTTCATGTGTTCATTGTACAGCTCATTTTTTTTCTTACCATATCTCTCTATCATCTATTTTCAATGGTTTTATCAAACTTCTGGACTGTATTACCGATTTAAAACCATCCAACTTTTCTTGCATGGACCATAATAGAAGGATTTTTTTTTTTTTTGGCAGTTGATTTTTTCTTCCAGTGTATCTGCTTTTGTTCTCTCAGTGCATTTAAGAGCAGGAAAACCCTTCTGAATATTACTCCTTCCTTTCTGTTTTTCCCTTTCCAGTTTTGTGTCCTGAGCCACTCTTCCAAACGGGGTAACTAAAGTCTGTATGGATGAGCTGGAGGTTCACCTACAGCAGCCACTATCCCCTGGCCAGGAAAACTGTAATCCTTTTCTATCTGCATGTGTCATAAACCTTCACCTTCATTCCCCAAAAATTCCCAAACACTGTATTTCCTTCTAAAAATTCTTATGAGATTAATTTCTAATTACATCCTTACGTGGTATCATTTGTGGACCAATAATTATGAACCTTGTAGACTACCTATTTTTATATATATATATACATATACATATATATTTACATATATATACAGAGCCATCTGGTACACCTATTTCTTAGTCTTCTTTTATCTGAAGCATCTTTGTTGCAATTCACTTTTAAATGAGATTGCCTGAGAGATGCCTTTCCCTTCATTTTAATCTAACTGCACATTAGCTAGGCTAGGAGTGGGAAAGGGAATTTCAAACAGCAGAGTAAATTCTGGACTTACTGCCCTTTCAAAATTTTAGGATAACTTGAAACAAGCCATATTCAGAAGATTCTGAGCTATGTGGACTGAAATTTTCAAATTTTCCAGGCTAGGAGGCCACATGTCTTATCACTTAATGATCATTGCACTCAGAGAGGAAAATTGAGAACACTTTTTTTTTTTTTTGTCAAAAGCTGATGCCAACATTCATCTGATGCAGGAAATTAAATCCATTCTGGCCTTAGGATTCAGGAATATGTCAATAGCTAAAATGCTTTACAAGAACAGCATTATAAGTTCATGTGTACAGCATGTGATGGGTTTTGCCTTATATACATATGCTCGTGGCAGAATACAGTGAAGAAATATGGCAGTGACACAGCAGTAACAGTGTCTGGGTCCAGTTTCTGATTTTTTTTTTCTTTCTTTTCCCCCCCAGGAAATGGAATGTGGCATCTGATATAATGCATGCAAATTATACCCTCAAACCATATTGTCTAGTTCCTCTGCTCCTGCAATAAAAATTTGCTAAAGAAAGACTAACTTCCAATCTGCTTTGGTACAACAGGCAATTACATTCAAGTTACATTAAGAATTGAATGTGTAGGAGTATGATAAGATTTAATGACCTACAGCTTATAATTAAAAGGAAAAAATAAAGGAGCATCTCTACATGCTCTTTATTCTCAAAGGTAGTTATCCAACAGCACTTAATTCCATCCCATGCTACTTACCAAGACAAATGTTTGTTATCTTTGCATTCAAATCATCCAGCTTTCTCAGGCATGCAGAGAGCAGTTCTTCACTCCTTATCCCCAGTGCCTTTGCCTACACACTGCATGCTCCACAAAAGCTTCCAGCTTCACTTTGAGAGGAAAACCTCATTTGACTCTTCACCACTTGTAGAAGGGATTTTTTTTTTTCTCTGTGGCTGTGTGAACTGTGATTTTGGGGTTTTTAAAATTTATTTTGTTTTTAAGGAGGAATTCAGCGGAGAGATCCAAGTGCCTAAGCTTTTTTAGCTGCTGTGGAATATCAGGTACCTTGCACAGGAAGGAACAGAGAATAAGCCTCAGGCAAACCATGGCGCTGAGGAGCAGAAGGTGAAGTTCAAGCAAAACATGCTAGATAATCTAAAATAAAATTTCATCCCTATATCTAGAGGGCACTGTCTTCCCCAAAACATAGTTTTTGTCAGATTTTCAGTGTCATCAGTAGCACCAACTGTACATGCTGACAATTTTTACCTCTATAAACAAGCAAACAAGAAAAATGAGACAAAGTTCCTGTCCCATTTCCTGCATTTCTGTTTTTTAATTCCAACCTCAGTTAGAATGAAAAAGGTGGAAAAAGGCTTTGTGTCATTTTGGTCATGTCTGGCATAAGCTTATATCTCCTTTTGGGGGAAAATAATGAGCACTGGAAGTGGGGGGAGGGAGAGATCAATGTTTACAGAAGACTGAGGTAAATCTTGGAAAATTTCCTGAATGTGTATCAGTTCTCAGCCCCCGCAGTTAACCTGGCAGCCAACATGTGAACAACACCTTGAAAAACAGTCTGGGGAAGGATTTTCAGGTCCATTTAAAATGGCCATTTGCTTATTTTACACTTGTAAGGTTTTTTTTTAGCAGCTATGTTTCCAGTCTTTCCTCGAGGTCCTGGCTGTTTATGTGATGAACCTGCTTTCATTTTAGTTCTATCTTCTAAAACCCCGTGATTTTCACACACATAAGTTAATCACTTTTACTAAAGAGGAACATTGAAAATCAAGGGAAAGCTCTTTGGCCTATAATCCAAGATAAATGAGATCTTCCAGGGAAATATTAGAGGTCAGCTGTGACAATGTACTAGGCAAAACAGCATATTAATTCCTAGCCTTTATTTCAGAAATGACTGAATTATTTTGATTAGTTTTCTCTGGTAAAGCACAGTTTTGAAATGTCATGTTAAAGATCTCGACATAAACTGGAGGGAAAAGAAAAAGACCTGTAAACCAGAATCTGTAAGTACAAGCTTGTGTGTAAAGCACCTTGATTTTGAAACTTTGCGTTGTTATTTAAATATGAATAAATTTTTGGACATGAGTTCCTTTCTGGTGTCTTCTAGTTCTTTTTTTCCTTTTTATTTGCACCAGTGTCATGTATTTATTTTGATTCCTAGGCCTAGGAAAATAAAAATCTTTTTGCTCTCTGTTTTAAGTAAAGAAGTCAGAATCCTGTGATGTTCATGTGATTATGTAAAGATATTTTGAGAAGAAATTTTTTCAGAAGGGATTTAAAATAAAATTGTAGTGAATGTAGTAGCAGCAGTTACTAGAATAATCTACTTCAGATTTACCAGACCATTTAGAAAAACATTGCAGGAGTCTGAGGGACTGGGTGTTTTCTTGATTCAGATAGTGCCTGAGACTCTTGCACCCCTTTGCTATTTGTAATGAATGAAGATAGGATACCAAGTCAGAGAGATTGACTACTTACAGCTCTCCAGTAGGAAAAGAGGGACCTCTTTGCTCATCCCTTTCTCAGTTTTCTAATAGGAAGATGAAAGAAAATGGAAAAGCATCAATATTATGAAACTGGAACATTTTCCTTTTTTTTTTTTTTTTCTTGTACTACTGTTCTAGGGAACCAGAGGGTATCTTGAATCAGAATTTTATTTTCATTCCTGTCCCCTGCCCCCCCCCCCCTTAAAAAAAAAAGAATACCTTTGAAACACTTACATGAAATTAAAGTTATCAGAGGAGAACTGATATCATGTACATGACTACGTACTTTTACAAGTGCAGAATGCTTGTAAAATTAAATAACTGTACTAATTAAAGGTGATATACAGACATGCAGTTAATACCATAGTTTTGAAGACTAGCATATACTTCAAGCTCTTATCTCCCAAAAATACTGTTGTGTATTTTTATGAAATTTTTCTTTTTGCTTTGGTTATATTTTTTCACACTCTATGCAGAAGGCGATATGTTCATGACCTTGTTTGTTGCTGTTATTTGTGTAAACATTTGGTGCTCTACAAGCATCAAACTACTGAAGTATATTGCAAAATAAGGATCTGTTTCTTACTATAATTAATTGCAATCTGTTAAACTGCTTTTTTTTGTTTTTTTAAATATTCTTTGATTCAGCTGCTAATTTATTTGTCATGTTTATTTCTTCTGTTCCCTCCCTGACATTGTCAGCTAGGTAGTGCTCTACTCTGTATATCTTTTGTTTGTTCAGTCCACATTGGGCACAGGTGATAAGTGACAATTTTTTCCTGTGAGATCTAGGACTGGGATTTGAGAGGTGGCTTACCACCTCTCTGTCAGTGCTGATCATCACCTGAGGCTTGTCCTCATCTTCATAGCCGTTACTGTCCTGAATCCAGAAATGCTGCCTTCTGCTAATGATAACATTCTGGCAAATCCAAAACTCCCTAAAAGTGCTGTGATTTAAAATGTAGTAATCCTGATCTGTCATCTGTGTACTTATGTCACTAAATCATGCAGGTATATAACTTTTTCAGCCCCATGCCACTTAGCCTGAACACGTGGCAACAAAACTTTTTGTAACCAACCTTTCAGGATTTGCAGAGTGTGAAAGCACGAAATACTACCCAAGCTGAAATTTACAGGACTGGAAGTAATTTAATTCCACTTGGAACTCCAAATTATGGGTTAAGGGGCATAAAAGTAAAGCATTGTCTTCTGTCTAAAGTAGGGATTGGAAGCTCCTTGACCATCCAGAAAGAGACTATTAAGAAGTACAATCATTTGAGCCACAGGCATCATAAATAGCCAGGGGTTCCTGAGGAGCTGGGGAACGCCACACTTTCTGATGGGCAGAGATCTTTGCCTGTTGAGGCTGTTGAAAATGAGATGGGGCTTGAAAGGAGTGGTCAGGAGCTGAGACAGGTGTCAATAAAGCAAGACTTGAATAAAAGCTTTAGGTTCAAACTTCATGTGGGGACAAATCAAAGCTGAATCTGATTACTTGAATCCCAGCTCAGATTTCCCTGAGTAAAAGGAGCAGGGAAGGGCATGACTTGGGGCTAACCATACTGAAAGTGTTTCTTTGTTATCTCAATGATATACGTGCATAGGAGTAGATAATTAGCTGACATGCTGTCATTTAATTTAGCAATTTAGCTGAGAACAAAGCTGCTGATACATTGATGAGGAACAAAAAAGAAACCCCAAAAAAACAGAACCAAAAAAGCACAAGGCCCCTGAAGTCAATAGAAGTTAGTCAACATGAATCAGTGAAGAGAGACTATGTTAAATGACAGTGAGAAAATATCTGAGATACTGATTTTTTATATTTTCCTCCCCTCTGATATTTTTTTCTTCTTACATCTTTGTCATGCTGCTCTATCACCACCTTGCAGTTGAATGCTGCCAGTGTGGTGTCATTACCTTTTCTAGCTCCATTCTCATTCTCAAATCCTTCCCCTTATTCCTGTTGTTCCAGGGAATTTCAAAATTACTGCCAAAAATTTAGAATCTAGCTGTTTGACTTGTGAAACACTTAGAAAGAAAGGCATTAGAAACTGTTAAGAAATAAAAAATGGGAAAAAAACCCCCCAGACATGGTTTACTCTTGTGCAGAGTGAAAAGGTATGTTTGAAAATATGTGACATAATTATATTCTTGTTGTTCTAAACAGACATGATTACTAGAAAAAAAAAAAAAATCTGCATTTCTCTCAAAAGCCTCAGAGAGAATTCTATAAAGGTATGAGGTGTTTAGATTTTTGTCATTTTTGGATGATAGATTTAAACACATGAACTCTTAGAAAAAAGCAAACACTTTTGTGGGAAAAGAAATTGCATAGCTAAAATGGAACGTTTTGGGGTTCACAGAATCACTTCTATCAATGCAAAGATAAAATGTGTATTCTTGCTCCCTCTACAGTAAAGGAGAGAGTTCTCTACAGGTTTTAAAAAATGTAAGTGACTTATTTTCCTCCTTAGTTATTACAGCTTTAAGTGAAAGTGATACCAGTGGTAAGCCTTGTGCCTGGGAGCACTGGGTATGCAATGCAGGTTGCCAGGATTCCACAATTTTCCAATTCTATGCCTCCACGATCCTGTGATTCTATGATGCCATTACTCTATGATTCAATGATTCCATTATTCCATATCACTCTTACTCTACGCCTCTATTAATCTATGTCACTGAATCCCTGATTCTGTGATTCAATTATTCAATTATTCTATCATTCTATGTCCTGGGTTGCAGTGTATTCTATTTCCATCCCCATCAGCCGTTGAAATCAGGTGGGGCAGTGTTTCCTTGCCTCCTCCCCCCAGACTATCTTGCTGTTAATGGCCCATCATTGTCCTGCCGCATGACTCAGAGATAACTCCCTCTGGACTATCATCTGTTAATGGGCCCAATCAACACCTGGCCTCATGACTCATTACCCCATTGTGAGATGCTCCACCCAGAGGGAGGAACCAAGCATCCCAGCGTGGATATAAGCTGAGGCTGAACACCAGAGAGGGGACCTTTCCACTGGATTTCCAGAGGACAGGAGCTACACAGTCACCACTGGACCTTCTGAGGAAGAGCAGACCCTCTTTTCTACAGGATCACCACTTCAGAGGGCTGCTACCACCACCCTGCCTAACAGGGACTCAGGTTGTATCTTGACTCTGTCAGTTTGAACCAGTGTTTTATTTTAGTTTTTTTCCTTTCCTTTAATTTCCCCATTAAATTGTTATTCTGACTTGGTGCCTCCCACTGGTTTGTTTTCAAACTAGTACATTCTGTGATACTATTATTGTGCTATTCTATGACCCTCTGAAACAACGATTCTGAGTCCACAATTCCATGATTCTGAAATACTATAATTCTATGATTCTCTGATTCTATTATTTAATTATTCAATTATTCTATGATCCCATGATTGTATGCTTTTTTTGAGTCTGTGATGCATTGATTCCATGACTTTGTAATAAATGAGGGCCAGTTATCGGCAATGGTGACTAACTGGTAACTTATTAAGAGAACAAAACAAAGAGATGAGGTGGAAGAACCAGGAGGGGGAGTAGCCCTCTCCTCTTAACCCAGAGGTGGGAGGACCTCGCTGTGGTAGGCTTCAATCACAGGAGGACTTCACTGTGAGAAACTCGAAGCCACAGGAGGACCAACTCGCAGGCGAACACTGCCTTTTATGCTCTCTTTCAGTCCTTCTGATTGGTCAGTCCATGGGGTTGCCACGTAGCAACTCAGTTCATTGGCTTAGATTTCCCCCTTCTCAGGCGGTGATTGGCTCGTCGCTGGGTCCCGCCCTCTCCCCTCATGATGCGTCGAGTGATTGGTGCAAGGTCCGGCTTGGAGGGAGGCTGGTGATTGGTGGGTGCAGCTGCCTCTCTCAAGGCTGATGTCATCCCCATGGGGCTTAGGGACCTTCAATCTCTACATCACCACCTCCTGGCCTCCTTATATTAACTGCAGTCCTCCAAACAAAGGGCTTCTGACTCCATTCAACAGTTTAAACGGCATAACTTCATACAACCCAAATCATAACATTCAACCATCTTACCTAACACCCGTACAACCCGAATTAGGACGCACAAAACCGCCTAAACTGGAATAACTCCTATAACAACTCTCTGAATCCTTGATTCTATGATTTATTATTGAATTATTCTGTTTATCTGAGTGTAGGTGTCTGGGCTTCTATGATGCAATTTTTCTATGATTTCATGATTCTTTTATTTCCTTACTATTTGTTGCAATGATTCTGTGACTGTATGATTTCACAGTTCTGTGAATCACTGATTATATGATTCATGATTCCATGATTCTTTGATACTGTGATTCTGTGAATCCATGTCTAGATGTTACAATGAAGCCATGACTCTATGACCCTATAATTCCCTGATTCTATGATTTGCTGCATCTATGATTTTTTCCATGATTCCATTTATCTATGATTCAATGATTCCATGTTTTTATGACTCTACAATTCCCTGATCCTATATTCAAATACTCTCTGATTTCATTGCTGTGGGATTCCATGACTCTCTGATGCAATTGTAATGATCCCATGAATCTTTAATTCCATCACTCTGTAATACAATGGTTCTTTGATTTCCTGACTTAATGATGCAAATATTCCCTGATTCTATGATTACATGAGTATGTGGCTCAGTGATTCCATGATTTTATCATTCTTTGACTAAATGATTCCGCAATCCCTTGATAACATGATTCTATGATTCCTTGATTTTATGATTTCATGCTTCTGTGACTCTTACGATTCCCAGAGTCTATGACTCCAAGATTCTCTGATTCCATCATTTCTTAGCTGATTCTGTGCAGTTTCAGCACTTACTTTGCCCTATAAATCCTGCATTTTTTTTAAGTCAAAGCCCATGTTTTTCACAAGGCTTTTCATTCACATTAAAAAGTTGTTCTGAAAAGAGAAATGTCATTGGAAAGAATGTACATAATTTTATTTTTTTCAAGTGAAATCTGCTTCTGAGCTGCTGCTGTCTCTGAGCAACTCTTAAGAATTAACAAACCTGATGACACTCCTTGTAGCATGCAGGGGAATTTTCAGTTCAAGCAAAGTCGAGAAATAGTGTTAGCTCACTTTGATGGCTACGTCCTGAAAGGTGATATTGGGTTTTGAAAAATTTATGTGCCACTTTGATGTTGCAATACTGGCAAGATGGGGGAGAAATAATGAAACCACCTTTTCTTCAGCACCTGGCATTTGGTTCCAGGGGTTGGGGGTCAGGGTGTGAGCATGGTGGATGTGAAGAATCCATGGTCAGAAAAGAGAGTTCAAAATGTCTTATAGAAACATTGCCACTCTGTGGGGAGCCCAAAGGTAAAGGAGTAAAGGTGGTGTCTGAACAGTGTCCTTGGAAATCTCAGTTCTGGAAGTGGAGGAAGCAGGAACTAGTAAGGACTAAATAGAACGACAATTTTTATCTTGTTCCCATTTTTAATATACTCCTATAAATAAATATAAATATATTTTATATATATAAATATTAAATATATTAATAATATATTTATATTTATATTAATATATATTAATAAATATTAATAATATTAAAATATAAATATATTTTAATATACTCCTATAAATAAATATAAAATATTCTCCTAAAGCACATGGCCTGCCTGGGTAGAGTCCTAAAGGGTCAGATAAGGCTGTGCAGAGTGGACTCCTCAGAATCGGAAAAGGACATGGGGGCTCATTAAAAATGCAATGTCTTCTGAACCAAAGAGTGACAGATTTCTTGTTGGTGGATTGTGTTCAGTTACCTTAAAGGATGTCAACCAACCAGAAGATACTGAAGTATTGCAAACCTTAGCTTAAGGACTTTTAAAAGAAGAAATTAAAAAGAAATCCATCTCATGATTGTAGATGACCTTTAGATCTGTGTAAAAGTTGATCTGAAGTTATCATGATTAGTTATGTAGAATGCACATGTTTTTAACAAAACAGAGGTACACTCTTTTGAACAGAGTGAGGATAACTGTAAAAAATGTACAAATGTGGGTGTTAAACATCTGTAAGTGACTAGACTGAAGGGTTTTCATCTATTATTTATTGAAAGAAATAATAGTAGCAGTTATTTTACTCTACATTTGAAACGTATTCTTTTCCTTAACAATTTTCACTTTTCAAATCGTTCATGGAGGATGTCATCACACTGATTATCAAGAGTTCATACACAGGATCCCTCAGGATGCTTTTGTGGCTCACAGAAACCACATTTACTTGTGGACATGCATGATATCTGAGAAATACATAGATATTTGGCATGTTATAATAAATTCTAGAGTGTATTACTGTTCTAAAGGAAATTCAAGGTGTTAAAGGATGCATTTTACACCACCTCATGCCATAATAACACACTTCAACCTGATGTCCTTGGTGTCATATTCCCTGTAAATGGTGATCTGATCCTGACTTCAAACCTAAGCTCTGCTCTGCCAGCTTCTTTCCTGATTGTTCCTCTGAAGTTCTTCTTTCATAATTTTATGTGTTTTACTGGATTGTCTTTTTCAAACCTGTTTTATGAGGTTGCTATCATGCACATTTAAATTCTGTTTGAAAAGCTGCTTGGGACAAGAAAAAATTAAAATTAATTAAGAGAAATTTAAAAAGACAATTGGTTTAATCAAGCTCTCCCTTACTGGCCAAAAAGCAGGAGGAAAGTAGTTAAGTCCAACAATGCCATTATAAAACTGGTTTAAGAGCCAATTTCAGCTTCCACTGACTGGAATAGGAATGGAAGAGGAAACTCACTCCCTGCTTACTGCTTTCTGTTGAGTTCCATCAGCCATTCAGGCACTAATAACATTAGGTCAGTGACAACATTTTTGTGAGATGCGCTTTGACACACGGAGGAAAAAGGAACATCTTCATAACATTAGAGAGTCATAGCTAGTAAGAGCCAGTTTTGCCCATTAATAACATTGAACAAGTGAAGATAAATGAGGTGTAATGCATAGCTTTGAAGCATTAAAAAATGTTGTAATGCTCACATTTAATTATAATTTATCTGCGTTCTTTTCTCTTTAGATACCTGACAAGACGCCGTTTCATTTTCCTAACATTTGCTACAACAGCTAGCTTTTTATTTCCTGCAATAATTTCATCACTGCACTTCAAAAGCACTTCTATTCCTTTCGGACCCAAGACAAATATGTTTGTTGACTTTCAAGCTGTTAAAATTAGCCGTAGCTGTGGATTAATATTCATTTGGAGCCGTGACTCCGTTTCATCTATCTGAGTCTAGGCAGGCACAGTCTAATGTATCGTCTAACTTTTATGTAAATAAATATGCCTCCCGCCTGCAGAGTTTGATGGCAGCTGCAGACCTTCCTGAACTTTGTGGAGTTCTCCTAATGCAGCAGCATCCTCCCCCTCCTGTCCTCTGACTGCATAAATAGCCCTTGTTACAATATATATCAGCAGCTTTGTTTAGCACAGGCTGGGTTCAGCTCTCCAACACTTTCACATCACATCTCAGAGAGGCCCTTAGAAATACTTCAAAAGCTCTGGTTTTCTAAAAGGTTGTGGGTTTATTTTTCCTCCACATTTTTTCCTATGTCTGATGCTGGCACATAAGTCTTTCAAAAGGCAATTATGTTTGGTTTTTTTTTCCCTGTTTTATCCTGTGTGTCTCTAGTTGTGTGATTTTTCCTGCCATTTACCTCTTCTTCATAGCTCTGCCACTTTCATCCTTCATACATGAGTAAGAAGGAATTGGTTGGAAAGGATTATTACCCAGACTTTTCCCTGAAGATGTGATGATGGAGTTAATGTAAAGTAACATTACTTTCAAACTTCTGAGATCCACTGGGAATATCAAAGTTTTTCCTGTAGAACTGCTGCAACCAAAAACCTCAAAAGAAATGTGAAATTGCATTGGGTCCTCCTTTTTTTCGTTATCAATCTTTTCTCAGGACAGACCTAGTATTTTAATTTAAATGCTTATGTGGCTTTGTTCAGTAATGATGTTCCTTAGAATTCATGTGTGATGTTCTTAGAATTCAAAATGTGTGTTTTAAAGTTACATCTCCTTGTGTATTAGCTTGAGTAGAAATATCCCTTCACAATGTTGTTCCTTATATTTGTTTTCTTTCACTGTGAATCTGAAACTGATAATGCTTTGCTGATATTTGTTCAGAAGTATTGTTATTGTCTAACAACTATTGTCTGATGGTAGTTTAAAGAATGAAAAACCTAGGAATGGTTTTGAGCATTGGAGAGCTGGTTTAGGGGAGCTCAGTTTTGTATCAGCTGGTAATCTGGCGCTTTATATTTTTCCCCTACACCTCTATGATTGCTCCTGGTTACAAAATGCATTTGTGCAAATAACATCTGTCTTTACTCTAACAGATTTAGGTTTCTGCTTTCATGGATTTGCTAATCTGTACCAGTTAGCATTCTACACACTGAATTCAGTGATAAAATTCCCAGATTTGGTACCTGTCTTGGTTCAACCCTTGCCAACTCCCAGCCCCAGGGAGCCGCTCACTCACTCCCCCACCAGAGGGGCTGGGGAGAGAATTGGGAGGGTAAAGGCTGGAGAATTTATGGATTGAGATAAGGAAAGTTTAATAGGGAAAGCAAAAGCCTGTGCACTGGGAAAAAAAAAAACCCAAGGAATCAATTCCCTGTTTCTTGTGGGCAAGCAGGTGTTCAGCACCTGCAACAGAGCCGGGTCCCATCGCTGTATCTATCTTTGACTTGGGAAGACAAACACCTTTATTCCCAATGTCCCCTTCCTCCTTCTCCCCGCCTTTGTATACTGAGCATGATTTCACATGGTCTGGGACAACCCTTGGGTCAGTTTGGGTCACCTGTCCTGGTTGTGTCCCCTCCAAACCTCCCAGGCACCCCCAGCCCCCTCTCCAGCATTGCAGTGTTGGAAAAAAAATAGAACTTTAAAATAATTTCAGTTAATGATTTTAATTAACTCCTAAATTAATTGTTTTAATGAATCATAAGCAAGATATATGTATTAATTATAAGTTGTGTGTTATTCTTAAACTACTCTTAGCCAGCATTCATCAAAGTTGTCATGAGCTACTTTTGTAGGAGCACAGCTTGGGAAAATAACTGAAACTTTAAGTTTTGATAAACTAACTCTGATGTGCTTCAATGAACAAAGCCTGGGAGAGGGAGAAGATGTATTGTGGAAGTTGGACATCTGGAATGCAGACTTTGTGGGCCACAAGGGCATTTTGCAGAAACTAGAAGATAAAGAGGAGACCAAAAAAGACTCAGTATGTGCACTGGAAAGCGCCAAGCAGAGGACGAAGATGCTAAAAAGACTAAAAGTGGGGGCTAATTAGCATGAGAAGTGAGAAATATGAGAATATTGAGAAATTAATAGAGGAGAGAATACTGATTAATGAGAGAAAATGATGTAATTTAGAACCACAAACATTAATTTCTTTGTTTGAGAAAAATGTATAAATAACTGTCCTGGGGTGACTTTGTGATGTGTATCCCCTATTGCAGGCCCATGCCCAGGAATTAATTTTATGCTTTTCTATGCCTTTAAACTGAGCCTGAGAGAGGGGAGGAAAAAACTAAAACTTTTTTGAAGCAGTTTGCAGCTTGTTCAAGGTCACACAGAGATAGAGACTTTTTTCCCAACTGTGGCAGGAGAGTGAGAGGGAGGGAAGCACCCAGTTTGCTTTTCTTTCCAGCCAGCTTTTGGCAGTTTTTTTTCCCCCAGCTCCTTTTCCTCCTGAGAGTTGAACTTTTGTTTTCCTGGGACTTGGCTTTTTTCATTTTCTCTTTGCTGGACGGTTTCAACATCAGAATACATCAGGAAGAATTTCCACCAAGGCCTTGGGCCTGGAGGTGGGCCCACCACCCCATCCCCGCTCCAAGGAGGCGGAGAGAGAGATCTACAGAAGGACTCTAAAATTTTCCCAGGTTTCTCTCAGCAGATCAAGAGGTTTTATTATTTAGCATCATTATCCCTTTTCCTGTGTGTTTGTTCAATAAATAGTTTTTATCTCTTTCACTTTCCTTTGAGGAAAATTTATTTTTTCCCAGAACCTGGTGGGAGAGGGGTGGTTATAGCCTGCCTTTTCTCAGAGAATATATTTCTAGATTTGGCCAAAATGGCACAAATTTAGTGGTGCCCAATGTGAGGCCGAGGCCAAGGTAGAGGCCAGGGAAAACTGTGTTTTTTGGACTGTGTGGATTTGTTGGCCTGGTACATCAGAACCACAAAGATATGATGCCTTGGTTGACACTGGTGCGCAGTGTACAATAATTCCATCGCAGCATGTGGGGGTAGAATCTGTTTCTATTGCTGGTGTAACAGGTGGATCACAAAATTTGACCTTGGTGGAAGCTGAGGTGAGCCTGACTGGAAATGAGTGGAAGAAACATCTCATTGTGACTGGCCCTGAGGCCCCGTGCATTTTGGGCATAGACTTCCTCTGGAATGGGTATTTTAGAGACCCAAAGGGACTCAGGTGGGCCTTTGGTATTGCTGCTGTGGAGGCAGAGGGCATTAGGCAATTGAACACCCTGTCTGGACTATCTGAGAATCCTTCTGCAGTTGGGCTCCTGAAAGTGGAAGAGCAACGAGTGCCAATTGCCACCTCGACAGTGCACCGCCGGCAGTATCGGACAAATTGAGATGCTGTGATCCCCATCCACAAGATGATCCGCGAGCTGGAGAGCCAAGGGGTGGTCAGCAAGACCCACTCACCCTTCAACAGCCCCATCTGGCCTGTGCGCAAGTCTGATGGGGAATGGAGATTGACTGTGGACTACCGTGGCCTGAATGAGGTCACACCACCATTGAGCGCCGCTGTGCCGGACATGTTGGAACTTCAGTACGAGCTGGAGTCCAAAGCAGCGAAGTGGTACTCCACTATTGACATTGCCAATGCCTTCTTCTCCATTCCTTTGGCAGCAGAATGCAGGCCCCAGTTTGCTTTTACCTGGAAGGGTGTGCAATACACCTGGAATCGACTGCCCCAGGGGTGGAAGCACAGTCCCACCATCTGTCATGGACTGATCCAGACTGCACTAGAAAAGGGTGAGGCCCCAGAACATCTGCAATACATCGATGACATCATTGTGTGGGGGAACACTGCGACCGAAGTGTTTGAGGAAGGGGAAAGGTGGGGGGAGGAGAAGTGTTCTGAAGGTGTGCTATGATTTTTTTTTATTTTTTCCCCCCTTCATTTAGGTCTGTTAGTAAACTTCTTTATATTCTTTCAAGTTTTGTGCCTGCTTTGCTTTCTCCTAATTCATATCTCACAGAAGGTAAACAGTAATGAGTATTTTGGACCAAACCACTACACTAAATTGGTGGTTTTGCCCGGTTTTGGAACTGAACCCGCTACAATAAGTGACAAGGGTTTGTGTCTGCCTCTGTGTGGAGGCTGGAATTTTGTCAGCCACACACACAAACCCTGGCCAGGAACAAAGTAATGCCTGACTTGCTGACACTAAAAAGGCAGTGTTAAATGGATTTGTTTAACCCAATGATTTTGGAAGATGTGCTAACAGCAGAACGAGGAGCAGAAAAGGCAATCCCTGCTCAGCAACAACAAAAGCATTTCTATGTTAACAACCCTCTGTTCAGCACAAATCCAAAACACTGCCCCCACTAGGAAGAAAGTTAACTCTTCCTAAAGGGGCAAAATCAGCACGGTTCCTAATCCAGTGTTTAATTGTGGTCAATTTATGGGAGACTCAGAGTTCTGTGGACTGCACTACTGTGGACTGCAGTAAGCTATTAAAAATAGATTTTGTACTAACCATCAGGGAAATAACTGGCCGAACCGAGAAGGAGCAGTGTGCGATTAGTGTTTCAAAGCATCCTGGTAAATAAAAAAATGATTTTTACTATAATAATATTAATAAAATGTTCATGATAGGTCAGTAAGCTCTTCACAAAAATGTATTTTTTGTCAAACTTTCCCAAACAGGAGTGGACTTTTGTAGTAGCAATATCGTGAAGCTTATACCATACTGATACCCCCAAAAAATCTGAAGAAACCTCTGATAGCTCCTAGTCAATCTGATTTTTAAATAAATGTTGGCCAGTGGTGGTGGGGGGGGCGGAAATGCCACTGCTTTAGGCTGTTGACTTGTGGATAGATTTTCTTTATACAGATTTTTTTGTAGCATAATACAACTTCAGTGCGTGAAGTTCAATGCCCTCCAATGAGTATAATTCCTGTAGAAAGACCAAACTCTTAATTTTGCAATTGACAACACAGCTTGTTTTTTTATAAAAGACCAGGAAAACCAAAATATGGAGGACTAGTAAGTGATAGATAAAATCAAAGAGTAGTAAAGGCTGGTAGCAGGAAAAGTGAGGAGCGGAATAAGCTGTGAAAAGAGAGAGAAATGGATATAAAAAGGCAACCTCCTACCCCACTCCCTCAAATGCATGTTCTTTTCAGTGTTTAGGCATTTCTTTGCTTGCCCAGAGATAGCCTTCTCACCTTTGGCTAGTTTAGTACCTCCTGTATTGCTACTCACTATCAAAATCTGCAATGTGAAGATCCCTTTTTCTGTTTCACTTGAAAGGCCTTAATCGGATCTGTCAGCACTGCTTATAGAGAAAATGGTGAACTATGGAGGGGAGGAAGAATTTATTCCTTCCCTCTCCATCAGGTCCAGTGGAACATGATTTGGAACTATTTTAGGAGTGTATTCACTGCAAAGGAAGAGAGCAGATAACAATTTTTCAGTTCCCTTCCAAATCTCAGTAGGAAAATGCTGCCACCTTTGCAGAAGGTTTAACCCTGACTCAAGGAACAGGGAGATCAGACACAATTATCTCCCTGTCGTTAGGTTATTGAAACCATAACTCTTCCTTCCAGGATTCTGCAGAGCACCAGGCTGTGAGTCTCTGCTGTAACAGTCTGAGACTGGGGATGAAATAACAAAAGAAAAAACAAACCAACCAAAAAACCCCAAAGCCTGGTAGAGTTTCTGATTCAATAGCAAAGGGCAAAGAGGGACCAGAGGGAGTAGGAGCTTGTGAGATGGATTTTAACACCTTCCCCTGGGAAAGGGAATTTCAAGCTTTAGTTTCAAGGAGTGATTATGTACTTGACTCAGTCTTTAACATCAGACATGAAATGCAGAGATATCCCTTGAGAAGAGGAAACAAATGTACTTGGTTCTTTAGCTATGCAGCCATCCTCCTCCTCCTTCTTAAAACGAGTTCTGGGATGTAAGCCTGAAAAGAGGGACAGGTTTGCTTGCAGAAGTTTTAAAAAACTCTTAAAAATCCCTAATGCAGAAAATAAAATCTGTTTCTGCACATGACTGAGGCAGCAGCCATGTTAACATGTCACCATCAGTATTATTCCAAGACATCCAAGTCTTGCACACTAAGCTAAGTAACCACCTGAACTCCATTTCAAGCATGAACATTCTTTATTTCCTCAAAGCAAAGTGTTCTACTGCTTCATCAGAAAAGTGAAAACCAATCAATAATATCTACTTCATCACTTATTGCTGGTGAGACATTTATGTCAAGGCTGAGACAGGCCAAACATGGTTTTTATTTATCCACTGGCCACTTCTGACATCCCCTCAATACACAGGAGCCTTGTACTGTGTGTTCATGAGCACCTTGTTTGCTGCCACAGCAGCAGAAAAGGGCCTTAGTATCAGGTGAGTGGCCAGAAAAATAAAAATATGTTGCACTTCTCTGTGGCACACTTGCTCATGAAGTTTTGTTCCAAAATAAAGTCGAAGCTAAAAAGAAAAGTAAAGAACTGGGCATAAGAAGTATTTACATTCTTTCCTGCTATTCATGCAGCACACTGAAATTAAAGAAAAGGGATGTCTTTTTCTATATGTATTGTTACACTAGGAACAGAATCAGAAGTGCAGTTGGTCTCTAAGAGCACTCAAATAAAGAAGTCAGCACAAAAACACATACAGAAAAATAAAATAGAAAATACAATGAGATTACCCACAAGGGGGAAAAAAAGTGCTAAGATTTGGGAAGAAATAAATAAAACAGCATACACTGAGAAAAACAGTAGAACAAAAGTAACCACAGAAACATTAAAAATAAAGGGAAGAACAAAAAGGAAATCTCTTCATAGGGATCAAAAAATATCATAAGCTAGTCACAAACACGCAGACATACACACAGACAGAAGGGGAGAAGCACAGAAAATGACAGCCCAATATACAGAGGAGAAAGATCAAAAGAGATTAAAAGAAAAAATGGTTTGCTAAAGATAAGGATGCAGCAACCTGACCAAAGTAAAAAATGACAAAAAACCAGAGATAAGAAAAAGTCAGCACAGAAAGAACGTAAGAAATGGAGTGCTGGAGATCACTACACAAACAAGCAATCAGCGTGAAAGGAGGTTTTAAGGAAAAAAACAAACAACAAAACAATAAAAAGAAATTGCAGTATACAAAAAGACAGAATAGTGTGTCCAAACTGTGTGCCTAGGCTTCAGGAATAACTTCCAGACTTAGATCTAAAGATGCCCCTGAGTGAGTTAAGAAGTACCTCATTGTAATTTATCCACAAGGAGCTTTAAATGCCTGATACCTATTTATTTGCTCTATACCTCAATGACAATGACACCAGTCAAGAGACAGAGACTGAAAGAAGACTGTGAGTCTATTAATCTGGCTAATTTATAAAACTCATTAAAAGGAGCATAAGTGTCAAATTCAGCTCCCCAATTTTTCCCCAAGTTGGAGAGTTACCTCTCCAACTTGCCTTTTCTGGGATAGCAGCTTTAGATTTTGTAGCAGAAAAACCCTTAGAGAGCCATGGTCCATCCAAGTACAAACTGAGGGGCCCTTAGCAAAGGGCCTTGGTCTCTGTTTAAGGGAAAAATTCACAGCTAAACCAGAAATCTCCTGCTTTCAGTGCCTTCATCCACACAGTTCTGGCAAAACCGTGTGCCCCTCTGTTCCCAGACAAGCAGCAGCCTGGGGTCAGTGGAGTCAGCCTTGCCCTGACTTCTCATCTCTCAAATCAATTCAGTGAGAAGGATGTAATCTCTGAGAAGGATGCTGCAAGACCTTCAATTCTGCTGGCACAAAAGAAGCTTCAGGACAGATGGACCTGAAGGTGTTGGTGGCTTTTGTGATGGAGTGCCAGGCTGTGTGTGCTTGTTGTTTTAGAAAACACAGTTTGTACAATTTTATGCACATTTTACATTATTGGTTTTTTGCGGTTTTTTATGAAGCAATTGTCTTTTTCAATACCTTATATCTTAATATTGTTATTAGAATGGAGATTTACAAAATTAAAATGAAACATAGAATCCATTTCAATTTTCTTGGAATTTTTATTCCTCAAAGAAACAGATGTAAATGAAACCACAGACATCTCTTCAGGTTTAAATTTTATTTCTAAGTGAATTTTTAGCAACTAAAGCTTAGAACTGTCACATTTCTTCACTTAGTAACGATCCCAGTCTGATAAGAAAAAGTCACTTCAGCTTTCAGCTTTCTACAGTCTTGTGTCTTTACAGTTATGTTTTAAAAAAAAATAAAAGAAAGAGAAAATGAAAAAAAAATAAAAAAAAGAAATGAGAAAAAGAAAAAGTAATGGATTTTATTGCAGATTTAGAAGGTAAACACTCTATGTTTTAAGAGTATGCTTCTGTTTCTCTTTTTCTTATGAAGATCATAGATGTGCTGCTTTCTAGTTTCAGGACTGCATTATCTTGTATTCAGAAAGAAGATTTTAAGAGCCCTAAGTGTTGCAGAAATATTTTTAAAATACTTCATTCATATTCTGACATCTTCCTCTCTTGAAATTTAGAGCTTAAATTGTCCCTTAACTTCATGGCTGTCTGGACAGAACCAATCTCTCATGAAAGGTAACAGAAGTCTTTCTTTTGGCTTTACTTGAGGCTCATGGAATCATAAAGAATGAGCCACAGAGATGAAACACTGCTTCTGAAAGAGGCTGCAAAAATGTATAAATTCAGAGCTGTCTAATCGCAGTGACAAAAAATAGGTTACCTCAGCCTAAAGCATCTGGTGCTGAGCTCTGCCTTCCTCTTGCACTCCTCCCTTTGACTACAGATTATCCTGGATATGTAAATGCTTGGCAAAAGATAACATTTACAGCTTTCTAAAGTTTTGCAACTGTGGCATACTTTTTAATTAAACAGTAACATTTGTAGCCTGTGGCATTTTCTGAGATTAACGAGTGGCTGGAAAATCTTGTGTCCTAAAGCAAATTAGCCCATCATTAATTAATCATAGAAACCCCTTGCTCTTGGCTTTGGTTATAATCTGTTTGGACTCAGAATCAAATGAAAAGAATTAGTTTCCTTTCCTGTAGTGTTATGTCTTTTACACAAAACGCTGGGAGTTTCAATTAACTCTCTCACACAGTATTATTGTAATGCACTGTGAACTTCCTGGACTTTGTACATGGTGAACTTTTTTCAGCAAGCAGAACACCTCTGAATCCTTTTCCCCCTGTAAGAGGTGCATTCTCACTGAGACAGAGTTTTCCTGGAATCAAGAGGAAATCAGAATTATTTTCTATTTTCTCTTTACCTCTCTGCCTTCACCAAAATTGTTTTTCCCCCAATTTTCTATGCCTGTGCATATTTCAGAATCATTCCAAAATTTTGTTGACCTTGTTAAACTGTTACATGGATTTCTAAATAAAACCAAATTACTTTGCCGTTGCCTCCAAAATTTGTGATGATTTTAGGAAAAGTCTAAAAAGTAAATCTGAAAAGAGTAGAAACACAAATTGACACTATTGATCCAAGATAGGCTGCATGTTTTTCTCCATTTCTGATTTTGTCTCAGCCTTGTGCATAGAGATAAGGAAAAACCCCACTGAAACATCTCAGAAAT
Organism: Coloeus monedula; assembly: GCF_965178545.1. NCBI lineage: Eukaryota > Metazoa > Chordata > Aves > Passeriformes > Corvidae > Coloeus > Coloeus monedula. The sequence goes on along the minus strand of NC_138822.1, from coordinate 2,866,413 downwards.
GTAGGTGAAAACTGACTGCAGCTGTCCTGGGCTAAAAGAACCCAGACAGAGAAAATAAAACCAGAGAACAGCCCAGTTTGGAAAGAATCTTCAAAGATCACCTCGTCCAACCTTCACAGGAAAGGCAGCCCAGATGGGATTTTCTCTCACCCTTTCCAATCTCATCTGGAAAACTTCCATCAGTGGGGACTTGAGCATGTGATTTTGTCTTTTGGAGGCTCCAAGATTTATGATCCTACTCCAAAAGACATATTTCTAACTTTTTTTAATGACCATTTGGGACTATGCAGATGCCCTATCAGAATATGAACATACTTATGGCTTTTGTAAAAAAAAAAAAAAAAAGGAAAGAAAGAAATTAAAATTAATTCAGATTAAGAGCCGTAAATGGCCAAGGACAAATGCAGAGAAGTAAGAAGTCTGACATGTTCATGGAGAGGCAGCGAATGAGCTCTCAAAGAAAACAGTAAAGTGAGATAAATCAGGTACCAAAGCAAGTTAAGTAAAATCAAATCAGGTTTTTTATGATGATGATGATGATGATAATGATAATTATTGTTATTATTGGTCAGTAATTTCACCCACAGCTCTTCATTTCCTGTATTCAGGGGATCAGATTGTCCTCAGGCTGCAAATGATGGCAGAATATGAGACAATGTTGATGAAACAGGCATTTTGTTCCAGAGAACTGCAAAGCCAAATACTCAAGAGAAGTACATGTGGGAAAAAAAAATAAAACAAAAAAGCTCTAGCTCTCATAGGGCTGTTTATCTCTGCAGCAATGAAGTTTTCAAGCCAGCAGCCACCAGCAGTGTCATAATGCTTTTTTATGTGGTAACTGCTACAGTTAAGGGTGAGAGAGTTAATTTCTTCATAATGAATGTGGCCTTTCTATTCATCCCTGTCGTGCCTCCCATTCATCCTGCAGAAAAACTATTGATTGGCTTCAGTTCTGAAAGTGCTCCTCCTCCTCCTCATCATCATCATTTTCTGTTTATCTTCAGAACCCTAGTGAGGAGGCTTACTGAAACAGTTGGATTACTCACAGGGCAAAAAACAAAATATATTCTCAAGACTTTGAAGGAATATGCACCCTGAATTCACTGATTTACCAGCAACAGCAACATGCATGATAAAAATTATAAAGGGGCCTCTGTACTTGGAAAGATTAAGCAGACTAGTACTCTTTAGTTTAAAAAATAAATGAGTAAGAGGTCTGGTAGACATATATGAAAGCATGAGCAGTGTGGAGAAGGCATTACTTGTCCACTTTTTCTTCTGATAGAAGACCTAAAGGACATCAGACATATGAGGCAGCAGGCAGCTTCAAACACATAATTTTTATATAGTTTAATCAGCAATACTTGTTGCAGAATGTTACAAACAGCAGTGGCCTAGCTGTGTTTGAGGTTAGAGCAGGAGAATGAACACATAAAAATTCTATGAAAGAATATTAAACACATGAAAAGTTTCTCAGTCTCAGGAAGATGCCAGGATACAAATTCTGAGGGACAGGAGGGCTTAGGCAAGAAAAAAAAAAAAAGCTGTGGTACATTAAATCCATTTTATTGTTTATTATTTATTATTCAAGTCATTTACTTGTGGTCACTTGGAGGTGGGGGTAGTGGGTTTGGCCTGAGGTTTGTCCTGCCTCACTGCTGTGTTCTTATTCTCCCAGCTACGTCTTTGCTGCTGCTGCTGCTGCTGCTCTCTTTTCAGTTGTAGAAGCCTCCTGTTTGCACAATCACGGAGTTATTTCCATAAACCATCTGAATAACTGAAATTTATACAAGGCAGAGTGTGCATTTTTACTCACAACTGTGAACATCCATCACGTCGTAAATATGAGCAGCTTTGCTGACCGCATGAAAAGCATGATTCCCGGTATATTAATGCAGACAGAAACTTGTTATAGAGGCTTAAATAGGTAAACAAACAAGAGGAGATTCAGTGAAGGCCAAAAATCAAGGAACCACTTACAATTTATGTACCACAAGTGCTTCCAGAGTGGAATTGCTCCCTTTGGAATACCTTTTTTCCTCCCCTAATTTAAGATTCAAGCGTGTTATGTTCATCTTGTGTGGAGTAAAGTGTCATTTCAGGTTTGTGCTTTAATCACCTATAAGATCAACTGATCAAAAAATAACGTGGTATAATAAATGAACATTGGGCCTCATCTATTAAAATTATCATAGAGAATTTTGCTAAGCACAAGTGAGACCGACCTGCACCACTCTATCGTGCAGAGATTCCAATTCTTTCCTTAAAATATCCAACTCTTCATAGTCCATTTATCAAACTCTCAACAGACACCTTTCCGTTCTCTCCCACGTCTCTCTGGAGTCTCATACTCTTGGCAGCTACCCAAAAATATTTTAAAGTTTCTGTTTACAATGTCCATACAAAGAATTTGATAATTAAGAGGCTGGGCCTCATGCATAAGCAGTCAAGATTTATGATTCCTTAACAGCCTAATCACCTTCATCTACTTAAGTGTCTAACAGCTTTTAGGGTTTTTTGGGGGTGTTGTTTTTTTTTTGTTTGTAGCAGGAACCTTTATTACAAGCACATTAGAACTGGAATTAGAAGATAATAGGCTTTATTTTTTTAAAATATCTCACTATATGCTAAACCAGGACAAGGAAATCTCAGTTTCCCAACATTAAAACTATCCAAATCTAAGGACTGGCCTGTGCTCTGGACCAGGAGAGGAGTTAATCATGAATTCACACAAAGAACCATGGGAATCCTGTGTTTAATATACTAAATGCTTGTTAAACATAATCTATCTGGAGCAAAATACTTATGACTCAATGGAATTATACTTTGAAGAGAAACTTTTAACTCCCTTCTTCCTAGAAGCAGGCCTGCAGAAATGTGACAATAAAAAAGCATCCCCAAGACATCAACATTGAACATGCAGCTGAATGCCCTGTGGGAACCTGAAACTGTCACTGCCCAAGGGTCTTTCCTTGCCCTGATGGGATAAAGCAGAAATAACAGCAGGATGGGTTTTCTTCTGGGAAGCATTCATTATTTATGGAACAATCCTTTCTGATTGCAGAACCAGAATGTACGATAGCATTATTCGTCATTTCCACCAAAACACTTGCATTGACTCCACTGCAGGGAGCCTGGATGCTTTACCTCTGGCATTCCTGAGGAAAAAAAATAAAAAATGTAATCTTACCTGGCAGCGTGCTCTAAAACAAAATGCTTCCAATAGGAGAGATCAGAATGCAAATTGTTTTTCTTCTTTTCCGCTGTTACTTTCTATCAAAGGTTTGCTTTCTATCTTCATTTGTGAAATGTATTAATACCGTTTTTGTGTGATTGTTGACTTTAGCAACAGAGAGATATATTCAGCAGGACAGCTTGTTGACCCAAAGGACAGAGAAAATTATGTGTAAATCAGACTTGATATGTTTTATTTCAGTTATGGGAATTTTCTATGAGTGTGAAAATGTTTAGCAACCAGCTGTACCTGTGATTGCATTCTCCTAAAGTTCTTTATGGACACAAATTTCCGACTGATTTATTATATAAGGTTATGGACCAAATCCTTTGATTCCTATGACACAAACACAGATCTAAGTACCTCATCTTTGACAGCTGGGGTCAGATATTTAACTGGTCATGGACCATGACTTCATTGTTGCTATGACAATTTACCTCAACAGAAAATCCATCCCTTCTTTTGGTAACTTTGTGCAAAATATGCAGCTTATGCTTGATAAAATGGTATCCATAATATTTTGAAAAAAAAACCCCAAACAAATCCATTTAATCTTTTGATGTTATTTTGTATTGTAATGTGGTCCTTAAATGAATGGATTTACAATAATGATTGTAAATCAGTATTATTAAGCAATTTAAAGTGAGCATATTGGTTTGGTCCAGCTATTGCAATGCCAGTGTAATGATAAGAATTGTGTCCATCAAATACTGCTTTAAAAAACTATAAAGAATATATAAAACTGGGTTTGGGAAATAAAAAATGTAACTGAAATGAATACTGAGTACTGTACTAATTATACAATGCTTACTAATTAGCAAAATAGCTATGACTGTAGGGAGAAAGGAGGAAAAAGTATTAAGTTTTTCCTAAATGAGCTCAACAGTCCAATTTTCTTCACTTACAGCCTTCTTACAGCATATTTTAAAGACTAAAAAAGGATTAGCAAAATGTAGGGGTAAAAACCTGTCTAAAATAAGTATGACAGGGCTGTTAGCAGCTCATATTTAATTAGAGAATTAAGGTACCGAGAGGCGGTACTCACTTTTTCATTAATTGTGTATAAGTAGCAAAATACCCACAGGTCTGAGCTGGCAGCTACTGCAGAACAGTACAGCTTGTTGTTTGAATGCATTTTTTGTGCTTTTTAGGTACTGCACCTTCCTGGAAAAAATAATAAAAATAAAAAACTAATATAACATTAAAAAATGTATTAAATCTGAATTCTTTTCTGTGGAGTCAACTGTGTGATTTGGAAAATTTTGCTTTCACATGAGAGAAACTAAATAAACTGGTGGAATGTCAAGTGAAGCCTTGGATAGGAGGTTGTAAATAATGGAAAATGTGTGAAAAAATTTGTAGTGCAGGCAAGACACTTCATCCAGTGCTGATCAGAGTTTCATGTCCTGTACATCTCATCAGACAAGGTTGTTTTTTTTTTTACTGAGTGCTAATAATCACATAATGGATACTGTGGTTCTGATACCTACAGTGTTCTTCCAGTTCCTTGATATCCCATTTATCCTTGTCTGCTCAATCAATGGGATAACATAAACACAAACTGGGTCACTCTGGTGATTAATTATGATGTACAAGGATCCTGCAGAATTCCCATATAAGGGAGGAGTGCTGCCTGTCCTTGCTTATCTGTCAGGTGGAGATTCACATGCTTTATGAATACATCATGCACGTGACACTGATAAATTATTCTGATCAATCAGTCACAATTTCTGGCCTGTTGCTGTGGTGGGTTGGACATGGGGGAAACTTCCAGCAGCTTCTCACAAAAGCCACCCCCCAAAAACAAAACCAGCCCACACAAACTCAATCCAGCTGTATTGGTGATTTTTGTGTAATTTGATTGCAGACCTGAGGGATCTTAAAAAAAAGCAGTGTATCAAAATTCACTGTTGTGTATGAGTCAGAAGCTTTCTTACAGTAATGGATTTCCTTTTTGATTGACAGCAATGTTATTTCCTTAATCAAATTGCCAATAATTCATTGAATTTACTGTTAAATATTATATTTCATATCCTGTTTAGTCTTCAGGGTTGCAGATTTTTTTTGGCATTATTCAGAATGATTCAGTAAACAGCTGTAAATAATGTTACTTGCCCTGCAGGGTTGATTTTAGTAACAACTTTCTCTCTTTTCTCTGACATATGTGAGTATTTCTCAGAAACAGAATCAGTCCTTGGCAGGGGGAGGGTGGGGGAAGGAGATGATATTTAAGGTCCCTTCCAGCCCTAGCCAGTCTGTGACTCTGTAACTCTCACCAAGATGGAATTCCTAGGGTGCTGGTAGTTCCAATTTCCTATATCCTGTCTAAGAGCCTTTTTGCTGTTGATTTCTAAGGAACAATTCATTAAAACCAAGGTTGGGCCCAGCTGAAACCTTACAAATTGGCAATCACGTATGCACACCATATTTAAATTCAGTGTTACACTTATGAGGCAACCTATTCCAGTATGCAAGTCTTGTACAGAATGCTTACTTTGATACATGAGCAATTTAAATTTGTCGTACTCTCTCAGATGTTAAGTTATGCAGAAAAATAGCAAAGCAGATTTCAGGACATGTCTCCGTATTTTTTTAATGAGGCTGATGACTTCCTTCAGCACCAAAGCTCTGGTTTTGAATTTATTTTTTCTTTTTTTTTAATGAGCTTTGTAGATAAAGAAACATAAAGAATCTGGTGGAAACCGCTGTTCTTCAAAGAACATTTGTATTTGCATTTGAAATGGAGATTCAAGCTCTAGGCCATTTGTCTTAACATCAGTATACGGTTTTTACAAATGAAGTTTTCTAGAATTAATGCACTTAAAATATGGGTTTATTCCAGCAAATGGAAAGAAGAGAATGAATCTATGTGTGATGTTATGAGATGAATAAATGCGTGGAAAATGAAAACAATTTCTGACTTGAATATGGATGAAAAATGTCCTGCAAATGATATGGTAAAATTTATCAGGTACTTTCATCATGTTTGCTTGATAGGCTCTGACCCTGAAGTTATACTAGGAAAGTCTTTTCCTCAAGAAAGATGGAAATAACACCCAAATAATTCCGAAACATGTTTTATGAGCGTTGTGAGATGCTCATGTTGTCACAAAAATGATTAAAGTGATTTACATATATATAGCTTCTCCATTGAGAAAGGCCCTTCAGAATTTTATAAACTGAATGCAGAGACCAGCACAACCAAAATGGAAAGTCTTTGTCTCCAAAATATGCTACATTGTACTGTACTTTGGACAGAATATTGCCATCACTTAAAAAAAAAAATTCAAGAAGTGACTTGACCAGGAGAGTTAAGTAGAAACCTGAACTCTTCAGAAACAGTGCTGCACTTGAGAACTGCATAATTGTAAATATTAAACACCATCTCTGTGAAAGAGGAAACATGGTATCAACTGAATAATTTTGCTAGAGACAGCCACACCTGATTTTTGCTGGAGTATTTTTACCTAGACTAATCCTCTGACATATTTTGGAGCTGTCTGGGGACTTGTGCTTTAGAAGAAAGCCAAGTCACACCTCTTGAAAAAAGATGCAAACTGGAGTCCCACAGTGTCCCCTCTTCTAGAGTGTCTCAGGAGTGATCACTCCTGTCACTGACTAACAGAATTATGCTGATTTTAATACACTTTCTTTTTTCTTTTTCACTTTTTTTTTTCTTTCTTTTCCCCTTTAGCACGTCAAAATCCACACAGTACTTGTTAATCACGTGTAATGTTCTTTTAGGGGAGCCTTCCTCAAATTTAAGTAAACTTGCCAGTGTCAGTGCTGTCAGCTTTCATTATTCTTCAGTGATTTTCATCAAGCTTGTTAAGCACAGTTTCCCTTTATAAATTCACACCAGTTTTCTATTCTGTATGTGTTTTGTTCACCTTCCCTGTCACAGACATCTTAGCTACAAAAGCAGTACTTGCATCCTTGACTTTCTGTTTAATTTGCTGTTTTCACAACATATTAGGCTCTCTGTAGCTTGAAGTCCTTTTTTCCCTGGTTTTGTTGTATTTCAGGAGTCTGGAGAAGTTGAAAACAGACAATGGTCCAATAAAACTGAGATTTCCTCTTGAGCTGTTTCTCAGAACAGCTGTATATGCCTCAGTTCTCAGGATTATTGTAAAAATACTGCACACATTATTTACATTAATGTAAATTATTGCTGCAAGAGATGAGAAGCATCTCTTGCAATCAGTCAGATGACAGGGATGCTCAAAGCTTTCCTGAAAGAAGGAGTGGGAACCACAGCGTGTTCCCATCCATCCCATGGTGCAAATAACCAGATTATGGAGCCTCTTTAGTGCAGGAAGTCATTCCTAGGAGACCCAACACTGAAAATTGTGTAATGTTTTAAAAATAAAACCATAAATCTCTCTGATCTTAGTTTTGGCATGTATTGAAGTGCTGCATATTAAGCTGTCTCCCCTTTCAGATAGTGCCTATTCTTAAATCGATCTCCGTAACACAAGAGCTGTCTTGTAGACATCTTTGGACAGGCAATTAATTTTGAAACCTGACAAGGCAGAAATAAAGTCAATTTTAATTACTCTACTGTATGCTTCTGTCAGCTGACTTCTAAAAATCTATTAATTATTATTTTTAAATTTGGTTGGTTTTTTTTTTTTTTTTTTTTTTTTTGTATTTCTAAATGCAGGACGTACCTAATGGGGTTTTGAAATTTATGGTCTCCAGAGAAGATTTGGACTCAACATCCAAGGAAGTGTTTGCCAGCTTTTCATAGCCTTGTACAAAACCTCAGTGCTGGCCTAGTAGATAAATATAAAAGATATTATGATTATAACTCCAGAAATACAGCTTCAGTTCTCTGCCATTTATAGATTTTCTGTCTGTTTTATACAAGTGATTAATTTCTGTGCTATTCCATCTTTCCTTCCTAAAATCAGGATAACATTCCATGGCTGTATGAGGTGATGGTCTTCCCTGGTTGGTGGCTGGAGCTACCCATGTTTAACAATGCCAGTGATGGTAAAAATAATGCAGAGGGAAGAATGTGGATAAAATTATAAATTATGTGCAAGTTGTAGGGGGCAGTGTAGGGGTAGAGGATGCCCTGATGGTGTGGAAGAATGCAAACCTTTCTCTCTACAAAAGGGTTTGAGCTTTCCTGTTAGTGGAGCATAGAACATTTACCTTCTAATCTCAGCCTGTCTTCCTCTAATATGGGGATTCTGAAAGCTCAGCTCAGAAAATCAGCCCTCCCAAGTTATTTGTACAGTTGATGTGACCTGGCCTTGAGCAGGAAATAATTACAGTTTATCAGAAAAGGAAGAGTAATGAAATGCTTGTGAGTATGGTATAAATTATTCAATACTGGCTATATTTTGCTGCTGCTAAAATAGATCTTTATGTGTTAAAGCCCTATTATTAGTAAATGCCTGACTTTAGAACTTATATACCTATTAAAGAAACCCTACTGAAACCTCAGGACATGTCTGTTTTACTCAAAGCAGCACTGAGTAGGTTCAGTCCTGTGCAGTCCTCACAGTGCTGTGGTATCTGTTGTTAAATGGGCTATTTCTGACATTTAACATAGCCCTGAGTGCTAAAAACAGTTTCTGAATGGTGGGAGATGGTTACTGCCAAGCTCTGTCATGGTTAGAATCAAGGTTTATCATGCAGGGAGGAGTTCTGTTCCTGAGACTATCACACAGTCATCACCACAGTAACTTTTTGACGACACAGGTCATAGATAATTGCATTTTGAGCTAAATTCTGTGCTGCTATGCATGTTAAGCTTGTAGGTTAAACCTTCTGTCAACAAGGTGCTGGCTGCTTCCTGGATAGAAGTCAGGCACAGTTGGAAGGTGGGGTGTTGCTAAGTACGCTTTACGTGCAGAGTTACACGTCAGTAGTAAAGACAGATAGAGGTAAACTGAACAGGCCTCGAAAAATGGTGACTCCAATCTTAAATAGCCAAACCCACCTGAAAAAATCTGGTTTAGGTGGTGAAGTTCTTTTTGTTCTCATCTCAGAGGAGCGAATTTATCTTCCAGAGTTGAGAAAGTGAGGAATTGGGTGCTTGCATCTACCACATGACAATACTGTGGGTTTAGCAGGAATATTTGGGCTCTGGGAAGAGGGATTATACTTGAAAGGAAGAAAGGAAAACTGAGTAGAACTAAATGAAGGTTAGGGTTTTGAATATGTTTGATATTATGTGAACACTTTGATTTTGCTCATCAGCAAGAGGAAATTAAACAAATTGCTCATCTGCATGACAGCTGGGTAAGAGGTTCTGAGAGACAGACCATGATATTTTCATATGTAGTGGCTTTCTTAATTTAATGTCTTCATTACTGATGTCTAAAATTGTATAAAATGTCATTACTGAGAATAAATTAGAGTTTTATACCATGCTGAAATTTTGTGAGTTAATATTTTCTCTTTTTGTTTAGACTCCAGGTCTTGACCCATTGAGCCTTCAGAGAACCAGGAACAAGAACAGAATTTTGGAGGAAATGAAAATGTAATCTAAATAAATCATTCTGCTGATCTGACTTTTTACAGATAGCAAAACTGTTGGTCTTGGATTGCTAAAATGCAGGGCCATATTCCTTTTTTTTTTGTACAGAATGCTCCTTTTTCACTTTCCCTGCATTTATCTTCTATGCTAAACAATAACTGGGTTCTTACGAAAATTTTTGCTTTTCAGTAACATGGTTGCAAAGTAAATAATGATATAAAAAGCCCAAACAACCCTGAAAACACTTATTCTTGATTCACCCCATATATATTCTTTTACCACAAGCGGTCCTGATTAGATTGCCACAGAACATTCTAAGGTAGCAGGGAAGCAGAAGAAAGGCTGGAACTAGCTGTGGGTTCTAGGTAGTCCTCTCCTCTGGGATTACTGCTCTAATTTATAATATCACTGTCATTTCTGTGGCCTGTTAGGACGTCAAATAAATAAATTCAATAAATAATCAGCTCTTCTAAAAGTCATACCCTGTGTAAGGATTGCAATAATATTTCCATGGCACCTGGGGAAGTCATTCTGACCACACAGAAAATAGGGTTGAAAATCTGGCCAGAAAACCATAATGTATTAGACTTGCAATTTTAATTTCTTCTGGCTCTCAGTTTTCATTAGATTTGGCTCTTAATTTTACATTTTTTGTGTGTTACACACTACAAATTGGTTGGGTTCTTTGAAAAGAAATAAGATTATTTTTATAATGTTGATTTTAAACCTTTTTTCTCCAAAATTAAATTACTAACTTAAAACTTATATACATAAGTCTTCCCAGAGATACAACCTGATGTCAGAAAAATTGCATTCTAGTGAGAGTTGTGAAACTTAATGAACCAAATGTCCTAAAGAAAATATAGCCCTTCTGGACCACAAGGATTATCAAAAAAAGCTCAGATGGACACTGAAACCTTCCTTTTCATGGTTTAGATATTTTTGCTTTAACCATGGCTGGGCTTTTGCCTCCTTAATGAAGAATGAAAGGCAGGTTGAAGAAATCAGAAGTTTTAAGGGTCAGTCAGTGGAGTTGTTAAAAGCAGCACAGTGTCCATGGGAAGAATTGTGGGCAACAGATGGAGGAAGATGCTCCATAACCTCCCAGGAGGTTGCAGGAGGACCTTTCCCAAGTTTCTAAAAATACCCATGGCACAAAAATACATAGAGTTGATTTTAGTTTGACACCTTCGCTGTTGCTAGTTGCCCAATGTCATTGTGTCTACTTTTTTCAGTCTTAATGGATTCATCACTAATTATGTAATATAGCAGTTTTCCCCTGTTTCCCCTGCACTGATTCCACAAACACTCTGCCACGGTGTTTTTGGGGACAGAATAATAGCTTTAAGTGCTACGTTAATATGCCTGTCAGAAGTCCTTCAAAAGCACAACACATTTTGTGGAAGGTAAATATTAGCTAGAGACATAGAATTCACATCAAAAATAGGGTCTGAATGTGGAGGCTTTTTTTTATTAAAGTCCGTTTATAAATGTATTGGATGGAAACTGTATTGGAAGAATTGCTCGTTTAATGTAGGTACGAAAGAGCTAAATCTTGAAAAGCAAATTAATTTTAACTATCCACAGGTTTTTTTTTTTTTTCTGGACTTACAACATGACTTTATTTCAAACTGAAAGATAAAACACAAAGAACACAACTTTTTCCCCTTTTACAGGGTATAGCCCCATGTTTAGATAAAAAAAAATTAGGTTTCTAATTCTTTATTATGCTCTGTGAGAGATCTTGTGGGAAAATCTTGAGGAATCTTTGGCTGAATTTTACCTGGATCATGAGAGGAAAACCATGCGTTGTTGAGGAAGCAAAGCTTAAAATCTTGAAAGAGTATTTGGTGTTCTTGGCAGATCAAGGAGCAGCAAATGTAACATTTACTTTTCCTTAGGAGAAGAAAAGTCAGTATCAAGCTTCCATGCTTGCGTTTAGTTGGAATACTGGAAACATCTTGAACTCCTTGACTCCAGAAGGTGAAATTGCCTAAAATCCCAAAATTGCCAAGAAAATAAGCAATGCCTTTCTCTCCTGTGTTTACGTTTTGTCTGAGTCTCCAGACCTAACCACTCTAGAATTTAAGGAACATTAAACTCCACAAGCAAAGGAATACCTCGTTCTGATCAGGACATTTTGAAAAAGGGGATTTGCACAACACTGGTGAATTCTCCTGTACTCAGTGCACACAGTGAAGGAAGTGCAGTAGCAATTATTTTTATTTTATATGTTAGGGCACTTTATTTGATCCTTCAGCTCCAGAGCAGAAGACAATTTCCCATAAGAAGGTCACAACTTACATGAAGGGGACAAGATGTCCTGCCTGTAACCTCATTTTGGCTACAGATAAAAATACCATTCATTTGCAATGAACAACAACATATGACATTCTGTATTTTTCTTTGTAAATCTTATGTATTTTCATATTTTTCTGGCCTTTGTTTTTTGTAGCATTAAATCTGGAACCTGGACAGATTTTTGCGCCCCCCTTCATTTTTCTTTTATTTTAATGAGAACTTCAGGACAGCTTGCCATGGAGAAAAACATGGGCAAGTCCTTCATGATCTTGATAGACAATTAATATTTGTTCTTTGTGTTTGCTACGTAAACAAAAATATCTTGTTCTTAATTATATTATTACCTGTTACTTTGCCAGTGTTTGGTGCTACAGCTTGGTAGCTGTATAGGTATAGTTTGGTGCTATAGCTTAACATATAGTATAATATTTGTTAAGTAACTTAACAACCTAGTATGTTTGTTCTCCTAGTTAATGTTGGTCAAAGTAGAAAATTATCTTCATAGTAGAGCTAAGATGTAATTAAAAGGCAAGATTTGGTCCAAAGGGCCTGTTTTTCATATTTATGCCACAAACACACAAAATCTCTGAGCTGAAAAAACTGTTTTGTGGAGAAAGCACAGGCACAAACAGAGGAATTACTCTTTTAAACTGCAAAAGAGGGTTAGTGTTTTTTTCCCATTGAAAGGTAGGCATATATTTCTTAATGGTGAAAGGAAGGGAAAAGCTTTCTAGCAGGTTAGTTTTCATTTTCCATAAATAATTTGGGAGGAGGAGGAGGAGGAGGATACTGCCACTAAACAGGTAATTGTGCAAGGTTGTGTCTGGAAATAAACCACAGTTTAGGGGGGTTTTATTCATTTCAAGCAGTGAGGTCCATGTTGAGGCACAAGATGCAGATAAATTACCTCATGTAGTGCACTCATGTAGTGCTCTCTGTCCTTAAGTTCTTAAATAAGTTTTGTATATATATCTACATTCAGGTGACATTTTCATAGGATTATCTACTTAAACTCCATTATATATTTCATTAGGAGCAATAGGTCACTCAGATCCCTTAACTGCATAGCAGTTTGGATTTTCCCTATGTAAATAACTTCAAATTATCAACACAGAATTTAATCAGATTTAATTCAATCAGAATCTTAAAATCCCTCTGCAATGACTTTGTAGCCAACTTTTCTTTTGCTGATGGTGGCAACTAAAAATTTCTTCTCCAAATCTCTTTTGAGTAGAAGTTTCCCGATAACCCTGAAGTTCAATTTTTAGAACAATTATTTTATTTTTTTATTTAAAATTGCCCTAAAGTTCCTAACTCTTAAGTATTTGCTTGGGATCTGTCTTCTTCTGCTTAAATTTTTTTCATTCCTTTCCTTGTTATTTTTGAATCATATTCTGGTTATGGAAATGTATCCTCTGCCTTAGCATTACTGGCACTGTGCGAGGCTTAACAGCTAAAACTGACTTTAAACTTGTGTTTCAAAGCAACAGATTAGAAACTTCTTATGACTAGCCAAGAAATAAAAACTCAGAGCAGGATAATTAGAGACAGCTGGAATTATCAGAGCACAAAAGATACAAAGTAGGAGACTCGCAGGATTTGGTTTTTTCGGTTTTTTTTTTTGCTCAGTCAGGCAAAGCAAGAAATAGTAAAAAAATCAGTCTGTTTTTGTCAAATTTGACACAAAGAGCAGGTCTTTCTGTGCTAACCTTTCATTTCTCACTTGTGTACGTGCCAATTTCTGCTCTGAGAGGCAAGAATGGCAGTGGCAATCACCTGTCACACGGGCTGGTCCTGTGATCAGATTTACCTGTCAGTAAGGATGCAACTCCCTGCTAATAAAAATATAAAGCAATGTTCCTAACGTGTGGTACCAGAGTATGCAGTACACAGAATAAATATAGAGATTTAATATATTTTTAAAGAAATGGTGACAGCTCAATTATTGCACATATCTGTGTGGTGTCAGATTCAGTGATAATATTTTTTCTTACCTGTTTATTTGGAAAACAATGATTCCTTCATTTGCAGGCATCTCCTGCCTGACATTCCTCAATAGTGTATTAAACCATTAGCAAGCAATTTCTCACACCTTTTTTTTTTTTTTTTTTGAAAATGTTTTACCTTTTTTTTTTGTAAACCACAGATTTTCTAAATTGCAGAGCTCAGTCCCTGAAAATGAAGCCATTTTGATGATGTAGAAATTTGTGTAACAACGTCAGTGAATGTCAGGCAGGATATTTAAACATGAATGTTTACTTTTTAAAAGAAATTGGATTAGAGGAAGTGTTTCCTGTGCTGCATGTAGTTATTTATTCTGGTATAGAAAGCAGCGTATGGAAAAGGAATCATCTTTCTCTTGTACTAAATCAGACCCTGGTGGGATGCCCTGTGCTACTGAACACATCACTGCTCTTTGGATATAAATATGGAGTTAAGGATGTGTTGGGAAGGAAGATGATTCTTGCTCGGTGCTCCATAAAGTGCTCCAAGGCTTCTGCTGAGAAATGACAGCGGTGTTTAAAAAGTGCAGTTATCTGTCAGAATGGATGCAGATTTTTGTGAAAGTTTAGCAGGAATCAAGGATGATCTACAAGACTAAAAATGGTTGCACAGTGCAGGACTCGGCAGAAGACATTTTTCTTCAGAGAAGCACTAAACTCTGAAAATTATAAATGACAGATGGTGGAAAAGACATTGCAGTAAGTCTGTGACTGTGTTCAGCAGCTTACTGAGGTTATGCTGAAATCAGCTGAAATATACTTGTTGGCAAAGGGCAGGGTAGCTCGTGAGATTTCCTAACTCATAATACCTCCAGAAAAGCAAATAAGCTTTGTGACACAAACTAATAAAAGGTAGGAAAAGACAGTCCTACAAGCAGGCATTTGTTTAAAGAAGACCCCTGTAAATTCATACCTTTAAAGAGGCGATGTCAGGTGTGGCAGGAAATTGCCAGGCATTTCAAAATGGTGAACATCTAAGGGGACACAAGTGTAACACAGAGTTTTAGGTTTTAGGAATCTACATGTGGTGTATTTACATGAAAATCCCATAACGCACTTATTATAGAACTACAGAATCCTGGAATGGTTTAGGTTGGAAGAGACCCTTCAAGCCCATCCAGTGCCACTCCCTGCCATGGGCAGGGACACCTCCCACTGTCCCAGGCTGCTCCCAGCCCCAATGTCCAGCCTGGCCTTGGACACTCCAGGGATCCAGGGGCAGCCCCAGCTGCTCTGGGCACCCTGTGCCAACAGCTTTTGAAAACGTCTGTTCTGCAGCACCAGCGCACTTGCATCATGTTATTCTTGCAAAGTCCAAATTTTCTCCACAGTCAACTTATTTTTCTCTCTTTGTCTCTTAGACAGAGGCTACAAACAAGGCTCCTGTCCAACAAATTGGTTCAAATATTCTTCAGAGAGGACTACAGCGTAAAACATGACGTAATCTCTGAAGACAAATCAATTTGCCTTCACATTTCTCAAAAACTCATCATCATTTTAGGAGAGAGAAAGAGAAGGAATTTATTTGGAAGATGCACCTAGAACAAACATATTAACTGTGTTTAGAGATACTAAACTTCCTATAAATGTATATAATTCAGAAAGTATCTCTTTTGAATACATTCTGTTTGGATATAATCTCCATGCCTTTAACTGAACAGTTTTGATTATGATGTATCTTCCCAGCTGACATTTTTAGTATGAAGATCTATGGTTGCTTTTAAATAATTTTTCCTCCTTAAATCTTATATTGGTACATAAAAAAAGTAAAGGTATTGAACCAAACCTAAATCTGTTGCTTGTACAGCAATACAAATATTCAGTATGCATAAAAATTATTTTATTCTGGCAAAAAACTTGTTTTATTATGTTTTGTCAGTTTGAGGATGGAAAGAAATTGAAACACTGAGTAGTCTCCAAATACTTAGAAAATAAAGTGTTGTGAAAAAAAGATATTTTCATGATGCACAGGTGGAAAAATCAGTGTTTCTATGATTTGGTTGGGGTCCACAAAAAAGCTTCATCCCTTGGCCATCGTTCCAAAGATGCTTTGGTTCCCTCTTTTTTCCCAACTTATAATAACAAATTCCTTTCTGCACATTCATAGGGTAGTGATCAAACAGCGGCTCAGCTGTTTTGGAATTGAGAGAGATTTAATACATACTAATTTGCTGTGGTATAATCATATAAAATACAATTACCATCGAGAATGAGTTTTAAATTAGTTATAAACAAATTGAAATAATTTAGAATCATTTAAAATAACTGCATCTGGCAAAGTTTTGCTGTAGCAGCTCCACCACAGGATTTCTGATTTAGCCTGTTCTTTCTGACTGACATATTCTTTTTGCTTAGCATAAAACCTTGGGTGGTGGATTATGATTGTAACTGAGTACATAATTAAAATTAAAACATCACATGAGGTTGTTTAGAGTGGAGAATGGCATTGCAATCAAAATCTGTGTTAAAAAAAGGATTCAAACCATTATGTCACAAGTGACTGAGTGTTGAAAAATTTCATTTTGCAGTCTGAAACAAGGAAACTGGTTTGGTATTTTCCTTCCTTCTGTAGCTGTATCTGACAACATTTCTGTGCCATCTCATCAGTGGTCCAGGACTTGGCCAGTGTTACTCCAGCAGTTGATCTGAGCACAGGACACAGGATACAGGGCACAGGATAACTTCCTGTGCTTTAAAAGAAAGGAAAACCAGTGAAACTTGTCATTAATTTGAAGCAGATTTTCCACTAGCTGAAGCATTTCTGCACCATGATATATTGGTTTTTTTGGCCAAGATCCTGCTGTTTCTATAACCCTTGGTGGCATCATTTCAGAATTGCACTCTAACCCTCTTGAGATGTTTGCTCAAATTTTCCTGCAACCTTTTACCTATGTATTTATATACTGCAAATGGATAAATGAAAACCTTTAAAAAATTTATTTTGAAAAAATATATAGGCATTCATTCTCATAAATAAATAGCTGTGGTGCACCAGAGGCATTTTGCTTTATCTTCTGCCTTACTGTCTTCCTGAGGTAAGTACAGATTTGCACTATGGCATGATTTGTCATGTCTCACTGCTTAATTAACCTTTAGTGTGGTGGCATTTCCCAGACTGCCTGCAGAGTTATTTCAGATGAATATGTCTGTGTAGATAGGCAATGTCAAATATTGCAGCTTTCTGCTTAAAATATTGTTATTTGCTATCACTGGGGACATTATTCATTGAAACAGAGGCTGCTGAGACTCTCAGATCCAAACTTTTCTGGTTGTTTACTTTTAACCCCAGCCCTGAGCACTCAAATTCAATGCAAGCCTTGTTTTGCTTTATGTGGAGAAATTTTGAAACATTAAACCAGCTATAACTTGAAAGAAAAGCTGCTTTCAGTGCTTTCTTATCTATTTTGTGCCAGCCAAGAACCTGCTTGCCTATTTGATGTAGCCATTAGTGTTCTGCACCATGCAATAATGAAGCAGCTTTAACGAGAGAGAATATGAAGTTTCGTTTCTTACTCTTGAAGTGGTGACAAGAAAATATTTATTTTAAAAAAAAAAGCTAATTTGAAAACTTTCTTAATTATCCCCTGTAAGAAAAGGTTATTTTACTTATTAAACAGAATGGATTGGAAATCATCTTAACTGAGATGTTTTATTTGAATCCTAAATTTTCTTGAAGGACAAAACCATCAAAAGTTAACAAGATATTTCAAAAGGTTCCTTTTTCTTTGTCTCTCTGTCTGTTCAAGAAATCTGTTAATAATCTCCAAGTTCTTTTAGCCTTTGTCTGTATTTTTTGATTTACCACTGCTGCCGTGATAACCTGCTGCATTTATAACCTGGACTGTAATCTTCAGTGAAAGGAGAATAAATTCTTAATTTTTTCTTCTGGGCCCTAAACTTCTGCAAAATCAAAGTGGGAAGGTTCATGGAGATCAAAAATGGGGGACAATGGATACATGTAAAGAAAAATACAAAGGACCTTACCCCTCTGTAACCTTCAACCCAACAGGTGATCAGAAATACAGATATTGAAAATATCCTGGAAATACATTCAAGCAATAACTTTCATTTAAGTAATCCCATCAAACAGACTGTTTAGATAGGACTGGCAGCTGTTTAAGACCCTTAAAATAAAAGCTGACAGATTTAAACTGGAAAACACAAATTAATGTTTCACACCTTTTCATCTTATAACAACTGAAGGTTGACATATTTTTAATCCCTAAAGCTTGGAATTTAAGTTAAAAAAGCTCTGAGACATTTTCAATAAAACATGAAAAGGTTATGAAATATCTACAAAAGTTTAAAAAAATATATATTTACAGAAGGTGAATGAAAGAGTTAATGACAGAGTACTGGTACTGCTTAAAATAATGTGAGAATCATAAAGATAATAACTTCTGGGGAAGAGCAGTTCTGGGAAATAAAGTGATTATATGGGAGGTAACTAATAAGGATTTTGTAAAAGGTAAACCATTAAATCTTCAAAAGTATCAGGTTAAAAAAGGTTAGGATTATTTACTTCAGTAGTTGTAAGAAGAGGAGGAGTATTCCTAAAATTGTAATGCTTGATTTAGAAACCTAAATGTCCCCAACTTTAAAGAGAATATTTTCCTATTCAAATTGTTTTATTCCTATATAAGTATTTGAAAAACTTTTGTAAATCTTCTGTTTCAAATGTTTTTTCTCCAATTTCCATCTTTTCAAATTAATGTAGTAGTAATAAATAATATATAAGTTAATCTTAGATTTAATACTGAATCTTTGTGGATATGTGGGGCAAGGGCATCAATTAGTACAAATTAACATGTACTATTACAGATTGCTGACTTGATTGCTGACTTAATTGCTTATTACTATATAATTGCTTACAATTATCAGTGTAGTACACCCACTGAAGTACCAGAACATATATTCTAATTAATGGAATCACCAATAACACTACATTGGACACATCCAGTAAATCCTCTCAGCTCATCACAGCAAACAGCGTGTAGAGATGGTACAAAGCCACCCTGTATTCTAGATTTGGATCCAAATCGTGCTGCCCCAAGGCAGATCTGTTCATTTTGTCTGTTTGCCAGAACCTTCCATCCAAATTCTGCAGTTAATCAGGTGAGGACCCAAAAGGACATTGAGAGCCCGTCAGAAAGGACGGAATTTGGTGGGGGAGAGCTGGGACCCCAAACCCCCTGAGCTGGAACCCCAAACCCCCTGTGCTGGGAGCCCAAACCCCTTGAGCTGAGCTGGGACCCCAAACCCCCTGGGCTGGAACCCCAAACCCCCTGAGCTGGGAGCCCAAACCCCCTGAGCTGGGCTGGGAGCCCAAACCCCCTGAGCTGGGCTGGGCCCCAGCGTGGGCAGCAGGGCAGGGGGGATTCTGCCCCTCTGCCCCCTCAGCTGAGCCCCCACCTGCAGAGCTGCCCCAGCCCTGGGCCCAGCTCAGGAAGGAGCTGGAGCTGCTGCAGCCAGGCCAGGGCAGGCACCAGGATGAGCAGAGGGATGGAGCAGCTCTGCTGGGAGGAAAGGCTGCCAGAGCTGGGCTTGTTCAGCCTGCAGAGGAGAAGCTCTGGGGTCACCTCACTGGGGCCTTGCAGGGCCTGAAGGAGCTGCAGGAAACCTGGAGAGAGACAATTGCCAAGGGCTGCAGGGCCAGGACACAGGGAATGGCTGCCCAGTGCCAGGGGGCAGGGCTGGATGGGAGATTGGGCAGGAATTGTTCCCTGGCAGGGTGGGCAGGCCCTGGCACAGGGTGCCCAGAGCAGCTGGGGCTGCCCCTGGATCCCTGGAGTGTCCAAGGCCAGGCTGGACATTGGGGCTGGGAGCAGCCTGGGACAGTGGGAGGTGTCCCCCTGCATGGGGGTGGTGCTGGATGGTCTTGAATATCCCTTCCAACCCAAACCATTCCATGATTCTTTGAGTAGCTTCTTCTGACTTCATTACAGCCCATGTCTAAAAGACTTTTAATCTTTCAACCATAACTAGTTACCCTTTGATACATCCTGATCCAATTTAAAAAGTTCTTCCAATATTTTGCACACAAAAAATTTGTGATTTTTGCCAAAAGTGCTAGAGCAGATGGAAGACAAGTTTTTTTTTCCCAGATTTTTGCTGTTTAAAAAACTGGGAAAGAGACAGGTAAAAGAGTCTCTAAATATTTCTGAGCATCTTTTGGTACAGTCTCCAGACACAGAAAGGTCTCTTTTGCCTCTTTATTTTTAAGGATAGTATATTATATTAACATTGAAATCTTAACAATTTTTTCATATAATCCAAATGTATTTTCATGTCAGAATTTTCTGAGAGACACTTCAACTTTTTCTCCTGATCTGCTTTTCAGAATATATAACGTGGATGTCTCCTAATAGAAAAGTAAATTGTTTTTACTGTAGAGTCATTAGAGGACTAAGTGGTGGAATCTATCATTGTCGTAACTCTGTTATTTTTTACTCTATCTTTACCTGTGGAGTTAGCTGCACAGTTATCTCATTATCCTTTGTGGCCGGGCAGTACAGGTAAATATATTCTGAGTCAGACCTCAGGTGAGTAAAGCCGTATTTTTCTTCTTGATTCTAGATGAAGCAGCCACACTTCAGCAGAAGTGCCTTCACCAAGAGGTCTAGACTGAGGTGAGAGTGATCTGTTGCTAAGTACATGTGGAAAATTAAATAGTGTTAAAATAGATATTTAAAATATTTCTCAAGATTTTTCAGAATGAACATTCAATATTTGCTCTCTAAGGCTGGGTGTATGCACCTTGGTGAAAGTTTGGGGGAAAGTGATTAAAAATCAAAGCTAAATATACTAATTTTGATAAATTTGATGTAAAATGCTAGGGTTTTTATCTTATGATCTATAGATTATTTTACAATTTAAAAATCTTTCAAATTTTCCTGAAAAAGGAGTTTTTAAGAAACTCTGTGCACACTTGCACAGAGGGTGAGCTCCACTATGCTAATTTTTGCTCTATGAAGTAAATATGTTTTGAGGGACCTGTGTATGATAATAGTGAGTTGTGACTGGTGAACAAATGCCTGATTTTTTTGCTAAAGGAAGAAAAAACCCTACATAGTCTGTCCTTCGCCAATCAAAGCTGTGCCTGAACAAAAAAAAACCATTTTCAGAGGGCCCTGTGTTCTCTCTCTCCCCTTTTGCATTAAATGCAATAAAACCCAACATTGTTTAACGATCAGATTTAACCTCACTATTGCCTTTTGCATGAAAAAAAGCATAAAGACACGAATCTATGAATTCACTATTGTTGGTTCATTATAATTTCTATTCATGACCTGGTAACAACAATTGGTGGAAGAATTAAAATGCAAAGAGACAAATATTATAAAAAGATGGTGTTTCACGGAAAGTGTTTTATTGCAGATGGCAAAAAGAATTTTTTAAGCATTCCATAACTTAGCAGCAAGTTTTATTTTAAAGTATCATATCATACATAGAAATGTGGGTTTTTTATGATACAAGAAAGTGTTTTCTATGAAAACACTTTCTTGAAATTGCTGTAAGTATACAAGAAATGATGGATGGGAATAATCTCAAACCATTCAGAAGTGACATTTAGATGGATATTTATCTTTATGTAGCAGAATTACAGTGGTCTGAGAATCACTAGAACAAACAGTTTCCGTGTAAGATTTCTATAAGGTTTTATCGCCAACAAAAATCTTAATATTTCAAATTGGATTTGAGTTAAGGCGTAGCTTTGTGCGTATTTGCTTTTGGGATTTGGATATGAAAATGGTGCATTAAAAATAATTGGATGATACAGGAGTGGCAAAAACAGGTAGAGAAAGGAATGTATGAAGAAAAAGAGGAAGGGGAAGGGGAAGGTGCGGGAAGGTGCGGGAAAAGAAGGGAAGGGAAGGGAAAGGAAGGTGCGGGAAGGTGCGGGAAGGTGCGGGAAGGGAAGGTGCGGGAAGGGAAGGGAAGGGAAGGGAAGGGAAGGGAAGGGAAGGGAAGGGAAGGGAAGGGAAGGGAAGGGAAGGGAAGGGAAGGGAAGGGAAGGGAAGGGAAGGGAAGGGAAGGGAAGGGAAGGGAAGGGAAGGGAAGGGAAGGTGCGGGAAGGGAAGGGAAGGGAAGGGAAGGGAAGGGAAGGGAAGGGAAGGGAAGGGAAGGGAAGGGAAGGGAAGGGAAGGGAAGGGAAGGGAAGGTGCGGGAAGGGAAGGGAAGGGAAGGTGCGGGAAGGGAAGGGAAGGTGCGGGAAGGGAAGGTGCGGGAAGGGAAGGTGCGGGAAGGTGCGGGAAGGTGCGGGAAGGTGCGGGAAGGTGCGGGAAGGTGCGGGAAGGGAAGGGAAGGGAAGGGAAGGGAAGGGAAGGGAAGGGAAGGGAAGGGAAGGGAAGGGAAGGGAAGGGAAGGGAAGGGAAGGGAAGGGAAGGGAAGGGAAGGGAAGGGAAGGGAAGGGAAGGGAAGGGAAGGGAAGGGAAGGGAAGGGAAGGGAAGGGAAGGGAAGGGAAGGGAAGGGAAGGGAAGGGAAGGGAAGGGAAGGGAAGGGAAGGGAAGGGAAGGGAAGGGAAGGTGCGGGAAGGGAAGGGAAGGTGCGGGAAGGGAAGGGAAGGTGCGGGAAGGGAAGGGAAGGGAAGGGAAGGGAAGGGAAGGGAAGGGAAGGGAAGGGAAGGGAAGGGAAGGGAAGGGAAGGGAAGGGAAGGGAGGTTTTCCCATACAAAAGGGACTTTTTGCATCCAACTTCTCTTTGTGTCCTCTCATGCAGTGCTCCTTTTACTTTTTCTCTGCTCTACAACAAAATCTCTTGGAAAACTTTCGCTTAGCAAAAGTCTTTGTCGCCTTCCCGCACACATCAGAAATTGTGTAGGACCAAATAAATCATCAGTTTTGGAAGCTGCAGGGGTTATAGCAAATACCTTTGAGAGCATTTCAAAGGAGGAAAACAGGGTAATAGTTCAGATTGGGAAGGTGAGGTACCTGAGTGCCTGAATGGTAGAACTTTGAATGCAAATGTCATCCCATGTGTGGGTTTCAGTCTATTCCTCAACACTTAAACAATTTCAGTGGCTTAATAGTATTTCTCCACAATTTAGCCTAGAAAGCCTGGAACTCTACTTCATAAACTTTAACTGCAAGCCAGAAATAAATTGGGATCTAAGACTCATTTTATTGTTGCTCTTTTTTTATTTATGTCTCACGATACATAGATTTGTACTTACTGTGGTTGTGTTATAAATTACATTTGGAAGGAAGTTAGTTTTTATGTTCAGCACCATATATCTCATTTCATTATTTCACTCTCTGTACTTTGTGGTGGAGGAAAGGAAAGCATATTTAGACCACCCTTATGTTCAAGCTGATGCTTTGTAATTTTAAATTCTCCCAAGTCTTGTTTATTCCCTTTTTGCAATAATGTTGCTGTAATGTGCTGATATGTGGATTATATGGACTTATGTCTTGTATTAAACAGCTGTTGACTCTCAAAAGGCTTAGAATGTCTTGAAAGTTTTTAATAGAGTTCCGTATCCTGACCTTTGTTTACCTTTACATGCACACATAGTCCTGATCCCCCAATTAAACTGTTATTTTTATAAGGATTTAAAAAAATATATCTTTTACTGCATGTTTCTTCCCTGATTTCACTGAATATTGATATTTATCTGCAGGCATGTTATACAGAAGTGTCACAAGATCAGTATCAAACATATGACAGGTGCAAAGTCTTCCCTTTCCAAAGCTGTGAAAAAGAATAAGATGAAAAAAATAATCTCTGTGCTTGGCTTTTTTGATGACTTATTTCCATAGCACAATGAATTTCCTCATAATGAATCAATGACTACTATTAGAATAGAGTCAAGGTGTCCAGTGCTTTGTGCAAGAAGGATTTGTATAGCATATTTAAAGCAAATATGAAATTATCGATTCTTACTGAGAACAGCGTTACAGCAGGTGATTTTTTCAGAGTATTATACATTATTATGTATCCTGCTGTCTTGCTGCCAAAACCCACAAAGTATTTTTCAGGGTTGAATCATTATGTTTGCATTTGATTTCCATGAAAAAAGCATCTCATTCCAGCTGAGCTGAAGTTCCACAGCAAAGTCCTCATTAATTAGGACCACATCTTATACAAATTGGCCTACCAGTTATGTGGGTTTTTTTCAACAATTTTCTTCTGAAAACAAGATTTATCCTTCCATTAAAGTCTTACAGAAATTGTATTCTAACTTCCTGGGTCAATTTGGGCCTTTGACCCTATGGCCTTTGGGTCAATTTGTTCTGACAGGGCACACAATCATGATCTAAATACAGTTTCCTAACCACATGTTTCCAAGCATGAATATCAACTGCTCTCCCCTGTTCAACCAGAAAATGACCCAGGAGCCAAAATTTTTGAGGGGAGCAAGAAGACCGTGAAGAACCCAAAGAACTTTAGACATTCCTACACCACCCTGTAGGATGGACAAGCCTCTTTATGTGTCTCTCAGGGGTGCTAGTTTCAGCCAGAGGTGAGGTGGGATGAAGGAACTGTGGATGACAGGATTTGCCATGCACGTGAAACTGGGGAACTCCATTCCTAGAGCCAAACTACAGGAAATTAAATCTTTCTCTAAGTTTTATTTGTCATCAAAAGGAGTTCCTCTGAAGTATTCAGCTCATTCTTCTCTCTGACCACCACTTGACCAGATATATTAATTGGGACAACAGGAAACTGCCTTAGTAATTTATTTAAAGTGCTAAAGAGCTTTGTGTTTGGGTAAAATCCATTGAAATTGCAATATTTTACCTATTCTATTGTATTTCTGACTGCTTTTCTCACAAAGGCTTAAAATTAAAACTAGAGAGCCATGAAGGAGCAATAAATTGAAAATATCCAGCTCAAAATTATTTTATAACAGATTGTGTGCTTTTAAAATCTCAATGGTTTCTTCTTGATCTCACCTGTCCCATTATTCATTCTTTTATGTTTCTTTGAAGTAAATCAGAACAGTGGCACAAATTTATTTCAAATGTTAAAAATAGAAAATATGACATCCTCTGTTATTATATTATATGCCACTCTATGTGGCCTGTTGACCTGAGAAAGGTGGTGTCTCTGCTGATGGGGAACCTTCAAGTGATCTTTAAGGTTCCTTCCAACCTAGGTAATTTTGTGATTCTCTCTTCCTAATGACCAGTAACTATCCAGTTTATTATCAACTGGATAAGAAATGTCAAAATGACCATAATCTGGGAATATTGAAAATCATGTTAATTTATAAACTAGTAGAGGTGGTGACAAACTTTTAAGTGTCTTCCTTGTGAAAACTTGCAGATATCTTCCATATTCATTTAACTGCTGCTTAAATAAACCGTGTAACATCACATTTAATAACAACAAAATAAATCAAATAAGCTTTTAAAGTGTTTGCTTAGGACATGCATCTCAAGGAGTGCTGAAAGCAGGAGAAGCAATGAAACAGGCAAACCTCTGGTTTATGCATAGTTCAATGTAATCTAAATAGATCTAAAAGATTTGTAAGTTTTACTTGCATCTTTGTTTGAGAAATGACACAAGGACCTTCCTGATTTGCAAAAACCTCACTCCTGCTGGCTGCTAATTAGTTGTATAACACCAGAGATGATTCATGAGTTCACAATTGCCTAGAATGTTGGAAAATACTATATATAAACCCTGTTTATACTCTCATAATATGGCTGAACATGGCTTCTTTTCAAGTTTAAAGCTACTGAAAAATCAGCATATTTAAACCATTTAGCCTAAGTGTGCTAGTCTATCAGGTGAAGAAGATATACTAAGCTTATTTTTCTTTTGAACTTGCCCATCAAAGAGACTTGTGCACCCTTTAATCTGTGTTGAGGGAATGTATAGTGTTTGCTGTATAAATCAGCAGCAGGGTAAAGAGCTGCCTTATTTTCACAGTGCCAAAAGCTGAAAATTATCAGGCTGTGCATGTGAAATCTCTGCTGTTGATGTATTAGAGGAGCACTGAAAGGAGAGGAAGGTAAAGCCTGTTACTGAATTAATTTTTTCTGCTGTAAAGAAAAGACAAAAGGGAAAAGAATGAAAGAGACCTATGCAGTTTTTTCTCCTATGGCAGAAGAAGGGATGGGAGAACTTTGAGAAAATTTTCAGGAGCGCACTAGTAAACAATTTTTATATTCTTAAAAAAAAGAAAAAAAACAAACCAAAAAACAAAAACAACAACCAAAAAACTAAACAAAAAACCAACCAATCAAACAAAAAAATATCACTGCTGCTGGTGTTGATACAGGAAAAATGTACCAAGATCTTTTTGGTCAATTTTTGTGCTAGATAACAAAGTTATTCCACACCTCAAACCGAAAGGTTGCTACATCCTTTGGTAGTGTCAGTTCTCTTTGACTTCACCAACAAAAGCCCCACTCAGGCAGATTTTATTAACATCTGTGCAACTTACTCCCATGGTACAACTGTCGAGAGAGAGGTGTAAGATAATTTTCTTATGAAAACTCTAGTGCTATTGAACTAGGGAAATGATTTGGCTGGTGTGACTTTGTGGTTTTTTACCTGTAAAAAATGGATTTGATTCATGATATCTCCACGAAAGAAAATACCTCTTCACTAGACATCCTCCCCTTCTATATTTTAATGGCATAATAGTCAGGACAGCCATATTACATCTTCTGTTGCTCTTGTGGGGAGATTTATATGACTGTAGAGCCCATCACTGATAAGGGAATAATGGGGTCCTCATTCCCAAATCACACTTGCTATTTGCAACATGAATCATACTTTGGCTATATTCCAGTCACATACACCTAGCAGAAAATTGAGAGTGGAGTAAAAGCTAAAAATAGCTCTTGGCAAAGCCTGGATGGATTTGTGTCTTGCTATTTAAATCCTGGCTATGTAAAATCGCAGAGGGGAATAAGCACTAATATACAGCAAGAAGTGTTTGTCCTCTGGTGCAGGACAACACTTGTACAGACAAGTAATCAAATGAACATCACAGATGTGTGAATTTTAGGGGCAGAGTAAGAATCAGAACCAAATCTTACAAGCCCATTGTCCCAGAACATAAAAAAAATTAGAATAATACTTCTAGTTTTCATGTTTGCTGATTTTAGGCATAAATCTGTTGAATAAACTATGAAGACTTTATGGACAAGGAGGCAAAAATGGAGAAGCTAGCTTTTGGGAATTCAATTTTGTTCTCTTCAACAAACACACAGCAAACCAGATAACTGAAATAAGTAGATGAAACCACCGAGCCTGGCTAAATGTCAACAAAAAAATTCCACATTTTATCTTTGTCTGTATCCGAGTTTAACCCATGTAGTCTCTTACTACAGAACTCCTAAAACTCTAGGCAGAGATTGGACAGAGTTCTTTCTGAAGAAAAGTAAAATTTAAAAGGGCGATTGTCTAAATGTGACATACCAAAAGCAGTGCCAAATGGTGCTTGTGTTTTCAAATTCCTATGGGTTTGATCACAGGAGTTTGTGGGCTGGACAAGATTTGAGATGAAATATGGTTTCTGTGAGACAGAACCGGCCTGTTCAACACTGGCTTCACATCCACCATGTCTAATATTCCCTTCATTTGGGAGAATAACCAAAGTAACCATGGATAAAAGGTCCTAAGCCTCTGCTGCCAGGCAATTGTAAGAAATAAAAATAGAATAACCCATAGCACCACTCAGCATACCCAGAATCTTGAAGCTTTCAATTTATGACATGAAATTTCTTTGCTGTTCGTAAACTGTACTTAATGTCATTGTATTAGGAATAATAAATAAATAAATAAATAAATAAATATTTATTTATTACAAAATGGAGCTAAAGTTTCATGAAATTCTCATGTTGATTTGAAGCACTTCTTAAGTATTTTTTTACTGGCCAACTTTTATGTTTTTATGCCAAATATCACGTAATTAGAAGAAATTAGAAGAAATTTGAAGCTGTAGTTAAAGACCTGTATTTCCATCCACAAGGCTTTTATGATATTGACATGAATGTTTGCACACAACTCTTTATGGTTTATACTGGGAAGTCTAAAAATATCATTCTCAGACTTCTGAATGATTGCATATCTCAAGGATTTACTGAGGTCTAGTCCTTGACTCCTAAAAGGACATCTCCTGTGGATGATATTTTCCCATCCTCTCTGTTTTGAGAGATGAATGTTTTCATTTGTAAGATGACTTTCTAAGGTGATTTACAGAATTCTTCCAGTACATTAACCTGCCATTATTGTCTTTTATAAAAAGCCATTACCTTGATTAGAATGAATTTGGACATCAGTTCTGATATTTTTTCTTTTTCAAGCACATTATTACATTTCTGGCAGGCAAGAGAAATTAGATTAGCATATGGTTTTGACATTATATGTGGGAGAACAGAAATACAAAAATATTGTCATTGTGTATGAAGATATAAAAATTATTACTGGTGAGGTTGTCTTTCAAAAGATAGAATTACTTCATTACATATACAGGTCCTATTAAAGGCAAGTCTTGAAATATTTTTCAAATCATTTTTAAAAGTCAAGTGAAGGAAAGGACATAGTTCAAAATTTAAAATTAATTAAAAAAACCCAACCAAACAAAGAAAAAAAGTGTGAAACTCTAAACCAGTGCAAGAACATAAGTCAAAACCAGTTTCACAGGTTGAAATATACCCATAAGATGACCCAAGATATTAGCAATTTATTTGGCTTATAAATTATAATAAAAATTGTCAATATAGCATGCAAGCCTCTCATGTTTCAAGATTCTGAATTAATTACCATGAAAATACAAAATAAATACACATTGACCTGTAGAAAATGTTCAATAATTACAGAGTGGGTTGTTCAGTTGTGCAGCTTGTATCAGGTAAAGGTCTGTAAGTAATGACAATGCTTGTTACAGCTTTGTGTTGAAAGCAGGGCACAGATCTCTAATTAATTAAATAGAAAACACAAAATCAGATAAAGAAATAATCATAATTTATGTTTAAAATTATAAATACCAGCAGGTTTAGTCAAGTAAAATAATTGTAAATATTCAGCCTCTATAAATATGTATTGTTTGTTTTGAGGAACTAGAAGAGAATGCAATAAAAACATTCTCAGAGTGAGAATGGACTTTACAAAATGGAGCCATTTAATTAGTCAAGGAATGGCTCATATGTTGCAGAACATATTAAAAGTCATGGAATGATAAGTGTTACTCCTGTGCTACTTTAAATTAAATCTTTTCTACATAAAGAAAGACTGAAAATCTTCCATATTGTTGTGTGTTAAAAGGAATACATATGAAAATTAAAAATAATAAAGTTGCATAATGTGTGCTAAATATTTTGTTTGACGCAGAACAGTTTGAATTTGAGAAAACCTGAGCAAGAAGTAAAAAAAATCTACCAATTGAGTAGGAAATCAATATTCAGATTTTGGAAACAGTTTTAAGACTACTAGGTTATAATGGTATGGAACAACATAAAATAACGAGATTAAAGTCTTAGATTTACAATTAGATTTCTGGTTCAGCATGTGTTGGAAAGACTTCTACACCTAAAGCCAAAGCCAACCAATGCAAAAGTATTCCATTTTGTAGAAACTGTCTTAGATGACTTGGGCAAATTTAATTGTTATTTTTTCATATATTTTGGATAATGAGATTCCTCCAACTCAGCTCAAATGAAAAAAAGAAAGAATATATCCGAAAGAATGATGATTGGCATATTATTTCAATTAGTGTTCATCTTATTTATTTATTTATTTATCTTTTAATACTTCAATATTTTCAAGGTGTAAGAATGAAGTTGGCCCCTTTTCCTTTGGCAGCACCTGTGATTTCCATTTATTTTCTTTAATGTAGCATAATTCCAGATGAAGTTCATTTGAAATAAAATTTGAAATAAAGACGCTATGTAGATAATACTGAAAATAATTATACTGAGGTGTCTGCCACATCATTCCTTTTCCTCCTTATGCTAAGTGGCTCATGAATGGTCAAGACTTCCTTCAATATGTCTCTTGTTCCTGTTTTAAGGGGGGAATTAGGAAGGGGGACATAGGACATAGAAATCCATTGAAATGCCATCCTAAATAAACAAAAAAAGCTTAGATGTAGAGGAGTTTAAAAAAAAAAACAAAACAAAAAAACCAAAAAAACAAACACAAAAATTTACTGAGAGGAGTGAAATACCCTTCTGCTTACTCTTATTATTGTCTCTATCATTGTATATACAGACAGCCAGGAGCGAAGGTGTAATCAAATGACACACATTTTAAGAAGCAGTTTTCTCTGTATTTATGTTTTTATTGAACTTGGAGAAGTGGCTTGTAGTGCTCAGCCTTTATTGCCCCTCTTGTCTCCCCCTTCCAGTCTTGTGTATAAAATAGGAGGAAAAAAAAACCAACCCAAACAACTTAAGAATAAGAGGAAATATCTGGTTGATGAAATGTGAAATTCTCCTTCAAGACATGTTTCCAACAGAGGCCATTTCCATCTCAGAGAAAGAAGAGAATGAAATGGGAGAAAAAAATTCTGATCTTTGTCCACCACAGATTGTTAAAAGGGCTTCCAGAGAAGAGTTATTGAATCTGGAGCATTTCTAAAAATGATGAACGTGCTTTGCATGAATGTGGCTATTCTTGTCTAAAATGTATTTGTCCCATTCACTTCCATCAGTTCAATAATAGCTCAATACATGAGGAAGGTGATTAAAGGACACACAGTAGTATTTGTTTTGTATTTGCCCTGAAAGCGTTAGCTGTGTTGCTGGCTGAGTGCTGCAATCTCAGATGCTGTAGTTCCACCTCTGACCTGATAAGAAAAGCATTTTTACAGCTAAATAGTAAAAATCAAAGATGTGGTTTAAAATCTGAGATGTGATGAGGAATATCATAACCCTCTCCCCACAGAAATGAAGTGGGCACCTTCACCCCCAAATGCATTTCTATTCATAAATGGTTATTTAAATAGCACAAATAACATACAATTATTTTTGGAGAAGTGAGAGATTCTGAGTAAAATATGGCTCAAAATTTAATTACTTACATTTGGTATATTTAATAGTGAAACAAAACTTGAAAGAATGCAGACTAATGTGAAGCTTAACGACCAGGCTTAAGAAACTAGAACAGGTTTATTTCCTGATTCTTATAACTGGAAAATGTTGGGAATGTACCTCTTCCAGATCATATTACACAGTTCTGGTTCAGTAAGTCCATAATATCAGTTTTTATAGCTAAAGCATTTGTTTATTGTAGGTTTTTTAGTTTGCTTAATTGCTTTGGTTTGTTGGTTAGGATTTTTTGTTTTGTTTTGTTTTTGGCAGTTTTTTTTGATGGATTGAGCTTCGGTTTTTTAGACACATAGGAAAAGACTTTTAAAAGTAACTGAACAAAATGCTTGATGATATTGACAGCTCAAGTACATCAGAAGTAGCAAAGATTCCACATAATGAGTCCAAATGAAGTTTTGTGTCTTCTGTGGTATCATTTGGGAATTTGAGCCTCTGATTTTGCCCGCTTCACACTTGGAGAGGTTTGCCAAAAAAAAAAAAAAAAAAAAAAAAAAAAAAAAAAAAAAAAAAAAAAAAAAAAAAAAAAATCAAAGAGTCAGTCACAGATATTTGATCTCTTGCTTTGATACATCCATTCTTCTCATTTTAACAGTTATCTTGTGAAGTAGAATTATCTTCACAATTGTAGAGCATAATTTGTAAACCACTCAAAGGTTCCAACCACTGAAAACTTCCCTTGGAAACCCCTTTTTTTTTTTTCATGGCTGCATGCTACCTCTTGTGTGTGGACTATTATTGTAAAGGATGGAAAAATAGAATAATCACAGTTAATAGCTGCTGCTGCTGAATAACTGATGTACATAGTGAATACTTAAAGCAAAATTAAGAAGTCCTCTTCCCTAAAAGTGTGGTTGATGATAAGTGGATATTGAAAGACAGTGTGAAAATAGCAGTAGGCAGTATAAAAGTGATATATTTGCGTTGTTCCGTGCTTTTGGTCCCCAAGAATTTTAGAAATCTAGTACAAAAAATTCACCACCTCTGTCTTGAAGAAAGAGTGGCAAATATGTGGGAATGGCTTAATAATAATTAATTAAAATACCTTAATTTAATATTTAATTTAATAGCAATTAAAATACCTTCATTTTTATAATGAGAAAGAGTGAAAGAGAGTTTAAGGGGACATTTACAGAAGTGTAAGGTTACACTGGTACTACCCTACACTAGAAATAAGGAAATTACTTGTTTTATTTTACTGGTGTCCCACCCACTTCTTAAATAAAGGAAAAATTTGTCATATTTGAACTGTATCCCAAAACATAATGGGCTGTGCTACACTGGGCCAAGGGAACAGGTTTATAACAGACACAAACAGACGGTCCTTCTCTGAGGAAGACAGCAGATAATATCAAAAGCACTTGTTTAAAAATATTTTTTATTTGGTTTTAGCCTTGCAAAGTGCTTTTCAATTACACTTTGTTTTAACTGAAGACTCCCACCTCCCTTTGAAGGAAATGTTTAATCTCTCCACCACAGAGGATACAGGTTAGAGCTTCAGAGTAAGTCTTCGAAAGCAAATATGTGTTGTGAGACATCCAACGACTTTCAAGTCTGGACTCTTAGAAGTGAAACTCTCTGAAGAGCTTTTCTTCACTATTAGTGTCGTATCATGACTGTAACCACCAGGAGACATCTTAACTACGTGTACCAGTCTTACTGCCTGGAAAATCTAAGAGTTTTCGCCATCCATGAAAAAATAAACAAGCAAATATTTAGCCTTTTATGATTGAGAATGGGGCCACAGAGAGAGATAGAAAGCCTGTGTGACTAGAATTAAGACGCCCATCAAAATATAGCTACAGAATAATTAATTTCTCTTTAAAGGGAGGCATGTTTTTGCATAATAGAATAATAATAATTTTTTTAAAAATTAGAGTTTTTAAATTTTCTTTTCTGAATAGCAAGTTATTGCAGGCTGGAAGAGAGATAATATTTTGGCTTGGAAGTATTGCTCACTTCTAACGTTTATTGCCCAATTGATTATAAGTCTGTGAAAGAAACAGGTTGGAATATTGGGAATTACACTGTGTTTGTTCAGGAATTCGTACAGCAACAGTTTTGCAAAAATATGTTTGCAGGTGTATTTTAAAAGTTGTCAAGGAATAGATGACAAGAAAATGGGGGAAAATTAGTGGACCTGCTGCTGGATTATTTAATGAGGTCTGGAAAAAATGGTTTGTTTCTTGCTACGTACGATAGTAGTTCAAGTAATTTTCCATTCTGAGGCATCAAAGTCCAAAATTCTCCAGTCTAGCAATTACACCTGCATGAAACCACATGTAAGAACAAAAAAGATTGGGTAACTAACCACAAATCAGAGCTGTCAGAATAGCCATCTCTTTGGAAATGCTGTATCTAGAAAATGATGAGAAAAACTACTATTTCACCTCTGCGATATATGCAGCCCTCAACTTACTTAATTTGAATATGACAATACTTGAATGTGATGATTATTGCAATGAATTTCTAGAAAAATCTTTTCACTTTGTATTTTAACTAAATTAAGAAATATCCACAAAGAAGGATAATTTTAAAATAATTTGCTATTCAAAAACTGAAAACTTTTCAGTGTTGTTAAAATGATCCTCTTCAAACTTGAAAGAAAAAGGTGCCAAGATGGAGATACTTAGAACATGGAATTGAAAGATATTTTTATTAGTTTTGTCTTTGAAAGATACACAGAAAAGGAAGAAAGAGTGTCATTATATTAGGTCCTTATTATCTGAACAATTCAGATTTAACTCTGAATTGCGAGTGGAGTGAGGCTATACCTGGGACAGTACAACAACAATTTTAGACACATGGCACAGCTTTCTCATTTAAAGTGTGCTCCAGCTCTTCCAGGGGATCTTCGGAAAACAATTCCTGCTGTGTTTGAACATCATATTGAGATAGAAAAGGAGAAGTTTCTTGTATGATTCAGAGGGACTCTGTACTTATATGTAAGAACCTCTACCTCTCAAGGACATCCCGAATTTGAAACAAAATTTAGTTTAAATGTACACTGGGGAGACAAAAGAAAAATAATTGTGTGTGTTGTTCAGCTCTGAAATACAGCATTTAAGAATTTATGTACAACAGAGGTAGAATAACCCTTCTGAAATACTCCTCCTAATGCTTTTCTCTTCAGCAGCTGCTCCAGAATGGAAATGTTTGCCTGCCTGACACGTCAGAGAAACCTGATTTTGTTTTCCCAGGTAGTGCCTGCACTTCATAATTTTAAACAGGATAGCTGTTGCAGGAGGAGATCCACAAACCTGTGAAAAGATAATTTGAAATAGCTCTTGGAAGAGAAATAAAAGAAAAAGGGCAGGTCAAACCATTGTTAAGGATTTGTGGAAAACAAGGCTCTTGTTCAGCTTCCAATATTCATGTATCTGATGTAGATTTACAAAAATCTACAGAAATGGAAAAATAACTTGAAAACACAATGCACTAACTGCACTCAACATTTAACGGAAATTACTTATTTTTCTGAGTGTCATGTCTATCTCAGCTCCTCAATTCACTCCAGTGTGGCTGCACCAATACCAATGAATTCATTTAAAATTAATTTGAGCGTCACTGGTACAGCCGTAAGAGTTCCATTTTAATGCAGGGCTAATTTAACATAGCACTAAAGTGGCTTTGGCTGCTTAGTACTTCACTGGATTTATTAAAATTTAGCAGAGAGTCCCCAGAGAAGCCCAATAATCTCAGCAGTGATAAAGGGGGGCGTGTGCTGCAATGTGTCCCCTAAACTTTCCCCTGTGATGGGGAACGTTCCCTTCATGGGTGGGGAGGGGAGGGCCAGTAGGGCAGGGCTTCTCTGACTTTGTTACAGGCTTTTTAGATTACAAGTAAGAATAAGAGGCCTTGTTTGGCAGTTTTCTCTCCTTTCAAGAGGAGATGAGCAAGATTATTAGGTCAGGGGGACAGGCTTTGGAAGTCTCAGGCAGAGAAATGAGAGAAAGATGCACACAGTGGGAAGAAAACATTTTACAAAAATAATTTTGCAAAGAATGTCCCTGTTTGAAAAAGCCCAGAAAGGCATTTCTTTGGAGGCATAGGAATTAAACCCATGGGAGGATCTGCATGCCAAATGCCTTCTTCTAGTTTAAACCCATTTGTCATACAACATCTTTCTTAATTTTCAGAAGAAATTTTTTTTTTTTTTCTTCAGAAGCATTCAGTTCAAATCATCTTTCTTCTAATTTAAGTTTCCTTTTTGATCTTCACGCCATTAAAAAATATCAAAGTGGAACTTATTTCAAAAAGGGTGTCTCAAAAAATAGAGGCAAATATTAAAATATTTCTGTGGAAAAGATTTCATATTGACTCAATTTCATTTCCTGAATGTAGTCTCAACTGAAATTATTCTGAAATCACCTAAGATCACAAATGTGGGAACCGAGAATGCAGAGAATATTTCTCTGTCTGTTTTGAAGGGTTCTACCCCTGCTGGACAACACTGTTTTTGACCTTTGTCCTTGGAGAAATCTGCCCACTCTCTGGGAAGAATTAGAATCTACACAGGTGTGAATTAGGTGATAGAGTACTGTGTAAGATTGTCACAGGGTGAAAAATTTAGAGGATTTGGGTTTGTTAATGTAGTAAACAGATAAAAGCAAAAAACGTCAAAATGGAGGATTGCTGTTGTTCTCCAAACCTCCTCCTCCTTCTTCTTCTTCTTCTTCTTTCTTCTTCTTCTTTCTTCTTCTTCTTTCTTTTCTTCTTCTTTCTTCTTCTTCTTTCTTCTTCTTCTTTCTTTTCTTCTTCTTTCTTCTTCTTCTTTCTTCTTCTTCTTTCTTCTTCTTCTTCTTCTTTCTTCTTTCTTCTTCTTCTTTCTTCTTTCTTCTTCTTCTTTCTTTTCTTCTTCTTTCTTTTCTTCTTCTTTCTTCTTCTTTTTATTTTCTTCTTCTTTCTTCTTCTTCTTTCTTCTTCTTCTTTCTTCTTTCTTCTTCTTTCTTCTTCTTCTTTCTTCTTTCTTCTTCTTTCTTCTTCTTCTTTTCTTTCTTCTTCTTCTTTCTTTCTTCTTTCTGACTACTCCATATTCTGCAGTAGAAGTAGTTTGGGATGATTGGATAAAGAATTACACAGTTCCTGTCTACATGACCAGAAAATTTATTAGACACTAGTAGAAAAGTGAAAATACCTCGCATTTTAAGTTTTCATTGGGTGATTTACCTTTAAAAGGCTGTGTAATCTCGATAATTTGTCTTTTCTTGCATTCTCTACTTCATGCTATGTCTGGGTCACATTAGTGGCTTTTATGTCTCTGATAAGACTTAATAAACAACTACAGAAGAAAGAGAAGGCTTAAAGTCCCATATGTCTCTGACTCCTGGCAAAGACTCTGAAAAGCCTCCCCCATCAGGGGAGACACAATTAAGGCACTGAACTGCATCAACAAAGTACAGTTCAAGTTCTTGGAACTGTACCTTCTGGTGGGACAAGGGTCTCCCGAAGTTTCTCTGATCAGCTCCAGCTCTGGGATGTTTGAGGAGGGGAATTCTTGGAAGACTGATTACTTTAAACCGAGAATTAGAATTCATCTTGACCGTTAGAATCCTGTTAATTATTAATAAGAGGTAGTTTCATTTTCATTACAGAACTTTGTTAATGTTTTCTTATATGTCATATTATGAACAAAAAATTTGAGGAAACTGTGCGGGAAGTTCATCAATTTCCCCCTGCAGCTAAGATAGGAATATTTTCTCCCTACAGATGAGTTATTGGCATTTGATAGTATTTATATTATGTATTAGGTGGCGTTTCAGCATAATTGCTGTTTTATTTGTTTTACATAGTGACTCATAAATTGTTAGTTTAATATCATCAAGCCACTTAAATATGGAACTGCTAAGAATTGTGCCCACTAATGGATCATTAAACGAATTTAATTTCTTTACATTCTCAGTACATTTGGGCTATTACTATCAGGAGTTCAAATGAGTTCTTCACCTTCTTCTGTCTAAGCTCTGATCAATCAAAATTCTGGTGTGCACTGGCTCTGCTCATGCTTGCTGTAAGCTCTGAGCATCCTAATGGAATAAGGAATTTCCAGAAACCTGAACTGAGGTGCCTACATAAATTATTTACGTCTGTATTTAATCTTTTCCTCTTTTCATCCGGGGTCATAAATGATACTTAAAGTAGTAATTTCTAACAGAACTTCAGAAATATCAGCTGGTTACAATGTTAATCCAGAAATAGTAGTTATCCTCCAGGATGAACATGATACTTTAAAACTATGCATGTCTCATTTTATGAGAGCAATGCCTTCCCTAAAAAAAGTATTTTCCTTCTTGCTTCCCATAATTTTAACATGGTTGACACTTCCATTCCCTTTCTAGTACCTTCAATTCTGAAATCAGCAGGTGCCTAGAACTTCAAAGGAAACAATCAGAACTCACAGAACTGGGATTTTAAATATCATAACAAAATTGGCTTGTTTAAAAATATTGAAATAAAAGTGAGGGGTTTAGTGTATATGGTTAATATATATAGTATAGCTAAGATTATAAGATACATATTGCACATAATAGTATGTATAAAATATATTATTACATAATAAATACATTATGTACATTATATAATAAATTATCTAAATAAATACCTATATAATAAAATATGTATAGAGCAAATATACATGTTAAAAATTCATAGCTTAGGGAATGGCCATCCTCAGACAGATATTTCTACTTGTCCCAGCTTTGAAGATAATCCATTGTTCTTGAATTTTCTGTCTTTTCTCTGTGTATTACAAGCTGATTCTTTTCTTGAATTTCAGCCTATATGAGGATACTTGGGTTGTTTTGTGGGTGGTGTTTTTTGGTTGATTTTTTTTGTTTTGTTGGTTTTTGTTTGTTTGTTTGTTTTGGTTTTCTGTTTGTTTGTGTTTTTGTTTGTTGGTTTGGTTTTTGGGGGCATTTTTGTCTTTTCAAGTTGTTGTTGGGGGCGGTGATTTTTTTTTTTTTTTTTTTTTGTGTATTTTATTTTTAAATGTATTCTTAGAACACCACAGACCTGCTGGCTGAAGGAGATTGACCTGGAAGCTTATTGGCTCCTGGAGCCGTGCACTGCATACCTGGTGAGAAATTGCAATATTTGCTGGAAGGCTTCAAATCCCTGCTGATTTTATTTCCTGAGTCCTTATCATTGAGGCTATTTCCAGCATCCTGATCATCTAGTCCTGCTAATATGCTTAATTTCACTCCTCCTCTCTGCTTTCTGTCATGTAAATCCGTTCAGGTTTCTCCCCTTCTCACAGAATTAAGCTTGTTAGGGTGCAGGCATGGGGCTTGTGTGTCTCCACTGAAACTTGCAATATACCTGGGATCTTCATCTCATGATTCTTGCTGTAACCATGGCAAGCTGCCTTGGCAGAAGGTCAGCAATTCATTAGCAACGTAGACACACACATGTGACTGCTGACCATTTGAAGGAAATGGAGTTTCTGTGTAGTTTTTAACTTTATAAGCACGTCAACTTTTCCTCTTGTCTCCTTGAAAATGACATCTTGTGGCCAGCAGCTGTTGATTACCATCCTCTGTTTTCAAGTGCTGTGACAAGGTTGTAAAACACCTTATCTTTTTGCAGTGCTCAGAATACAGCTGGTTCTTCCTCTCACTCCTTAAGATTTTCCATTTTCTGTGCCAGTACTGGTAATGCAACTGAGATAATTCAGTGCTTTTGTGTGAACAACCAAAGAATGGACTTGCTTAACCAGAATGCCAGTTAATTTTTTTTGCATTTGTTATGGAATGAGCCACAGTTTTGATAAACACATCCACTTTTTGTCTCCTAAATTTGAAATAATCTGAGTTAGTACATTTCTTTTTCTTTTAAATGTATCTGTTTAAATACCTGCTTTTCAAAATGGAAGTGGAATGTATGATTTTTCCCCAGTCTTAAGAATCAAATTAACTGTATTAAATGGCATATTTATGGGTTATCAAGAGGGATATTGACATCTTATTAATGCTGTGAATTGGCTTTTCTATTTCCTGTCATAAAAACATGTCTGGAAAGAAAGGGGTCCTAGTCATGACTATCATTCCAACTGCAATAACACTCTAACTGGGAGCAGACTTCCACAAAGAAACCAAGCTTTTGTTCTTGATGTACCCAGATCTACCATTCTTCTGACTTGATGCTTCTACCTGTGGATATTAAATGCCCAAACTTTTTTATTGTTGTTGTTGTTTTAACATTTAACCATTGAGGAAAAAGTATTGTTAAAAGAATGATTTACTGTTCTGCTTATATTTATCATTACCTTATGAATATTTTAAATTATTGCTCAGAAAGTAAAATTAACTGAAGTAAAACCCTGAAGTCATGTGTGTTTAAAGGAGAAAGAAAGAAGTGCAAAGTTTTGTATCCTAATCTTGTTTTTTTGTCTTTCCTTACTCTTAGCCCATCCTGCTCAACCACACTCAGGTCACTGAAGTCTTAGATAAATACTCAGACAGATGAAAGGAAGATTTGTTAAATGGCATCTGTGATCAGAGCTGTTTTTTCTGGCTTCTCTTCACCTCACCTGGCAGTTATGCAGCTTTTTAAAAAAGAGGATCAATGCAGTTTATTCTCTCAAATATATATTTCGATGTTTTTGGTGGTTTTTTGTGTTTAATAATTTTTTTTCATATTCGGAGGGGATGAAAAAAAAAGTGGCAGTGAAATAGGAAGATGTACAAGAGAGAAAATGATCGCCCATTAAAGCACCCCATCTTTCAGCAGGGGTCACCAGGAGGGATATTGCCATCTTAATAACTCTGTGAAAGCCCTTTTCTGTTTTCTGTCATAAAAACACGTTTGGAAGGAAAGGGGTCCTAGTCATGACTCTCGTTGCAGGTGCAGTAATAGCCTCTCTGGGAGCAGACTTCATCAAAGCAC
Source organism: Coloeus monedula (assembly GCF_965178545.1). Taxonomy (NCBI): domain Eukaryota; kingdom Metazoa; phylum Chordata; class Aves; order Passeriformes; family Corvidae; genus Coloeus; species Coloeus monedula. The sequence continues at coordinate 2,826,491 of NC_138822.1, read as the reverse complement.
TGCTGTGTGAGCAGCACTTTCCCCAGCAGCCTCGTGCCTGCCGAGCGCAGTTTCAATCGCAGCAAAACACTCTGATCAACAGCATCATTATTTTGGACAGAGACAGAGTAAAGCTACAGGTGAGAAGAGAAAACACATACTGATAAATACCAGCAGCACTTGTAATCCGCAGACACTGCGCCTCGAGCGAAGGGCTGATGTTCACATGGCAATAAACCTGTCAGTGACAGCAGCCTACCTTTTAGCATTTTCTTTTTTTTTTTTTTTTTTTTTTTCCAGTCTTTAATTCCCCCTGGATAGATTGCTGGGACCTGGGAAAAAACCATGCAGTAATGCAGATGTGTGTCAGTTAAGTGAGAAACTAGGACAGTGATTGACAAGGTTATTTCTCACCATCTCCACGCTCCAAACAGCTTTCTGTGCCCATCTACATGCTTTAAATTTCTGCTCAAATTCATCTCTGAAGGGGACAGGTTTAGTAGGTGTTTAGTGGTACTACACTTGTTAAAGACAGCCCAAGGCCAGTAACACCATGTTAGTGTTTCTATCTCTACAGAAATGATTCCTACGTGCAGTTCCCATGTAGCAAGGCATTTAAAACAAGTGGTTTCATTATTTTAATGTTTCGCCACATAGTAGAAACTGCAGGGAAAAAAAAATTATGTGAGACAAAGACATTCAGATGTCTTTACTTCATTTTTAAAGCAATATGCATAGACAGTATTCTTAGAGCTAAAGAGGAACATTTTGGATTAATGAAACCAGCGTATTAATTTTGACAGAAAAAGAATTCTAGGGATATTAAATTTTGCTCCATTGGTTGAAAGAAAACTGTTATTTCATTTTATTGACTGCACAGATCATTACAAGTATGAATGGAATCAGTACAAAGCAAGAGTACAAAGAACAGAATGCTTTTATCACAATTTTTACCCCTAGCTTTTATCAGATTGCTAGTTTAAACATTGATAACTTGCACTCTACACATACAAGACGTGCAGGTATTGCCCTACCATTCTAATCTGGAAGAACTTTGAAATGTATGATCTGTAGTTGGCTGAGGAAGCAATGGCAAAAAAAAAAAAAAAAAAAAAAGAAGAAAAAGAAAAAAAAGAAAAAAAAAGAAAAAAGCCCTGAAAATAATTGTTTGCTTTTGATCTAGCCTCAACAGGATGCTAAAAGGAAATTGATGCAAATAATATGCAGGTGTTGACTGTTGCTGAGGAGTGGCTGATTCCTCACAGCTGTCATTATATTTGTCCTCACTGACCCAGACTGAATGGATGTATTCATGTGAGCTGGGGGGAAATGTAATGATACACCTTTGGTGCCATACCAGAATTTCAACCATGTCAGAGCCCCACAGACAAACTGTTCCCTGGCACTGCAGGGCAGAGTTATTGATTTACACACAGTTTGCTGTGATGGAGTTATCAGTTAAATAGCAAGAGGACTTCTGTTCTTTGTCATTAATCCTCCTGCTTGTCATACCACAAGGCAGTGGCAAAAGAATTTGTATCAGCTCTGTGGAAGCTGGAGGGGAGGAGGAAATCCTGCTTGATGATAAATCACGTCAAAATAAAAATGAGGGTAAGACCTCCATGTGTGTGTTATGTTTAAACTTCATGAAGCCTTCCCTGTATAGATTTGCTGTTTTGGTGGATTTCTGCAGTGGCTTTCAGTTCCAAGTAAAGTGGATTTAAACAGTTCAGAGCAGTCAAATGTGAATATCTTCAAGAGCATCTATTGAAAAGGGTAGGCCAACATACTTGTGCCAAATCCCATTCAAGAGGAGTCCCTTCTACCTGATAAAAGGGGACTGAGCTGAGTGCAGGGCTCTGGGAAGTCTCAGACTTGGGTACGGGACAAAATGCTTCCTTTTCTTACAGAAGGTGGTGACAGAAAAAGGGAAAGGCCTGTTTTCTTTTCTGTTGCATCCAGAAATGATGGGATAAAAATAGTTGACAGTCATGAAGCTTCTGTGAAGACAGAACCTTTGCTGTGAGAATTACATTTTTTTACATAATGTCTTTGGTGAGAAAAATATAATAAAGAAGAAACACTTCCACACTTTACTGAGATGAAAGCATTCAAAACTGTAATGCAGCCTTTAACACATAGGAAAGGTTGAGGAGAGTTCAACATGAAGCTTTATTTTTTTTCTGTCTATATTCACCACATACATATTTTTTTGCATAGGTTCATTCTTAATATAAACGTTTTGCCAAAAAAATTAGGAACCGCATTCAATTGTAACTACAGGGAAAGAGACAGGATTTTTAATGTATATTCTAATATAATATTTAGTGCTCTTTGTTATAGAAAAGCTAATCATTAACCAGTGAGGAAACAGCTATGTTTTTTGCATAACGTGAAGGTAAATTCATCAAAATGTGTTTATTCCTCTATAATTTCCTGTGCTATAGTAGTGTTAATTGTACTTACTGTAATGCCTTGATCTGAACTTCATTTTTAATAGAGACAAGACTTACCTTAATTAAGTTCTCCCCATGACAGCTGCATGGAGAATTTAAGAAAAGATTCATTGTGTCATGTTTTTAAATTATCTAAGTGTTTTTGCAGTGTTTTACATGCCCCCTGTATGCAGTAATGTGCATGTTAACACCACCATTAAAATCCAGTTTAGGAAATACATAAATAAACTCCCAGTAGTTTTCCAGGCTTCTTCTCATAGTTTCAAGAAGCCAGTATGGGAAAGATGGCCTTTCCACATGGCTGGAAGGTATGGCAAATGAGTGTGCGAAGGATCCCAAACCACCTTTGGGTCTTCCATGACCATGGGACCAGGAAAAATTCTCTGAGTACTTTTTCACTGCCTGTAGCTCTCTCTCTCTCTTTTTTTTTTTTGTTTTTTTCCCCCCCACTTGAACCATTACTCCATGAAGAAGCAACACAAAACCTATTTTGGATCCTGCCCTTGGCAGATGGAACAGTTCCAATCCATATGGCAGGAGGAGCACAGCGATTTTGCCAAAACTGTCTGTAAATCCACCTTGTTTTTCTGAATTGCTGTTTTTGACAATGTTCTGCTACGTCCTTTCCTTCTGTTCAGTCATTTCCTTTCTCCTTCTTTTTCTCCTAAAGAAATCTCTTCCCTGTGGTGCTTCATTGTAATGAACCATTTCTATTCAGGTTGCCAGATGACAGAATTTTGCCTTCTGATGTGCAACAGCATTAGCTTTTCACTCTCCATTAATAGTTCTGTAACACATCTAAATCTCTGTGGCTAAGCTAAAATAATACCTAGGTTTTAAAAATACGTGGTTCGTACTTCAGTCAAGTCCTGTAATACCATCAAGGGCTACATAAAAATACAAACAATTTTCTTTCCATTCAGGTTCCTGAAATCCTTAATGATTCTACATCATTTAGATGTGTTTCAGCAATGCAAGGATGTCTAATTTTAGAGTGTAGTACAGGTATTCTAATTTCTTTATTACTTACTGCCTTATCCCCCAAACCAGAGCTGTTAAGATCCAGACACCAACTCCTCCTCATCAAAAATTTAAGCCATGCCTCAAGCGGGGCCTGAAACACGGGGCACAGAGGGTCAGTGAAGCAGAAAGTACAGCACACTGAACTCCTCTGCTGACTCCAAGGCAAAGAAGAGTTTGAAAATGTGGCAAAATTCATTAATTTCTGCTTAAAATATTTAGCATTCGCTCCAGAGGTGTAAGATTGACCAAGGAGAAATACGTTCTGTGAGGCTCATTCTGCTCAGGCTGAGATTTGTTTTTGTAGTTTAACTTACTGGTAAAAATACCTACAGAGGAGAAATACAGAGAAAAAAACTCCCTACACGTTGCTGATCCATCAAATACTCTTGGGTTTTAAGTGGTGTTTTGTTTATTTTTTCCTGTGGAAGTTAGCTGCAAGCTCTCTTAAATGAGAATAAGGTTTCTTGTGGTATTTATCTTTTGCACAGTAACATCACTTCGTGACAAAATTTATATAACTCTTAATAATAGCTCCTGTGAAACTGTTGTAACTGTTTCATGCCTCTTCATGTTCCTGTCTCCTTATTTAGGAAATGGGGTTGTTTATAGAAAGAATCTCGCAGTACATACCAACATGCAGTTCATGTATGGAAATTGTGTATTGGTTAGAAAATAAAATAGTTACCTTGGAAAATATAATAAAGTATACATTTAATTTTTGTTTTTCTATATTTAGCAGGGAACTTCTTTTTTTTTTTTTAACTTTTTTTTTTTGCTTTTTTTTCTTTGTTTTTCTTCATGTCTGGATGCTATGATGTGATACTTCACAAGAAAAAGTTAACAAAAAACGTTGCATCAAAGCATGTTTTAAAACTAACTGTTCAGAGAACTTTTCTTTGAACAGCAAAGAAAAGCTTTCTAGTAGAGTACAATGGCATCAATTTTTAAGTGAAATCCTCCTTCTTGTAGTGCCCTCCTGTTATTACTGAAGGAAAATCTTTATTTATCTTCCTATTTCTTTTTATAAAAAGTATCTATTAAGACTGTGGAGCTTATCCATCCGTACTCATACCCATTGACCACAGCCCTCTGGATGGGACCATCCAACCACCCAACCACTTTCTTATCCGTATAAATATCCACCCATCAAACCCATATCTCTCCAATTTAGAGAAAAGGATGTTATGGGGGACAGGAGTCCATGTGACTGACATCTGCAGCCCTTCCCTTGTTCACTGATGTAGTCATTATAAATAAATATGTTAACATGAGTCATTGATCTGAGACAAGCTATTTCTCCGGAATTTCTTCCTATTACTTATAACAGTTCAGCGTCTGCTTATTTCTTTCTCAAAACAGACAGGCAATCTGTTTTCACTTATAAGCTAAATTCACTTATAAACACAAAGGGAACAGATCCCAGCATGATAATAAATTAGGAGATACTGTTTCCTTATAGTATTTGTCATTTGTACTAAACACACCAGATTTTTTTTTTCCAGTCTTCTGGTTTCTTTGCATTTTGCATGCTGACAGTGGGAATAGATATAAGAGCAGATGCCATCTTGCTAACCCCCTGCCTTCAGAGCAGATTGAGTATTTTGTTATCACCATTTGCAGGCTATTGTGTGCAGATGTTTACTCTGAAATTTACGTGCCAGCACTGCAATGGGGTGCTTTGTGAGGGATACAGGTGGGTGGGAATGTTCTTAAATAAATATTGGTATTTCTCCCCGTCTGCTTTGTCTGTGTGACACTTTATTAAAATCAACATAAGATAAGGGTTGGTGTATTTTCCATATAGTGACAAAAAACCCCATAACGCTGATGCTTAGGTAGTGATACTTTCCTCACTGAACTTCACCTGTCTTCTGCTCCCACCTCAAGCATTCCTCAATCAAAACACAACAAATTAAGTCCTTGGTCTTACTGAGGCTAATGTGAAATTTAAGATAGCTTTAATAATGACTACAATGATGATTTTCTGCTGTCACTGGTAGTCATGGTAGGACTGCTTTGGAAGGCCCAAAGGGTGGCACGGCCTGTAAGTTTGTCATATTCCCTTCCTCCCTCTTAGCTGGGGTTATCCTGCTGCAATGTGTATATTTATATTAAATTTATAATTGACAACGGAATAGCCTGCCTCAGAATTTCTTACAAAAATGTGCATAACTGCACAAGTGTCAAGTTGCTCTAAATGGCTCCAGCTGTTAGCTTTCAAGAAAACTCCTCAAAAAATATGTAAGAAGGAGATCAAATACTCTTTGATGGTATTAGTTCGTCTTCCTCTGTTTTCTGGTAAAGACCTTTCTTGTCGCAACTGAAGTGAAAATTAATTTGCTAATATTCATATGCCTGTAAAGAATTCTCTATATTCTAAGGTCTTAAGGCGAAGTTCAAGTTTTAAACAGAAAAAAATCCTCAAATCAAAACAGAATAAAGAAACCCAGAAACCCTTTCAATATTTTCTGCTTCTCTTACATAAGGCTGTTAACAAGATCATATTTGTACTCTCTGACACTTTACACAATGACAGGAGTAAATAACATAGATGAGCTTTTTCATCCTTATAGACAGGTCTACAACTCTGTCAGGAAGGAAATCTAGACAGAAATTCAGATTACATGTTTACACTTGGGTTTTGTCTTTTTTTCTATCTCCTGTTTTGAAACTGAATTGTACAGCACTGCATTTAACTTCTGTGTTTCTCAAGTTCCTCATCATTAGGAGAAAGTGTTACTGTCATTGTTAGAAGTCAACCTGAATTTTCTGTTCTGAAAACTTTTATTCACCATTTTACTGAAGGAGAATTTGTCAACATTTGTTGGAAATCTTTGGGCATTTTGTTAATTGTTATTCATTTAGCCTCCAAATACAATCAAAATACATCTATTCTTAAATTTTTTTAAACATCTGGTTTTTTCTCTTTCTTTTTAGGTTGTCTATCATGCTTAAAAATTCTTTTCTAAATGCACGGGAAGTTACTTTTTTTTTATTCAAAGCATCTTTAAATCTCTTTATCCTTAATGTCTCCAGATACTCCTCTTTCCCACCTAATCATTCCTGTTTATCTGTTCTTTAGCATCTAAAAAGGGCAGATGAAGGTCTCTTTTCACAGAACACTCATGGTAAAGGAGAAGAAGCAAACAGAGAGGAAAACACACCATGTCCTAATGTCTGCCTGATATTTCCAGGTACCTGAAGAGTTCCTTTCTGCCAAAACACAAGTGCAATCTTTTTTAAAGGTTTGGAATTTTTTTGTTTGGGTTTTTTTTTTTTTTTTTTTTTTTTTTTTTAATAGGATGCATCTGTTTTAGTGGTTTTATCCTTTTTCCACTAATGGCAACAGGATTAATTTTTCATTATTTTCATGTTGAGAAGTAAATGTCACTATGCCTGGCAGAACCACTTCTGCAAAGCAGATAGCATCTGCTTTTCCTGAGCACTCTCTGCAGAGCTGCAGAGGTAGAAAGAGGGTGTGAGTCAAATTTCTTATTTCTGTCAGCAAAAACTTCATGCACATCTGAGGGCAGAATTTAGGCTCTATTTATTTCCAATATGAAGTCATTTCAAGGAGATAAGTGTTACGATTTTTTCATAAACAGGCAGGCCAGGGAAGTGGAAAAAACCCCACAGAAGGCAGCACTGGCACTACCTTTGGTATTGTATGATTCCAGTACAAATTTCTGCAAAGCATGAATGTGACTGAATTCTGAGGATGGGCTACTCAAGCTGGAAAGCAAGATGGTCTTTCCAGCATGTTGTGCAATGCAAGTAACAGGATATTTTCACAACTGCAGACCTTAAGAAAACATTCTGGTCACACTCCTCCAGTAGTAACAAAGGTCTGGATGAAATCATGTTACTGAGCAGATGATAAAATATGTTTTAAGGCCAAAATCTAACTCTCAAGGGGATTTAAATTGCCATAGTGTGCAAACCCAGTGTTCTCGCAGAACTGCAAAATGTCATTATTGTAAACAGTCCCTTGAGGCAAATGGAAATAATTTTACTTTTCTGATTTTACCTGGATCTAATAAAAACATTGTCTTGCTTTCATGTCACTGCAGCCTGAGCAAACCTGACAAGTTATTTTCTTTTTTTTTTGGTTGTAAAGGGAAGTTTCTCTGAAGCCAAAATAGTTTCTATTGATTCACACCTGCGGCAGTAGAAAGTAAGTAATAAAAGAAAATGCTGAAATTAAAACTGCAAATTGGAAGAGTTTCTTTGGTTTTGGTTTTCCAAATTGTTTTCATACTGACTATTTCCTCACCTTCTGAACGGTGTTGCTCTAAACCAAGTCAGATCTCTGAACTGTCGGTACAAAGTTGCTGTTTTTAGGGAATTTCATTGGGCAAAATTCAGGCTAGAGTTTTCCCGGTTATATTTTCCTGACACAAAAATGAGATTACACCACGTAAAAATAACAGAGTCTTGTTAGGTTTTTGGAAAAGAGTAGTCTGAGGAACCAAAACTCTGTTGCAAGAGCTGTAGGAAGGTTTAGTGTTGGATGGTGCCAGCATGACTGGGAAATCTGCGAGCATTCTTTGTGTGCAAACAGCACCAGACACCAAGTGTGCCCCTTCATGCAACAATCCAAGATGCAAAGCTGCTTAGTGGTTTATGGCATGCACCTTATAAAATTATCCTGACCCTGAGGTCAGGAAAGCTTTTCCAAAAGCATTAACAATGCTGATCTTTTAAAAGTAGGCGGCCTTGGTAGTTCAAAGATGCTGTTGTGGTAGTCTGTTGATCGATTCAAGACACCATCCCATTAATTTAGAAGTTGCCATCTATTCATAATAGAATACAAACAGAAACCTTAGAGCTTAGATGGTTAAATGTGGAAAAAGGCTGAGAGAAAACAGGGGTGGCAGTGTGGGATTTATCAGTTCATGCTTTGATAACTATATTAGCACGTGTCTGGCAATATATGTATGTGCTGCAGCCAACGAAGAGCACTTGAAGAGCACAATTAATTTTATCCTAAAATAGGTGTTTTAAAACAGGTTAAATAAATTGTGCTTGTTTTTCTCAGACAATTGTAAAAGACATCCAGATAACAGGCTCAGATCTAAATGTCTGTGTTATAGATGACTAGCATTAAGGTGAGATGCAGAGACTTTTCACAGAGCCACAGAGAATACTAAAGATCGAGCCAGGACTCTACATCTCCTCCATCACCTGAAGCAATCGAAGAAGTGCTTTTTCCATTTAAAGCTGATATTTAATATTTTTAATTAAAATATTTTATGCATTTTTCCCATGCTTGACTTTGCTGTCTAGTTTGTTTAAGCTGACCAAGTTCTGTGTATCTTGATTCATATTTCCAAGGTCCTCTAGAGCTGAACTCTCATGTAATGAAGGAAGTTTTCTGGTTGAGCTGTGCAACCTTCACCCTTGTGCTGACATCCTCGTTACCATAAGCTATAGCTGGAGCAAGGAAACAAAAAAATAAAGTTATCTATTCTTCAGTGGGCTGTCTCATTGTAGCGTCTGTCTTTGTTTTGTTGGTTTTTACTTTACTTTCAAGCCCACTTTGAGTCACGGTTTCTTATGTCTCCTAACACAGAGTTATCTTTTGTTTTATTTCAGTTCCTGCGATTTTTCTGGCCCTCAGAACTGAGTAGTTTAAAGTCACTGGGAGTAGTTCATTCCAGGTAAATACAGAGAGGAAAACACAACATAATAGAATACTAAATAATGTTGTAATAAATAACTTACACAAAAGTTCATAGTTACTTCTTGTACAGTTCATAAATTTGTTAATTCTTTAAAAATTTTTATGTTTCTAGGCTACTAGTGAATTAATATGGAGAAAAACATGCATTTAGGGATAAGAAAGGGAATGGTGAGATCTAATGTGGTGATGTGTCTCTTCAGAACATACATTAGTAGTCAGATAGAAGATTCCTTTTTTCCAGGTTATTCTCAGAAACAGTTTTACTATTTTCTTTCAGGAAGAGCTATTTTGAATTCAGTGAGGTGGATTTTGATTAGGCCTTAAGAAGAATATGAAACAGGAAGGATACTTTTTTCTTTTTCCTCCCATAAATTCAGCATGGATAATATGGCTTATTCAGGCTCTGGTTACACTGATAACTCTGAGTATATTTTAATATACTCATTTGTAATTCAGTCACAGAGAATGCAAAGGCAGAGATAAAACGATTGAAACAAAACTGCAATGAGGAACTTGCCTCTGTACAGAAATCTACTTTTCTGTCAAGACTCTATATTTAAAAACCTTCAAGGAAAACGTTAAGGTTTTCTTTAAGGACATAAAAAATGTCACAGTACACCCTTGATCCAAGCTCTCCCCGATGTCACAAGGAATGTCACAGAATCACAGAATAGTTGAGGGTTAAAGGGACTTCTGGAGGTTGCCTGCCCCAAGCTCTCTGCTTGAGCAGGGACACCCAGATGCAGTTACTCAGGACCCTGTCCAGACAGATTTTAAGATCTCCAAGGATGATACTCTACAACCTTCCTGTCTGACAACAATCAGTCAAAAACTTTGTGTGAGCATCTATCCTGAGGACCTGAGGGCTCAGTAGCAGTCCTCTGTGTGGTAAAGCAAAAGAGTGACCAAAATTAGAGACCAGGAACAGTAATTATACAGAGGTTCCTTGCTGATTCCCCTGAATTAACTGATTTACTTATGATGAAGATATTATATGCTGAGAAATAATATTATGTATAGGTCTTTTGCTTCCATTCAGTTAATAGCTGTCTAGTCAGAATTTAAAAGAAAGTACTATACCAAGATATTCGTGAAAAAGCTCCAGGCAGAAGATGCTAATAATAGTTCCAGGGAAAGTTCTGAATTTAAAATGCTATAAATATTGTAAATAAAATTGTACGTATGCAAATAATAGTAAAATTTTATTTCACAATAAATCTCATGATGATGCTTATTTTAAGGGCTTTAATTTAATGAGGCTTCAGGATACTTCCACCCTTGAAGAATTTAGCACAAATATAAAAATAGATTCCTCTTGGTCCTCTGCTCAGAAAGGATGATAATTTCATGGTACGCAACCTAATCTTTCTTGTTTAAGCAAACCTGTGTTTGTTCTTGGTCGCCAAACAAACAGTATGAGGCTCTGCAGAGGTCTTTAATCCTTCATCTCTTTTAATTAATTAGTGATCAGCCTCTTCAGTTACTGGCAGACAGATATCTACACTTAGAGCAATGCAGAAGCTGGGGGCAATACCTCACACAACACAGATTTTGGTCTTTGTAAATTGGCTACAGCATTTGCCAGTTTTTTTTTCCTGTGCCCATAAATCCCTCCTCCATGCCCCTGGCTGAGTTATTGCCCTGAACTACAAGAGGCAGATTTGCTGTATGGAAAATGTTCTATACTGTTCATGTTCTGTGCTGGACAGGCTAAGATTGGCACAACTTTTATTTTGTCACTTTCCTCTGACACAGAGCATTAATAACCCTTTATATCTTTGCCTTACTCTTTCTACCTTCGGGCCAAAGTAGGTCAAATGCTGCTGCCTACAATCTTTGTGTGCAAAAAATGTGGTTTCTATTCTCTTGGAGTATACACATATATATCCATCTGCATATATTTTTGTATCTGGAGGTATTTGTAACAGCCTGCTTTAAACTTCATGATGCCAATGAGTTGTGTAACCTGACATTGCTTTAAAAAGCAGAGCTGCACAGGATAAATAAAAATTTAATTTACATCAGATTAGAATCAGTGAAACACCAGCTTATATGAAGCTGGCCAACAATTCTGGTAATTATACTGATCAACAGGCCTTGCCATCAGGTTTGTGTTGTTCTTGTTGTAAAGGAACTACAAATTATGGGGTTTTATCCTTACACCCACATCTTTTTATGCATTATGTCACCTCTTACCACATTGTGATTTTTCTTGACATTCCTAAAATCCAGAACTATGTTGATTTAGACATCATAGATGAGACCTGAATTTTTCACTTGGAGATTTCATGAGGATGCCAACTTTCATAGCAGAGCTGACAATAAATATTATAAATACACTGGTTGGTTACGTAGTCTAAATGAAAATAGTTCTTATATGAGAAATTCTGGGCAGGGAAAAAAATAGAGAAAAAACCCACACCCAGTTAATAGAGAAGTAATTTGAAATGAACTGTGAATTGGTCTTTGTTAAGTGATAAATTAGTTATTTTTTAAAATTCTAGATGTTCTTTTTAGTCTTGTATCTATCAAATCCCATTGATACACCCAGAATTGAAGGAGTAAAATGAGTCTGTCTAGTTTAAGATCTAGTCCAGGATTTAGAGACCTCTTTCTTTGGTCTAAACCAAAGATCTGAAGTAAAATTTAAACTAAATTGAAATTCAAAAATTGATATAGAGGACATTCCAACCTTTTTTCCTTCTCTCTGTCAGTGTGTACTGATTTTCATAGGTACAGTTCAGAATGCTAATAAAACCAGAAGATGTGTGAATGTCCATGAGAGTTATACTTTGCAATGAATTTATAAAAAATAACGTTTCTCAATTGCTCATCTTTCCATAATTTATTGTAAAAGCCCATGACTCTGTGGAGGTGGGATTACAAGAACACAATAAAAGAGGCAAGGAAGAGTCAGTCTTAGTATGACCATCCAAGGAAAGATTTGGCGTAGCAGAGCAACATGGAAGTGATTATTTTCAATCTGTTGAGGATAATGCTTTTGCAGGTTGAGAAAAATGATATAAAATAAACCCAAACTCAAAATGTTGCAAAGAGGCATAAAGGCCCAGCTGGAAATCAACACAAAAGTCATCCTGGCCCTTCTTTGGAGAGTTGTTTAGGCTGTCCTTCGTAACCCTCTTGAATCAAAACCACTTGGTAACAACCAGCTGCTTGAAGTGACACAAAAGCATTTTCTGAAGAACCTGCCCCAGAGGATGGAGCCATGGACTTGATTAAATCCGTGGAAAAATGTCTTTTGACTACAGGAAGGCCAAGATTCAGACTTGATGTTTTAAATATGTCCATCCTGATTAAGTGCTGGAGGGTAAATGCAGTCCTAGCAGGAGGCCTGATCACAGGGTCATAAATATTTAAGGAGTCCATTCCAGTTTCCGTCAAAAGGGGAAAGAAATGACACACAAGGACAAAAGCAGGCAGCAATGAAAGTCCTTCTGTTTCTAAAGTGCCAAAAGGTTCCAAGAGTGTTTTTTTTCCAAAGTAAACAGAACCTATAGCTCAAAAAATATATGTTAAATCTAATAACAACTCAGGCAAGCAGAGCTTTCAAACTGAATAATTTTAAAATTATTTTTAATACTCATGAGTTACTCTTAAGACTCATTCTGGCACCATTAACACAAAGTTCCAACCTTATATACAATATTATTTAAAAATAAATATTAATTAAAAATAATAATGTAGTATTAATTTTAAATGAACTAATATAATAGACTTCTACATATCTACATTTCTACATATCTATCTGTATGTATATTATAAGTATCACAAAACTGTGTGTTGTGGAAATCAAATTGTGCTAGCAAATAAATTATAGGAGCCCATATAAAATTGTATTTCAATGTAAGTTTCAGAGCATGACAGCACTATAAATCTTGAGAGAAAATTTTAAAAATGTGTGGTACAACAATACAATTCTTGTAATGTGTAATGAAATTCCCCCATTGTATGTGGGTATATATTTATTGTATATGAAAATATATTTTTCACTGGTGAGAAACAAAAAAAAATTAGAAACTGAAGATTACATGACATGAATACATAGGAAAATTTCCCATGCTGAGAATTTCCTTGACAATTAATTTGTGCTTTTCTGAAGTAAGCATTATACACGACATTTTATTTTGACTGACTCACAGTTTGGGATAAAATATGAAATTCAGTTAATCCCCAAATCCCTATACTGAGGGGGTTCATTTATACGATTTAATGATGTACACATGGAAAAGTCCTCTTTGCCTGTTTGAATTCTGGTTAAGAGATTAAGAGTGACTGGCTGTGATGGAAAAATTGACTTACAAAATGAAATGTTTCCCCACATTTGCTCCATTTGCTTCCTGAGGCTGTTGACACAAAGACCCGGGACCCAACCTGGTGCTGCAGCACCTCTCCAGTTGGGATGGACCCTCTACAACCCTTTGGGGGATTGTCCTCACTGAGGAATACAATTTGCTTGGCTGCCTCTTTTCCCCTCGCAGCGAGCATTTTCTCCAGATTTGGTTCCAGCTCCTGACAATCTTGTTTCTCTTGAACAAATTATTCTGCTCATTGTGGGCTGTTTCATCACAACAAAAGATGAGCAAGGAAATTTATTTTGTGCTCGCAGCTGGAAGTCACACCTTTAGATTGCAGCGCGGAGAGACACTTGAATGCTTGTGTCTCTTCCCTAACATGAATCTTAAGGGTGTCCCATGGTTTGGTATTTAAGACATGTTTGATAGGACATTTATTTTTTTATATTTTCTGTGAAATGACTAGAATTTAATCAAATAATTAAATCATCTTCAATTATCACTGTCATGAAAAAAAACTCCTGCAAATTAATTTTTGAGTTAGGAAAAGCGCAAAGGATTTTTGCTTTTTCTTCTGGATGAGCTTTAGATTTTATAGTGACATGACTCAGAGGTTGTTTTCTAATGTCAAAAGGACCTTTGTGGTGTGACTCAAATGATTAATTGGCTTTAAATAGGTAAGGCCCTTATGTCTGCACAGAATATAATTTTAAATAATGTTTTAAATCACAATATAAATAAAATTCTGCTCATATTTGAATTTTACTGTGCGTAAATAGTATTGCATTGCTTCCACTTTTCTGTTGAAGCATTATATACTGTCCTTGATATACATATATATATATGTATTATATATATAATACATATACACACACATATATATAAAAATAGATATGAATTTATATATATATAAAATGCTGCACATTTTTCTCTGCTGCAGGTCATCCAGGAAGTTTGGGGTCCAGGGAGGAAAGATCCAAAAGAAATAATTATATATGTTTCAGTCAATAAGGCAAAGGAAGCAAAAATAGGAAAGGGGGTTGATATAAACAGGATGCTCTCATTGACTACTGACATCTGGTTTATTATATTTATAAATAAAAAAATACGCATAAATACATATAAATCAATATATTTGAATTAACAGTGAATGTTTCTTTGTCTAGTTGTTGTTTAGTCTTTTCCATATACAAATTCTATCATGTGTGAGTGCAACTCATCAGAAGTAATCCAGGGTATAATAAATGCTTTTGAAATACATTTAGTGGTGTTTATCACAATTATATTCACTCTTTTTTTCTTTTTCTTTTAAAGAACAGATGTTCTTTCACAAACAAGTAGGGAGAAAGATATTCTTCAGAATGAACAATTTTAACCCTCTCACTGCATGTTTTGACTTGCACTGTCCAGGCCACATGAGGAACTTGCTATGAGTTCAGCCACTACAGCGGGAACTTGAGATAAGCACAGAAGGGAGGAATTTGCAACTGGAAGGAGCTAATTCCTGGTGGAGGTGAGGTTGTTCAGCACACCCTGGTTTATGCATCCGGACAAAAATTCCCACTGTGGAAAAAAAGTGGAATTAAGATGCTGAGGTGCATCAGGTGCAGTGTGGGCAGCAGGTCAGGGAGGGGATCCTGCCCCTCTGCCCTGCCCAGCTGAGGCACCTCTGCAGTGCTGGGGCCAGTCCTGGGCTCCTCAGGACAGGAGAGACCAGCAGCTGCTGGACAGGGTCCAGGCGAGGCCACAGAGAGGATTTGGGCTCTGGAGCAGCTCTGGGATGAGCAGAGACTGCGGGAGCCGGGCCTGGCCAGGCCGGAGAAGGGAAGGCTGAGAGGGGATCCCATCAATCCATACAAACACCTCCGAGGCTGCCAGAGGATGGTGCCAGGCTCTGTTCCGTGCTGCCAGGGACAGGGTGGGGAGCAGTGGCCATAAAATAAACCACACCAAGCTCCAGCCCAGCAGGAGGAAGAGCTTGTGTCCATGGAGGGGCAGAGGCCTGGAACAGCTGCCCAGGGAGGGCCTGGAGTGTCCCTCTCTGGAGACATCCCCAGGCTAGCTGGACACGTTCCTGTGCCACTGCTCCAGGGGACCCTGCCTGGGCAGGGGCTTGAGCTGGATCATCTCCAGAGGTTCCTTCCAACCCCAGCTGTTCTATGATTCTGTGTTCTAAAAGAGAAATTTAAAAAGTTGTCATCAACCCTCATGGGGGTTTAAGTACATCAATATGTAGGAGAGGGTTAGGTATGAATGAAATGTATATTTGATTATTTATTAGATTTATTTTATAGAGCTGGCATTCAAAATGCTTTTCAGTGTATTTTAGTGGCATCCAGACTTCCTTCACTTTAGCTTTTGATGTGAAGCAGTTACTGAAGAATCAGTTTTGAGTTAAACATCTGAACAAAGTACAGTTTGTGCACATATGCAGACCTTTAAACATCTTTAGTGATATTCACATGTAATACTTAAGTCTGTTTATGAAAGATGATAAGCCTCTTGAACATCTGTCTTGGCATGTTTATGAAGTGGCTCAAGATAAGCTGGGTCTTAGGAAAAAAAATCCTATTTGTAGGTGTCAGATTTCTCATCTGAATTCCCAAGAGATCAGTGGTATTTGCTTGTAGGTGTTTGCCCAGCTGGTTCTCAGACTGGGATGAACAAGGGTCACATTCCACGTTTTTGTCTTGGACAGCATGGTTTGCACATTGTTGGGCAGTAGTTTTGGAAAGCTTCAGTAAATTCAGCTTTCAGGGGAAAGATTGGATTTTTATGGATCTGGTCTAGAGCTGAGGTGCATCAGAGGTGCACTGAGTCTAGGAGAGAACATTCCCACGTGGTCCAAGCATGCCTTGGCCAGTCTGGGATTGGCAGCAGCCGAAGTGGAGATGATCAGAGGTAGAGGGGCATCCTCTGCTCCAGAAATCCAGGACAGGTTTAATTTCCAGAAAAAACCAGGCACATTTGGAAGAAACTTCTAGAAATGTCTTGGATGTTCCTTGTTCTTGGATTAGGAGGAGGAAATCCAGCTGAAAAGGGAAAAAAAAAAGCTGTAAAGTAGTTTGGACATTTAACCAAATTAATGTAAATCCCAACTGATTCACTATTAACATGGATTTCTAAGCTCTATATAATTTTCTTATTTTGCATTTAATGGGACTTTTGTGACTGCTTCAGTCACCTGTTGAAATTCAGTTCATTAGGTGCTGTTATGTAAGTTGGTTGATATTGTCTCTTTACACTTACTAGATCACTTAGAGAGCAGGTAAAAGAACAGTGAATTTCAGATACTGAAATTGTAATAGGATGAGTAATAGAAATATATAAATACTCACACTCTGCTTTCCATCCCCTTTGGAGAGGGAATTTTTGTTTACTTGTGAAATCAATTACAGATGGGACAGAAATTGCCATGAGCAACTCACGGCCTTTCATTGCTGAATGTCTTCTGAACTTCAGTGGCCACATTTTCAGAAGAAAGAAATGATTGAGTAACTGTCATTAACCAGATGACATAAAATAGAAGAAGAGTTAGAAGCCCCTATTCAGTTGCAAATTTCTTGCCAGGTACCAATTAATTTTGTTTCAGAAGCTTTCAGAATCCAACATCTGAGAATTTCAACCAGGAATAATCCCATATTTTATTTATTTAGTAAAAGTGGCTAATGGGTGTTTACTTTGCTCATATGTGTGGGTTTTGATTTCATTTTTAAAAAAATATGAATTAAGTTGTCCAAAACAAAAAAGCCTTAGGAGAAAATAAAGGATGAAAGTGTTCCACTGTTCCTAGAGCTTCCTCTGGCAGCAGTAAGAAACTGTGTTTTCTCTAAACTAATTTTCAATACACAAGAAATGAGAAGGAGAGTCACTGTGCAGCAGTGCCATTGTGTTTGCCATTTCATTAGTCTTGTTTTTGTGGTAAAGTAGTGCAATTATGGTACTAGCAGAGAAACGAATTTCTTTTATCCCAGTTTACCCAAGGAAAGCAGCCTCAGAAGTAAATTCAGGTTTAGGTGACAGACATTTATGTACAAAGAATGAACACAGCAAGTAAGTTCCTAACTGACTGTGAAATACAAGCCCTTCGTGTTAACCCCATGAATGCATATTTGACCATTTTCAATCGGATAAATTAACACAGTAATGTCAATTCAGTCTATTTTTGGGAACAAAGTATCCTTCTTCTTTTTCATTGACAATTAGCATTCACAAGGAGATACTTTTATGGAAATAAATTTTTTTTTCATTATCACAGATTTTTGTGTGTTTTTAGCTTGTGCCTTGTTAGTTGGGTCTTCTGTATTTCTTTCCCAGCTTCAGATAATGGGAAGAACCTATAAATATGAGGAAAAAGCCTTAAAATAAGCCTAGATTGTACTCAGGAGCAGTAAATCAGGAATACCATAGGGGCCTTTTGATGTATCCAGAGCACCGCCCCAAAAAGTTTCAGGATAAAGATAATTAGCTGTTAATTTACCACACCAAGCTATGCTATTACAATCACACTGCCCAGGGAAAGTGAGCTCTAATTGCTTCAGCACGCTTCCAAATGAAATAATTATTCCATCCAGAGTGCGTGTTTGTCTAAGAATTGTCATTTATTAATTACAGAAATGGAACATGTTGCATCTGGGGGAATTACAAAGGGATGATGTAATCTGAACAAGGGATGCTGTCTGGGAAGCAAACAATAGTGAAAAAAACTCAAAGGCTGTGCAAAAGTGAGCAGATAAATGGTGTTTCTGGCCATCTTGTGCACATGATAACTGCACTGTGCAGTGGTTCCTGAGAGCCCACCAAGCCAGAGTCTTATATACACCGTTCTTTAAAAGCCTTCTTTATTCTCTTGGGGGGATAATGGCATTTTTATGTTGCTATTTAGCAACAAAGCAAAGGCAAACCTCTCCTCTCATGCACACACAAAGCCAACACATGTGCTGTTTGACTCAGTTATAGGGTTCTTTCTGCTGCGACTTCACTTCCGAGGCAGGGCTAGGCTGATTTCTGTGTATCAGATGCCACTTTGGTGCCTGCAGGTGCCACCCCTAGAAGAAACCCCATTAGAAATGTTGGGGAGCCAATGACTGGAACTGATCATCAGCAGTGTCTTTTTCAGAGCAGAGCACCTGACTGCTCCCCTTTTTCTTGATCTCCTGTTGGAGGCGGGATGGCAGCCACTTTTTAGATACTTCTAGATAGGTCTTGAAAACAAGTAAAACTGCAAAAGGTAGAAAAATAAAGACCCAGATCTGCACCCATACTGATTTTTTGGTCAAAGTGCTGAAGAGACACTACTAAAGTATTATTTATGTTTGCTACTATACTCTTGCAGGAAATTGCAGCAATTCATTTCATAAGCACACAAAACTTTACAGTACATTTAATACATAATATTGTTCTCCTTGTTCCCCCCATCCCCACCACCTGCTGTGTAATTTAGAAATTAGGAGAGAAAAATTCAGCACTGATTTTTAATGATTCATCCTAAGTCATCCAGAATAAATGTCTTGCAATAAAATGTCATAAAATTATTAAAATGACCTAATCTCTTCAGACACATAATTTCATCTGTGTAATTTTTTCTCCTCGGTTAATTTTGGGGGCAGTAAGACTGAAGCAGTAAAGGCTCTGAGATATAGAACAATTATTTGTTTTTCCCAAATTGACATTTTCTTTTTTTTTTTATTATGATTCACTAAGTTATTTACAGAGCAAAAGAATTAAAATTAAAAGAGCACACTTTGTGATACAGGGTCTAAAGCACAGAAAGGAGGAAGGAAGCCTTCTCTTAGTGTGTTCTGCAGAATATGATGAAATTTATTCAATGTTCCTGCAAAGGAAGAGCAAAAAACCAATCCTATGGCTGATGCCTATTTTGATCTTTTATTTCCTGTTTTTTGACTTTCTATTTCAAACTTAAGCAGGGCTTGCTGGACAAGATGAAATGGTCTCAATTTGCATCAGGACCAGTTTAAACTTGGTATAAGGAAAAAGTTCTTCCCTAAAAGGGTCAGATGATGAAACAGGCTGCCTAGGAATGGGGGGGACTAAATATCCCCAGAACTGCTCAAAACCCATGTAGATGTGGCACTTGGGGAGATGGTTTAGAGGTGAACACAGTGGTGGGGAGGTCAGTGGTTGCACTCAGTGGTTTTGTAGGTCTTTTCCAACCTTAATAATTCTCTGCTTCTTGTATCACACAACCCTTACAAGGTCTCATGTTTATTTTACGGATTGTTTATCAAAGTGACATGATAGAAAAGTGCAGGTTTTTTTCTGTGTCATTTTATAATTTTCTCACACTTAACCTGGGCTTTACAGACAAGGCTGAATTAATTAATCCACATCTCTCTTGGAAGATAAGGAGTCTGCTCAGGAGTAACCCGTGGCATTATTTGGAGATGAGGAGAGCGTACAGGCCAGGCAGGGTTTTGAATTGCAGGTTCAGATCCCTGTAATGGACTTCACTGCACAACAAAGTCATCAATAAATTTGAGGTGAGTCTTTAAATTACAGGATGTGTGGTGACTTCAAATGAACTCTGCTATTCCACACTCCTAATAGACATAAAATCCTCCAAAGCAGCCCTTGCAGCTCTAATGTAGTAGACAAATTATGGTAAGTTATGTAAACATAATTGAAGAAAACCATGCAAACTTGTGTGATTTTTTAGGCCATTTGGACTGTTTTGGGACAGTTTTAAATCTCTATCAGTTTCTGAACCTCTGGTTTTTAGTATAGATGCACAGCTCCTGTGTTCTATCTTTCCTTCGAAGTTGTCATTTACTTCTGAAGTACATGACTTCAAGTACAAGACTCTGGAGGATCTAAAGACTGAAAGGTGATAATCACATGTGAGAGAGTAGCAGAAGATCATTGAGACATTAGTAGATCCCTCTATACACTGATATTCCATTATTTTGTACGTTCTTCATATTAGTCTATATTCTTTCAATAAACCTTATTTTTATACCCAACTGCAGTAAGTAGTGAAGTAGTATTACAGACAAATTTTAAATGGTTCCATTTAAAATGTGCACATTTCACTTGCCTTTTTAACTTTAATTCCGTCAGAACATAATTTACTGTTCACATAAAAATGGCACACAGTGGAATCTTTAAATCACTCCCAGGAAAAAAAAAAAAAAAAAAAAAAGAGGGACAAGGAGGAAGGAAAGAACCAAAGAGAAGAGTATTCTAAAATAACTTTTCCCTTGATGGAGGCATCAAACTTTTCACAAACGTTGCCTAAAGATTGCTGCCTTGTGTTGTCCAAAAATTATTTATTGTGTTTATTTTTCCCTGTGACTTTTTTCAAAGATTATTGAAGCATGCTGTCAGTTCTCTAACACAATTTTAAGGAATGGCTCACATGGACTTCAAATCTTGCTCCTGTAGGACAGGCTTGCAGGGGTCAAACTTTTATTCAGGGTATTCTTAGAGAAATGGAAATGAACTCCCTACTCTGAGAAGCAGAGCTAAGGAACTGAGGTTGCATTTGAAAAATATTATTATGGAGAAACAAATCTGCTTATTAAGGAAGAAAAAAAGTACAGATGGAAGAAAGTCATTCCACAATATGGATGATGCTCATAAGCCAATTTTGACCCCTTCTTAACCCACACTAATTCCCTTCACAAGCATGGCAGTTTCAATTGAGAGCTCTTAGCTTTCTATTACCATTTTACTTACAGAAACCTGGACAACTCATTTTATCTTCCTGTCTTGTAATTCTCCTGGACAGAGTTTTACTATTCCCAAACCCACTGCATACTTTTGAAACCTAAGCTTCATCTCTCAGAGATTCATGTTCTGGAACTGGATGTTATTGTATGGGGCAAAATATGCTGGCTGTTATTGTAAAATTAATTAGACTGTGAAAGAAAAGCTATGTTGACTGCCTGAAAAAAAAAAAAAAATTCTGTCTCATACAGAAATTGGTATTGTAGAGGCTGGATGGGTTTAGGTTTCTTTTTGTTTCATGAAATCTTATCCCAGGCTGTGGGTAAGAGATGCCTCCAAAGTCACACCTGGTTTTGGGGTGGTGGTGGCACTACCCCATGTCATGGCAGAGACAGTGCGTGGGTAAGGCTGTGCCCTACAGAGTTCCTATTTATAAACTTCAGTGTTGGGGAGGTATATAAATTATTTCAATGCTATCAGAAGCACTGATACTCACACGTTGTCTGAGGTCACATTTATCAACATCTGCTGCTGTGCAGAATGTGCTGCTGCACCTTACCTTGTGCAAATTTGGACTTGGTAGGAAAATAAGCAGTGTTTGACTCCTGCTTCTTCACAGGAATCTGAACTCTTCTTTCTCAGTGACTCTGACACCCCTTTTTAGAGAGAACAATTTTTACTGATAGAAAAATAGGAACTATTGATTGCTGACTTTTCTAATGCATAATCTTGTTTGCAAAAGAAGTGACACAGTTTTTTCGTTGCTGTCCTGCCTATCCCAATTCCTGCTTTAAATTCCTCAGTTTTTCCACAAGGTGGGATTTGAAATTTTGAAGGGAGGAGGAAGTGAAGGGAAGATCAAGTTCCTTGAAGGACCACAAGCAACAAATACTCTCTTTGCAGTGCCATGTCTTATTATCCCTAAGTCGGTGCAAATGTGTGGGTGTGTCTGGTCTGCAGGTTGGATGTATCAGTCTCTGTTACTTCATGGTGACTCTGTTTCTTACTGTGCACCAATTCTGCTGTGATTCTTGGCTGTAGTTTCTTGGGAATATGCTGGATAAATTTTTTGCTCCTTTTCCTTGTCACTACACAGCAAATTTAAGAAGAGGAGTTTGTTATTAGCAAATCTGAAGACTTATGTCTAAACCTCATTCTACTGTTCTTGAGAACAACAGGTTTTCCTAATGTGTACTTGATAATAATATATTTGAAGAATGTATTTTTGACCTTAATATGGTAATCTTTGAATTAATCTTTCTGCTAGAGTCTTTACAGACTCCAATATTCTACAGCATCTTTAATTACACTATGAGCTGTCAAAAATCAGGAACATCTTTGTCACCTTGATGTCAGCTATTCATTGTATTTATTTGTTTAGTGTTCCTCACTGCTTGCTACAATAATGTGGTATTAAAATTAATCTATTTTACTTGCTATTAATTTGAGGTGATTTGGATTGTATCAGTGCAGTGTTTCCCTCCTTCCTTCTAGGCTCATTCATATAAGATTACATAATTATCTACAAAAAGTCTATTCATATTAGAAAAGCAGTCTAAAGTCTGTTTAACACATTTTAACTGTAGGAAAAACTCATTATATGTATAGCCATTGTCATGCATTGTGAGAGATAACACAGCTATTGAGAAATGTGCCACAATCTTCTATTTTTAAAATAAAACAGCTTCCAAAGATTTTTATCTGTCACCATCCTGTTTGCCATTATTAAAAAAAAGTTATTTCTTAGAAGTTCTCCAAAAGAGAATATTAAACAACTGTCTCAGAAAGTTTGTAAAAGTGAATTTGTAGTCCCCACTATTTGCACAGCAAACCTGAGTTTGAGATAAGTGCTGGCAGTGATGGAAGTCAAACACTCTCTGCAATCCATGTTGCAAACCCAAAAATCTACGGCAGTAGTGTTCATGGAAAAGGTCAGGTGAACAATAAGGAAAAATGAACATGTTTGACTGTTACTATCTAGAGCTATCAACAAGATTGAAATAAGAATAACTGCAAATCCTTAAGTTCTGTTTTTATGGTTGCAAAATTGCTGCTTTCTGGTGTTCTTCATGTCCAAGTGTGTTTTTATCTTCATTGCTGTAGCAGGCTCTTATGTGTCTTCCTCTTCTTTCCAATTTAAGTCTGACAATTCAGCCTTAGAAGAATTTATCTTAGAGGATCTTGATATTTTGGGAATTTAATTATTCATATGTAGATTTATAGATCCCTCAGCCTCTCTGATTTCACACTCAGAGTGTGTCTGCGCATAAAACATCTTAGTCTTTGACTGAGCTAACTTGCATAATGGACCTGGAATACCCAATTTACTCTATCCAGGCTACTTAAACTTAGTGAAAGAAAAGATTGACAGAGAGGGCACTGATGTAGCAAGCAAAATTTTTTTCAGAAACAGTAGACAAAGAATGCAATTTTCCAAATGTTTAGTTTCAATGCCCATTAATTATCTTTGTAAACATAATATGTTCTCGTACCGGCATGTGCATTTTTCGAAGTTATTTGTCAATTGTGTCATTAAAAAAGCAAGGCAAGAGGCCAAAATGAAAGTATTAAGGCCACATTTGTAAAACACATATTCCAAAATACAGTGAATTTCTGTTACCTTTGGCTATCCCACATGAGCAAGGATTTGTCCTCTGTTAAAACTACATCAGAGAATATGAAAAGAATAACAAGACTCAAGAATAAAACTGTTTGCAATGAAAGTAAAAAACTGTAAAATTTCTATAACCAGTTAAATGGGCTTGATAGTCCCTTCTTCCTTTTAAAAGTGAAATACATATGAATAAAACAGTGTTTATTCCTTCCAGACTGTAGTTTACTTAAATTTGTTCTATTTTCTATTTTATGTTCTCTGCTGGTATTCAATTTATGAACAAATGGCTCCTCCACAGGCCTTTAAAAACTGAAGCAGTTCAGTTGCTTGATTATATGTGTGTGTTGTTTTGTGTTGGTTTCTTGGTGTGTTTTTATATGTTTGTTTGTTTTTCTAATTAAAAAGTAGTTGAAAGAAATTTTTTCAGCTGTTTTCTAAAAAAGCTGACTTGTTTCTCTGTGAAAGAATTCAGAGGGGCAGGTAAGTTCTCTCTGGCATAATCTGCAAGGCTTTAAATAAAAGACAAATTCTTAGCCACCAGAGTTTGATGGTATACTTGCAACTAATATTTTTCAAAAAACCCACTTATACCACATTACCTCAAACACTCTTATTCTATATTATAGCCTGGGACTTAAAAAAAACCCCCTTAAACTATGAAAATTTCAAAGAAGCTTTGGTGTGTACACCTTCTGTCTCAATTTCTGTTTACAAAGACATTCATAGCACTTAGAAAAACCCCCATGAACTTGCCTTTTGAGGGATGGAACTATCTCTGAAAGAATTAAATTGTACATATTCCTGTGCTGGATGCCTTACTCAGCTAAATAAATGAGGACATTACACTAATGTTGTATCTTGGGACTTTATTTATCTGAGCTGTACAGTAACCTCTGCTTGGGAAAACAAAATGAAAGGAAGGAAGACTAAGAGGAATTTCTTTTGAAGAATTTTTAGGGCTGATTTTATTCACAGGGTGGTCAGCTCCTTTGAAGCACCAGAAAAAAACCCAAGACAGTGCTGTTTAGCAGTACACAAAAAACAAAATTCTTGTTTTTCACAGCTGCTGGGTTGGTGTTGTTTTCATGCAGCACTGTGCCTCAAACCCTTGTTGAGGTCTGTGGTGCCGGTTTCCAGGCATTTGAGATGCTTTCAGTCAGTTTTCCAACTCACTTTATGAATAGCCTGAAAAATGGCCTTTGTTTTGGACAGTGGCAATAATTTTAGATCTTTCACCTTGAAAGACTGATTTCTGATTTTTTTTCTTAGAAGATATTATTTCTTCTATGTTAAAACCTGAAAATAAAACTTACTTTATTCGTAGATTTTTATTTATTAACAGAAATATAAACTATATACTATCATTGTCATGTGACACCCATCAAGAGGTGGTTTTTTTCACCAGTACTAATCAGGGGAATGCCTAAGAACACATGTGGTGTATTTTAAACCCCCATTACAGACAAGTCAGAAAATCAAGGTATGATCATGCATGAACGTGACCTTAGTTTCCATCCTGAGGATGGATAAATTTAAATAACCCCTTCATGGCACAGCTGCTGTGGAAATGGCATAATTAATTTTGAATGGCTTAACTGAAGTGAATGATTACAGAGAAAGTCAGATCAGAGCTACATTTTGGCCATAAATTATAGTCCTGTGGTCGGGCAAGTAAAATTTCCTTCTGATTTTTTTTTTCCCTCCCTAGAGTGAATTTCCAAAGAACAGATTTACAGAGATAAACTCTCACCCATCCTGAGGGCATCCACTTGGTTTTCATTTCTTTCTGCAGAGTGAGAGAACACCACCAGGGCTGGTGGTGATTCAGGTGGCCAAAACCACAGGATGGTTCCACAGGAAATATGGATTTGAGCACCTTAATTCCAAGGGAAAAATGAAACATCCACTTCCAGAGCAAAGACTGAGGCACCATATGAGTATGGGTCCAGTCTCATGATAACAAATATGTTTTAGGAAAGAACTCTTCTTTAAGGATCCTGCTACTATCCACACTTAGAGATCCCATCTATTTTTACTACATTTTAAACAGTGTCCCTTCTGTGTTATTTTGCCCCACTAACAGATTCATTTGAAAGGTTTAGGAAGAGACTATTTTTGTCCAGGACAAGAACTTTTGTGCATCTCTGAAGAAAACAAAATCAAAGCAACAAAAATGGGAGGTTTAACATTTTCCCATCAGGTCTGGATTTAACAGAATCTGAGCTAGATGGCAACTGAAATTATGGTTTTGAAGGGCAATTTTAGAGAAAGTTGACAAAAGTTTTTAGAAGACTTCTTTTTCTTCTGGTTGGGATCTGGAGCTTTGTCTGTATAAACTTATGAAATATTTTCCATTTTCACGTTCTGAAAAAAAAAAAAACCAGCCTCAAATAAATAACCACTTGTAAATAGATCCATGATATTATATGTTTCAAATAAAATTTGAGCACAGTTCACAGAAAGATCCCTCTGAAGAAGGACCATGGTATGATTTATACTCAATAGATTCACTTGACTGATCTGAATGTTCTTTGGCAGCCCATTTTTTTAAATAACTCGAGGCTTTCTTTGTTTATAAGCTGATAATAAACTCCTAGGTTATGGGAGCTCCAAAGTATTTGTTAGTGTTGGCTTAGTGCAACAGAATGTGGTCCTGTTTACATCTGTGTTCAGGAAAGAGGTTGTTTTGCGGAGGGAACGGAGTTAGAGATTTCTTTGCATACAAGCCTGGCCCCCAGGGTGGAGCTTATTTCACTCACCTGTTTCATCTGTGACATACACAGACTCTATTTGCAGTCAACAGGAAAAAAAAAAGACATTTTTGAAGTGGAATATGACTTATTTTAAATTCCTATGTATCTGTGATAATTTTTCTTCACTATCGATACAAGAATCTAGTTAAGTACATTTTAACATCCTATGGTGGAGGTCTGTGTAATCTGTTCTCATTCTACATTTGAGAAATGATTGAATTTTATCCAGTTACTTCTGTCCTAAGACTCATAATTTGTGACTGAGTGAAATGGAACATGTTTAAAGATGTGTGACTGGTATATATATTCATTTTGTAGACTTAAGGTTGCATTTTAGTTGATAACATTAATTTTGTCTCTGGAAATACTTTATCTACAGATATTTACTGAAATTCAGCAGAGATTACTCTAAGTTTGAGGATTGAGTACATTTGTATCAAATAGATAATTTTATTTCATGTCCTCCATATTTCAAAAGAGTGGCCATATGGCATAGAGTGGGTATTTATGATTAAGAGTTGAATTTGCTTTACTTTTTGTGTAGACAAAAATGCCAAACAACCAACCTTGATTTATCACACTCAATGAATAACAAAATATCATATATTTTTCATATTAAAATCAATATTTTGTGGCATCCTAATGTGAAAATCAGAGAAAATGAAGAACTGACTATTCTTGATTCCCTGGGTTTGTTCAATCAGTAAAAGGAATGGGTTTCACATTTACATCTTGTATCCCTGTCTTTGACATTGGTCTTGTAAATATTTTTCTACTAGGAATATAATTAATATAGTGGAAGCATTTTTTTTTCTCTCTCAAATTTTAAACAGTAAATTAAATTATTTAGCTTCATATTAGTTTGATTTGGAAAAAGGCAACAGGAAGTTTCTTCTTTTGGGGGCGGGGCAGGGAACCTTGAATTTATTTTAAAGCTCATTGGATATGGAACATTTTGCATCTGTGAAGGAGTGAACAGCTTTTATTGAGAAAATTTCCTTCGTTGCAGCTCCTGTGTTATGTTTTGGATTTGTGATCAAAAGATTGTTGATAACGTAGGGATGCTTCAGCTGCTGCTGGATAGAGCCTGCACGGTGTCAAGGACTTCTCTGTTTCTCATACTGTCCTGACAGCTGGAAGTTGGGAGGGGATGCAGGTGGGACATTTCATCCATTTTTGTCCAAAGAGATGCCCCCTACCACATGAAGGTAATGAAAACTTCCTGTTTAGAATTGCTTTTAGTTTTGCAATTTTCTAGTATCAAGTAGAATTTTCTATAATTTTTATAAGAGCACTTATATTACATGAACATAGAACATACTGTTTTACACACTCTCCTTTATCATAGACAGACTTTGTGTTGCCACACACTAACCAATATTTTCCCACTAACCTATATTTTCCCTGGCCTGTCAAATAAATAAAAAATGGGCATTGTATTTCATTACATCAGTGAAGCAAAACCATTGTGATTTTGAATCGAGCATTTACCAGCAGAGATTCAAATCAGTTCATCAGTCTACATCTCTATTTCACAAATATTTTCGGGCTCATTTGGCAAATTCTGATGTTTTCTGACATAAATTCTTTGGGTACTTTGCAACATAAAGCTTTTCTTTTATGATGTATTTCCATTTGCAATATTTCCTGTGGAGAGCAAGCTGAAAACACTGACTTCTTCCAGAGTGAAAGAGTAACATCAATTCTTTTATAAAACAACAAACACCTGAATGTTGACAGTATGTAAATTGGGGAAATCTAAAGGTAATGAAAGATGATACCTTACAGTAAGCCCTGGCTATAGAAAAAGGAATTTGTAAAATACATCCTATTTTATCATGTATTGATTCAATATAAAGACAATTGTAGTTGATAGTGCAAATATATACGCTGTCAAGAGCAAACAGAGTGCACTTCCCTGCTACCCAAAATACAGAATAATGGATTACAGTATTATTGCCATTATCATGGAATGGAACTCGTTTAGCAGTTGATATGAAAATTGTTATGATGTTGTGAAAGATTTGGAATGTTTACAGTGGGTGACATAATGAAGTTGGGAAAGGAGAAATAAAGGAAAATTGTGTGGTTTATGCATCAGATTATATCATTAAAAAAACCCCAAACTGCAAAAATAGAGTTTAAGCCTTCTTTTCAGATAGTGTCATTGACCATCTTCTCTGTTTTCAACCAACAAATCTTAAAATGCAGAGCTGTGGATTTCTTTTCTTTTTAATTTTTACCTTAAGTAAAAACTTATGAGTAGTTAAACCTGAACATTTGAATTAATTCTTTTAAGAACAATTTACCTGATTTTTTGTCCTACTTGTAGAATGAGAAATTATATCTTTGACTGGCAATTGCACTACTATGTACAGTCTTTTGTGGCACTGAAATTTAATGACCTAGGCATATCTACTTTAATAACCTCTAGAACTTCCTGCCTGCTGACCCTGTTCTGAGTGAGCCCACATCCAAACCTGCTGGCCTGCAAGCCATCACTAAATGCCAATGATAATATAATGCAGGAAAATCTACTTTTTTTTTTTTTGGTAGAGTAATGGATTTGTGGGCTGGAGTTTGAACTCCTAGACCTCTGCAATATGAATAATATGCAGCCATTTCTTTCTAACCCTCAGTTAGTATCTCATTTGAATAGCCTTCATATGGTAATTTTGACTGGTAAATGCAATATACCCCAGGAGTTCACAGTCACACACCACTTCATAGGCAGCTACTAGAACTACAGGTTAATTTCATAATTCTATAAATACATTCCAGCAAAATACCTTTATCATCTCATGGCACAATTGCTTTTTGGAAGGGGTGGTTGAGGGAAGACCAGAAATGTCATTAAGTCAGCTTTCACTTTACTGTTAATCGTGGCATACTTTGGGCTGGAAGGGACCTTTAAAGGTCTTCTATCACCGTGTCCCGCAGTGGTAGGGAGGAGAAGAGAGATCCAACAGGCAGGCATTGTACAGCAAGATTGACTTATTTAATTATTTTACAAGCTCTTTTATAGACTTTTTTCTTCATCGTCTAGTTGGTCAAAGGATCAGCCACCCCTTGGGGGTGATTGGCTAAAATCCTAAAACATCCATTGTCAAAATATTTTCCGACTGTACCATAAACAAAGCTCTGCAAGGTCGCAGGTGTTCATGGTTTATAAACTCTGCTAGTATTTTCAGTGAGAAAAATATCTCATGGCACTGGAAAGAAGCAAGAGAAATTCTTGCTAGCAGCAATATTGTATCCACAGTCTTTGCTGCAGTGAGCCGGAACATCTTCGACTAAGCCAGGTTGCTCAGAGCCATGCCCAGCCCAGCCTTGAATGTTTCCAGGGATGGGGCAGACATCACCTCTCTGAGTAGCCTGTGCAAGGGTTTCAGCACCCCCAGAAAATGCTTTTTCCTTAAATCTCATCTGAATCTGCCCTTGTTTTAACTGAAAACCATCACCCACCCTTTGCCCTACTGTTACAGGCAGTACTGATAGGTCTGTCCCCAACTTTTTTATAAGCATTGACAGGCTGAAATCAAATCTCTCTGCAACCTCCTCTTCTCCAAACTAAACCACCCCAGCTCTCTCAGACTTTGCTCGTAGGATAAGGGCTGTACCCTTCCGATGATTTTGCAGCCCTCTTCCAGACCATTTCCAACAGATCCATGTCTCTCCCAGACTGAGAATCCCAGAGCTGAATCCACTACTCCAGGGTGGGTCTCATGAAACCAGAACAGAGCAGTCCCAAGGTCGTATTTAGTACTATCATTATATTGGTTAAAATACCTGGAATGAAACAACTCTGATAAAAGTTTTTCAGACATAAAGTTAGAATATCCTTTACAGCCAGAATGGTTATTTATAAAATTTGTTTATTTTATGTGAAGCAGCAGATCACAGTATTCCTCAAAGATTTAAGATAATTAGCAGCACATGATCTATAAGAGTCACATCTATTCTTTAACACAAATTGTTGCCTATAGTTATATTATAATTACTGCATGTGTTTTATAATCATGCTTTTTGTCACACAGCTGGCCACCAGGGTGTTTTTTAATATTGCCAAGTGCTTAGCTTCTCCTCCCTATATCTGGAATAAATATAGCTCTCTTTAAATTGGCTGCACGGTTATTATCCTGTCATTATGAATAATTCTACTCTATAATTTTAAAGACAAAAAGGATATTGATCCAAAAGGAACATCCCTCTGAAAGTAGCAGCTCTGCTATTTTGAGATTGCATATTGCTTTCTGGTCTGCCTCATCATCTATTAAAAAAAAGAAAATATCTGTTGCTACATCTGTTTTTCTAGATAGAGTTATGGCATGGTCAAACAGCAAAGCCAAATATGGATACAAATGAGGAATTCTTCTTCTGATTATTGTGGCTTTAACAATCCCAGAGTGCAAGAATTCTTCATTAGATGTGGTAGACAAAATTAACTCGCTGCTTGTACTAGGACTGGTTGAATTCCTTGGTAAATTGAGGCAATCCTGGTGACACCAATCATATTTTACCCCTGAGCCCTTAAAAACTGGTTTATTCAACTGGAGGAGGAGACTAAAGATGTAAGTGCACCTTAATATGGAACATCTAATGAGAGGTGAAATGATTAGACTTTAGGTTATATATATTTCTCACCATTCTGTTGAAGTCTATAATTTCAAAGCATTTTGGAATTTTTTTTCTTTTATCCTTGCCTTTAGTTTATGCATGAAATTTTTTTTCTGGAATTTATGGACGAGTACTTTTCTGGAAGATTTCTGCAGACAGATCACAACTATTTCTTTAAGGATATGCTGTCCTACTGTCTTTCAAAGCTTTTGCCTTCATTTCAGCAGGGCAGGAGCCAATTATTTCAAGTAGCCCCAGCAGTACTTGGTACTAAGACCATGTGTGGTTTTATCTGAGTACATAATGTGCCACAGAAAGTTCATGAGTGCAGTCTGTTCAACTCTGAAATTAACTTGAAATTGTCCCACTTTTGCAGACCTGTCCCAGGGGGTTGTGTTTCTGAGGCAGAAGAGGATGAGGATGGGAAGCTCTTCCACAGCAGAACAAGCTTCAGATTGAATGTTTCCAGCAGTGGGTAAGAATTAAAGATCATGAACCTGACAACCTGTTAATTTTTGATTTCTTTGGAATGAGGTATTTAGTATTCATTTAGTATTTAATGGAGGTTGCTCTGAAAAAATTAAGGATATTTCTGATTTTCTGCCTTATTTACCCCCTGGGAAAAATAAGAATGTGTACAAAAGCATTAAGGAAAAATACCTCTGGCCACATTTTGTAACAGATTTTACTTATCCACACATATTTCATAGTCTTAAGGATTGACAGCAGACCTACCTGCTCAGAGTGGTTGCTTCACATAGATCAGAAAGAAAAGATCTTTTTTAAATGAGAATATATTAGGATATGGACACATATTAGATATCTCTATTTACATTCTATTAGATCTGACCTATACTGTACCACAGTTTCTGAACTTATATTGACTTTATCCTTTGAATTATACGCAGCTCTGGTAACAATAATTTGCATCTCATGATGGAACTAGCTGACAGAATAATATCTAAAAGCCTCAACAATGCAAACCACCAGAAGAAAAACACTCCACCATTTGCAGGAAATAAATAAAGTGTTTCAGAAATTAAGCACATATTGTAAAATATGTCTGCTGCAGACTAAATTTAAAGTAAACATCTGAACACATATTCAGCTGCACCTTCCCACAGAGGTGCGGCCTCTGTCCTGCAGCTTCGTCCTTGCTCAGTGGTGAGGCTGTGACACATCGGGTAAGCCCAGGGTGGTTTTGGCCACAGGCTGAGCTGGCTCCTGCTTTCCTTGCAGTCCTGAGCCCTGCTTCACGTCTACCAGTGGCTAGCTGATGGCACTGGCTTCACTTTGTTTGAGTACCTTTCTGTCAAAGAATGAAAGGGAAAATTACTTTTTGCTAGTGTTAGCTGTGGGGAAGCAGAAGAGAATAAAATCACCAAAACTGTCCTTATTTGTGTAGCAAGAAAGGTTCTGACTGCAGCCAAAAATGTTATTCTTGGAGCTACTGGAGGCAAAATTACTATGCTTCCCACTATAGAAGTTAAATTTAGAAATAAAATTTTGAAAGGCTTAGAATGAGCATTTGTGCAAATATTAGATAGGGTAGAGAGTTAGGCAACAACCAACCATGTGAAATTTTACAAAGGCTTTCTTAGACTGGAGAAGAGAAGGGTGAGGTACTACCCCATCATGGTCTACACCTGCCTCTTGGGGAAAAGTGGAGGGGCAGGTGCTGACCTCCTCTCTCGTAACCAGCAACAGAACACAAGGAAATGGAATGAAGTTGCACCAAGGGAAGTTCAGGTAGGAGTTCAGGAAAAGGTTCTTCATCCTGAGGGTGGTCTGTACCCGGAACAGGCTTTGCAGGGAAGGGCTCATGGCCTTCCAAGTTCAAGGGTGGACAGGGTTTTTAGTCATTTGGTTTAACTGTGTGAGGAGCAGGGAGTTGGATTTGATGACCCTTGTGGGTCCCTCCCAGCTTGAGATATTGCACAGTTCTGTGATTAGTGAATTCACTGTCTGTGGCTTCAAGGTTTCTAAACAGTGGGACTCATCTGTGAGGTAAAATGGTTTGCATATTTGGAACTTCGTAGACAACAAGATGCTAATAGCTCTCCAGTATTCAGAAAAAAAGTCATTTAGAAAGATTTCCCCTTGTTTGCTGTGCACAACCTCACTTCATCCCAAAGTATTGCTCTCAGTGAGTCTGCAGGCTGAAATGGTTTAGTTTTGTTTTGGTGCCTGCCACACAACTATAGGAGATTTTTTTCTTATATAATTTTAGCTGAATTATCTTCGTGAAATGGAGAGCACTGGTGCTGTTTTGACATTTCTTTTCTGCCACTTCCACAGTACATTCCCTTTCTTCTCTTCGAAAGATCCACATCAATTGCTTGTATGGGTGGGTTGTGCCTCATACTTGGACTTTTAAAGATTTTTTTAAATAGCAGACTGCCTAGAGTTGTTAGATGCTTTTTCCTTTGTTTCTCCCATGAAAGGTAATTTCAATTAAGTAAAGTGGACAGGTTTATTGGGCTAATTTCACAAGGAGAATTTGTGATGTGCCCGTGTTTGCTGGGCAATGTTGTAATGATCCCTCAGCCAGCTCTGGGATTTGGTGTTATCTCCATGAGTTAAAAGCATATCAAGCACCAACGTTAACTTCAGTTTTAGAGGTAGTGCACTCTTAAAAAGATTAATTGATTTAGACTTGGCTCTGCTCTTCCTACAGTGATATTGTGTCCTGGAGCTAATTGCACACTTAATTAATTCATGCTTGAACAACAGCTGTGAATAAATATTTATTTTCTTGCTTTACTTGAAGAGGTTCCTCTGATGGTGATGCTCCATCCATGTCCAGTCCTGTGCAAAAGGCAGAAGAAGAGCCCTACACTGACACAGCAGACTGGTGCTAGACCACCCCAGTACAGACAGTTTGGATTTAAATCCCACTTCTGAGGAAGCACAAGGCTATATTCCAGGAAAACCTCCTTTCCCTTGTGAAAGAACAGCCATATTTTGGACCCAATACATATTAGTCAGAAAAGTCACACTGCCTCTTCAACTAAATTATTTTTTCTTTCTCCTTGTGAAAATGGTGTATTATGTACTAAAGGGGCTGCATATCACCCTCCTGAAGGAAAGGGCACTTTTTCCCCCTTGAATTTGGATGCCTATCTATGAAGAGAAGCTCAAAGATTTTTCTCTCTTCTTGAGATTTATATCCAAATCCCTGAAAGTGTCTCTGGGGCTTTAAAACTCCCTTTTTGCGGAATTTTCACAAGGGGCAGATTCCTTCCTTATTCACTGGTCCACTGTGAATCTTGCAGTTACTAGTTTAGCTAATTTTGTTTTAGAGATGTGTGTCTTCAGTTAAAGGGTGCCTTATCTTGACAACACATATTCCTTTGATGCTCAAATCCCCACGTGTGAATTTAGGCAAGATTTCCAAATACACTCCTAGGACTGCTTCCCCTGGGTCATGGAAAAAGCTTTGTGCTCCAGACCTTTCATCAAAGAACTGCCTCCACGGGGCTTTGGAGATTGTTGAATGTACAGGGTTCTTTGTGGATAAATGGACAAGTCTTGTTCGATTGTATTGCAAACAATGCTGCTGAACTAGGCAATAGAGAGAAATTTTAGGAGCATAAAAAGATGCATGGAAAAGCTGACTTTCACAGCCAATACAGTAGGGTGACCTGAAATGGGAAAATTGGCCTTCTGAATCAAAGAGATAATGCTGTGATTCATTTGTGCTGGGCCTTAATCCTTCCTGTGTCCTTATGAGATGCCTATTTCTTTCACGTGGTGTATTTTTTAAAGTAATTTTGTTCCAAAAGGTATTACTCCATTTGGTCAGAACAGGGAAATTTCCAGAATAAATAGCAGGTAATATTTATATTCGGAAAAAGTACTTTACTTGTACATATCTACATTAGAAAACAAATTTGTCCCTACTACTTAAGGAAGTCAGTTTGCATAATTTCTTAACTGCCTGGTAAATTTTAATTTTTTTTTTCCCCCCCAAAAATAGATTCTGTATTGCCTTCATGTCTGTAAATAATCTACAAACAGTAGGACATCTCAAAGCTGTTTGTGATATTTATTTTCTGCTTTAAAAGAAGACAGATATTCTACCAAAACAAGAGATTCATGGGCTACCTTGAATATCAGATAATGAATAAAAATAAAAAAATAAATAAAAATAAAAATAAATAAAAATAGTACAGAAGAGAGGGTGGAAAAATGAAATTCATTAATTGAAAGCTATAGTATTTGTGGCTATTCATGTTGTAGTTCAGTAAACACTCTGATTGGATAAAATGTTCATTTTACTTGTGGATTTGGAATAAACTCCAGAAGATAAAGGACAGAAGTGAACTAAATAGAAATGTCCTAGATGTTCCTGAATCAGATAGTCTAAATATCTGATAATCAGAATATTGCCAGCGAAGAATGCACATCTTTTAAATCAAGATAGACTACTTAAGGCAATTTTTTTATAGAAAAAGAATAAAATTAGATAACTCTAAATAATGTGTTTAATGAACATTTATGTTTTTAAACTATTTTTAGCAATTTTTATCCCAACGCTCCTCCTTCAGAAGGAGCAAATAAATCAGATTTTATGGGTTGAAAAGTTCCTCTCTCTGTTTTTCAAAATCCAGTCTGAGGGTATTTAAATATAAATACACAAAGGGCTTCATCCCAGCTGTCTCAGCAGCAAGAAAACAGCTTATGCAATCCTGCCAGCGTGCTGGAAACTGATGTCCACCCTCTGGTACTCCTGTGGCACTTGCTGTCACCAGCTGAGAAAATGCAGTAAAGTGCAACTCAGAAAAACTGGTAAAGAAAGGCTGGTGATGAGCCAAGATGATTGTCACAAGATGTTCTGTAAAAGGTAAAAGCTCTTGCTGAGAGCTCCAACAAGGGCCTCCATTATCCTTGGGGAAAGAATGAATATTTGCACCAAGAGCAAGGGTTGGAAGTGGGCCTTACTCTCTAAAAAGCTTTTGTAAGTGGGCATTACTCAAGAGAAAGGTGATTTTCTTTAACTGTTTGAATACAGCTACTTTTATGGTCAAGATTTGAAATATCTTATTTGCAGGTTATGATTCCCTGTGCTCATTACCAGGCCTCTGGGTGAGTTTTTGGACTAACCCAATGACTTTTAAAAGGTCTTAAAAGCATGAAAAAGGACACAAGACTTGTTTCTACTCATGGTAGAATAGGGTTTTTTTCAAAAAAAGTAATGAGACTTGTGGGTCTCCTCTGTGATGCAACGCTGGGAAGGGCAAAGGAGATTGCTCCCTCTTGCTCTGTTCCCTTGTTTTCACTGGTAAAAAAACCCAAACAGACTTATGGGCTAGGAGGAAGTGTTGATAGTCAAATCTTCATTCTTTATTTATTTCCAAAGTGTAAGTACCACAATGTGCAGGCAGAATGTTTTTTTCTCATGTTGCTGTGCAATCCATATGGCTTTCTTATAATGAAAAAAAAAAAAACCAGTTTATTTTGACACATCCCTGGAAACCCACAAAGCAAAGATTGCTGCTAAATAATATTGCATTTGCATTTTCAAATGTGGGTAAAGAAATAACTTCTTTTCCCCCCACAACATCTTTTCTTGCATCAAAGCTAAAAGGAAAACATTCTCTCAGGACACTTTGGGAGGGATATGAGATGCTCTCTGTGTATGAATATATATTTTTTTTTTTTTTTTTGAGAGACAGGAAAATAAACACAATTTATTTGCTTTCAAGGACATCTTGCCCACGGGGAAACCCTGCCACCTGCCAGCAAGAGATGTGGGAATCATCAGGACACAAGAAAAATCAGCCAGAATGCTGCTGCTGCAACATTAGAGGGAGCTTCCCAGCAAAACAAACGTCTCTTGGGAACATCACGTGGATGAAAAAGGTGAGCTATTACTGGCACATTGTTGCCATGGGGCAGCATGACAGAAATGTACAATATAAATAGCCAATGGAGATGGGTGATGGAACAGGCATGAAAAGAGCAGCAAAAAGGGAGGAAGAAGATACTTAGAACCACTGCACTGCATGTGACAAAATCATGGAGAAAGCTCTTGTAGGGCTTACATTTAGTCAAGACATAATCATTTTTAATACAGTTTTTCCCTCCTCCCAGTCTGTTGCTGCCCTTTGCTCTTCAGCTGGTGAAAACTGAGCCCTCCTTCCCTGTTTATTTTATGCATTTATTTAATATTATTTTTCAGAATGAGATGGGAAAGGATTCAAATGAAAAATGCTTTATTTTTTTTTTCCTTTTATTTCCATGTGGCTCTTTACACTCCATGTGAATGTAAACTGTTGGCTGTACTGTTGGATTTTATAACTCAATGTCCCAAAGAAACACTAATAAAAGTATAATATTGTCTTTAATAAATTCTCGCCTCAGTGGACTTAAGAAAAGGAAGGATGGAAGGAAGGACGGAAGGAAGGAAGGAAGGAAGAAAAGAAAGAAAGAAAGAAAAGAAAGAAAAGAAAGAAAGAAAGAAAGAAAGAAAGAAAGAGAGAAAGAAAGAAAGAAAGAAAGAAAGAAAGAAAGGAAGGTGGATAAAAGATAAAAGAGGAAAAATAAGAGAAAACAATACAAAAACCCCAAAGCAATCTGTCAGGTCAGAAATACATTGCTGAAGTTGCATTATCCACTAAGACAGCTCCTCCTCAGCCAGCATTTTACATTGTTATGATAATTTGCTCGGCAGAACAAGCATGGGGGCACATATGGCATCCCATTATTCCTTTTGCCTTCTTGGAGTCAGACCCTGTTATCACAGGTGCATTTTCTGGCTGCATCCTCTGTTTGTGTAAATGAGCACTGGCACCATCCTCCCCCTGGGACAAGCTCACCACCTCTTCCCTGCAAACTGTATGCAGTGCAAAGGACTCCCCTGCAACACATGGTGTTTCCCCCCTGCTGCACTCAGTCAGTTGTGTGAGCAGCCTCAGGTTGCCTGTAATTTTCCAAATGCACATTTTACAGCCATCCTGCAATTAATTGCAGCTTAGCGTGCAATTAAAAGGTCCTTCTGCCAGGTGCTCTCGCGTCAGGGCCATGCTTCATCAGCCAGAGCAGCTAGGCTTTGGGAGCTCTCTGGCTTCTCATATCCAGCAGATATCTGCTCTCACTGGCATTTTCCTCCCCACTAGTGAAGGAGAGATCATGGACACACACGTGCCATGATAGACCTTGCATAATTCATGCAGCCTTCTCACACAAGGGCTGCTCCAAGCTCTCCATCCATGCTCCACATGGAGGGCTGTGGACAACTGCCTCACAAACTCCTCTGCAGGAGCACTTTTGGCTGATCAGCAAACTCTGAAAACTACAGCAGGTAGAGTTAGATCCCTAACATCACTGTGTTCTGGCAGAACCTCTGTCAGGGATGTGGCTGTGAGATGAAGGATGGGGAGAGGTTTATTTTCAGGGAGGTTGCTTAGGCAGCCACCCCTGCTGACTGCATCACCATCCTTTGCTTCTCAAGTCTTCACCTAAACTACCAATGAGGAAACACCATGGTTGTTTTGGAACATGCCTGCAATTCCATTGCTCTCAGTCTGCATGCAGCAGATGTGGATTTCTTAATAAAACACACGGTGGGCGGATCAGACAGACAGGACATGATCAGTTTGCTCCTGATCTCACACTGACTGCTGTTTTCTCACCAGCAGAGCTATAAAAGCTACAACATCTGCCTGATACAGGAGCAATCCCTTGTCCAGAAATACAATGATAATTTGCCAAGCAGAAGTGCTTTTCTGCATTGGGTTACAAGAGAGAATTTGTGCAGCACACTTTGCAAACTGAGGTGGCCACTTTGCTTAGCTCAGTGTAATATAATGCTGCAACCCTGGCTTAGGCACAGCTTCTGGGTTCCTTTTCTGCTGAAAGCTCTAATGAAGCTGCGTGGCTGTATAAACACACACATACTGTATGTATAAAGTCTGAAGTCTCTCTGTGTTCTACAGAAATAAGGATTTCTGGGTTTTAATCTGTGCTCCAGTACTGTCCTATGAGGCTGAAGAATAGTCCACTCAGAACAGACAAATCATCAAATGCATCAGATGCTTAAAAATGGCTGATAATGGATCAATTAAAATGCTGATTGCTAGAAACAAGTCCTAAAAGTGACTATAAACATTTCTGTCTTCAGAAAGTTATGCTACACTTATGATGATCAAATCTGGAAGTCGTAAAACCAAAACACAGATACTGCCTAATACAGTGATAACTGTTTTATAAATCTAACATTCTTCATAAGAAAACAACATATCTCCATAAGCTGAAGACTCAAAATCCTGACAGCAGTTGTTTGGGTGTTTCAGTCTGCTGTCTGAAAAGGGAGAGAGGCTGTTGATCCTTTTTGCACAGTAACAGTGAACATGCACTGTTGATTTTGCCAATCCTGAAGCAATCCATATCTAAATGGTTACATGCAGCAAAACATCTCTGCAAACCACCTCCTCCCTGGAAATATCTTACAGATTTTGAATCTGAAAATATTTAAACATTCACGTGTGTGTATAAATACTCCTTGAATTTAAGAGGAGGTAAGGAACATTGGAGAAGAAACATTTGTTAAAGATTATTAAATCCATTTCCAACTCAGGAATATCTGAGGTACCTGCTTCCTCTGCTGGGATCTGAATAAAACATTGTCTCTAAGGCAATGGACCAGTGAGTGCTTCTCTCTACGGTTTTGGGGAGGATTTACAGTAAATGAATGTCAAGCACCAAAGCATCAAGAAAACCAAAGTTATTATTTCTGCTGCTCCATAAAGAAAAATGTAGCTGAAGAAATATACTTGAGTGTTTTTTGAACTCCAAAGAACTTAAGAAGTGAGAGTGGTGAATGACCTCTCATGCTTTCAGCGGGCCTGGGGCATATCTGGCACTTCAGAAACATTCTGCCTCAAATGCTGCTCAGAAACATGAGCCTGCATTTGTGTATCTGTGATGTGCACACATTTTGTGATTTCTCGGGCAGCAAACTGTCTCTTCTCTCATATAATTAGTGTCTCCTCATATCAGTTAAGCAAGCAGATGGTCACACAGTTTGTACACACAGATTTCCAAATGTTCCTAGTGTTTGACTCTTGTTGATGGCCACAATCAACAGCACCAAACAGAATCCTCTCCAAATTGTGATAAAGCAAAATGACCATTAAGTTGGATCAAAGGCAGTTATTCATTTAGGTTTAGTAGAGGGTTCATTATAGTCATTATAGTAATACACATGATATTGCATAAATACAAGCACTGTGTAACAGCTGAATTCTGCAGAAATTCATTCAAAGGAGCAGGAAAAATCTTCAAGGGAGACATCACACAACGAGACTACCCAGCTTGGGGCATGCAATTTGCTGGAGTAACAGGGTTGTGGTGAATACCATGTGGCAGCTGCACTTCATAAAGTATTTAACCATGTGGGAACACACTCAGGGATGCAAGAAATCACCTGTGTTTCAGTCAAGTTTTTCATATGGAAAAATAGTTGTGCTTGGGAAAAACTCTCTCCTGGACAATTTGATTGTTTTGCTTTTTGGAGTTTGAGGAAAACTTATTTCTGTTTCCAAGACAGAGACCTCCGTAGTATTATCTTGGTTTAGGGATACTGCATATAAAAAGACATTTGAACAGCATGTCAGTAGTTTGTAGGTGAATATATATTACAGCCACTAAATTTTGTTGGATTCATAAAACTCTTAATGTCCTAATAAAAAAATTCCCTTATGCAGTGTTTTCACTCTAGCTCCCAGTACTTCTCCTTTGGAATCAATAAAAATCAAAAGGATTTAAGAACATAAGAAATCTTCCCCTTGGTGAGATCCATGGTCCTTCTAGCCTAGAACGCCATTTTCAGAAGTAACAATTTTACTTAGTGAGACCATATTAGTTTGGTTTATCTCTTGGTTTTAACACGAACATAATGGATCAATAAATGCAGTAGTGTTTCATAAATGGTAGAGGACCCAGAAAAATCTTTAAAGAGAGAAGGTAGAATCAATTTTGCTTTCTCACTAGCTATTAATTCAGTGAAGGTACAAAACCCAGGATTTAAAGAAACATGTCTTCCCCACGTGTGTCAGAATGGGGAAGTGGTTGCTGGAAGTGCAAAGAAGCTGAAAATAGACAGCAAAATTCTAAGAGAGAAAGTCCAGCTGTATTAACTAAGTGTCATCTGCAACTGGCACCAATTTTTATTTCCCTCCAGGAACGTCTGGTGAACCTGAAGCATCATTGTGAACTCCACACACAGTCGGGGTCATGGTGATCCTGAAAGAAAATAATAGAAGAAAGTAAGCAGGTACAGCAGAGAAGCTTTCCATCTTCATTCCCAACAGGATTCCCTTCTCTTTCCCTTGTTAAAACATGGCCAAGGTGTTACTTATTCTGACCTGTACACCTGTGTGAGGCAGAGCTTCATCCGGACTCAGACCCTGGGTGTAAACATAAACACCATGGACTGTCACTGCTGCTGTCACTGCTGCTCCCTGTCCCTCTCTGAATCCCAAATGAAAGGATAATGCTGTTGTCTTCAAAGATGGTGGATATTTTCATATTCAATGATATTCTTATATTCTTCATATTAAACTCTCCCCCGTCCCCCCAAAAAAAATCCAAACTGACAAGAAACCACAGTTAAAAAGGACAAGGACAACAGTGATGGTCTACTAAGAACTTTTCGAAGCATTTTCTTTTCCTTTCCTTTGTTTTTACTTAAGAGAAAGGGCAAACATGAGTACCAAATGGAATAATTTCCCCAACAGTGAATCATAAAATCATAGAATGTTAAGGGGTTGGAATAGACCTTAAAGATCATCTAGTCCCAACCCCCTGCCATGGGCAGAGACAACTCTCACTAGACCAGGTTGCTCAAGGCCTTATCCAGCCTGGCTTTGAGCACTGCCAGGATTGTGGCACCCACAATGTCCCAGAGCAACCTGTGCCAGTGTCTCACCACCCTCACAGTAAATAATTTCTTCCTAATACCTAATAAAAATTTCCCTGCTTTCAGTTTTTACCCGTTGCTCCTTTTTCTATCACTACAGTTCCTGATGCAGGGTCCCTCTCTGCCTTCCCTGTAGGTCCCCTTCAGATGCTGGGAGTTTTCTACCGGGTCCCCACACAATCTTCTCCATTCTAGGCTGGAGAAGAAAAGGATAAGATTGCAACCGCCTTGTCTTTAACCTCAGTGGAGAACACAGAGCACAAGGGCTGCACAAAAGGGATGGTTAGATCAGGATGATTTCTGTAGTTGTGATAATAACACAACCAAAGATGGTGAAACTGCTGTATTTCCTCTGCTTGTCCAAAGCAATTCTCCCTATGCAAAGGCTGGTTCTAATAAAGACAGGTAGCAACGAGGAATGGTTTTATTAACATGTGATTCTGTGCTAGAAATGTTGTTTTGCCAAATGCTTCACTCAGTGAGTCACAGCAAGCAAAGTCTTACTG
The DNA here is from genome assembly GCF_965178545.1 of Coloeus monedula. Classification (NCBI taxonomy): domain Eukaryota; kingdom Metazoa; phylum Chordata; class Aves; order Passeriformes; family Corvidae; genus Coloeus; species Coloeus monedula. The sequence goes on along the minus strand of NC_138822.1, from coordinate 2,783,937 downwards.
ACTACATTGTCATCTGCTCTGAGAAAAGAGCAGCACACATGGCAGCTGGTGTCTGGCATAATAACCAGAGAGTGGGCAGAGATGCTCCAGGGTGCTGTTTAGAGCAGCATATTTGCAATCACCTTTCGTAGGAGCTCATTGTCTCATCAGTGCATCTTCAGGGAGAGCCAAACAGGACTGTAGCTACACCATATTGGGAACACCCTTGAGACAAAGTTAAATCAAATCAAAAATCCTCCTTTTGCCACTGATTACCAGTGACTGGGAAGAAGCTGTCTGGTGGTGCTGGTGTTTTCAACCACAGTGATTTTACTTATATATGTGACCAGTGCCAGTGTCTGGTCCTACTCCTACACTTTGTGTGGTGGACAAGAGTCACCTGTTTTCTGTGCTTCAGACAGTGGAAGAATTAATGCTCCTGAATGCCAAGAGAGTAACTGTACAATGGTACAATTGAGTGATGAATAAAAGTTAGGGTTTTAGTTGTTTTTCCACTTTACACTCCACAGAACATCCTTTTTTTTTTTTTGTGATCCCAATTTGCTTTGCATCATGTGCTTAGCACATTAACCTTTCAAACAGTCTTCACTCAGTCACCTATTCTTATCATTAATGAACAAAGTTGCAGTTTTAAGAAGTCAAAAATGGCTAGCAGAATAGTACTGAGCACTTGGGAAAAACCTGCAATACTTTTTAGACTTTGGTTTGACACTTTAAAAATTATTTATAATTAATATATTTATAATACATTTGATATGTATTAAAAATATAATATATTTTAATTATGCAGTAATTATTAAGAAGAAATTTTACATTATTTCAGGCATTATTCACATCATTACTGCCAAGGCAAAGATCATAAGGCAGAAAAATCTGTGCTGCTAATTTCTCCAGAAGGAATTCTGTTGTATTTCATCAGAACTCATGCTTGTAAAAAAAAAATAGAAGGAAAAAAAAAATCACGCTTCAGAGTTTAAGGCAAAGTGCAACCATTTACCACAAAAAAAAATGAAACAGATGATCTGTTGTGCAACATTCCCAGGTTCCAGGGTCTCTCCCTTTTCCTGTGTAATTTAGAAATGCCTTTTGTTGAGTGTGATCTATATTTTTAAGCACACATCTAAAAACCCTTCCTAAGCTGCTGCAGCAGGTTGGATCCCACTTTGAGTTGCAGCTCCAGTGCAAATGAGAGCCCATTTTTGTGCTTGAGATTCCCCATCAAGGGAAGTGCCTGCCTTACGTGAGCTGTGGGGTGAGCCAGGATGGGGTCATTGCAGGCAAATGGAGAATTTCAGCTTCAGGAAAAATATGAAGTCAGTATAATCACTTCATAAATTCACAACAGTACCTAAACAACTCCAAGAACTGTAATAGAAATGTATTCCCAAGGTCACCACACCATTTTATGAGCTCTCCATCTTTTCCTTTAGGAAGTCAAGGGAAAAATGGAGACACATTTAGTTTTTGTCATAATCCCATTCCAAAGTTTAACTATATGACCCAGATAGAATTAATCTCAGCCTAAATCCATCTCTTGAGTCTTCAAGATGACCAGCGAAATCAGGTGATCCAACATCAGCTTCCAAATTTCCAAAATCATGAAATATGTACGTTCAAGGCGAATAATGTTACAATAACAAAACAAAACTATTAATATCCATTAGCTCTATTAAATCATGACAATCTGAGTGAGACATGGATTGCAATTCCCTCTTTGTGAATGAACAGTGAGAAGCAGGTGTGTGTTGCAGACACTTCATGCTGGACCAACAGACAGTTGAAATGTGTTGGGGGAAAAATATTTTGAAGTAGAATGAAAACGGATGATTACTGACTTGGCATTTCTTGGGGATAAAAAAAGAAAGAAGTAGGGGTGGCAAAAAGAGGTGAAACCTAATATGTTGGTACTAATCTTTATTGGGCTTTGCCTGTGAACAGAAGTTAATGAGGTAGGAAAAAAGCTCAGTGTTTCAGTGCTGTGAGACAGTTGCAAACTCTCCAAGCAGATGGGTCATCAATATTGAGATTAAAGTCTTGAACAGCCTAACAGGCTTCAAAAGAACACCTCAAAGTTTTCAAGAGATGAAAAAAATCCTTCAGTAGTTGATCCAAGCAGCTTTGGAGTTACAATAATCTTTAAATAGCGAAACAGAGGCGAGGTAATGCAAAGATGCAACTGAGATTCCTTCACTGCTTGTTTGCTCATTAGCTTGCTCTGAGAAATGTGACAGGACTCTAAAAAAAGCACATTTCAAAATAATATTAGGCATTCCTTCTTCAGGATTTCAGAGCCACGTGCCACTGTTTGTTTCACAGGCAGTAGGAGGGAGTATTCCTGCAGGACAAACCCTTAACACCTACTTAATTATTCCCACATTCCATCCCTGCTGTTTTGCATTAGTTTCAATTTATTATACATCATGTTTAAAATTTAGGCACTGCAGATGGCTCTGACAAAGGACTTCATCACGTTCATGTTGAATCGATGGCTAATTAATTGACTTAATCTACTTGCTTAATTTTGAAGGGTAGAACCTTGAATAAAGATTGACTTCCCCTGCATGGGCATTTATACGACTTTGACATTTGCTGTCTGCCTATCTTATTTAATAAAAATATGCCCTTCAGATGAAATGCTGAGTCATTATAACAATAACAATAGCTGTTAAAATTATATCCAGTGTGTTTCATTAGCACTTCTCTCAACGAGACACTTTGAAATAAATTAACATTGCCCTGTACTGGAGAAAGAGATTCACTGATTTTTTCAAGGTTAATTAATGGAATGAATTGAGGGCCAGGTCTTGTGAAGCCCACTTTGGTTGTCAGGACTTGGACTCTGTTTCTCTCATATTTGTCTTTGGTTTGACAGTGAAGAGGATGGCAAGGGCTTTGATAGTGGGCCAGTGAGTAAATCTAAAATATTTTCGTAAACTGAACGGTAAAATACACTCTGTAAAAAGATTGAGTTTGCAAAATCTCTTGAAGCATGGAATTCAATCACTTGCCATGCTGTATAATCTGCCATAAAAGTGTTTGTTTCTGTTACTGAATACAGGGGAATTTTCCACCAGTCCTCCTTAAAAAATTGTTGGCTTTTTGGGAATAGTTAGCCACTTACAAGCTTAAATAGCACCATAAATTGATTTCCCATTGTCCTTGTCCAAATATTTGATAAAATATTTCTCTGGAGCTTATCTCAAACTTCTGTTACCTTTTGCCTTCTGAGGCACCTGTGGTGAGGACTTTTGTCTGATTTCTTATTTATTTCACAATTTAGGATAAGAAAATAATTTATCACCTATCTCCTGTATCCTGTGATGTAATTCCCTTGAGCATCCTAACAACATTATTACATCCCTTTCAGTTTGATCTTCTTTTTCCCTAAACCTCCAACCAAGACCAGTGTTCAAGGGTTTGTTTGTTGTGTTTTTTGGTCAAATACAAAATTATTCACAGGTAGATCATGAACAAACCTTTCTATTCCTCCACTGGTTTTGGCATCAAGTTTTGTAATATACATTCTTTTTGTTAGACCTCCAATAAATTGCTTTTCACTGATAGGTTTCATTCTGTCTGCAATTTCAGTTTTCAAAAGCACTGAGTACTTCCCATGTTTCAGTATGTGATGTATTTCCCACAGACTTCTAAAGCCTTTCAAAATCCTGTTTCAAATTATGGATTCTGATGACAAGAGGACTTACATAAACTAATAAAATGAACAGAAATCCAGTGCCAAGCATAAGAAATTTAGAATCCCAACCCTGGAATTAAACAAAATCATAGTGCAAAATCAAATAAAACACATAATTTCTTTTAGTTTCCTTTAATTAATTAATTAATTATTTTTGGTGCAAGCTTCATTTGTATTGTAGCCATCATGGTTCAGGAGAAAGAAAAGGGTAAAGAAAACTTCTAAGAAGCTTTTTTCTTTGCAAATTTTTCCTTAGTGAGAGTTTTCAAGGCTCCTGGACATTGATTTAAATAGTCATTTTCTATCCATATACTTTACAAAAAAATGGACCTTAGGTACTTAAACATATGATTAAACTCTCCTTGAGTGGATATGAGTGTTCATAAAATTTCTCTCCAGTCGAAATGCTTTCCAGAGCTATTTCACTTGTTTTCTTTAAGGAGTCTGGTTTGGGTTTTTTTGTTGTTGCCTTTTTTATTTTTCTTCTTTCACAACAATAATTCATGACAGTGTTGTTAAAAAATAAATTGTAAAAGAATGACCCAGATGTAGTATTTTCTCCAGATTGCAGTCTTCATAATCTCACAGAATCTAGCTTCTGATATTTGTAGAAGTTGAAAATTTTCCTTACACTTATCTGAGAGAATTAGTTCCCGAGGATCGTGAAAATCCAGCATCCAGGAATTTCCAAATACCTGAGGTAGATTTAAAAATCACATTGTATTTTTTTTTTTTCCAGTAAAATTACAGTAGCCCTCTTGGTTATTTTGGATAGACTTTGCCCAATTTGATTCTTCCTCCAAGAGCAGAACTCTTATCAAGTTCTGAAATAAAGTATGTCTGTTTGTTATTTTGAAGTGACTGCTGTGTCATTAGGTAAAATGAGAGGAAAATTAATTAACTCAATATTATGTGATTTTTTTTTTGACCCATTACTGTTTACCAGAGATATTAGAAAGAGTTCAAGTTGCAAATAGTCAGATATTAGTTCTGAAAACTAAATATGTGCTTAGCTTTCTTTGTCTTTTAGGAATTTTTTTGTCCTTAACTCACACCACTACAAAGGCTGAACAAAATGTGCCATGCATTGCTGATTTTGAATGCAAGGATAGGAGGAAAGTTATGTTGGATTGTGACGTGCCTCTTGAGGAACCAATTTTTCATGTTTCAGATAAGACCTCTATCAACATTAAACTATGGACCATAACTAATAAACAGTTACAAAGCTATGTAATTAAGATTTTTTGTTCTGTTTTCGAAATGGCACAATAATTTCAGGCTTTGGAGTAGGAGGAGGAGGATCAAGAAGTATTGAGGACTATACACAAAATATTTATCCAAAATTATTCCATTCATGCTCCGCTGTCATTGGACAGCAATAAGTTTAGAAGTATTTGATGCTGATTCAGAAAATAAAGTGCTTTTCATAATCTGTTATTTTCTGATTCTTTTTTAGAGGGAGAGTCTCTAAATACTGAGTAGGTTTGTAGACAATATTATATGTAGAATACAAAGACATATTATTCATAAAATACTTTAATTTTAGGAATTCTTCGAGAAATGCTGGGTACAAGGATGTTAGCATATCACTTTCTGATGTATGACAAGGCTATTAGCATATCACTTTCTGTTTTTAATCAAAATATTGGTCCTAAAATAATGTACCTTATCTCTAATTCCTTCATCATAGTTAGATAATCCATTTTGAGCATTCCCTACTCAGGAGATCAAAGCATTATTTTTTCCCCAGATCGTCCAAAGAATTTAGGTAAACATCTTTCAAAACATTTCTGGTGTTCATAACGTCACGATATCTTTTTTCAAAAAGATCCTTTCCATCAGCCTTGACTTTTGTTATCAGACAGCAGCCACATCTGTTGAAAACTTGGCCAGCACAAATGCAAACAACCTTTTTTTCCAGAGTAGACTTCCTATATTGTTTTAGAGGTAGCATTTTCACACACTGTTGGAATGAAAACCTCTTACTGGATTATAAAAAGACATGTGGCACTGAACTAACTTTTTTCTCATTGTAATTAAGGTATTGAGGCCAGTGGTATCAGGGCTTGGACAACACTGAACACTTTCAAAAATCCATTTGAAATACGCACCCAAACTATGTAGGGTTATTCTAGACTGTTCTATTAGATTATTCTATTTTTTTCCTATATAATACAACGGTTTGTGCAGTTATTTTGTACTAGAGCAAATAAAAGCCTTTGATATGTGAACAATTACTTTGCTGACATCATCTTACAGCAAAAGGCAGCCTGCACTTAATAACATCTCTTCAGAAAGGTGACACTGTGTTAATTAACACCGTGGAGAAGAACATGAGGATAAAGTGTGGCTACACAAGGCTCTCAAATACTCTGGTCAGAAAGCAGCTCAGAATCCACTCACTGAAGAAAATCGTAATGCTTGCTCCATCACACTTATGGGCTATCCTCAAGAATGTAATTAATAACATTAGTTGGCAAAAAAGGTTCTAATAATAGAGTTATCTGAGCTCCTATGGAAGAATTCTGTAATTAAAAATGTAGTGGATAAAAACCATGCAGAGCACAAAGTTTTATTTATTTATTTATTTATTTATTTAAGATAAACAGGATTAATTGTACCATAATTGAAACATAATTGACAATTTCATTTTTCCAAGGACATTTTTTGGCCACATTGCTCCATTTAATCATGTAAATGAATAAACAACATGTTGAATATTCGTCTCAAATAATCCACATATATATTTCTATGGAAAAAAACCTAATTAAGCTATATTTTTAGCTATAGAGATGAAAAATATCAAATCAAGTGATTTTCAAAGCATAAAATAAAGTTGGTAAAATTCACAATACAAATAGTTCTTTTTGTACAGAGCTACTCCAGCATTTGTGTCTTATAAATAAATGATTACCAAAGTTTAGCACAAGTTTTTCAAAAACTTGGAAACAACAACAACAGCATTTGTTGTGCAATCATGATTTTTCCCAGACAATGGTTGATACTCTGTGGGAAAAGTAACTTTCTAAAAATTTTGAACAATAAATCATCAACAAATTAATAACTTATTAATTTTCAATAATAAATCAATTTTTGATAAGGAAATTAAAAAAAATTCCGGTGCTGAACAGCTTTATGCAGGGTTTTTTCAGATGCTGTGGAAACATGTTTGCAACAGGTATCTGCTGTTTCCTCCAAATATGAGGCAAAGGTAAACCAAACCCAAGTGACCCCACAACAGCTCCAACTCACGAGCAGCAGGTGGCAGTAGGTTATTTATTATTTTTACACTGTGTTGCAGTGCATCAACGTTCCTGTCTATCATTTACAGAAATTGCAGAGAATATGTGCATATTAATTAATGAGCATTGTAAGTCCTTTTTCATTGTTTACCTCCAGCATATGCATCCTGTCTCCTACTCCTGACACAGCGATTTATCAATCTGAAAATATAGGCAAGGTGATCTCACTAATAATATTGTACATTGTCAGAGTTATTTGATATAACTTTAAAATCTCTATTTGTTGCTACATTTTTAGGACATTTTACATTATCTGCACCTCTCTTGCAAAGAACTTTTGGAAGTTAGAGCTATAATGCAGGAGATGTATTTGCTTTAAGGCCTTAGCATGGCATGTCAAGCATTAAATGATCAGAGCCAGTGTGAGCAGCAGTTACAGTAGCACCACAGAATCACAGGGTGGTTTGGGTTGGAAGGGATCCCAAAGCTCGTGTTGTTCCATCCCCCTGCCATGGACAGGGACACCTCCCACTGTCCGAGGCTGCTTCCAAGCCCCAATGTCCAGCCTGGCCTTGGACACTCCAGGGATCCAGGGGCAGCCCCAGCTGCTCTGGGCACCCTGTGCCAGGGCCTGCCCACCCTGCCAGGGAACAATTCCTGCCCAATCTCCCATCCAGCCCTGCCCCCTGGCACTGGGAAGCCATTCCCTGTGTCCTGGCCCTGCAGCCCTTGGCAATTGTCTCTCTCCAGGTTTCCTGCAGCTCCTTCAGGCCCTGCAAGGCCCCAGTGAGGTGACCCCAGAGCTTCTCCTCTGCAGGCTGAACAAGCCCAGCTCTGGCAGCCTTTCCTCCCAGCAGAGCTGCTCCATCCCTCTGCTCATCCTGGTGCCTGCCCTGGCCTGGCTGCAGCAGCTCCAGCTCCTTCCTGAGCTGGGCCCAGGGCTGGGGCAGCTCTGCAGGTGGGGGCTCAGCTGAGGGGGCAGAGGGGCAGAATCCCCCCTGCCCTGCTGCCCACGCTGGGGCCCAGCCCAGCTCAGGGGGTTTGGGGTCCCAACTCTCACCCAAAGCACGCCCAGGGCTTCTCCCAGGGCTGCTCCCTCTGCTCAGCTCCAGCCTGGATCCAGCCAAGGACTGCCCTGACCTGGCCTGGTTCAACCTTATGAGATCCCCATGGGCCACTTCTGGGAATGTCCAGGATCCTCTGGCTGCCATCCTGTCACCGCCCCTTCAGCTTGGTGTCACCTGCAAACCTGCTGAGGGTGCCACAATCCCTCTGTCTGTGTCATTGGTTCAGTATGGACCCCTGAGGGACACCACTGGTCACTGATGTCCATTGTGACTCTGAGCTGTTGACCCCTACCCTGTACATGTGACCATCCATCCACTTTCTTTCTTATCCATCTAACAGCCCACTCATTAAATCCTTCTCTCTCCAATTTAGAGAAGGGTATTTTGAGGGACTGCAGTTGGCAGAAACAAGTGACTGGAACTAATACATCTAAGAGGAGAGCAAAGACAGTATCAATAATATCAGTATATTTGTGTGAATGATACCAATTCACTCTAAGCAGCCCTGCCCAAAATTCACAGTAATTTTGGGGAAATTACAGGGCTGCTCGAGACTTGTGTCACAATGCTTTATGAGAGTATGCAATTGAACTATGAAATGGGGAAATAATGGTAGTCATCATCAGTAGCATCTGCCTTTGCAATAAATATCCTTTCAAAATCATGACTGCAGCAGGGAAGGCATTAGAGAAGCATTGATTTTTGCAGTGTGACATTCTATTTAGATAAAGAAATGCAGAAACTTTTTGAGAGAAGCATTTGAACTCCACATCATTTCATGTGACCATCTCTGTAATTTTGGTGTTGATGGTATTTTTCATTGTGGATAAAACGATTTAATTTCTTTCTGCTCTCTTTAATTGCATGTGGCATCCTCTTTTGGTCATGGCTATGTGAGCAGAGGCAAATTTTAAAGAATTTTGAAAGGAGTGTCCAAGTCAACTCTACCTGCTGACACAGTCTCTGTTAGACTGAGTATGTGCCTCATTTCTTGTAATAGAGGAAATTATGATCACTTTCAAAGAGATTCCAGTTAAGAAATATGCTCCCTCTAAGCTTTGAAGCACTTACGTGAACGCTGAATAAAAAGGCACAGCAGGATTTTATGCAAAAAAATTCTCTTTGGTACCAGCTATTCTTCAAATCTGCATTTATGTCGGGCTTTCAAAGGTATGGGAGAGTGTAGGAAACTTGACGTTTCCTTCTGAACACTGGAAAAAAATTGCCTCAGTACAAATATATATATTACACTGATACGGTGAGGGTTGAAATGAAATTGGATGATAAGTGTAACACAAATAAGACTTTCTTCAGACACCTGTCCCACATAATGATCATCAAAGCACCTACAAAGAATATTAGAAAAGGTTAATATATGAGGTACCATTCTAGTTACTCCTGATAATCTGTTTTTCTTCAGCACGTGCAGCTGTTTGCATGAAGGCATTATGTCTGATTTTAGTACAATATCCTGGCTGTACAGTAACTATTTTACAGATTCCAATTTTATTTAGTAATATAGTTTAATGCTTGGAGAGACGGATTTGAGTAGACCTTGCTTCATGACAACCTCTTTCATTTCAAACAGATAAGTAAGATGTAGGGGATTTATATTACTCAAGTTCATTATCTGTAAAAAGAAGAACTTAAAGTCCCTGTATCAGCCTAACAACCCTCATTCAGACCGATTTGCCTCACTGAGTTCAGTAGTCACAAGAGATTGTCACACAGGTGGGACCACTGCCAGCACTGAATCAGATCAGCTGGATTTGTCTCACCCAGCCTTGAAAAAAACTCCAAGCACTGACCATATAAATAAACTGAAATATAAGCATTTCATAGCATGCATTTCTCTGTACTTTTTTTTCTGAATATGATGTCAAATGATGTTAGTTTATGAAGCTGACCAGTCAAATGATTTAACGTGAGGAGGTGAGGAGGAAAAGGCATATACTAAATTTTTAACTCATCTGGGCATAGCAAAACAGCTAAACACCACAGACAATTTTGACTGCATCCTGTCTACCTTTGAAATGGTTATTTGTTTACCCTATGCCCTCAAAATAATTACCACAGTTAAGGAACTTCTTGATTTTCAAAGTATCATGAGGTTTTAATTGAGTTCCTAGGAATCAAAGGGTTTTGATAACCAGACATTCACAAATAACTTATGAATATTACAAGTAAATACTACGTTATGATTCATAGAATATGTAAGTTGTAGTAAATGGTTTTGGTCAGTCCACATGTTATTTTTTACTTTTGAATGTTAAAAACAGCACTCCCTGGTTACATTGGATCTGGTTTCTCAGAAAAGCATTTACCTGTTGCTCTCACTGATCTAGGTCAGAATACTTGATGTTACAATATTTCTTTATGATGATTTCTGATTTCTGTAAAGATGTGCAAACACACCCACCTCACCCTATCCCACTTCCCTTACATGCAGAGTAAATGATCTTTAACTATTCATAGGTTCATAAAGAAAAGGAAATTTCCAAAGATTGTAAAGTTATTTCTTGAAAATGAATTCTGATTGACTTTTGACACTAACTGTGCTGTAATTAAGGCTCTCCTGATGGGCGAGAGTTTTTAATGTCCTTGCCAGGAGTTTGAGAGACAAACGAGACTCTCAGTCTTCACTGCTTCCAGATAGTTGTTTATTAAGTCTTATCAGAGAAATAGAGCTACTAGCATGACCCAGATGTAGCACAAAGCAGAGAATGCAGGAGAGAGCTGGATTATCAAGATTACATGGCCTTTCTAAAGGTAAATTAACCAATGGTTACTAAAAACGTACACTATTTTTACTTTTCTCCCAATTATCTAGTAACACAACCAGGAACTGTGGAATTCTTTGTCCAGTCATCCCAAACTACTTTTACTGCAGAATATGGAGTAGTAGAAGAAGAAGAAGAAGGTTGGAGAACAACAACAACAATTCTCCATTTTGATGTTTTTTACTTTTATCTATTTACTATACTAACAAACGCAAATCCTCTAAATTTTTCACCCTCTGACAATCTTACATAGTATTCTATCACCTAATTCACACCAGTGTGGTTTCTAATTCTTCCCCAAGAGTGGGCAATTTTCTCCAAGGACAAAGGTCAAAGACAGTGTTGTCCAGGGGGATAGAACCCTTCAAAACAGGCAGAGAAATATTCTCTGCACTCTGGATTCCTACAACTTTTAATTACACATTAGCTGTATTCAGGCATAGTTTTCCATATTCAACATATCTTTTACTAAGGACAAATGTTCAGAAAAGGATTTTTTTTGGAAGTATAAACATTCAAACTGTTGGTAAGACACGTTTCAAGTCTGCAGTATTTTGCAAAAACTTTCAAATATTGACTCTTTGCAAAAAAGAGTCAATATTAAATCATGATGTAACCAAAAACACATTGAAAATTGTGGGCAGGCAAGCCACATGTTCTACTGTATTTTTTGACAAGTTAATATGTGCAATTCTGCTTAAATTCCATATGAGATCATAGTATTTATTATTTGCTTTTTGTTTTATTCTGGCATGACCTGAAATCCTCATTCAGAAAATAAAAACTAGTATAACCTATTACCATAACAAGGAAAATAAGCAAAATATGAATTTTCAATAGAGACATGTTTGGTAATTTTTGCTAACTAATGAAAAACTGATATAATAACAAGTCGAACAGCTTGCACCTGTTTGTGAATGTTTTGTGATATGAGGCACACAAGCAGAGATAAAGCCTCTCTGTCTCTGGGGATGCTGAATTCTGATTCGTATTCAGGTGCCCACATCCCTCTGGCTCAGCAGACTCTTACGTTGGAATTAGGCACCTACATATTCTGAGCAGGCTGCTGTCATCCATTCGTAGACAGAGTTGTCATCCACTCAGATAATCCCCATAAATAGTTCATTCAGGTTTTGCCAGCCTGTTCCTCCTTCACTTTTAGGGAGCACTGTTTTTCTCCAAGTACTGTGGGCTGCTGTCCAAAGGTGGCATCTAATTGTTAATCAGACAGGGTTTTATGAATGTAGGAAATTGGTCACAGCCAGGGAGTAGCTACAAGGTCTTGATAATAAAAGTGCCACTGGCACTCAGGAGAGGAAAGAGATGAGTATTTTTGCACCTACCAGTCCTGTAGCACTACAGCCATCATCTGCCTCCCTCCAGGGACTGACACCCACAGTCACACACCTCTGTTTCTTGTAATTCTTCCATGAAAACTCCCCCAGTCTCACTGACCTACTATTGTGGGTCTGCTGCTCACACTCCTATGGTATTGAGACAGACCAATCTGATTTTTATTTATACCTCAACATATGCTATTCCTATAAAGGCTGTACATGTGCTTGCAGCCCTGTCCTGCAGAGGCTTGACCTGGCAGCCAACTAGGGCAGAGAAAGCAGAGAAAGATCGGGCTGTGAGCAACCCGCCACTTGCTGGTGAGACAGATACCCCAATGTCTGGGAAATTGGGCTGCGGGAGGAGCCTTAGCACATGAAATCTGTTAATTGTGACACTGAAAGGGTTAAAATCATTGTACTGGGCATACTTTGGCATACTTGGGCAAGAATAAGATACATTGTAACCAATGTAGAAGTTAGCAGATAACTTGGCAAGAGATAAGGAGCAAAGATTGCAAAAATGAGGGACAGAGCTTGCTAAAACCAGTGAAGAAACTGCTGAAACTGCTAACGGGAAACTGTGTATGCCTAGAGGAGAAAGGTGAAACCACGAGGAAAACATTCGGCCTTCATTGAAACAACCACCGAGCCTTCCTCAGCGTGGCCACCAGGGAGCCCTGCGCCTGCACTCCACGTGTGCTACTGATAGTAACGAGTTCTGAGAAATGGTTTGCATAACCACACCTTTTCTAGGGAAAACAATGAATATGCATGAAATGGAACCACATATTGTAATCTGCCATGTGCCTGGGGTGGGTGTTTGGAGGAGCGATTCCTGCACACCCAGCGCGCTGAATAAAGCAAATAGTGCTTCTTGGACTTCGTCTCAGAAGTGTTTCTTGGTCTGGTTTGGGGTGATTCAACACAACGGGACTCATTTGTTTTTGGGTCTTTGTGGAGGGAGCGGGGGCTTGCCTGCAGGGCCAGCCCAGCCTCCTCTCCCCTCCGCTTTTTCCTCTCTGTAGTCCTGTTTCCCTGCTGATATTTGCTTTGCTTTACTTCGCAGTTCCTGCGAACAAGCTTGTCACCGCAACAACTTCATGCTCTGCTGCCTCCCCAATGGAACGGGCACCGCTGCAACTAGCCAGCTGCCTCCACTGTGTTTGCCGGCTGCAGCTGCCACTGCTTGTACCCAGCCATGATCGCTGCTGCTGTGTTGCCTGCACTGCCTGCCACACCAACCTGGTATAGCACTAGCCTGTAGTGTTGCCTTTCCCTGGTCTTAAAATTAAGAACCAAACACGGTTTAAAGGAAAAGGCGTTTTTACCTCGGTGTTTATTTAAGGGTCCTTAAAGGTGCATGACTTCGTCCAGGTGGAATGCGCCGAAATGAACACTGAAACGCACCTGAAATTCATCCGAAATGCACCCCGAAAATGCACACAAAATGCATCCCCTGAAATGCACTCACATGATAGATCGCGTATACTCTTTATAGACCTTGCAAATTAGCATATCTATCAAAGATTCCCCAATGAGAAACTTAAATGTATAGCATGATATCCCCCCATCCCGAGGAAATCCCCCCTAGATGGGCCTTGCTTAGTTTACAGGATGTGTTCTAGAGAGGACCTTGGTTCTTTGGGATAGCATAGAACTTTCTGGCCCCAACTGTGAGGCCTCCAGGATGTTTGGTCTCCTGGCTCAAGAGAATATTATGACTATGTTAAGTTATCGAGTTTAAGGAATTACAAGTATGCATACTAGAGGCACTAAGGATACCTAAAAGGTATATTAAAAGGTATATAAAAGGTATATAAAAGAAAAGGCAAAAAATCATCATGGCATCAGTAGCAACCACGCTGTCTTGCCTGCCGCACCCGGACGAGCCGACAGCCACAGCCATCGTCTGCGGCACAAGCCTGCTTGCACCTGGCTGAGCCCGTGGCCACTGCTGCTTGTACCCAGCCGGTTCCCCGCCTACGGAAGGAACACGCAGCCTACTGCTGTTTGGAAATCACACCCAGCCCACCATGGGAGCTATGCAGACGCACCGCAGTTAACAGCATGCACGGTCCATCTGCTGAGCTGACACCGACAAACCTCCCGGAGCTTCTTGTGGTAACACTGTCCCTGTCTTCTATTTCTTTCTGTTTATCTCTCTGTTCCCTGTTTACTCTCTTTTCTATCCCCCTTTGGTAGGAACACTTACTATTTTCTAGCAATAAACGGTCCTCAGATATAATATTGCCTCATTTGAGCTCTATTTTTGTCCAAAAAATCTATCAAGAAGAATCGTCCCTGACTCCCTTTATAAAGCAGAACGGGACAGGTATCAGAATTATTTTCTTTATACCCATTCTTATGTCATTGTCCTTGCTTATTAAATGCTTGGGAACTTTAACATTTTTCCAAAGTTAACCTAAAATGTAAATGATTTTTATTCACAGTACTACTGAAAGAAAAAATATATTCAAGAACCGGTTGTAGTTCAGGGATTTTTTACTATAAATTCTAAGATTTCAGTGCTGAGATTTAGTTCCTTCAGCTTAACTGTCTAAACAGAGCTTTAAGCTTATGATTTTAACACGGTGTGCTTAGAGAGTGAAAGACTTGTAGTGATGCTTAAATGTTTTTGAACAGAAAATAAAACAAAAGCCAAACAACCCCAAAGCATAACGTAAACCACATTATTTAGTGCCGGTCGTCTCTCTGTATTTATTAACAGTAAATTTATGTGGCATGCTAACGTTTTTATTTACTTGCAGCACGTAAAGATGTGTCCAAATAAACAGAGTGCTAATGCTCAGAGCATGCGAATAGCCAGTAGCAAGTGTGATGAAAGTAATAACTGATTAAAAAAAAAGGGATAAAAAGTGACAATTAAAAGTTGTTTGTAAAATAGAAGACATGCTGGTGGGGAGTAGGTGACACGAGAGAGATGAAATGAGGTTACTGGAACTGTGCTGTGGCAAACATCTCAAAAACACAGGTGCAGTGGTGGTCCCAGCTGCTGGGAGATGGAGAGGTCCACAAACCTGGGGATGTCCCCAAGGTCAAGGAGGAAAAATCTGTTAGCAGCTGAAATGAGGAAGTCATTAGCTCGTTGGAGGACAGCAATTTCCTTGTGAAGGCCATGGAGAGATCCCGATTAAAATCAGCCGAGGATATTGTGTGGAAAATTATTTCTGTGGTGGTAAAAGGCTACTTTGCTCAAGCCATTCTTTCTCCTGGGAGCACAAAAATTAAAAGAGGTGCTCTATTTGTTTGTTTGTTGTGTATTCAAGGTCAAGTGATACTTTTAAAGGAGGTGTAGTTCTAGAACTTATTTCTTTCACTTTTTTTTTCTTGGATTTATCATACCAATGCCATTAAAATTGGCAAAATTTAAATGCAGATAGATCATTGAACATTTTGAGAAGTCAGTGGAAGAAAGAACAGACATTAACAACAGTAATAGTAAGGAAAAAATTTAAAAATCAGCACGCTGTAAAAAATTTTGCAGCTTCATAAAGCTGACTCATGATCAAGTCAAGCAAATCATAGAAAAGGTGTAAACGAGACAGGACTGATTGCAAAGATTACAACACATGGAAATTTTGGAAATAGGTCAAATTTGCTTGTTTCTTTGATAGCTGTTAAATGTTGGAGAATATTTCAACAACAGAGAAGCTCTCACTGGACTGGAGTGTCCTGTGTGCTCAAAATAGGAGAGGAGCTGGCAAGGAAGCATTGGAAGGGAATGTAATGTGGGAGAGAAACAAGGTGTGAGTGAGGAATATTTGCATCCAGGTATTTCTCAAAGGTTGTATTTAGTCATGTACTGCAGTGTTATTATGTGGGAAGTGATTAAAATAATAAAGTCTGCAGAGCCGTGAGGTTGTTATCTAGGGAAACGGAGAGATTAGAAGGTGTTGTCGGGAGATTATAAATACCTAATAATACCAGAATTTTCTGTAATTAGCACAGATTTACAAAAAAAAGCAAACCAAAAAAAACGGGTAATGGAATAAATAAAGACCTGACTCTTTGTGCAGAAAGAGCTCAAAAAATTGAATCTAAAGGTAAATAGTTTTGCTTATTTTACCTTAATAATATTTCTGGCAAAATTGTTTGCCTTTCTGCTGTGTCCTTATCTCATATTGTGTAGATCCATGTTCCTCCCAATTAAACTGTGATTTTATTGTGATTTTCAACATATACTAAGACTGCTAAAACACTTCCTATAGCTGATGAAGTACCATAGTCATTGCTCTCTTGCAAAAACCACTCAGATTCTCAGATCATGGGATACCTATGAATTTCTGACTGAACTTCTTTTCATCTGTCAAATTTTATAATTTTTTCCCCCCAGATTTTGTTTCTGTGGTTGCCTAGTTCCAGGTGCAATCTGAAGCAGTTCCATTTGCCCTTGTACATACATTTCTTCAAATGGTGTCATGCCATGCAAAGTAATAAAAATGTCTTGCCCTTCTGGGTGCCTTTAATAATGTCAAATGATGTCTTGCTGAACATCAAGAAATACCTGATATTCTCCCTGATACAGTAGCGACCTCTATGAGAGAGCCCTTGCTATTTGTACCATGCAAACACTCTGGTTGCCAGGAGAGTGATGTTCAGGAGAGGTCAAAAGAATACCTGAAAAAAAAGAAAAATCCTAAATGTGGAGATTTTAATTGAAATATTGTACATGATAAGAGCCTTAACAGAAAACATGTTTTGATATATATAGACACATATGCATAATCATGCTAGAAATTTCTTCATCTTATATATTAACATTTTATGTTCTATACTTATGTGGGCATTTAAATCCATTGAATATATATATATTTTTCAATTACATTTAAGAATTGACTAATATAATGGTTGAATATATAAACTTTCGTCTTTAGGTTAAAACTGCAGAGTAGTAGAGAAATAAACAGGAGTGAACTGTCAGCAAAGAGAGTTAAATTGTTTTATCTACTCCTATTGAAATGTTTGAATTAAGTATGTGCAGGAGGGTACACCTAACATGAGGGGTTCCACTGAATGGTTCCAAAACAGATGAAAGGAATGGTAAAAAAATATGACAAGGTTGTTACTACTGACTGTTAACAACATTCAGGTTAGGAACTTTCGCTCACATATGTGTTTGCAGGATTTATGGTGTCCTTCAAAATGCTATATTTGGGTTTTTTTCCCTCCTTTTTAAACTGCTCCATGTAGTTGTCTATCTTGAAGACATTAAACTTCAGCAACAGCTCAAACTACAATTCTTTTAGAGATTCATACATACATTTAAACAAAAGGGGGAAAGGAAATCAGAATAACATCACCAGAATTATTTTCTGTTGAACATTTTTCTACATGTGAATCAGTATTCTAGAGAATAGCACATGCAGATGTTAAGATAATTCTTTTAGCCCTCCATAGCCTCTTCATGACAGAAGACTTTATATTTCCCAATAATTTTTTCCCATTAATAGTAAGCTTGGGTGTGTTTTTTGCTGAAGGTCAAAAAAATATTCTATATCTTTGTTTTTTCTAGATTTTTTTTACTTTCCTGATACTTCCCCATAGTATTGGAACATCATTATTGGTACATGGTGGTCTTTAGACTTTCCAGCACCCTCTAGAGCCATGAGTTGAAAGACCTCTCAATGAACTTTTTCCTATTAACTGAAGTAATGTGCTTGAGGTGTGAACAGCCTCAGGATTACTATTGAAGCCAATAAATCATCTTCCCTCTTCTTATTCTTGTTTGCTGTGAATTTTCGGGTTGCTTTGCTCTGCAGAAAACCAGAAATGAATGTACACAACAGTTAACATAGAAAAATGTATAATTTATTACTGGAAGGTATGGTAGCTGAAAGCAACACAAATTTACTTCTAAAAGTAGAAATTGGGCTGAGTGTCTTTTCAACAACATTCTCTATGTGAGTCATGACATTTCTGTGGTTTTATGTTCCTCCGTAATTTGTTTGCAATATGGAGACCAATTTTTAATTTCAGATTTACACTACAAATAATCAAATCATTGAAACCAGCTATTTCCATACAGGAAGTTTGCTTTCCACTGGTGTAAGTGCTTTGTAAAGAAGATAGTAAAGGTGCAATATTTTTTAGAGCAAAGAAGTAGCAATGAGTTATTATATTAACATTATGAGCCCTTAAAGCCTCAGACACACTTTTCATAAAATAAGAACAATCTAGTTGTATTTATCACAAACCTGGATTGAAAGAATTTTGTAGCGTTATTTTTGTAGTAGGAGTAACAGTATAAATAATAGTTTTCTAGAAATGAATGAGAAAATGGCAAACATGCAGTTTACAAGGACAGTAGAAAGTAAATTATTTTTTTTGTTAAAATAAAAATAAAAATCTAGAAGCGTGCAACCAAATGAACACCAAATGCCACAACTCTTAATCATAATCTCAAAATGACACAATTTTTCTGATCAAATGCCATTTTTTCTCCCCCACAGATGGTCAAGGCTTTCTGTTCAGTAGTGGAAAATTCTGCTGAGAAGGAGCAAAAGTATTCACACACCTCATACTTATGTCCATGCTTGCAGTGAGGACACCTGAAGAAAACTTTCTGAAAAAGAAAAACATTTTAAAAAATCATTGCTTCTTTGTGGTTTGTGGTTCACTGAAGCAATTTGTCTAACATGTTACTGATTCCACTGGGCATAAAAAAAAGTTTATGTGTTTGGAGGGACCCTGTGATCCCTAAACTCATCTCATCCCTGTTAGCAGAGCAGGGATAACATTTATCAAATTGCTTTGGGCCTCACCCAGGCGAGATTTGAGTTTTTCCAAGGGTGACTGTTTCACAGCCTCTGTGAAAAACTGCTGCAATATTTAACCACCCTCAGAGTCAGAAAGTTTTTCTTCATTTAATTGCAATTTCAAACCTTGCTGCTTGTATCTGTTTTCTTTGCCACCAGGCTCTGTCAATCACTACATTTTGTAATAATGTCATATAATTTTGAAATAACATAATGAAACTTGTGTTAAATTCACTGCGAGTAAGCCAGATTCCTACTAGTCAAGGATTTGTACAGAATACTGATTTTCTGAATCTCAAAGTTTTCTTTGAAAAGAGGAGAGGAAAGGTGAGTGAGAATCTCCTGCCCCTTCCATTTCTAGTATTGGAATCCCCACACTCAAGTAATTCATATCTGCTGAGAAAGGTAAAAGAGAGGTAGAAGTATCTCAGACAAGAGGAGCAGAAAAACAACAACTAAGTGACCCCACCTGATGTGCAAACTTGAGAAAAAAATACAGCAAAACTGACTGAAAAAACACAGTTTTTGCTACCCAATTAAAATTTTGTAGCAGAAACATGTCCTAGTTCTCTTGAGAATAAATCCTTTGTGTGTGCGTTCATTCACTCTCTCAAAAAGCTAAAGATCTTGAGGCAGTCTGCTTTTGATTGATGGTTCTCTGATTAGCAGGTAACCAGCAGGCATCTTGCAGCTTTCATCCCAGCATCTCTGATTGTAATTTTGAGGAGTCTGGGTTGCTGCTGTAAGATCATTATGCCATTTCACAGCTACATTTGCAATATCATTGTCATTTGCAAAACAAGTTTAGAGACCATCTTGGTGTTTTGGTGGTCTTTTTTCTTTTTTTTTTTTTTTTTGTGGTGGTTTATAATTAGGTTGATGTGTTTGTTTATGGTTGCCCTATTGTTTGCTGTTCCTGTAGCAACAAGCTCACTGGCACCTGAAATGTCACAAGTGGAATTTTTGGTCTTAGGTATATGGTACAAAACTTTTTATGTCTGTGACATAAAGAGCTACTGCTTTATTGTGCCTAGCTACAAAACATTGAATAATTTAATGGCATGCAACTATATAGGCTGAATTCCTGCTGTCATTAAAATATTATCTTCTACCATCTGCCTGTTGATTTTCCAGTTGAACGTTTCAGTAGATAAGGAATATATCAAATGTTCATTGGAAAAGCTGTGCCAATGGCTTTACTTGCAGTATCAGGAACAGCAGTAAAAGACCCACTGTTCTCTAAATTGTGCTGGAAACTACAGCAAATGACAGAGCAGACTGACTTTATGAATAGAATTTTTTAAAAGCACTACACAGGGGGCATTAGGATGATTTCTTGTTATTCCTTCCCGAGTGTCATGACGTGGCATCACAATGGTTTGTAACAACATGAGTAATTCTCTCAGAAAGTTCTCATGAGGAAATAATAGCTTCCATCATTTGGCACAGATGGGAAAGTGCTGAGAGGCTGGGCTCAAGTTTTATTTAAAGAGCAGGAAACATAGAATGTTTGTTTCAGAGGACAGACTTCAATTGCTTCCCTCTTTATCTTTTCTTAAACTGAACTATTATCACAGAAGTAATTGTTTCCCTCTGTACCACAAATGCTTACAACACTTTTTGCTCAGATACCTCTGCATATTTTTATGTGATACACACAAAGAGTAAGACTGGAGATACCATAATAATGATTTTTGCTTTAAACTGTAAAAATATCCATACCCTAAGTGTACCCTAAGCACAATCCATGTGTCGCTAGTATTTGCTACTCATTCATGGGATAAATGCTGAAGAAAGTACAATTTATGAAGATCTTGATATTATACTCTTCATGGATAAAAAGTTTTATCTGTCTGAAAGTCCAGTAAAGCCATCTGGGCTTCAGCCATGTGTGGGAGACAGCTAATATGGAGTTCATTAAATCTTGACCCTTGCCTTCATAGTGCATGTTTTACTATGTAATTACTGCATTTACTGTTCATGTTTTAACTGCTATTAATTACCTAATCTTAGTCTTGCTCCTAATCTTGTAATTACTGTTCCTATTACTAGTGCTATTAGTATTGTTATGGGATATTTACTATTTATTACATAATTAATATGCACTTACTACATAATTGCATTTTGCAATCTCTTGTCAAGATATGGTGCTGAAACTGTGTCAGTCTTGTCTAGAATTACCCCAGTTTCTGTGACTCTAGAATTTTTTTTTTTTTTTTTTTTTTTTTTTTAGTTTTAGACAAAATTCTGTATGTGCCTGTTAAAAATACAGAGCTTTGGCTTCCTAATTTTCACTTAGATTACAGTTAGGGATAAACACCCAAAAAACAGGTGTTTCTCACAGCGGTGTGCTCCTGCTGAGGAGCACAGGTTTTCTACAACAAACTTATGCTGTAAAAGTGACAAGCTGTCAGCATCAGTGAGCGTGGCTGCTGCACTGAAACTAGAGGTGGATCAAACCTTGTCAGAGATAATCCTCCAAAAACCCTGGCTGAGCAGTTTTTCCAGATCTGTGCGATGTTTTTCTTTCAGATACCATCAAACCAGCCAGCTAAATTAGCTGTTAGCCAGTTCAACTAAAAGTCCTTCCTCAAAATGTTATATGCTGAGTCTTTATCTGGGAAGAATTAATTATGGGATTACTCCTGGCCTATGATGCACTGGAGACCCAACTGTTCCCAGCCCCTGTCTTCATCTAGGATTATTTATCATGTGATAATGTGAATTATTATTTCTTTGGATTCTTGCTTGATAGGGGTAATTTAACAGAATTGCTGCCAAAAAAGCCCAACAGAAACTGGCAGATGAAATGAAATATACTCTGGGTATGGAGTTCATGCTGATGGTGGTAGTTAGTGGGACTGCTTTGAGCAGTGGTCTTATATCAGGTAAAAGTTTTTAACTTCTGGCTTTAATAAAGACATTTTTCTGTTAATACTACACCTATCCATAAAACCATATAGCAAAGTGTTATTGCATGTTTTATAGGCAAAAAAATTAAACTTTACAGCTGGCATAGAAATTTTCAATTTGCATATGCAAATTATACGCAAAATGTCACAAATCCCATCCGGAAAGTCATGTAAGTATATCATATTTTATGGTATAGAATATCACCATTTAATAGACTACATTTTGCATGCTGGACTGAAGATTTATGTTGTGATTATCAAGTGTAACTTAACTACCACCATCCAGGATTTTGTTACTGGGTGCATCCACAGTATTGCTCCAAGCTCCACGTTTGCCAGAGGGATCTAAAACACGCTCCTGTCTTTTGAGATGCAGTTGTGTAGGAAAATGGGCCCAGTAGTGTGTCCTGCCTTAGGTTCATGTGAAGAAAAAGAATGACCATGCTGGGAAGGGTCACTGGTGGATCATCCCAAACATGAACTCCTCAGTAAATCATTCCAGGCAGGAAAACACACACTGATGTATTATAACATAAATTTCTCGACTTTACTCTGATTTTTTAAAAATAATATATATTATGTCTCATTTTGAGTTCACTTAGGAATTTTGAAACATCAGAGGTGTCATGAAAACTTGATCTCCTTCTAGTTTCTTTCAAGAAAAGGTGTGAGCAACAGTCTAGCAAATACAACTACAGATTAAAATCTGAGGCTTTGAAATGCTTGTTAAGTTAAAAATAAACAAACCAAACTTTAAGAAACCCATTCAAACTCCCTCAAAACTTAATTTCCTAGGTTTACTACTGTCTCTGTTTGACAGCATAAATTTTCAAGAAATTACAATGCTTAGATCCCATTAATGGGCTGAGTTCATAAGTATTCTTGTCAGCTTATAGTTCTTTACAATTATTTGGATATGTGTGCGAGCAGAGGCTTGAGGCTTGAATTTGCAATTGTTCCATGTTATTTGAGGAACTCAGCTCTTTCCTGAAGCTTTTCCACAAAATCCATGAGCAGGACATGTCCATATTACCTTAACTGGAGAAGAAGAAGAAGAAGAAGAACTGAAGAAGAATTTTTCTTTCTTATATTGTTCAATGTCCCACAAACTTTTCATAGCTGCAGGTAAATCATTTCATCTTTTTCTTCAGTGCAAGAGGATCCCAGAATCCCACATTTCTTCAAAGATGGTAAGGTTCTATGAATAGGAATATAATTTCTGCTTTCCTCCACCACAGAAATGCCCATCAGTCTTGGGAAAATCTAGGCAAGAAAATTGAAAAAAATCATGGATAAAGCAAGATAAAGCAAATTAAATTCAAATAAGTCCACCAATATGGATAGGCTTAAACCATATTCGAAGCTTTTACATTCTCCACTGAAGGAAAATTTCATGAAAGTAGTATTAAATGTCTACTTAAAAATAATTACACTTACATAGACAATCCAGTTATATAATTACTGTACTTCAAAGGAAAGTGAGCTTTTGGTACACCAGTAACTTTTTGCAAGTTACTGCAAGAAAGTGGTATCTTTATCTGAATATAATGTTTATCTTTGCAACCTGGTAATTAGCAGCATTTGTTAATTAATCTTCATCTTTGGTTTCCAAGTAAAGAATAGTCATCTAACAGTTGGTATTCATCTAAACTATATCTTAGTGGAATTCAGAATTAATCAAAAACCAAGTCAGAAATCAGGCAATGAGTACAGAAGTATTTCTTTTTGGCCTATGTACATTATAAAAGCCTAAAAATATTACAGATTAGTGTTCAGAAAAGCAGACCTGAGGTATTCTTTTCCCGTACATTTTAGAAAATTGAAATATTATATTTTTTGGTTTAAACTGTGCATATAAAATATTGGTTGTTTTTAGTTTACAAAAAGCAGTTTCCTGAGAAAACTAGGCTTATGTACGTATGCTGCACTAGTGAGCTTATGTTTTGAAAAGTAATCTTTCTATTCCCTCCCATTCTTTCCTTCACTCAAAAAAAGCAGGTGGAGGTAAGGAGTTCTGCAGAGTTTATTTATGAAGAAATGTTGATCAAGGTTAATACAGCATTTAGAGTTTTAATTCCGGCCTGTAATAAAATGTGTGAGAAAAAGTCAGTGAGAAAGCTGTTTTGGTTGTTTGCACAGGAATGTGCCATCAAAAGCAAAAGTCACTCCAACTGACAATGGCAATCCTGAAAATAAATATTTTCTTTTTTATTATTTTATATTTAAAATCTAAAGGAATGGTAAGATTGTGAGAGGAGGTATTCCATGTGATTGACCTCAAACTGCTGCTGTAAGGAGGATGTGGCTGAGGGTCAGGATCTGCCACTTTTCCTCTGATGGCAGCTTAAGTCCTTCCTTCTGCAGTGACAGAACAAGGCAAATTCCTGCTGCTGGCTTGTGGAATGAAAGACTAGTGGCTATTTTTCTCTAATCTCCAGTCAACTGCTGAAATAAAGGAGAAAATTATTTTACTTATGGCTTCTCCAGTTCCTGTGTTTCTGAAACACACGAATGCTCAGAGAATACTCATGAGCTTTGCAACTGTTCACTGCAAATCACTTACATACAATTCTTTATATAATCTCTCTTTCCCACACTGATTTTTTTATGAACTGAAATGCGAGGCTGGAAACAAACGTCTTCATGGTTACAGAAAAAGGGGAATCTGAGAAAGCCTGAATTACTGAAGCTTGATTAAAATAAAGATAATTTTTACTTTTCCTTTTGCAAGCACAAATGTAGCAAAAAGTCCTACACAAATTAGGTGAAGAAAGGTTATCTGATAGATATATTTTTTTGTACATCCTATAATCAAGGTTTTATTATTACAGCTTATACTAGCCTTTCCTGATATTTCCGAATATTTTATTACATCTTCACAGCCCTGTGGTTCAGTGCTAAAACCCCTGAGTGTGGTGTTCTAAAAAGAAAGAGAAAAAGCAGTAGCATGATCTTGATAGTTAATGGTTTTTTGTAGTACTTATTTAACTGCAGTGTTATGCTCATAATGTAATTCAACTATAGTTTATAGGTATGATGCAATCACTGCTTGCTCCTCAGCTAATTTCTTAAACATAATCAAAGACTGGAATTTAAATTAATTCAGAAAATTTCCATTGTTTCCACTTTCTGATTTTAAGTACACCTTGAAAATGTGTGTTAGATACATTAGGTTAAAATTCTCAGGCTATTGCTGATTGCAGTAAAATACTTTTAGAGGACAGGCTTGTTTCAGGAGTCTTTTCTGCTGCAGGTGTCTCTCTCATGCTGCTCTACCCCGTTAGAGATAAGCAATGCTCTCCCTGCTCTGAAAAACATTCATTTATAACGCATTAAAGGAACATAATGGTGGCAATTTTCCTCCCCTTTTTTCATATTGCCACCTTCTTTAGCTTCAGGTCCATGAGGATTGGCCACCACGCTCCAACCTTTTATTCTTGCAGGTGGGCTTCCATCTAAGGCTAAGATGTACAGCTCTTCAGCAACTTAAGAGAGCAGAACACACAGACACACACTAAAAAAGAGGCTGCTTCAGAGAGAATTGCACATGCAAAACCTAGGAAAGAATAATGTGCTTTCTGATTTCCTTTTTTTTTTTTTTTTTTTTTTTTTTTGAGTAGTTCATTACAGGCTTGTGTAAGAGGGAATTTGCAGTATTTTTAAGTTCTTCCTTTTCCCCCAAACACAGGAAACTTCCAGTGGAAAATGGCAAGAGTATAAAGAGAACCTCACTGCTAAACCCCAAAAGAAGCAAGAGGTGAAATAAAATCTCAGGTAGAGCTGGACAGAAATCTTGTGGTCTTGTCTGAGGTCCTGTCCCGAGAAAGAATTGCTACCAGCATGCCCTGAGACAGCTCTTGATGCAGGCTTCTTCCCTCAGGCACATTTGTACTGGGTGCCCAGGGATTTAAAGGCCATCCAGGATCTCTGCAAAAATCTGATTTTTACATGAAAGGACCATGGTGATCTGGAGACAGAACAGAGAATATGAGTGGAACATCTGCTGGGGAGAGATCCTGGCAAGAGGACATGGGGAGGAGAGTTGTCTCAGTGCGGTCTTGCAGATTTTTCTTATCTGTCAGATTATTTGTGTTAGTTTGATTTAGTTTGGGTTTCTTTCAATTGCTGGTTCATTAACTTGAGTATTTACTGAACTTATGCTATAATTTACTGGATGAAAATGTTTTGATTTATTTGAAATAAAAGACTGACAGAAACCCTCATGTTAACTTGTCTGGAATTAAAAAGGGCAGTCTCCATGTGTACTGCATTATTGTGGTAGTAAATCCCCCACACTGCCCTTTACTCAAGATGCTGTAGGATCCGGATGCCCAGGAATTCCTATTTTCCCCCAGACTTTGAATAATGGGGTTGAGGAGTGAAACATCCCTTGGCTGTACCAGAAACTCCTGGATGACTAAGGTGGGGACTGTCTGTACAGAAAATTCTGTTGTCTGACTAAGGAAGGGAATGAAAGATAATCAGTCATCTCCTGACAGCCTTGGAAGATTCCTTAACTGAATCACAGACCAAGCAGAACAGTCACATCATTACTGGATTCTTAAAAAAATTTCAGCAATCACCAACTTGGATTATGGGCATTAGTGACAATTTCATAAGAAAACTTACTTTATTTACGGAGGGTGAGCTGGGTTCACCTCCAATTTCAGGCAAACCATCCCCCTCCACTAAGTCTGACAGTTCATTTATTTTGATACTGAAGATATGCATTAGTCTAAGATGGTGTTTTGGGATGACTGAGACCCCTATCCAAATGATCTCTGTGTTACTCATTGAAACAGTTGCATTTCAACACAAAGTGTAATGCCTGGTGGGCAAAATTCATGGGAGAGGATCTATTTTGAATGGGTACTGTTCTCAGTTCTGTGGTCAGCAAAGGACATGCTGTAGAGTCCTGCTTCCACTAAAAGAGCAACATTTAGACAATTGCTCAGCCTGGAGAGGAGAAGCTCTGGGGTCACCTCACTGGGGCCTTGCAGGGCCTGAAGGAGCTGCAGGAAACCTGGAGAGAGACAATTGCCAAGGGCTGCAGGGCCAGGACACAGGGAATGGCTGCCCAGTGCCAGGGGGCAGGGCTGGATGGGAGATTGGGCAGGAATTGTTCCCTGGCAGGGTGGGCAGGCCCTGGCACAGGGTGCCCAGAGCAGCTGGGGCTGCCCCTGGATCCCTGGAGTGTCCAAGGCCAGGCTGGACATTGGGGCTGGGAGCAGCCTGGGACAGTGGGAGGTGTCCCTGCCCATGGCAGGGGTGGGACTGGATGGGCTTTGAGGTCCATTCCAACCCAGGCCATTCTATGAATTTTCTGTAGGCCTGGAACCTTCAAGGCAATGGAAGTGCCTTATTATGGGAGATGGAGGAAGGGTGTGAGTGGCTTAGGACGGAAAAGGAAATCCTACTTGTAGCAGGTTTGGACTAGGCCAAGGCACGTAGATGAAACATCAGCTCTCAATGTTGAGTGTTTTTTGCTCTTCTGTTAACGTTGTCTGGGGCCCTGAAAGCAGCCCATATCCAGCTTATCAGTGGAGAATGTACAGTTCCAGAAACCTCGCTGGGAAACTCTCTGATGCTCTCAGTAATGCACTTGCTCCCAGCCACAAAAAACAGGGCATGTTCTAAGTGGCACCGCTCAGCCCTGTTTTTGAAGATTCCAGTAGCAGAGTTTCTCACTCCAGCCATGTTCCTCAGCAAGACTCCATGTGGCAGTGAATATTTTCTTAATGGAGCAGTGTATGAGTAGGTCAGGTCAAATTGTGGCTCATGCAGTTGGTGATTTCCACCCAAAATGGTGTCTCACAGCTTTGGTGCTGAAGGCGTGCCTTACCGGGAGGAGGGATTGTAGGATTTTTTGTGTCCATTTCCCTTGCAGCAGGAAAGGTAAGTTCACTGAAGGCCAGGTGGTCCAGACCTGCATCTCAATTTATGTAATTGTACACAGGGTTGGTATGCTTGAATTCACTGCCAAAATGTTCATGATCAAAAAGTGCAACTCAGTGACCTTGAGTCTGGATTTAAAAGTTAATACTAAAAACTAATGCAGATACTGCTCTGTAATGTAAATGCAGAGTATTTTATATATTTGTATTTTCCAAAGCCAGCATTTACTGTTCTAAGTACATTCAACCCACACTCTTCAACTCAGTGAAGATTTTCTTTGGGATCAGAATGACAATTACAAATAGGTAATTACATTTCTGCACCAGGTATGCTTGAATCCCCAGTCTAACTTACAATTTCTGTTGTTCATAATTTATTTTTAATGTCCAGGGGACGTTGGAAGGGTGTCGATTTAATATGGACTGGCAGAAGGCTGCTTATCAAGAAATCATTGTGATGTTTGAGTTAGTGTTCTTCTTAAATCACATATATATAGCAGAATTGCCTTTCCAGTCCAAGAAGAAGTCTTAACAGTCTAAGACTACTTTATTTTATGATATTTTTACTTGGCATTTAATTTATCAGGTCATTAACAAAGCAGACAGTCTGTGAGCTATAAGATATTATTTGTTTGTGTTACTACTCTCCATTCCCACTCAGCAGATGTATGAGACAACTCATTCTGTGACTTGTCACACATGTTCTCATTTTTTATGACAAGCCTAAAATCTTGTATCTCTTTGCTAGTAAGTGCGAGTTCTATTATTGTATTCTTTTTTCACATGCCAGAGTAACCTTGTGAGTTAATTGGTATCTAGACAGCTCCTCAAAACTGAAAAAATCTTGCATGAAATCAAGTCTCTATTTGAAGGTTTGAGGTTTTGAGAAATGTGTAAATGAATTTTCCTTAGACCCCTGACAGGGTGCTTGTCTTCATGATGTCGAGGAAGAAGTTAATATCATTTGGAAGACTTTGAAAGGATTCTACAGTTATTAAAGCTTGTTCAATTGTTAGTACTGGTGAGGAGAGGCGAGCACAGATTTAAAAGGTTCTCCCAGAACACACTGATCCCTGTGTTTAACTTGTACAGAACAGCTTCAGGTTCTGTTTTCATATTTCTCTGTTCTATTGCAGTGTTGTCTGTTCTTCTCAAAATTTGTCTCTGAAAAAACTCATGATTAGTCTTTACCATTTGTATGTTTAAATTTGGAGGTGGTTTTCCACCTTTTCAGACTACTTGGAATGGTAAAACAGATTTCACTGACAATGGAAATCTGTTTTAAAAAAATAAGGGCCATTACTTTTACTGTAATTTTGATGAGAACCTAGTTTTCAGTTTCAGGCAACAAAACAGCCTAGTTTTAGATTCATTCCCCCATGTTCCTCCATTACCGTTCTCGCTGTTATTGCATCAGTTTGCACAATATTGACCCTTAAATATCCTTTAAAACTGACCTCAGTATTGGTAAACTCTTAACCTTTAAAATAAGTAGCAGCAGTTACTTTGGGACTACCCTGGGAATCTTAGTGGCCTGACAAAATAAATCCTCTGAGTGATGACAACAGAGAAAATGATAATTTTCTTTTATTACTGGCATAATATTTTTAAATCATCAAAAGATGCCTAGATGAAAAAAATACTACTACAAAAAAAGGTATTACCCACCATCATAGGCCCTTTCATTTTCATATCATATTTAACCATAACTTTTCAGCTCTAAGAACAAGATTTGCTGAGGATCTAACAGGGAATTGCTAATCACTTATTTAAAACGAACATTTTAACAGTGAGGTTCAAGATTTTTTTTCTTTTATTACAAAATTAAGTTAATTTCAGTGCAGTATTTCCTCTATGCTCTTCACAGTAGATGTATATAGTTGTGTTTAATAAGAGTTCATCTTAAGCTTAAAATTTTCATCAAAAAGTATCTTTACTCCCCTTTAATATAGTAATTTTTTCCCATCCTGACTCATAACTCTCCTCAATTTGTCTGCCAATAGAAGGAGCTCCTGAGTTAGGCAACAAGCTGGAGCTCCCAGGAGAACCTTTCCTCTGATGCAGACAGATTTCTGGCTTTCATAGCATGCGTGTGTGTGATGTGTACCAAAATTTTGATTACAATTTTGGTACTAACTATCCAGTCATATTGCAAACAAACCCAGTGAGATTATTGCCAGATAAGAGCATAGCACTGTTTAGAGGGAGAGCTTTTCTACTTTTTGGGAAAAAAAGGTTTATCTCCTTGTATCTTGCAGTGTCTGTAAGGATTCTGCTGTAGAGGGGGGGTCAGCCTTGTCCTGCTTTTTGTGATGGAAGACATTTCCTGACTGCAAACTTAAGCTGTTGGGTGGTATTGGAGAACGCTGAAGATCAGAATAATAGAAAACGCTGGTTCCGGAGGATTTTAAAGGTGTTGCTGGTATCAAAAGGGAAAGCAAACATGTACACCCTATGTGGAAAGAGGTTGATGCCCCTTGAAGAACCACTGATTCAGCGTTAAATATTTCAATTTCTCAGAGAAGATTTTCATATTTTACTGATGTTCACAGAACCACAGATTATGCTGAGTCAGAAGGGAGCCACAAGGATCATCAAGTCCAACTCCTGGCCATGCACAGGACCATCCCCAAGAGTCACACCATGTGCCCAGGAGCATTGTCCAAACACTCCTTGGTCTCAGACTGGTGCTGTGGCCATTCCCTGCTGGGGAGCCTGATGCAGTGCCCAGCTGCCCTGTGGGGGAAAAACCTTTTCTGGATACCCAACCTAAACCTCCCCTGACACAACTTCAGGCCATTCCCTGGATCCTGTCCCTGGTCACCACAGAGCAGAGATCAGAGCTGCCCCTCCTCTTCCCCTCACGAGGAAGCTGCAGAGCTGCTGTGAGCTCTGCCCTCAGTGTCCTCTTCTCCAGCTGAACAGACCAAGTGCCCTCAGCCACTCCTGATACAGCTTCTCCAAGGCCCTTCACCGCCCCATGACCCTGCTTTGCACAGTCCCTAACAGTTTAATGTCTTTTTCACACTGTGAGGCCCAGAGCTGCACACAATATTCCAGGTGAGGCCGCCCCAGCCCAGAGCAGAGCAGCACAATCCCTCCCTGGCCCGGCCGGCCATGCTGGGCCTGGTGCCCCCAGGACAGGGCACGGCCACTGACCAGGACCACCAGGTTCCTTTCCCTGGCACTGCTTTGCATTCCCATTCCCCAGTCTGTCCGTACACCCAGGCTTACCCCACCCCAGGGGCAGAATCCAGCACCTTCTGCAGCTGAACCTCACATGGTTGGTGCTGGCCCAGGCCTCTCACTTGTCACGGCCTCCCTGCCCTCCAGGGAGTCGACAGCTCCCCCCAGTATTGCCTCTGAACTTTCTTAGTATCTGCTCCTCTTATTCCTGTGGAAAAGTTACTGTCACTTTGCTTTTTATTTTTTCATTCACTGCTCCTTATCTGAGGCGTTTTTTCTCACCTCTATCAGTACAGTGGTGCAGGAAATAAAATAAAAGCCATAAAACATGTTTTGCTTGCCAGAGTGTAATGAAACAGAGGACATTATAAAAGAAAGATCCCTCCTGACTTGTTTCATATGGCATTTTGCCTACGCAACAGTGAATGATCTCTCTTAGAGAAAGACCTGGAGTAAAAATTGAATTGTCGAGCAAAAAGCCTGTAATACATTTTTTTTCAGACATGTACAGACTGGAGCGTTTACTTGCACTTGGGCTGCAAAGCAGAGACCCTCATATACACTTACACCTCCTGTAGACAGATGAAAAAGCATTGAAAAGACAAAAAGAAGAATATCAGACCAGACCTAAGAGATATGGTGTGGTCTGGGGACTCTACTTCTTCCTTTTTCCTCTCTATATATTTTCTACTGGCTTTGTGAAGTCAATAGAGGTATGAAAATCCCAATCACACAATATAACCCCTAAATACTCTAGGGCCAGATTCTCAGGTGGATTTATTTCTTCTATCCTTCACATTTTTCATCCAGTACAAAAAGACCCATAAATTGGCAGTCTGTGCCTGGTAGAGCACTCCCCTGGTATGTGGAGAAGCTGTTGTGCATTGCTTATCTGGTCTGGATATTTCTCTCTGCTTGCCTTCTTCCCAAGAGAGAAGGAAAGAGGTGATATGGCCGAGCTGTGCCCCATCATATCACACTGGAATGGCTTCTATTATTCTTTTTTTCTTATTAATGTATCTATCCTATACTACTTCACTGCAAGATAGAGTTACATTCCTGTTCTCTGCATTAATAAATGGAAAGCTGAGATGTAGAGATTCCTGCCTTCAGCTCAGCCTCAGCTATATCAGTACCCAGCATATTGAAACTATCACTCAGGTGACTTTGTGGATTTATGATGTAGTTTTATGTGAATCTAAGTTTGGCTGTCTTTATTACTTATCTGCCAACAGCTTTAAATGTGTTTTATACACACAAAGGTTTGCAGCAAAGCTCAAGAAAATCCTGTTTCAGCTAATTATTGCTCTCAATTTCTGTCAAATCCAAAAGAAGGACTTTGGCAGAGGGGAGAAAAAAAGCCCCTGCTGCCTAGTCAGTCTAGGTTATTTGGTTATTGTGACCCCAGACTGATTTGGGTGCATCATTGCCTCAAAACTTGGAGAATTTTGTTATGATACTATGTGAAAATTCTGCAACCATAATCAATAGATCAGAGTTCAAGCTGTTGTCTCACTAATAAACATGTTTCCCTCACAAATGATCTGGGGCAGTTGGGGAAAATCTATCTCCGAGATTTAGTTTTTCCTGTAAAAGTGCATGGGTTCAGCTGTTGCTGTTACAACATTGTGGTCTAACAGCAGCATGAATTTGAGAGCCTATTAATCTCAGTGCCTACCTTACATGGGAACAGGGAGCAACTGCCTACAAGCTCAGATTTTTTTCCTCAAACACATTTCAACTCTCTGGCAGGACCTTTCAGTCCTTAGATTTGCTCCGGGCAGACCACTCTGTGCCACCCTCTGGGCTCAGCCTTGCTTGTCAACATCTTTCTGCATAGCAGAAATGCCTTAGTGATCACAGCTGGTGACAGGTAGATCCTTCTGCCTCTCCTGACATTCCTCCTTTTACCTCTAAACCAGGCCTATGTCATTAAGGAGAGGAAAGAAAATGATAGGCAGCTCTGCTTACTGCACTTGTTAGGCATTCCTGTGCTTCTTGTAGTTTTGCTGTTTTGCAGCAGTTTTGCAATTATCCACAATCACACTGAGTTTTGTCTGAGGGAATGCAAACAAAATATTTGCAACATCCAAAACAAGCAATGTAGTCACAGAAGCTCTTAAATGGCACAAATAAGGAAATAAACAATTCAAAAAACCTTACTGATTTATATGAAGGCTAAAACAGAAAAGTCTCCTCCTTAGCCAGCTGAATTACTTCTCCGCTGACAAGGCTTCTGTCAGGCTTTCAGTGCAGACCACTCAGACAAAGATCCTACATGGGAGAATCTGTCAAAAAACCCATTTAAAGTGGATGTTTCTCTTCCAGTGTCTTCAGCAAGGAATACTTTAGTGAATATCTTCTTACACAGAATCACAGAATCCCAGAATGGTTTGGGATGGAAGGGACTCTAAATCTCATCCAGTTCCATCCCCTGCCATGGGCAGGGACACCTTCCACTATTCCAGGCTGCTCCAAGCCCCAGTGTCCAGCCTGGCCCTGGATGCTGCCAGGGATCCAGGGGCAACCACAGCTTCTCTGGGTACCCTGTGCCAGGGCCTGCCCACCCTCACAGGGAAGGTTTATTTCCCAATCTCCCATCTAAGCCTACCGTCTGTCAGTTTGAAGACATTCTCCCTTGCCCTGTCACTCCAGGCTCTTGTAAAGAGTCTCTTGTAGCTCCTTCAGGCACTGCAAGGCCACAATGAGGTCACCCCAAAGCTTCTCTTCTCCAGGCTAAACAATCCGAACTCTCATATGTCTGATTCTAGAGATGCTCATGTTTCTGGACCTTCCTGGCCCCAAAGACTCATCAGACATTCAAGTTGGTAGATCTGGAAGAGGAATCATAGACACCATCTTACGTCCAATAGTTTCTAAATTGCTTATTTACTCACCAGTCATTCTTCTCCATCACAGTGAATAGTTTTGTTTCAAAGGTATGCAAAAATACCTCTACTAATACAGGTGTAATTTTCTAGGCCATGCTGACCAGTGGAAAATATAATCTCACACCATTTAGCAATAATGTTTCCCTTTCTAGTAACTCATTCCCCTGTTTATATCTTCCACTGAATTTTATCATCTACATCAGCAGCCAAGACATATTGCACCAATGTCTACATGCAACAAGTATACTTATTAACAACTAATTATTACCAAATGTGACTTTAATAAAACATTTGGAGTGAATATATGTTCAGAGTTACTAAACCACGGACTCTTCCTTAAAGCATTTTGAGACTGTACAGACTGTTTTTCCCGGACAGCAATCCAAATATCACTGTAGTGGAGATCTTCAATCTTTGTAGAACCTCACGAGAAAATGAATTTGTAATTGTTCCAGTGAAACTGCTTCCTTCTGTGGTAATATTGCAGTAAATTTCATGCATATATTGAAGAAGTTCATATTCTGAAAACAGGTACTTTCTTGCTCTTGTCAATAGTAAATTTTCCATCCAGACATACTGATAGTCTGCTTCTCTTTGATGCTCATCACAATTAACAAGAGCAGATTTCAGCCAAAAATTCTTTCACCCTAATTTTCACCCTTTTTTTGTGTGTTAAAAATTGCAGTTGGAGATGTGTATCCTGTACAACTTTACAATTTTTTTTTAATATTCTCATTCCAGGCATTTGAAATTTTATTAATTGTGTGAGCCATTTTCTTTTACAGCAAATGATATAATTTAAATGTACAAATTCACAAGATTAGTGCAAGCAGAATGGGGTTATCTGTTCTTATATTAAAATGTTTTATGCTTTATCAAAAAAAAAAAAATTTCTTTGCTTAATGCATAAATCTCTTTGGTCAAATATTTAGTGTGTAACCATGACCAAAAGCTATGCTCCAAAGGATCAGGGCACAGGTACTGGGCAGTTCCTCTCCAGGTCAGTAGTCTGAAGCTCTCTAGATCGGACCAAAAATTCTCTGAGAGGTGAAGTTGAAAAAAAATAGGTTTGTTCAGGGTGTGTTCAAGTGATTAGGTGGGAAGTAAGGAACTATGCTTTTCCTCTCATGACTTTGTCCTTAGTTTCACCATTTTTCCCATTTGATTATTTACTCTGGAAGGCTATTTATCTATTTAAATGTCACATCTGGACTTCTCATTTTATGTATGAATAAGCACCAAATCACTCTGCTTACTACGAAAAAGTTTCAAAACTTTTTTTCTTTGTCAGTCAACACCATGTTACCTTAAAATTATAATCTTTCACCCCAAAATAAGTGCTATCTAGAAGGGACCCCCTGTATGACTATAATTGTGTTCTCTTAAAAAAAAGTTGTATCCAGAAATGTTCTTTCACGACATTATTTTTCATTTACAGGGGCAGTATCAATTTCTTTGTGCTAAGTTATTTTGTTTCTTTTTGAGAGACACTTAAATTTTGTCATATTTTCCAATTTAAGAAAAAAAAAATCTGTCTGCATAATATGTAAATAAATATATCACTCCTTATAGTCTTTGATTTCGAACTCTCCCTACACTCTTGATTTTTTCTGAAATGAAATGAGAGCAACAAAACATTTCCAGCTTTGGAGTGAATGTTTCTGACACTCTTGTTTTGGAGCCAAAGCCACAGGAGGGAGTGGAGCGTGACCTTTGGAAACTTTTATAAACTGAAATCAAACTTTCCTGCGTGTCCCAGTGCTCAGTGCTTTTGAAGTGTCCGTTTCTCCTAGGATATATTTCCCATTCCTCGCAACAATAACTTCTGTTAGCATTTCCCTACGACTGTTGAAGCCTGATAAAGAGATCCCTTTCGCAGATGGCACTTATCTTCATGTTGGCATACAGCAGTGGAACAAAAAACCCCATCTTTACTCAGAGTAATGTTTTCAAATGCTCCAGAGTGGTGGTAGGAGAAAAAAATATTTCCCAAACACTTTTTTTTAATAACTGAACGTATTTAAGTACTGAAATGCTTTACTGAAATGCTCTTCATGTCTTTTTAATAAAAATAATTAATTTTATTAAAGTTTATTACATCAATTTTAAGCACAATCTTCCATAAATTAGAAACTGTCAGTAGTAAAATAAGATAAATATGTTAATGATAACATGATGTCCCATATATCTATTTTATTTTCTTCATCATGTCATGATCACAGATTGTATGGATTGTTAATCTCTCTGGTGAAGGTTGGAGAATATTTTTAATATCAGGAAATTTTGTCTCAACTTTGCATTTTAAGAAGGAAAGAAAAATATGCAGTCTAAAGCAATAGCATGCAGACCTAGAATGAAAGCTGGTCTGTAACTTAAACCAAAAATAGTATATGATAATGAAATTTTACATATATTACAGAGAGGTTCATTCCCATCTCACCTCCCCTGGTCTGGTGGTGCTGTGAAATCCAAATTGAATGGCTGAGGGAACAACTGGAGGTGTGGGAAAGCAGGACAGGACAGACAGATGGTCTGCTACATAAGTCATGCTCTCAGAAGCTGCTTGTTTAAATTTTTATGTGTTCAAAACCTGCTCCAACCTTCTGAAGCAGAGCTTATGTTTTGTCACCAACACACAGTAATATCCCCAAAGGAAGTGATGGTCTCATGGAGCTTTGGGAAAGATAGCAGGGCATTTAGACACTGTATTTTCTGTTTTATGTTTTCCCTAAACTGTCATCCAATGCCTTTTTCGTAATGATGGGATTGGTTTGACAGCCAACACATTCATTTGTGGTCTTCAAGGTGAGTTCCTCTCGGGCTAATGACAAAAGGTTGTTACCCCCCTGCAGTTTTCACAGACCTTCACTTAGATTAGGTGGTTGTTGTCCAAAGCGCTCGTGCTAAAACTTTGCACATGGCGCTTAGGGACGTGGGTTAATGGTAGACCTGGCAGTGCTGGGTTAGCAGTTGGACTCAGGGATCTTAGAGGTCCTTTCCAACCCTCAGGATACTGTGATTCCATAAGATGGAAGTGTGCGAGCCTCCATGGTCTCTAAGGTATGGCTGATACAAATTAAAACCACATGCAGACGTAAAGATATTGCAGAGATGATGACAGGTAATGCCTGCCAGAGACAGACAGTGAAAGTTGAAGAAACTGGTATCACCATATAATTTTTTTGAGGCAGGTTTCATACCACATAAGTGCCATCAGCACTGTGTTCCTGGAGGCAAACACATTCAGAGCCAGAGATGGAACCATACCACAATCCGAAAAACCCAGGCTGTTTGGGAAGCCAGGGTGTTTTCTGCACCATGACAGCCTTGATCCAGGACTGTAGGAATGTGAAGAGACAGTACTGCAATGCTGCTACTGGGTGGTTTTTAAAATGTTTGTAAAGTTTGTTGTGGTTTTAAGCCCAGCTGGAGATGGAGCACCACACAGCCACTTGCTCAACTCACCCTTTCTTGTCTGCCCATCCAGGTGGAATAATAAAAAGGGAAAAACAAGTGCTACACAATGCAATTGCTCATCACATGCTGACTGATGCCACACCCTTGTTGCCCAGCCCAGATCAGCTGTGATTCTAGGTAATTCCCCCAGTTGGAATGATGGGAATGATGTTCTACAGTGTGGAATATCCCTTTGGCCAGTTTGGGTCACGTGTCCTGGCTATATTTCCTCCCAGTTTCCTTTGTGAATCTCCTCACTGGCAGAGAAGGGGACAAGGAAAATAAAATCCTTGACTTAGATAAATACAACTGAGTGAAAACCCCGATCATCAGTGTTATCAACACTATTCTCATGCCAATGCCCAAACACACCACTGGAACAGCTATTGAGAAGAAATTAACTCTATTATACCAGCTGAAACCAGAACTAGTGTTATTTTCAGTTTTGTTTCCACACCGAGGTGATCCTTCTTTACTTTTCCCTCCCAGAGTCAAAGCACAAATTGTGTGAATGCTACATGTTGTGAGAATTTTCCATTTCAGGTTTCAATTAATTTTTTAAAAATTTCCTATATATATTAAGGCATTAATATTACAGCATGAAGAAAACTCCATCATCTGGCATATTCTGGTAAGAAAGGATAATTATTTTTTAATATATACTATATTATTGCACTATACAAATACAGAACTAATATGATCAGAAAGAAGCTGCAGACAGTGACAGATTAAAAAAAATTATAATTTTAAAAGTTCTCATAGTTGTGTTATCAGTAAGTCAGATTTTTCAGAACATGATTTCTAACACTGCAAATGAAAGTTTCATGATTTTTTTCCTCCAAGCCTAATCACCAAATATTACAATAAATAATTTTCCTGGGAAAAGATATAGGAAGAGACACTGGTAATTTAGATTTCTAATTAGGATACTAATCCCCCTTTGCGTCACTGAAATTAAATTAAGCTGATAATAACAACTTTGTTTGAAACACTTTTTGTTTTCAAGCACCTTTTTTTTCAGTCTTTATGTCCCTGTTGTTCCTGTCCTAACTCCATCATGGTGATTGTCTTTATGGTACCCAAACTGGTGAGTCCTCTCATAATCTCCTTGCTGTTGGCCTTTGCCACATCTAAGAGTGAGATCAGTCACAATTACTAAGTAAATGAACCAGCCTTGCTGTAGGAATCCAGTCCCTGGGTATTGCTCCTCTTTCTTTTCCCAGAGCCATACGGAGATGCAGCAGGTTTTTAATAACATCCTCATGCTGCTCCATGTCCTGAGAGCTGCAGAATCATCCTGAATAAAGGGGATCTGAGGGCTCCTGTGCATGTTTAATGTTGTTGTTCTCATTCCCTTCACATTGCAACTGGGTCACCCCAGAGGAACTTGTGTAAAACATTGACCTACTTCTGCAAAAGAATGGAAAAAACCTGCAAAAAATTATGCAAGAGGCTGTGTTTTCCATTACTGGAATTCTTTAGGTTCCAGAAGAATGGGGTTTGAAATAACAGAGGCTCGGAGAGAAAGAAAGAAGTCAGACATGAAAACTAAAAAGGTCCATAATTTAGGGGTCACATGGAAAACTCGTCAGATATTTGAAGAAATTCAGAGACATGGTGGTGAAGTTCCCAAAATAATGTTCTTCATAGCTGATGAACAGGATATGCTCCTCAAGTAAGTCACATGTAAACTGTCATTAGATCAGGACAAAGAGGGCTAGTAGGCTGTGGCCCTGGCACTTTGGGCTCTTCAGTTGTTGACAGGTATCATCTGAAAAAGTATCATCTGTCTGTTTATAATTCTAAAGTTACTTGTTAGCAGTCATCTCTCTAAGACTTTCCTATCTTTTTCTTTAGTACCCAAAAAAATATGGGTAGGTGTAACGAAAGAAAACCACCAAGTCTTTAGTAAGCATTTCCCAGCATTTGTGCCTCATGATGGGATTTCACAAGTCCTCTGAAGAGCCATGTGCAAGTTGCACACAGAAAAAACACTAGGTGTCAGTTCTGTGAGTGGCTGCCAAAATTATTTTGGGCTCTCCATTAAATGATGAGGTACCACAGCAGCTCTTACTCTGTCTGGCAGCCCAAAATCACCAAAATTTCCCCTTCACACCCTGCCCTGAGGGAAAGCTTTCCATCTTTTTCTCAAATCCTATGCAGAACAAACAAAGCAACAATAACAGGAAATTTACTATTGCTGAAATCTAACATAGCCATGGTCAGCACCAATCCACTTTACTGTGTGTGGTGTGGGGGATTATAAGGAATGGAGAAAAAGCAGAACAGACTATCAGAACTAGAAGTGATAGGATAAGTCCACTGATTTTACTTGTTTGTATTAATCTGTTCATTCAAGGTGAGAGAAAAATAAAATTCCCACCTTTACCTTTTTTGATGTGTCTGGTACCTGAACACATGAATGCCCCATGCTTTTTTTTCTCTGTCTGCACTTGAACCCAGCCAAGATACTGGAGCGCCTAATAATCAGTCAGTAGTTTTACAGTCACACTCAAGCCCAAGAAAAATAAAGATTAAATTTATATAGTGAGTTTTGGCTTTGATAAAAATTAGTTGAAAAACATGAGCACCAACTGGAAGCAAGTCTGATGAGGTCACAATGAACAGCTTTGGTATTTCATTGCATGATTGGCTTATGGAAGAGGAAAACCAAGACGTTTTGAGAGTCATCAGTAAGATACCTAAAATGTGAGGGCACAAGGATAAGAACACATTCATCTAACTTGGACTGATTCTGAAAATTTATTTGTTTGTTGGGGGAGGTTTCAAGCTAAATTTAGGCATGCCATTCATGCACCTAAATAATCACATATTCCTAATATATAATTTAATACTTTAGTTTTTTGAGTAAAAAAAAATTAAATAAAACCCCTCACATATTTGATAAAAATAAAAAACAGTGGCTTTAGGATATAGTAAATGCATAAATCTGGTACCGAGTCAGGTAATTTCCTGAAAGTAGCTTATGAATTATCCATAAAATCATTGTGCCATCACTTCTGTGTAAACTTCTATTTGAACTTTTTTTTTTTCCAGATTCATACAAATTAGTCTTTTAAGAAACTATAATAAAATTTTTCTGGTAATAACTTAAGAAAGAGTAACCATTGCTAGATACTGGATCTGGAAATGTTGCTATGTGCTTTCAAGGCATTTTTAGATATTTGAATTATTACTTGCTGCATGAGGGACATATTCTTTCTTAATAAAACATCAAGTGAAAGACAATGAAAATGACAAGATCTGCAGCAAATTTTCATTAAGATTAAGTACTTGAATTCAAATTATTGCTCTCCAAGTACACAAAACTGTCATATGACAGCTGTCTGTATTGTCCTGTCAACCACAGTGCAGAGTAAATATTTATTTAGATTATTTTGAGGTTTTATTTAATTCAGTTGTTCTTCAGCTTAACTTCCTCTGAAATATGAGCACAGACTTCTATCTAAAAATCCTCATTCAGTTCTCTGAAACATTTTCAAGGATTTTTCACTTTTACAGCACACAAAGTTTCATGATGAACAAAGCTGCCTTTTGAAACATTTTCAACAGGAACACTTAGAGAAGATAATAAAAAACAGGGCACTGTAAATGATAAAGTGTTATCA
The DNA here is from genome assembly GCF_965178545.1 of Coloeus monedula. Taxonomy (NCBI): domain Eukaryota; kingdom Metazoa; phylum Chordata; class Aves; order Passeriformes; family Corvidae; genus Coloeus; species Coloeus monedula. The sequence goes on along the minus strand of NC_138822.1, from coordinate 2,743,073 downwards.
AGGCTTTTGTGACAATGGAATGAGCAATAGAGTGGGTAGCTGACTGTCTCTAAAAGTCCTTCACAAATCCAGTGCACAATTTTTTGAGAAGTGAACTCGGGAATGGATGATTTTCAGATGGTAATCTCTGAAATAGCTTGGTCCACTCCTGGTGCTGTTGCACAACTTGACATACTCAGCTGTGCATGCCCTTTATCTCAAGGAGATAAGAAGAATGATGTTTGGATTTGTATTTCTTGTTTCTAGGTTAATCAGTCCAAGTGAGTGTATTGGGTTCCTAGCAAAATTTGCAATTGGATGGAGAGTGTTCCTGCTGTACTCTGCTTAATCATTGCAATGGTGTGTATTCACTGAGTTTGAGCTCTGTCAAACTACAAAAGGGCCACCACTTTCTTAACTTCTGAAGACTCTTAGTTTATGCCAAGAATTCTCTCACTAAAAAGCCTGTTCCATCTGTACTTTAGTATTTCCCTTCTGCTTACCTATACTCATTCTAGGTGATATTTCTAAGATGATCTAACCACAAAAAATCTAATACTATAAATTGTCTGTTGAAGGATAAAATACAGATTTTATTATTTTTTTATACAATATTTTCCAGCATGGAATCTTATTCTGAGTGTACCCTGCATAAGATACAGAGGAAAATTAAAACTGGATAACTTAAATTACCATAATAATTGATGACAAGGCAATCTTTACTGAAGAAAAAAAGTGGTAGCAGAAGGTTAAAGCAAAAATACACCTATTAAAAAAATATACCTGTTAATCAAGCCTTTCATAAAAACTTAAAAGAGTTGATGAAAAGGGGAAAAAATTGAAAACCCACAAGGCATAGGCTTAATAGCACATATTTTTCTTTCTGTTAAAGATGATAATCAAATCCTTGTATACGTTCATATTTGAGTTGCTAAGCTGTAATCTTTGCTTGAATTCCTGATAGAAATATGTCTTAGCTCAACTCAATTATAAAACATCAAGAAAGGACTTCAAAATGGTTTTAATTCATCAGTCTGTGTAATGACTTTGTAATACTAAACTGGCCTATGATGCTTTTGGGACAGAAGAATTTGCAGCATCAGCCAGTCAAAGGTCCTAACTCTGCAATTTCAATGCTGAATTTATCACTTTTGGCACTGATGTCAACCATACGTCAATGCCTGCTCATGCGATGGGGACTATCTGAATCTAAGCTATTAATTCAAGGCCATAAAGAAAGTATATTTTGCTCTAATCCTAAGTTATTTAAAGTTATAGGCAGTGTTGTAGTTTGATAACAAGGTTGTTTAGCTGGAGATGTATTATCTATTTACAAGGGTTGCTGATGACTTTGTAACCTACAGGAGGTAAAGACATCATTTTTTATCATTGCAAATGTCCGTTGGGCAAAAACAGGCCAGTCAGGAAATAAAGGTCACCTGTATAAGAATCTACCACCCTCTCTTCCTAAATGAAGCAAAGACTATCCAAGCTTTTAATGGTCCTCCACATAATGTATCTTCCTATCACATCTCCTTATGAGCAGAGAAACCTTCAAAAAGGGCACATGATATTCTGAAGAAAATGCTTTGCTATGGAACCACAGAATAGGATTAGAGAACTACAGAATTCATGCTGGAAGGGACTGCAGGAATTCTCCTGTTTGAACTCCTCCCCAAAACAGGGCCAGCTTGGAGATCAAGGCTTTTTCCATTCCCTCCTTGAAAAACTCCATGACTGGAGGAAACTTCCTATCCCAATTCCTGGCATCTATAATGGAGCAGAAAGTTCCATCACCTTTCCAAGGTTATTGATGTTCTTCCTCAGGTATTCCACTTATAAATATCCATACAGAGTGCAACACTTTAACCACCACCCTCAGAATCTGATCACTGAAGCAGCCTTTAAAATCCTTTATACCACAACACTGATGCCATGGAGATTTTTTGCCTTTTCTTTTATACCCAGTACACCTTTTTACAACTTCTGTATTCTCAGTGCTTTTTGCCTACATTCTTGGACTTGTTTGTCAAACTGAGAGACTAAATATTTAAGAAGCTTCGTAGCTAGGGATCAGTGTGCCCCAGAGCCCAAGGTCCTCTCTGGAACACATTCTGTAAACCAAGATAGAACCATCCAGGGGAAGGTTCCTTAGAGAAGGGGGCTCACTTGAGCCTCTCATTGGGGAATCTTGGATAGATATGCTAATTAGTAAAACCTGTAATGTTATACCCGATGCTGGGGAGACACACACATGCTCAGCGGGGTGCATCTCGATGCATATGACCTGGACGTGTGCACCTAAGGATCCTTAAAATAAATACCAAGGTAAAATCCCTTGTCCCCTTCTAACCGTGTCTGACTCTTGATTTTAAGACCAGGAAAAGGCATCAACACATATAAAAATACAGCACAAAATCAAGGTAAATTTAAAGCTGTGGGTCTGCTCATAGTTCAAAATGTCAGTGTGCCCTCCTCAGACTGTTGTCTTATTTCTCCGTGCTGTACTCAATCACACTTGTTTGGATGAAGCAAAAAAGGTAGTCTATGGCACATAAAATGTTGCTTTAAATTCTGTGCATTATTCACTCACTTTCCATTATTTCCCTTGACTCACTGCCAGATGTTGCTATTGTTTTAGAAGCCACTGCTGTAAAACTAATTGACTAAATCCCTTCCACAAACATTCATAAATGCATGAGAAGTGTTTTCAATGTCTCGTCTATATTATACTGTCAGACTGCACTTAAAGTTGCCTAAATTCCTCGCTCTTTCCACAGCCCTCTTGTGCTCAACTATATTAACTTTGCTGGCAGCTTAAACTCTTGTCTGGATCCAGGCTGATAGAAATCTGAGAGCGATGTGGTATTATCATCGTTACTCCAGGACGCCCAAATCCCTGCATTATTCACTTCCACTAAAAGGGAGACTGGAGTAGGTGGAGGCGGCACAGGGTTTTGTGTGCTCCCATAGCTGTCCTGGGGTGACAATATGAAGCCGCTTTATTCCTTAACCATCTGCTTAATGCCCAAAGATTCTGTGTCTTTAAGATGGACCTGGGGGGTGGGGCCGGACCCAGGGAACAGAGTGTGGGTCGGTTGAACAGTGGAGCCCAATGGCTCGGGGCTCTGGGGTCTCAGCAGGGCTTGGGAGCGCTGTGCTGCTGTTTGGATTTCTTTTGTGTTGCAGCTAGCTGGAAAAAGGTTCTGTTGGTTTTTCTTGTTCTTTTTCCCTTCCCTCCCCCTTGCCTCACTGCTTCCCTTCCCTAGTTGCCGGTCCAGGGAGCCTGCAGGGTGGCCCTGGCTGGTCCGAGCCTGTGTGTCTGTTCCCTCTCTGGGAATTTGTTGTATTTGAGGTGGTTTTTTTTTTTTTTTTTTTTTTTTTTTTTTTTTTTTTTTTTTGTTCTACCCTGTTTTGTTTGGTGTTAATAAGCAGTTTGGTTTTTTTCCACTTTCACTTGCTGTGACCCACTTGTCTAGTTGGTGGAGGAAAAGGGGAGACCCTTTTCCCTTGGGAGGAGGCACTCACTCCAGAGTGTTTCCTCCTGAACTTTTGTCTCCAAAACCTAGACAATTTCCCTGTTTTGAAGATGTGGCTTTGTTGTGGCTCCTGATTGGTTGCCACCAATTGACCTTGGAAAGTGGAAATGTGGTAGAGACATGTCCAGTGGTGATGTGCTTTAGTAAAGAAACACAAGGTTTTGGTAGCAATTTTTATTTACAAAAAGAAGAGAGAGGGAAGCAGCAATTTTATATGTAAGTTCATTCTGAGAACAGCCTAATATATTGTTTCTCTTGGGATATGATAGGAAAAATGAAAGAATTGCATCTTTTTTTCCAATATTGTTTCGATGCTTTAAAGATATAGATTAATAGATGCACAATAATATTTATAAATAACAAATGTAAATATTAATGCAAAAAGTGCCTCATTGGAGAAGATCATTGACCTTTCTCTCCCTTGTGAGAGAAACCATGTTTAGGTTCTATTGTGATTTCAGTATTAATCAATACATTTTTAAAGATTTTGTTTAATTACATGAGAAGTTGTTGCAAAGTTAACCTTTTTGTCCCCTGGAGAAACTCTCTATTTTCTTCTCCTTTTTGATTAAGTTTTTAAAACATTTTATATCCCTCAGTTAGATAAATTTCTTGAGAAACCAAAATCCTTATTATGGCAAATAAGGATCTCAGAAGTACTTTTTAAAACAACAGATTGTCTTTCTAAGAGCAGCCACTGACTTCAAAGACTAAAATCTTCTAGACACATGGAAAGTGTTACTATTTTTCTTCATGGGGCAGGTAAATTTTCCTTTCTGGAACATGAACAAAATTATTAGAAGCACCAGCAGCTATTTTATCACTGCCATCAGAAGGCAAAAGATTAATTACTGTCACTGTTCATACTATGGTACCTTGTGGGGTACAAATTACATTTCTGTAACCTCAGCACCTTAATCAAAACCAACATGATCAGAGCTCATATTAATCTGCTGCAGCCAGCACCAGTCTTTCTACTCCAAATGACTGCAAGGTCAGCAGTATGGACTTCTGAAAGGAGGGAGCAACCTTATCAGGGAAATGCACATGGTGAGGTCCAGAAGAAGTGACAACATGAAAAATCAAGTTAACATCCTGCAAGAAGGCATGCACACTGCACTGCTGCTGCCTTTCTGTCAACTTGTTTCATGCTGAATCTAAACAGGTGTCCACATGAGTGTCTCAAGTGCCCACAAGCTCCTGGTAATTTGCCTGCAAAGCATCTGAACTTCTATTAAATGGGCAAATACCACAATATTAAAAAAAAAAAAAAAAAAAAAAGGAAAGAGAAGGTGTGTGAATGATAGATGCTCAAAAGAGTCTTTCCCTTAAGAAATTAAACTGAACTATAGACTTCAGGCTTCTGTTTTCTGTGCCTGCCCATGCTCCAATCAGGCAGTCACACCTTCCAATGCTTACGAGGAAAATGAGGTGAGTTCATTCAGAGTGAATCATGCAGCTGAACTTGGGGTAATCTCCAGCCCAGCCAAGAGGTTAATTTATGAAGATTTATCTATCAGGCTGCTAAGGAAAATGATCTTGCAACACAGCCTATGTGTGTTTCAAACACAAAACTGCTGCAATTGTCCTTTAAGAAGAGCATTTTGAATCTGAAAAGAAGAGCAATGTCCTTCCAACTACATTAACTTTAAAACCACTGGAAAATATTACAAAAAATAGTGAGCTGATTTACAATCAGGCTAACAATACAAGGCAGAATAGTTTAATAGCTTGAGAGGTCAATTAATCATAAACTCAGTGGAAATGTGATAAAGGACACACTGTAAAGCTGTGCAAGGTTAAACCACTTAACACAAAACTTCAACTACCCTCTTGCTGAAGAAATCTTTGGCCAAATTTTTAAGCACACATACCAGAAGCTGAGCATCTATGCTTGTATTTTTGTGCTCATATATATCTTTCATATATATCTACATCTAAAAATTGCCACCACACTTAGATACCTTATCTATGTATCATTCCGCTCTATAAAATTAAGTTTTAGACACTGAAACTTTGTGGCCCACATTTAAAACTTTTACACTGAGTTTTGATTTACAGCCAAATACATGCATCATGATAATTCAGCTGTAAAACATAGTTTTCTGATGGAATACTGTCTGACCCATGTGTTCTTTTCAGGAGTCTCTGTATCAGTCATTTGTGGACAGTCTGTCTCTATGTAGCTGAGGTGCTCATGAGTTCATAAGATATCAAAATATATTGTAGTTTCAATCTGCTCCAGACTGTACTGCAGAATTGTTAATAACAGCTTTAAACATATTGCTCTAAGTCAGAACTTATTGGCATGTCAAAATTGGCCACTGTCACTGAGTGTCTGCAGTTCAGGCAAATGTCTCCTTCACAGCTCTCTTCAATGGGAAAGAAAAGTACTTTAAATAGCCTGATAAGAACATTGTAAAAATTAGTTAACAAACAAACAAAACTATTTTGAAACTGAAGGTTACATTTTGTTTGTTTGTAAAGACCCCAGCACACCACCAGTTTTCATAAGCATTAGGGTTCCACAGACATATGTATTAACAAAGAAGTGAATTCTAACTATGTCAATAAGAAAATGATACAGAATAAAAAATCTCAGCCCAGCTGAAATTTAATATAATTGTGAAAGTGCAAAAAAATTTACTCATGTTTTTCATTGCTTGGATAGGTGTTTTTGCATCAAGTTACAGACATTAATTACAGGAGCTCTTCTTCCTGTAGAAAATAACATCAGATCTGGATTCAGAATTCAGCATTCAGAAATCCTTGGGTAGCTCAACATGGATCACACTCCTGTGAGGCTGTTAACAAGGACATGCAGTTGTCAAGAAAAGTTTAGCAAGATGAAATTCCCTCAGAGTCCAGGCAGGAATGTTCCAGCAAATACAGCAATTGACCTCACCTCAAGATAATGACTTCTCCCCTCCTCTCTCAAATATACAGGGAAATAAGGAATTATATTAATTATTGGTGGGATATTTCCACTTACTAATGTTTTTGGAGCAACAATACAGCAAGTTCTCTCTTTAGCATTGCTAAACTTCTTTTTCTTTACTTTCTTCACCTGAGTTCAATCCAGCTGCATGGTCTGGTGCCCATGTCAAACTAAGAAGCTTCAGGGAAAGCCATTCACTCTCAGAGTGCTGAGGAGGCAATTTTTATTTCAGCACAAGCTGGACAAAAAGCCCCTGATTTCTTTTTCTTTCTCCCCAGTGCTCAGCAAAGCCTTGTGACATATTCATGCTAAGCTGTACAAGCCTCAGAGAAGCCAAGGCCACTTGTTTAATGAACGCTGACTATGCAAGTATTGGCTCCATAACCTTTCTGATCTACTTTTATGAAGCAACTGATGTTAAAACTTGAATTTGAAGCAATGTGTGCTGCTACTCTTGCTGTTTGCCTGTTTAAAAATTAACAGGAGCTCATAAATTTATAACCATTAAGAGACAGGCTGCTGCTGAAATGTAATCGAAGGTTTAAATTTGCTTCTGTCTTGCAGGTACAGGTACAGAACAGAGGGAGCTCTTGCTCCAAGAAGTGACCTCTCTGCTGTGTTGGGGACTTTTTCAGTGGCCACAGAGAGGGTCAGAAATGTTATGTGACAGTATCCTGCAGATTCTGCAGAGGAAGAATATATTTCTTTAAAAAATTCTTTCCTCTCTATATAAAAGCCCCATCTTGGACTAGTGTAGATCCTTCAATTTTGCTAGATCATGTTCTTCTATATGCTCTGCTTTATATTGTAATACTACATTTATGAAACAAGGAGATAATGTGCTTAGTTTAATGGAACTTGGAGTTTTAACCTTGAACTGTAAATCTCATAATGTAGTAAAGAAGGGCTTTAAAATTGATATTAAAAAATCTAACAGTTCCATACAAATATTCTTCTCTGAATAACAAACACTCCTTGTTCCTGCTCACAAATTTCCTTGAAGAAAAAGGCAGCCATTTTAGAGCATGCAGAATAACCCAATGGCTACTTTAATTCTTCTTCATGGTTTTTTTTGGAAGGTAAATGAAAATAAACCTGAACAAAATAAAATAAATAATGATATATCACAACTTCAGCTCTCCATCATGTGGTTTTGTGTTTATGTGAGGAAAAAATGTGCTGCATGAAATATTGTATTGTGACTTAAGCTATCACCTATATTATCATATTAATGCTTGTGAAATGCTGAGCTTTAAAATCCATGTTTATATCAATACCCGTGCTATTTTTATGATGTCTCAGGAGCTGAAATTACATTCTTTATGAGGAATCTGACAATAATTATGCTGGCTACTATGTATGCATTCTGCTGTGAGGTGTAGTCCCTACTTCAGCAGAAGTATCTGCCTGACTGCAAGGGACCAGTCTGCAGTGTGGAGGAGTTCAGCTAACACATCAAAACAGCATAAAATTTACCTGTGTTATTTACAGTTCCTCTCTAGAAATTGTTCTTTCCTGGCTTTAAAATGCTAACCAAGGTTTCTTATGTGAGACTGCTACACCCTGCTTTAAGATAAAGCTGCTTATATCTAATGCATGCTTTATGACGAAAAAAAGAAAATTAAAAAAACACTGAATATGCCAAAATGGAGAAGGGCATAATATTTACTTGTGCAAGACATGAAAAATAAACTGCCTTTAAAATGTGCTGGGAATGTTTTATTTGCTTGTTTGGTTCTTTTTGTTATTTTTATTTTATTTCAAATTGGAGATTGAAACAAGGAAAACAACCACTTAATGCCTTTGATCAAATAATGCGTTGGAAGTGGACCCTGGATTAATGGGTTTAGGAATGTCCTGCTAAATTACAAACATCTGTAATGATCCTCCAAGGACAAACAGGGCACTGTGGTTCAATGAGTGGGTAATGAAATTGCTGTGTAGCCATCCTTATCGGCAAGCAAAAGTTTGCTGGTGCTGCAGGACAAGCTGCCCCAATGTGCTGGATAACCACTGCTGTTTTATCACTGTAATTTCCCCTATATGTTCATAAAAACCTTCTATGTAATATTTATACCCACTTTTTAAAAGTGGACTAATTAGAGTCTGTCATTTTGCCTTTTGTTAATGAATTCTCATACACAGCTTGACATTACTGAGAATATAACTGGTTTTAACATGCATGTTTTTCAAATCCTGGCTGTAACAGATATCTTTGTGGAATCTCTTCTCCTTCAAGATTTGTTTGATAAAATTAAGTCTGGGTTTTGAATGAATGTGATTTACTTATCACTGTGCACTTACTGTCCCTCTTGATCAATGCAATCATTTTTATCCTTTCAAATACAAAAAAATTCAAATCAAATCAAATCAAGACATTACCTTCTTACAAAATTCTTTGAAGAAGACAAATATTTTAAAAGGCTGGAAAAAGTCTCTTAGAAGTGCTTAAATATTATAAACATAAATAATAGTCTAATCTGATCAAAACTAGAAACACAGGGCTTTAGTTTGGGCCGACATCTCTTGTTTCTTCATAAACTGTTTAATTCAAAGAAGGCTAGATCTTTGGGAGAGAACATTATAATCCTCTATTCTTTAAGAGTGGTTTGGAAAAAAAATATATATATTGAGTCAGCTGAATCTGATCTAGATCTCTGAATCTTTTGAGAACCCATCATATCTGTCCCTTAAGAGTAAAATTAAGTAAATCTCCAGCTCCATCCATGTAGAGGTGAAATGACCTTTATAGGACAGACTTTTAAAGTGGGACTAGAATCTGAAAATTAGGGATGGTTTTATTGCAGGCCAAATCAACTCTAGTCTCAACACATTGCAGAGTTTCTTTTGGAAGGCTACAGGAGGAGACGCTTTCTGTTCTTGGCTCCCCACAGATGTTTGGGTCTGTCCTCAGAACTGAGTCACAGTGATGTCAAATTGTGCTGTGGACATAAGGGGTGACCCATAAACATTAGAGAAATACTTCAGACAACAAGAAAATGCAAGACCTGTTCACTGAGGAAACACTTCAGCTCCAGAGCTATGGTTTTAGTGCGGCAGAAAACCAGATGAATATTTGTAACCATCTTACTGCCGTTTTTTTTCTCTAACTGAAAAGTCTGAAGAATGGGGTTTCCTTTCCTTACTTTTTTTTTGGCAGCTTGAGGCTCCATTAAAGTGGGGCAATTTGGAAAATAAATCAGAATATACATTTATAGCCTGGGTAAACTAGATATTTCTATTGATCAGGACACAAGGATGAGTATAAGAAAATTACGCAGCAAGTTGTAAAATGGCATATCTGCTTTGAGACGTTGGTGTCAAGTCATTGTAGTTTCTTCAATTTACATCAGACAGGAATATTCCTCCTCTGTATAAATCAACATTTTTCTAGATGAACTTATTTCACTCCATGCTAACTTTAAGAAACCAAAAGAGCATACAGATCTGAAAAAGGGGGAAAAATACCTACTGAAATTTGGGACCATGTCTTTTGGCTACGGAATAAATGATAAATTACCCAAGCATTCTGCATATCACTCAAGACAGTGGACATCTAATTATACTTAACCTCCTACCAGAGAAACTTGTAGAAAAGATTCTGCAAAAAAATGAGGATGTGATTTATTACTTTTTTTCTCTCACCTGTATGTGGCTTGGCCACATACATACCAGCTTATTGATTTAAGGGGAAAAAAAATTGACAGACCACATCCCTAAACTAAGAAGAAACAGTAAAACTAGTGTAGATATAAGCCAGTTTCAAAGAAAATCAAACCAAGCCAAAACACCACACCTAACTTCACATATAACTTAAAAAGTTTATAACAATATTTGAGTAGACTGAGCTTCACTGGTGATAATGAAATTTATCATACCACTTATATTAACAGTATAAGCATAGATTTAATTTTTTTTTTTCTAGAATAGATGTTTTTAAATACTGGAATTCATGTTTTACTGAAGGTCTGGATATGTCCAGATGTGCCCAACACACAGCATGGGCTGACTTTGTGCCTACTTAATCTGACATTGTATGAAGATTCAGCAGATGTGCCAACTACAAATGGAAAGGGTAAAATCAGAAAAGCCTCATCAGAGGATGAGATACAACCCAAAGAGGACATAAAAAGTGACAATACGTCATTCTCAGAGTGCTTGAGTAGCATGAGGAAGATGAGGTCTGATAGTCAATAAATGAAAAGGCTGAAGCTTTGATATCCTTTCACCACTGGTTTGTAGCTGGTGTAACTGTAAAGACATGTATGCTTTATTTCCATATATATTTACATAGATATATACATTATATATACAAAAAAATATAAAATATATGTATGCAATTAATACAGACTCATGTATAGACCTGGGAAATTATCACAGTGATAGAAACATTGAGAAGATTGATGAATCAGGTCCCTTTCAAACCTCAAAGCAGCATTCTGCAAGGTTAACATTCATTAATGACGTGCAGTGGCTGGCTCTGAATCATTGTCAGGCATTCTCATTGCTTATGCAAAGAAATAACCTTTAAGAAGCTTAAATAAACTTTTTTTATATGTATACAATGACATGGAGTTGAATGTAGTGGGTGCAGGTGGTAAAAGCCCCTGATGGTTCTAGTGGCCAAGCTCTAGGTGATGCAGCCTGGAGTAGAGTAGGTGACCTTCTGTCCTCCCCTCCTCTTCCCTCTCAGCCTCCATCCCAGAATAAAAGGAGAGAATCACATCTGCTCTCAGAACAGTTAATCTTAAATTGAAGACCAGGATTTTTTCTGGTTTCAACACACAACTCCCCCACGTGCTCAGCATACTCTATTTCTGAAGAATTTAGCACTTCCTTTGAATGACTACACCACCTCTCCCTTTGCCCACTCATCCTTAAATATTAATTATGCATTTATGCAGGGAAGATGGAGAGAGACTCTTTACAGGGGCTGCAGGGACAGGACCCAGGGAATGGCTTCCCAGTGCCAGGGGGCAGGGCTGGATGGGAGATTGGGCAGGAATTGTTCCCTGGGAGGGTGGGCAGGCCCTGGCACAGGGTGCCCAGAGCAGCTGGGGCTGCCCCTGGATCCCTGGAGTGTCCAAGGCCAGGCTGGACATTGGGGCTTGGAGCAGCCTGGGACAGTGGGAGGTGTCCCTGCTCATGGCAGGGGTGGCACTGGATGAGCTTTAAGGTCCCTTCCAACTCATTCCATGATGATTCTATGATGCATCTATCCTGCCATAATGATGCTATTTATGTCTGGTTTCAAGCCAAGCATGTACGAATTGTATCATTTTTAGTCTAAAACTAATCCATGAATACAGTAATCCTCTGATGTGGATACAGTTTTCACTAAAAAGACCAGCTGATAATAATGGGACTCATACAATTAGCACAAGTAACAAGGTAACAGGTGATCAGTCTGCAGGGCAAAATGCCGGACGAGATGCTGCTTAGAAAAGCTCTTTTTTTTTATGGAAGGGTGTGGTGGCAAGATATTGGAAAAGCTGACTCATGTGAAACCGTTTAAGACCCATGCAGCAAGAGAAGAAATAGGCAAGATACATTTTGGTGATAACAAGGCTTTTGACTCAGTTGTAAACCTATACTCATGTTTGAAAAAATAGTAATATAATTATATGAATTTATGTTTCTATGACTGTAGAAGTATACAGTCATAGAAATGATGTAAAAGTGATTAGAAAACCATAATTAAAATAACCATAAATGCTTTATATTCCACAGGAAAATAAACATCTCGTGATTGTGTAAAAATCAGCAATATTTAATTAATTGGAAGGAACAATGTTCACTCCCTGGAGAATGGATTTGAGCTCAAAGTAGATTAAAAATAGACAAAATTCAATAGATATCTTATTGAAGAAAAAAAACCTTATAGTCAATGACCACCAGAGTATGACCGAGCAAAGGCATAAAGTTGCAGAAAAGCAGTTGTCACATGGGGTACAGTGTAGCCTACAAGATTAGTGAAGTAATTATTCCATTCAGCTTTTGCAAAATCTCTTTGGTGTTCTGTGTCCTTTCAGATGCCAGACTTCCAGGGTTTAGCTGTATAAGCCCAGATATCTTTCCTGGAAGAGAACTTCATCACTCTCTGATCAGCAAAAAATTCAAAGCCCTCCTCCAGTCACAGAGGATTTTTTTTTTTTCCTGTGTTTTTAAGGGCATGCAACTGAGTGGATTAATTTGTTATGTCCAGTCATGTTCACATTTATTGGTCATTATGGTTTGGCAACACCAAGCAGTTCAGTCAAATGACATTGGACAATCCATTAGCAGGGATAACTCCTGCTAATGATGAGTAACAGATGCTCTGTTTTGCCTCATGAACAATGGATTGTTTGTGAATATAAATAAAACTAACTTGTTTTGAGATTGATGGCGGTGTTTTAACTCTGAATTTAAGAGTTGGGCTTTCCTGTTGTTGGTTTTTGGTTTTGTTTTCGATCTCCTTTTCAATGTCCTGGTGTGCATCTACCCAAGTTTGAAGCCTAGATGAATAATTGCAGTAATTACTGTATGGCTGAATGCTTACTGCAGATGCTATTATAGCACTTGCAGAGCCTTGCAATGCCTTCCTTCAGCTGGGCAACTCATTAATTCACTCCAATTTCATTAAAGCTTCTACGACTTCACTTGAGATTTATCAAGATAGAGCAGCTCTCTCTGCCCCTAAAGTTTCTTTCAGCTGTAATGTACAAGGACTTGAAATAGGTAAGATGTCTGAAGTCTTATGTGCAGTTGAATACAGTCAAATAAGCTCACCTGTAAGTGAATGGAGCAATAATGATTGCATGAGAAGAGAAGAAAAAAGAAACAAAGAATGGGGCACTGATGGTGGAGAACCAATTGTCCTTGTCTAACCTAAGGTCATGTACTTGACAAGTTTAGAGGCTTGGTTGTAAAGGAGAAGATATTCTCCACTTAATAGCAGTACAGCCTTTAGTAAATGGCTGATTTTTGTGATATTTAGAAGCATGTGACATATACTCAGAAAAACTTCATTTTCTCCTCTGTAGTGCTACTCACAATTGATTTAATGTAAAATTAGCCCCTAATAAAAGTGGGAAGTATGAGTCTCTCTTAGAAAGAGAATTCACAGGGAAAACCCATACTTAAAAGTCCTTTCCACTACTCCAGGTTGTTCCAAGCCCCAATGTCCAGCCTGGCCTTGGACACTCCAGGGATCCAGGGGCAGCCCCAGCTGCTCTGGGCACCCTGTGCCAGGGCCTGCCCACCCTGCCAGGGAACAATTCCTTCCCAATATCCCTTCTAACCCTTCCCTCTGGCAGTGGGAAGCCATTCCCCCTCGTTCTTCATCACTTGATGTCCCTCTGTGCTGCTGTGGGGATGTGTGTTACGTGTGAGTATCATACTTTGGAGCCCCATAAAGTTTTTTTCTGGCTTTTGTGAAGCCACAAATCACCACAAATTTTGAAAACTTTTCTTCTTGTGAGTTGCTAAATTTAAAGTCTTTGAATCATATGAGTTTTCCCTCTTTTGCATTCACACCTATGTAGGATGAGTCACTGTTTTTTACTTCTTCAGGGAAATCCATAATGAATCCAAAATCCTAAGTGGATGACAGCATTATATGCTCCTTCTGTGTAGGTGTAACTGATTGCCAGGTGCAAGTGAGCTGCTGCCTCTGACTCAGTTCCATACTCAATCAATTTCTGCATTTATTTGGCAGCTTTTCTAGGACCATTTTTACTCAAATATTTTATAGCTTACTTTCTGTCAGCCTTACAAGTATTAGAGCTCAATAAATGGGAAGAAAAATCAGTATGTGTTCAAAGAAAACTGAATTAATTTAGGCACCATTTGCTGTACACAAAACAGTCAAGCATCGAAATTTATCAGTTAGAATGTGCAATAAATTTTTGGAAATGATTGGTTACATAAATCATTGAGTGAATCATGAATGTGTACAAAAATCAAACATGTTGCTGCCTGGGCTGAGTACTTGCTTCTGTGTAGCTTAGTCTGCTGTGCTGTAAATGATTTTTAATATTCTGATTTAAGGTGCTGAGTGAATAATTGAGTAAAGTTTATTTTATCTTAAAAGCTTCCTTGATTAAAATTCCGAATTGAATGCATTGGCTATAAAATAATTGCCCCCTGAAATTCTCTTATCACATGCTTAGAGTTTGAAGGTCCAGTTTTTTCATTTGTCATTTTATTTCATTCATTTCATGCAAGAAAAAATGATCTGTGGTTCAGTCAGTGTGCTGTGATGTTGCTGGACCTGAGACATGTAAGTTCAAATTTTCAAAGGCAGGAATGAATAGTTTAGTGGCTGACTGCCTTTGTTATTTTCTTCCCCTTTTTTCATCCCATAACCTGTGGTTACTTATTACATTCTGTCAGTCTGGGTAGGAGGGCATTTATCTAAGTCCATTATTTACTACTTTTTTCAGCAGACCTGAAACTCAGAGGTCTCCTGCTGCTATTCAGGGTGTGTGAGGGAAGCATTTCCCTACTCCCCTCAGATCTGCTCTGCAATTCCTCTGTGTGATGGAAGGAGGAAATGTCTCTCTGTCTCAAACTGAACCGTGCTCACAATCATGAAAAATAATGAGGATTTTCAGCATGCACTGCTTTAAACTGTGACTGTGGTTTGTTTTTTATTTTATCACCATCATAAAAAACGAAATGAAATTGTTATAGGAAGGTGAGAGTGTCAGTTTTGCTTCTTAATCACAGAATCCCTGGCAGAACAAGAGGGGTCAGCACGCACCTCATCATCAGTTTCCAGTTTTTCAGTGTGCCAACGTGACAGCAAAAGAAAGCCTCGACCCGAGTGCAAAGGAAAAAATTGAAAATCAAAGGATTGGGAGTTAAACTCCATTTGAATAAGAATGGGTCGCCAGGTGAAAACTTTTCCATTGTTTTTGGTAGGGAACTTGTCTCTTCATAGTGATGCTGTCCCCATTACCTGTTTCCTTATGCTGCATTGTCTCTCTATATTTCAGACCTATTCAGATGAAACCACTAAAAGCCTTCAACAGAGTTGTCTAGCTAATCCACGATACAAATTTAAGAAAAACAAGTAGGAAAGTAGGAATTTTTCATTCTGAGAACCTTCTTAGGAATGCAGAGTGTACAAAATTACAGTGCAACATAAATATAGATAATATCTCACACATTGGAATAACTTCTGAACAAGTACATTTTAAAGCTAATGTTAGTAAACCAGCAAAATTTAACAAAGCGTCACAGATAAAAAACCCCAAAACTGAAACAAAGCTTTCTCTTGCTATCACTAGAACAACTAAAATATAAAAGATGTTCTAAATCTGCATCCATTCTTCTTCTAAAAATATGTAGGATGGCAACAGTTGAAAGTATTTCACATATAATTTATGCTCCTAAGCATGTTTCTAAATCCCAGCCAAGATTAATACTTATAGAGTAAATATTCATTTTGTAGACAGATCAGACCAAAGGAGGCAATTAATAGGTCTTCCTGCTATGTGGATTTTATTCTACTGCTATCTGTTAATGCTGCCAGAAAGTTCCCTCATTAATCATAGAATTCTTTCTTCTTTGATACAGACATTGTCCAAGGGGGGCTTGTGACAGCTTAATGAAAAATTCCTCTTTACATATTTAGATGAAAAATCTGATGTCCTTCTTTTCCCCCTCATACTGGTTCTTTTCTGTGGTGACTTTCTGGTAGGATGCAATGCCATAAATTATACTTGTCCTATATAAGCATCAATCCAATCATTTGCCTTTTCTGTGCTCCTCACTGTAATCCATAATTTTTATGAGGCTCCCTGACATCAGAGTGATCACATTTTGAAGCAATACAAAAACACCCCTCACTTCATCACTCTTAATTTGGGGACAACTTTTGGTTTTCCAGGCTTTTGGGATGGCAGGGGTCTAACTGGCACCGAAATGCACCATGGCTCTCAGAAAGTTCTGTCCTGTGAGAGAAGTCCATGTGAGCACTTAAAAGTTATCCTGAGTGATTGATAGCACCCTATTGTAGTTAATAACAGCTTTTTCTCCTAGGTGACACATTAGCTTAATTTTCACAAATAACTTTACTCTGCACTGTACTCCCAAGACATCACAGCTATATTTCGTATCACCACCCAAGTGGCCAGTAAAAGAAAGAGGCTTTTATGACTTTTTTTCTTTTTTTTTTTTTTTTTTCATAAAGCAAGCGGGTGTATTCCCACAGAGTTATTTAACTAGATTCTTTCTCTGGTACTTGTGAAATGTGATGTACCAAGTCTGTCTCTTCTGCAGCTTGAAAATTTGCGTCCAAGCATTTGTTCTTCCTTCTTTGTCAATTCCCACAGTGCTTAGGCATAACAACATTTCTGTCCTTGGTGATGTTTAACCATCAAAATAAAAATACAATATATTTTTGTGATAAAAATACAATAGATTTGTCCTTCTCTAGAAGCAGGCACACATCCTACTAAATTAAAGTGATCATGTTCCTCACAGAGCATTAATTCCACAGCAGTGCTCCAACATCAGCAGCTCCATTACCTTGTGGGGTTACAAGTGATGCATTCAGGAGGAGCAGTAACCTGTGTCTGGTTTTCCAAGACATTCTCATCCCAAGAAATGGAGATTCCACGGAGGTCACATGGCTGAAGCCATGTTCCATCAGATCATAATTTTCATTTGACTTTGGCTTTAAATCTCCTCTGCCTTGCAGAAAAATTTTTAATTTATTATCATTTTTTTCATCACATTTTAGAAAAAAAAAAGAAAAAAAACAATCCACAAACAAACAAGCAAGCAAACCCCCCTCACCCATACAAACAAGATTATTCCTTTCCAAAAATAAAGAACGTGACAATTTAGATTCAGACCTTCTCTGTTCCTTTATGTGTTTGAACCTGTTACTACCTGAGTCCATCACACTTAAAATGAGGCAACTACACTGTGCATAATCTACAGAGATGTTGAGTATGTGGTTGCCCTGGCAACAGACAGAAAGTTCAGGAAAAACTTCCTCTCCACCTTTGCTTTTTTCCATTACTGCTAATGATCACCAAAATTATATGTTCTTAAGGTTTAAATAAATGACATATTGTAAATCAGGTATATTAAAGCAAAATTTTTTAGGAACGTTGAATGTCTTGCCATCAATTCAAATAAAATATGGTTTTGACAATAAGATATGTGACAAAATTGATGACTGAGTGCCAGGAATGCAAATGAAATTGCAGTCTTGTGCCTTTCTTCACTTTGGGGAAGTGTCTTTGTCTGACAATTACACAGAGAATGATTTATGGCATTATCTATACTAAAATGGATATATATATATATATATATATATATATATAATAATATTCCTAGACTAGAAGCTGAGTTTCTAAATTAAAAGCATCTTCTTGGCCTAATATGTATTAGTTGCCTGATGAAGTCAAGAACTTTGAAGGTCAACCTTTTAATCAATTTTATAGGATCAGGTTCACCTAATTTTTTTAATGCAGTCTGATATTGCGTTTTAGGCATGGTAATTTAAAACTCAGTAGTCTAATGAAAAGACTAAATGTTTATGCTGCTTCAGGAGAATCATTTCACAGTACATTAACAGTGTTTATATTGGAATCAACTGGAGCACTTCATCTGGCAGCTCATGGGTACATGGAAATGGATGGGAGCAGAGTTTAGGACATAGCAAATTCCTGGGTCCTTTGGCCTGTCCAGCTCTGAAATCAATTTGGCCAATGAATCCTGGTTGTGTCTCCTTGCTTTTAGGCAACAGGAGAAAATGTCCCACATGATAGGCAATATCTTTTTCCAGAGAATTCTTGCTTTGATTTGTAGAGGAATTATCCCGGGATTCCACATTTTTGAAAGTCGTTCACTCTGCTTCATCCATAAGTTTCATTTAACCTCAAATTCTATGAAAATTTAACCCAAATATAAAGAAGAAAACAATTTTAAGAATTCAAGTGCTCTTGGAAACTGTCTCAGCAAAGAGAACTCATGTGTCTCAGGAATATGCTCTAGTCTCAGGTTATCAGCTTGATTTAGGTGTATCTTTCTCAATTCACATCAAGGCTCTATCACATGATGATAATTTGGTTTTCTTATGGTGAGAGATAGAATAACAGGGACTGTGCTTCAGCTCAACAAATATTTTAGCACTATTCTGTGAAAGAGGGGAGGCATTTAAAGAAGAAAGATTGCTGCAGCTTGCAGAACAACCTGTGTCCTGGAGATTTTCTTAAAATACACAAAAATCCTATTTAAAGACTTGTTCTAAACAGAAAGAAGAGATTAAACTCAGTGGAAAGAGTAAGCCACTACTACTTTTATCCCAAATATTCAGAATTCACCCTTGGAAAGGTATTAGTTCTTATCCACCCAAGTCAGGTTGGACTGAAAAACTGAGGAAAAATTTAATTTATTTTATAAAATACAGGTATATGAGGTGGAAATAAGAGAGGAAGGAATACATCCATACATTTTAACTTACAACAGAGATGCAATAATGTGAAATGACTGAAAGTGCAATTGAATCATCTGATTCCAACTGAAAAAGATAATTTGTGCAAAACAGTAGTGAAATTCTGTGAATTTGTTTGGAAATTGTGTTAGGAAATGGCATCTGGAATGATTAAACACGGGACACATCTTCTTAAGCAAAACCAGGAAGAAATGTCTTTAAATGCATTGTTGGTGCAGGAATTACAGGCACTTCTGTAAGGATGAGGTCCTAGAGAAACTTCTGAGAGTGACTGGTCTGGAAGCGCTGGGGGCAGGAAAAACAGTGACTTCTTGCAGATTTTCAAGGAAACAATTAGCAGTTTATCAAAAAGATTGCATTGTGGCTGTTGTAATTATAAACAATAATTGCTACAAAGTATTTGTGACTAAATTTGCCCAGTGTCCTGCAGCCAGCTAGAAGAGGATTGAAAACATTTATTTTATGAGTATCCTCTTACCTGATGCTGGATAATTCCACTTCAGGCCGTGTTATGTTCTGCTGAATCCAGTGACTAATTCCTGATGATTTGTTTTCCTTTGTTATGTGCTTCAATTTCAATTTTCATTTGCATTTTTATGATTTAAGTATTTGCAGAGGGAGTTGAATACATCCAGAAGGCCCACACTGGGAAAACTAAAGATTTTAAAGACCATAAGAATGTTCACTGTTGCCTTCACCTCTGTGGAAACTTTTATCACTTAACTCTTTATCACATGATTCACTGCTAATTAGTTTATCCCTCTGTGATCCTAAGTGTCCCCACTGGGGGTATTAAGTTCACAAATTTTTTACTGATACTAACTTAAGTGGAAGGTACTGAACCTCTTAGAGGACTTGAAACTGTGATGGCAAGTACTGCTGTTGAATGCAAACCAAATAATCCTAAAAAAATACTGGTCTAAAAGACAATGATAAGCACTTGTAATTTTTTGTTTGTTTTGTTTCTAATCTTTGAGTCAATCCTTTGTGTTTTCTCAGTGTGTTTCCATTTGATGTGGTCCTGAGGAGAAAGAAGAGCACAGGTGGCAAACTATGCCATGAAGCATTTAATAAAATTAGACTACTTTATCAAGTTAAGAGAAATTACATATCAGTGAAAGTCTTTATGAAAAGAGATCAAATTAAAACAACTGCATAAGCTGCTGCATGGATATTAAAACTGCAAATAAGATAAGTTGCTGCGACAGACCTTTAGGAAATATTTCCAAGAAAGCATGTGGTGCCAGATAGAGATGGGCCCTGGGAATGTCATAGGTGAAATAAGAAAGCAAATTAAAGTTTTTATTGTAAATGAGAAGCAACATTCAGATGTTAATAAGCAGGAATGGACAATGCAGAGGTAAAAATAAAAGCAGTATCTGTGCTGGAAGTTGAAAGAGTAATTTGATCAGAATGTTGTTAAGAACAGGGCAAAGATAATGTGATGAGAATTTACAATGCCAAAAATAAATTAAATGTGTGATCTTTGGACAAAGCAAATATGCTGCCACACGAACCTTGAGGAGCACTCTTGGAGTAGCTTTCTTACATTTTGGCAAAGGCAAAAAACAAAATCAAATCCATCACATTCTTTTGATTCCACAGTTTAAAGGGAGTAGAGGTGTGCAATGTTCAGATGATTTGTTACCTATCACACAGCAATTCCTTGATATATTGTTGAGCAAGAAATGACTGACAGTCCTTCAATGTTTATTACCTAAACACCCCCCCCCCCCCCCAAACCCTATCAGAATATTATGGTGTCAAAATAAAGCTTGTGAACAAAATATCAAGGAAAGTGAGGAAAGGAGGAAAATAAAACAAGACCCATGAATACCACTAAAAGAATTTGCACTTTCCCCTAAGCACCTCTAAACATAAATCTGAAGTCTTTTTCTGAGTTCCTGTTTCCCAGTCTTCTCCCATTGGGCCTTAGTCCAAATTCCTTTAAGAAAATCTATGTCACTTCTGCTCTGAGCACATTCCATTTGCATGGTGGGGAAAAAAATAAGCAAAACTCATGGTCTGAACAGGAAATTTAAGCAGTGGAAGAAAGAAAAACTAAATCATGAGTATGAATGCACAAATTATACATGTGACTGATATTCACACTGAGAATCCCTAAAACCATTCTGCCACAATTACATTTATATTAAAGCCTTTTCACACTGCCACAGAAGCCTCAGTGTAAACCTCTTGTGCCCGTGACTTCTGAGAGGACACGATTTGGGGTCCATGATGCTGCAAATTAGAGTGGCACTTGTTAAAACAGCAAGATTTTGCTTTATGAAACAAGGAGGTCGCATTAGCAAGTGGCCTGAAGCAATGAATCTAGCTCAGAACCTGAAGCACAGCAGCACTCTGCCAACACAAGCTCTGCTGCTGAGAACCAGCCCCTCACCGGCTCAGGTTGCTCTCCATGTTTTTGTGTTCCTTTACAGCTGAAGAGGGAAATGACAGGATCAGGATAACTCTCACAAAATCCTACGGCTCCAGGTCACCCTGCCCACTGATAACAAATTCAGTTTTCTGCTTGTAACTCTGGATCCAGAATTTAGCCTTTATATTATTACAATACTAAGAGTGATGCAATCCTTGCAAATACAATTTCAGGGCATTGGCAGAGGTCTCAAAGATAATGTGAACATGATGACTGTGAGGATGTGAGCCATGAAGCACGGTTTGTGGCACAGGAAATTGGATGGTGACACCAAAGCAGACAGCAGTGTTCATACAGCCAGATATTGTGAGAATAAAATGTCGTCAGATCTGTAAATAGAGCTCATTTTTCAACCTCAAACTCACATTACTATACATGCAAGGGTATACATATATATATATATATATACATGTATTTTAATATATATGTATATATACACATACCTATATATACAATATGAATAAATAATCATACCTAATGAGGGGAAACCTGTACATATTGTCATCTTTATATTACATAAATGTGCATACACATATACATAATGCACAGATAAATTTATTCTTTTGGACAGGGCTTGGAGCAACCTGGTCTAGTGGAAGGTGTATCTGATCATGGCAGGATGTGGAAAAAGTTGAGCTTTAAGATCCCTTCCAATTCAAACAGTTCTATGGTTCCTTGATATGAGTATGTACAGGTTGTCATCACAAACCTGGGTTTCTTGGACAAAACCATTTCAAATTAATGTAATTTTCAAGAATCTGAAACAGTTGAATTATGGACTAAATTGTGACAATTGAAAATATATAAGAATTGAGATTCATAATTGCTGCAAACCTACATTATAATACCCCATTATTCAGTCTTCAGTTACCTCAAGAATAAAATTAGATACTCCAAGTGTTTTCTTTTGTTATGCCAACTGATAGGTTATTATTTAAACACAGTGTGCCAAGTTATCTGATTATAATTCTTCTTCTTGCATTTTGGTCTGTTCTCCCATTCAAGTTCACTGTAAAGTAAAAAACTTAAAAAAAATTTAAAAAGAAAGACTGAAATAACTTATTGTGAAAGATTTTGTGTAGGGATTATTCATCAAGTCCTGTTTGCATAATTGTGAGCAGGATTTTGGTGTATAAATACAGGTATGAAGAACTATTTTAGGCAGTGTAGTGCAACCCTGAGGTTGCAGGAATTTTCTGCTACCACTGCACTAAAGTTTTGCACCTGGGACATCTACAGTGACACCAAACACCCATGCTGGGCAGCTGAATTTCTCCCAGGGTGTCTGCTTATTAAAGCCTGTCTAAACAAGTCTAGGATTTAAATTTTAAGCTCCAGTAACAGTTGGCTGTAAAGGTGCCTGTTGCCTTAGACCAACTATATTGCTTCTTTGTGTAAACCCTGATTCCTGAGCCACGTTTTCATTATCCCCATCAGAAGCTGCCTTAGGAAATGAACTTTTTAAATTTGGTTGTTGCCATTGGTAGCACTAACTTTTTTTTTTTTTTTTTTTTTTTTTTTTTTTGGTCCCAGATTCTGATTTGTTTTTCAGTGTTTCTGGGGCCACAATGGAGCTGACCCAAATGGTCAGGCTGGAATGGTCCTCTCTACAGTCTGTGTGGCAAAATGCACTGTAAGAGTAGTGGGCAAAGACAGTACATATGAAGAGGGGATGTTCCTGACACAAAATGGGTAAGATTTCTGCAGCACGAACCTCTGCTCCTGCTGACCAAGTGAGCAAGACCTGAAAAACTGACCATGTAATTTTATCAAGGGGAATAGTAAAGCTCAAGCTGCTTCCCTGCTCTTCTTGAGCAATCCTCCCTGGCTCCACTGGACCACTGTCGGAATAAAGCTCTCCCCATATGACTTTATTCCCCACATCACTGGCAAACAGTCCCATGCCAGTCTTTGAAATGTCCATAACTACTTTTGGCCCATTATTCTACATTATTCATGCACATTTTCCGCATTTGCTCGTCTCGTCCTCAAACCCTAGTGCAAGGAGCTTAATTCCAGGACTTGACTATTTCTCTATAAATCTGCTCTAAAATGGATGACTTAACATCTTTGATTGCTTGTTGCAGTGCAGCTTATGAAGCATAATATCGTTTGGAGTCTCACAGCCCAGACACAATGTGTGCATAATGTACTGTAAATCACCTGTGCAAAGCCCTTGAGATAGAAAAATTGCAAGCAGGCATGGGGAGCAGTGCGCCTTCCTAACTCCCTCAAGTCTCTCCAGAGGGATATTTCATTATGTCAGTCCAGGCAACGTGAAGGCTAAGAGCTGAACTTGCTACCTTCAATTATTCACAAATCCACAGCAGAACACGTGGAAATGGCTGGCAGCCTTGTGGGAGCGCCGCCGTGGTGGCTCTGCTCTCCAGGCTCAGGTTTTCATACCTGGTGGATCCATCGAGGTTCCTTAAAACAGATAAATTATTTAGTGTTCACTCTCCACACCCTGTTGTTGCAGCTGCACTGCCTCCTTCCACTCTCTCTGAGAAGGTTGCCTTTGGCAATATTTCTTTCAGTTTTGCTAACTTCTCCACAGGCAGACAGCAAGAAATAAAAGTGGACACAAGACTTCAAAACATCAACTTATTGATGTTTTAGAATCTGGTGAATTGTGACAAAAAATTAGCCTATGGTTAATAAGACCACAGCATCACCTTATGAACAAGACTACACAAATTCAGAAATTTGACACATTATTTTATGTTATTCTAATTCCTGTAAAATAAGACACTTTAAAATGTGCCCTGAGCAGAGATCACCCTTGGCCTTTGTAGCTATGCATGTAGCCTCTAACTGGCAAAATCTCCTTGTAATCTACCATGAGAAGCACCATGTAAATATCTCCTAAAACTTGTTTTTAAAGTAACAAATAGGAAAAATGAAAATAACATAATTAAATATAATATTTATTGTGGACAACCAATCTTGATTAAACTCACAAGTTGGGGTTTTTTTTCCCTATCCAATTGCAAACCTTCATTTTGGTGAAGAATTAGGCTTTTTTCTTATGTTCATTCCTTTTTCTTAATGACTGAGGATCTTGCACGTGTTTTACAAGCTACACACTCCTTCCTCAGAGCATTTCTTTGCCTGATTGCTGAGAGAAGACATTTGTCTGTACCAAGGCTATGGCATTTATGGAAATGATGGGAAATAAATCCAAACCTTCTTCAGTGTTTGATGCAGCTGGCCAGGTGGGACTCTTGGCAACAGAAAAACCCACAGACCTTTCCTTTTAGAAAATGTGATAAAAACAAATTTACACCAACAACTCAAGGTATTTTCCAGGCATGCTGTTCCTTATCCTTAACTTGGTCTTTCCCACTTAAAAAAGCTTCAGACTGCTGTTTGGGCTTTGTTTGCTTGTTTTCCTTATTCAATTATTTGCTTTAATCTGTGATATGTTGACTCGTATGGTATTTTCTACAACTTTGGCAGTCTTGTGTTCTTACACAACATCTTATTCTAGTAAGTCTATTGCATGAGTAGACCCTTCACGGCTGATCTTTCAGGCATCTCTGATCTTAATGTCTTTGGCAATCTTTTTTTTAAAGCTATATGCTCTTTCTTTCAGATGAACAAGCATGTTGCTCTTGACACTGTTCTGCAGTCACCCAGTAGATGCATCTTCAATACAATTTTTTGTTAAATTTTTTTGTTATGTGTTGCAGTGTGCATTCATGGTCAAAGAAATAATTTTCTACTTACATTTCCTTGATTTTCATGGTCCTTCAGGGCTGTTTATTGCCATAGTTATGCACTTAGCTTTTCTTGTCTATTTTTAATTTTTTTTAGCATAAAGGATTTATAAGCACATTTACAGACCTATTTTTCACCTGCCTGAACAGCTTGCCCTTATAGCCAACAGTAAATGTCAGAATATATGGAAAATTCTAAGGCAGGTGACATCTTAAAGCATCAGAGGTCTATTTATGCCAGGTGGTTTAGCAAGTCAGATCAGAAGAGTGGGGCAGGACTCTCATGGGTTAAGGACAGATAAATGGCACAGACACCCAGTGAGGATGGTTTAAGAGATCAAGACTTCTCCTCATCTTTTATTCTGCAAGCCACCGCATCATGAGGATGCTGCAGGGATGCAGAATGTGAGATAATTGTGCTACTTATAACACCTACGTGTAAGTCAACATTTGTGGGGGTGTCCTAAGAGTTTAATTTCAGCTGAATTGTGGCCTTTTATTTTTCAGCAAGGTTTATTGCTGAAAGACGATGAATGCAGAGAAATACACAAATTGATTTTACATTGTATTTCTCCCTGAGATATGCTTCTGCACAATATATATGGGCTGCCCTTTAAGAGGTTATAAAACCCCTCATGTTCTGTTAATAGAAAATAAATGAAGTGACTGCAAGTATCCCCAGGACTTTGCAGGTGCTATTCTTTAATGCAAAATTAAAAAATAAAGCTTTTTATACTATGCTTATAAACCACCACTGGAGAACTTCCTGGAATACTTTCCCTTTCTACCTCCCCTCCTCTGTGCCTTGCTTCAATCCATGTTGGGTTTTTTTTTTTTCCCCCTCCTTATATTACCTGAGTGTGAAATCCCACACCTGTGCACTGGCAGAGTTTTAGGGAGCTCTTCATTTCCTCACCTGTTGTGTAAACATGAAGGATAGTAGATTGCTCTCTGACTACTTACTTACAGGTGTTGATTATCAGATTACAAGAAATTGTGCCTGCTGTTAAGGAAGCCCTTTCTTGTGCAAGGGTTGGCATTCACAGCCTCTTTTCTTGGGCTCCCACCCAGAGCTTGATCAGCATCTCAATCTGCATTTCCACACTGCAGTTTGCAAACTCCTCAACACTATAATGCTGATATAAGCACAGTGATCTATATTCACTTCTGGCACCATAAAAATCTTTATTCAGAGAGGATATACAGACCTTCGCAGCTTCTGCTGGTTTTGTTTGTTTGTTTTTCTAGGCTCTGCAGGCCACAGTGGCTAAAATCTTCTTCAGTCACAATTCTTGGTACATCACTCCTTGTGTTCATCCCCAGGTATCTCCTGATCTGATGGCTTTTTGATGGTTCAGCTGCAGCTCCCAAGGAGTTCTCTTATTTCTGATTAATTTGTGCTGATTAATTTTAGCCCTATCATTCCACCCTTCCCCACACATTTGCTCCTTTTTACTACATTTCCCTGTTCATGAAAATCCATTTATATTCCAAAGGAAAAAAGAAAAAAAAATCCCCTTCCTTTCACTTACATTATTGCAAATGCTTTTACAGAATACAGAACTGATACTCCTTGTCAATGAAACCACTGCCTCTGAGCTATAAGATTTATAAAAGCTGTTTGGGGGACACAACCATCCTCTGCCTCAGATACAGCAGTATCTTTCTGTTTCAGCTGCTTGGGTTTTGGGGTAGTTTAGTTTGTTATTATTTATAGCTCCTATTTTTAATATGTTTAGTTTATTTTGTTTTGTTTTTTGTTGTTAAAAAATCTTGAGGTTGCTAAGCCACATTCTCAGCTGGGGTAAACTGTCCTATTTTCATTTAGCTCAGAGAAGTCTGTTGATTTATGCAGTACCTGGTCTAATTTCTGTCTTTAGCAGACTAAGTGCTCTTGCAGTATGAACCTGAGCTTTGGAATTTATGGATGCCTCAAATTAGCTTGGAAACTGCTTATGGTTAGTGCCACATTCTAAGTAACTGTGCTATACACTTTAATTTATCAAGGGTCTGCTACAGTTAACATCTAAAATAGGAAAATCATTGTAAGCCATGGGTGATTGTGCTGATCTGAGCTACATAAATATTATCTTTTGGTGCAAAGTGATGGAATAAGTGAGGGATAATTAACATGAATTACTGAATTATATGACTTTATTGATCCCTATTCCTAAATATGAAACTAAATGTTTGACTGTTGAACTGATAGAGAAAGTGTGTCTTTGCTGAAATAAGTTTACTTTAATCTTGTCTGGTTCTGAGGGAAAAACATGGTAAATCAAGGGAGGTTTTTGTTAGCTGGTTTGTTTTTCTTGTTTGTTTAGTTTTTTGTGGGATTTCTCTTTTCTCTTCCCTTTTCTTCTCTTTTCTTCTCTTTTCTTCTCTTTTCTTCTCTTCTCTTTTCTTCTCTTTTCTTCTCTTTTCTTCTCTTTTCTTCTCTTTTCTTCTCTTTTCTTCTCTTTTCTTCTCTTTTCTTCTCTTCTCTTTTCTTCTCTTTCCTTCTCTTTTCTTTTTTTCTCTTTTCTCTTTTCTCTTTTATTTTTTCTTTTCTTTATTGTCTCTATTCAAGAGTTTGGGAAACAAAGGTAACAGTTCTCCAAAGAGAGTTAGGTGGCACCTTACACTTAGTTTGAAAGTAGGACATTTATTCCAAAATACTATGTAATCTGGCGTTATATTCAACAAATTCTCTTGTAAAAGGGCACAGAGCATAGGTGAGGCTAAAGACTGATAAAAAAGATGCTTCTGAAACTGCATCATAAGCAGATGCACATCATTTTGTCTGAGATGAGGTTTTCTGGGTATCATTTTATTATAAGGTGCCCCTATCACTTTCTCATAATTTGCTTCCATTTTGTTTCTTAAATAAAATCCTTTAGTTTTACAATTTCTTTACTTCTACTCCATGAGGTGCAGAAGACAGAAAAGGTGAAGTTTCCAGGTATAGGCCCTGTTATATAGTAGGGAAAGAAGAAATAGAATTTGAAAGGCACTTTTTCTTTCTTTGATACGATAAATATCTTCCTTCCAGGTTAAAATATAATTGTTTTTCATAGAATCAGAGAATGGTCTGGGTTGGAAAATCACCTTGTTCCAGCAGCCTGCCATGTGCAGGGACACTTCCACTGTCCCAGGGTGCTCCAAGCCCCATCCAACCTGACCTTGGACACTTCCAGGGATCCAGGGGCAGCCCCAGCTGCTCTGGGCACCCTGTGCCAGGGCCTGCCCACCCTCTAAGGGAAGAATTTCTTTATTATATCTGATCTTAGCCTTCTCTCTGTCAGTTTGAAACCATTCCCCCTTGTCCTGTCACTACATGCTCTTGTTAATTGTCTCTCACCTTTTTCACTTGTGTCTTTACCACTACACGACATTTGTTAAAATATTTAAAACAACTGTTAAAATTTTGCTGAAAAAGGTGTCCCTTCTGGATGTTTTCACCTTAGGAAGAGAAAAATTATGTTTAAGACAGGTAATTTTCCTACATTCTTCTGTTGAACCAGTAACGATTCTGTGTATTGAGCATTGCTCTTCAAACCAAAGATTGTTGTATTTACTTATTTAGAGAAACTATACTTTTTTAGAGAAACAATATATATATATTTTTTTTTGCATTACTGCATAGATAGGAATTTTATGTAACTGTTGCTCTGTTGGCAGCGTTGTGTTGGCATCAACACTAAACCATATTGCAGGATATAGTGCGTTAGAGGCATCTGATTCCCATGTTACCAGCAAGGAGACATCTGGTTCATGACTTTTAGCATAGCATGCCTCGTGGTACAGCAACAGCATCCTAAATCAGGCATGACAAAAGCTCGCACTTGGAGACCAAAAAACCCATTTGCAGTATTGCTAATTTCTAACTGTGCGTTAAAACCCAAATGGATTGCATTCCACAATGATAAATGAGTGTAAATCCACACCAGTCTGAAAAGAAATGTCCAATTTGGAGAAATTAAGATTTTATTCACTGGGGAGTTCCTACCTTAGTCATTGAGGCAATGTCTGTCATGGCCTGTATATCAAGAAACCAGGCTCTACTTCAGGAACTTATGCTGTGTGAAATGAAGATTAAAACAAGGCATTGTTCTCCATCACAGAGTTTGGTAATGCTTCCTGTGCAACAGCTCTGAGAAAGCTCCCTGGGTACTGATGGTCTGAACAATCTCTCTCCAACAGTTTGACCTGGTTCCTGTGAAAATACTCTCGAAGCATTTCCACAGAGACTGAGATAAACTGACTCTGACAAGATAAGATCCCTAATGCATCACCCAGTGGGTCCAACTTTAATTTCCTGAATAGGTATCTCTTGCTTGAGGTGTAAAGGTACAGAGAGCTGTTGTTGGAATCACTTTTTCTGATTGCATTATGAGTGATGACTATTACCCCACCAAGGAGCCTCACTGTTTAGATGACCAGCTGAGACACAAGGAAAGGGAGGAAAAAACCCCACATCTGGACCTTTCAGTGTGGGGTACCACATATATGAACAAATCCCCTCTCCAATGTAAAATCCAGCATGATGAAAACTCACCGTGACCCTCAACATGATACACCTCATAAACATAAATGACAAAGTCTATAAAATTAACTGATTACTATAAATTATTGAAGTGGATGTATTTATTGCATACAATTAAACTGCTCTTACTTTATGCTGTAAAGGACTCTTACAGGTTTGCCATGATGGCTAATTAATTTACAGCCCACTTTGCAGATTTATGTTGTGTTGCTTATCAGTGCACAGAGCAAACAAGACCTGCAGAAACAGGAATCATGACACATCTTGTTCTCCATTGCTCCAGGGTCTAATTTTTTTCCCATTATCATGTAGACAGCCAAGGAGAGATGAAAAAACCTTAAAAAAAAAAGAAAAAAAGAAAAAGAAGGTGGTTTGCCTTCAGTCAGGTTTGTTATATCAATATCCAGTAAACATGAATTATGTCTAGATTTAGCCAGGTTGGATGGGGCTTAGAGCAACATGGTATAGTTGGAAATGTCCCTGACCATTGCCAAGAGTTGGATTAGATGACCTTGAAAGATCCCTTCCAACCCAAATCCCTCTATCAGTCTATCACTGTAATTGTTTGAGGCCATGTGACTGGATGCAGGTTGGAGAAACCTCATCAAGTTGAAGATGTCCAGCTGTGGCAGGGATGCTGGGCTAGACAACAAATAAAGGTCCCTTCTGATCCAAACCATTCCATGATTCTAAGAAGGGTGGGAGATGCCCCATCCCTGCAAACATTCAAGGTCAAGTTGGACAGGGCTTTGAGCAATCTGATTTAGTTGGAATTGTCCCTGACCATGGCAGAAATTTGAAATGGATGACTTTCAAGGATCCCTTCCAACACAAACCACTTCAGGATTCTGTGATTTTCTACACAGCAGGAGCCCATTCTGTGTCCCAAATGCTTCTTCTCTGTCACTGACCAATGGTGGAGAAGGCAGAGCATGGAGGGATGGGATGGGACTGGCAGGATTCCCCTATTTCACATGGCTGGATCTTCTCCAGCACTTCAGGCGAGCCTCAGCTTGGCCTGGGGCACAGGGACTGCAGGTGTCAGCTGCAGATCCCAGCTCCCACTATGTCCTCTTCTGCTGACCTCTCCTGCTGTGTCCTTTTGGGCAGCGGATGGAGATCCCGAATGGTTCCTCCATCCAAAGGATCTCTGTGACCAACAGAAGAGCAAAGTTGTGCTCCAAGGCCAAGCATTGGATCAGGGCCAGGTGCTGGCAGCCAGCAGTCAGGAGGAAGAGAAGGAGGAGGAGAGTTAGTGGAGAAAAGACTTGCTGAAACTGAAATGACAAAGACAGCAGGAAGCCAAGCCCATCCTGGACATTCCAACCTCCTGCCACAGTATCAGCATTTGTGCCTGAGGCCAGACTGCCTGTCAGAGCAGAGCTAAGGGTAGGCAAATGAATCTGTGGAGGAGGAGAAAGCAGAGAAAGAGGAGGAGATTTGATAGAGAAGACCCTTTCTGGAATCCTAAAGTGGTGGAAGCCAAGCCCACCCATTCTCTGAAACCCTTGACTGTCCAACTTTTTGCAGTATTATCAGTATCAAACTCAGAGGCCAGCCTGCTCAAGGAGATGACCCACAAGGTGCTGTGCTGGCTGAGATCAAGACCAAGATGGCCAAAATCAGTGAAACTGTGGGCTGGCAATTCCTGGATGGTGCTTGAACCAGCCCTGACTGCATGGACCTCTAAAGCCACCTGCCTGAGGAGCCTGTTAATTAACATCTCTGGTCTGATGAGCAAGGGGACATTCTGAAGACCATCCTAGTGCTCCCTCAGCTGGAGGGGCCCTGGCTGGAACAAGAGGAATAAAGCCAAGAGGATGGTGCCAGGCTCTGTTCCGTGCTGCCAGGGACAGGGTGGGGAGCAGTGGCCATAAAATAAACCACACCAAGCTCCAGCCCAGCAGGAGGAAGAGCTTGTGTCCATGGAGGGGCAGAGGCCTGGAACAGCTGCCCAGGGAGGCTGTGGAGTCTTCTCTGCTGGAAACTTTCCAAACCCACCTGGCTGGGTTCCCGTGCTCCCTGCTCTGGGTGACCTTGTCCAATGCCACCACTGCCTTGGGCAGCCTGGTCCAGCAATTATAATAAAGTCTTTAAAGTCCATTGACTATAAATGGTATCTCATTGCAGATGAAAACACATTTTCTTTTATCCTTCTCCTCTAGCATCACCACAAATAACACACTTTTGCATCTTCTACAACCATCCAGGGGGAAATGGCTGCCTGGAGGATGTTGATTAAGGCAGCAACATCTACAATGAATGGTATTTGCATTGAAATTTCTACAGTTCATGATCAAATAATCTCCTGTTTGCTTGTTTTAATTTGCCAGGCTGGGACATCCTGCATAGAGTGAATTTGTCTTTTTTTGGGTTGCCATCATCATCATCATCATCTAATGTTGTGGAACACCAGCAATAGAGAACACCATTTAAACTAAAAGTAAAGGTTTAGACTCAATATAAGGAGAATATTTCATACAATGTGGCTGGAGAGGCCCTGGCACAGGGTGCCCAGAGCAGCTGGGGCTGCCCCTGGATCCCTGGAGTGTCCAAGGCCAGGCTGGACATTGGGGCTGGGAGCAGCCTGGGGTAGTGGACAATGTCCCTGCCCATGGCAGGGGTGGCACTGGGTGAGCTTTGAGGTTCCTTCCAACACAAACCTTTCTGTCATTCTCTGATTCTACACTCTGAACAGGCTGCCCATCACAGCAGGAATGTGTACATCCTTTTTAGGACACATTCAGAGTTTACGAGGGATGAGAAACTAGCCATTTAAAAAAATTATAGTTCTATGTCATTGCCTTAGTGTTTTTACACAGTAGACAAAGTAAATTGAAATTTCTTTCAGCATTCCTACCAGCAAAATGACTCCTCATATTTTACTATAGTTACCAATGGAAGTATTGGCTAACCTATTCTTTATTAAAATGTTCATTTTCCTTGTACTGCAATGCCCCTGGCCTTGGCATATTTCTTGTGAGCTGCTGCTGGAAAATTCTCTGTGCTTGGCAGAAATCAAGAATTTATGATGTGCCTCTAAGCAGCACTGAAGCAAACAGCAAAAGCTGTTATCCTTAGTGCACTTTTGCAAGGCTGTCTGCTAAAATGTGAGTTTGATCTGAAATTCCTGTTTGTATTTCAATATTATTTTGATCTTTTACTGGGAAAAAATGAAAAAGGAAGGAAGGAAGGAAGGAAGGAAGGAAGGAAGGAAGGAAGGAAGGAAGGAAGGAAGGAAGGAAGGAAGGAAGGAAGGAAGGAAGGAAGGAAGGAAGGAAGGAAGGAAGGAAGGAAGGAAGGAAGGAAGGAAGGAAGGAAGGAAGGAAGGAAGGGAAAGAAAGAAAGAAAGAAAGAAAGAAAGAAAGAAAAAGAAAGAGAAAGAGAAAAAGAAAGAGAAAGAGAAAGAGAAAGAGAAAGAAAAAGAGAAAAAAAAAGAAAAGAAAAAGAAAGAAAAGAGAGAAGTAAAGGAAGAGAGAAAGGAAGAAAGTAAAGAAAGAAAAGAAACAGCAGAAGCAAAAATCCACAGACCAGCATAGTATTCAGGAGTGGAATGATCCCACAATGCACATATCAAATGTTTCTTATCTGAGAGGTGTTTTAAAATAAGTAGAAAACAAGGATGAATTGCCCTTGGCTTTTTTAAGGCAGGCTGTGATGTGTAGCATAAGCCTGGGCTTCCATTATTATGCTGACTTTGGATAAGATCAGGACCTATGTCGCCAAAGCTGTGACAGCCTTGGTTCTGGGAAAAATGTGTACAGCTGAAGTCACTGTTGCAGACACACAGTGCAGGTAAACACCCATGGGGTGTCTGCTAAATAATTCTGCATATGAGCCCACAAGAGTGACTTCCCTGGGAACAGCTTTATTGTGAGTGCATTTTTCAATGACAGAAAGTTTGCATCCTAGAAATAATTCAACTTTTTTTTGCTGACTCACCTTATCCTGCTGGCTGCAAGTGGAAGGTGGTGTTTTGGAGGTGGGATTTAAAAGGTGAAGTTTCTGGTTAGTAAAATGAAGTGGTCCCTGCCACACACTGGAAAAGACTGTAGATCAAATTCCTTGTCTTAGTTTATTACAGCTGGAGATACTGTGCTTTTTCTATGGGAAAATTCTCCATAATGCCAGCTGAAGTGTTTTTCTCCCAAAGTGCCTTGAGATGGTATCACACTACCACAGTTTTACGAAATACTGCAAGGTAGATGAGCAACCTGGTCCAGTAGAAGTTGTCCCTGGCCATGGCAGGGGGTGGAACTGGATGAGTTTTAAGGTCCTTTGCAACCCAAACAATTCTATGACTCCATGAAACGTGTTTGCTGTTCCTGGGCCTGATCCTTCTTGCACACATGATCATAAAATAAGTTAATAAGTTTAACCAACAAGTGGTCAGTAATCTCACATGACAGAATTAACTGAGTCCCAGGCTGTATTTTTAAAGCAATCCACACTTACCTCATTAATGCTGAAAGCTTTTCTTAAGAGAGGCACTTTCAGTTACTGGGGGAGTAGTGGTATTAAAAAATAAAAATAAAAAACCAATTCAACAAAAAGGTTATTTTCAAATCGAGGTCATTGAAATGAATTTAAAACCTCCCATTTAATTTAGTGGGGTTTGGCTCACAGTATTAAATTTTGGTGGTGGTGGGTTTGTTATTTTTTGTTGGTGTGGGTTTTTTTGTGGGTTTTTTTTTTTTTTTTTTTTTTTTTTTTCACAGAGAATCAAGTCCAAAGTTTTTCTGGAGGCTTGGAATACTAAACAATTTGTTCCAGCACTTAAAGCAGTTCACTGACTGCCTAAATTACTTTTTAATGCTTCGGTATAGCTCTGAAAATAGGTTGGCTGATTTATCAGTAAATGCACCTTTGTTGACAGCTGTTGTCCTTTATGCACTACTATTTTTTATAATGGTTTTCCTCCTTCTAGATGATTATATGTCACAGTACCCTAGCTTTGGTAGCATATGTCCTGATATAAAATAAACTATGTTCTGGGGAAAATATATAATTTTCCAGTGACTAATTCTGACCTGCAAAACTGGCTTCAGTGAGCATCCCTGTCTTGGTGACCAGG
Source organism: Coloeus monedula (assembly GCF_965178545.1). NCBI lineage: Eukaryota > Metazoa > Chordata > Aves > Passeriformes > Corvidae > Coloeus > Coloeus monedula. Next base: position 2,708,402 of record NC_138822.1, on the reverse strand, counting down.
ACATGGAAATAACCTCAACAAATGGGGGCAGTATATATATATTTTTTCCAAACAAATGGAAACATAAAGGCAAAGTTCTTAGGAGCATATACTAATGAAAATACAGGCCGTTTTTTGAAACTCCTGGTAGTCAAATTCTTAGAGGAATCTGCTGCAACAGTGGCATGATGATTTGTGAGTCACTTATTTTTCCTTGCTTGTTTTTGAAAAATTCCTCTTCAGAATCCTTAATAATCCTCCTCCCTTCTTTTTTTCTACCTCTCTTTTGCAACCATTCTGTTGAACAGCAGCTAGAGTTTGATTTCTAACGAGATCATTTGCCATGATTTGTAGCTTGTTTTTTCTTAAGCCAGAACCTCTCACATTGACTCATGCTGGGTATTATTCGATTGTTTAAATAGCCATATTGAATTCAACTAGAATACTGAAGGACAATGTTTCTACTCAATGAAAAAGCCAAGATTAGCAGAAACCATCCCTGTTTAAATTCCTTCTGTGAAACGTTACAAAATTGAGGCGCAAAAAGGAAGCTAGAACCCATTCAGAGAATTTCTTGATATCTGATATCTTAATTCCCATCATTTCCAAGCATTAAATACCATGAGATGAGGTGTGCACATTAAAAAATTGGCCCACAGATTTTTTCTGCCTATGGTGAAATTTATTTTTCTTATCTCATCTCAATCAATCAAACAACTCAGTCTTGTACATGATATTATCTCTTACCTCTCTTCACAGCAGAACCCTGCAAGTTAGACTTTCTTTTTTGTATGCATTTAACTGTCTTCACTGAAGAAATAATGTCACCCTTATCTGTGTTTTAGCTGGAACAAGTATTAAGGTATACGTGTTTATTTTAGTTTACTGTTTTGCTTTTCTTTTTCAACCATTTACCACCTAATGTCGGCAAAATATAAGGAATAAAAGGTTGTCCTGTGAAAACGTTTTCAATTTAAACCACTGTGTACCTGGCATAGGAGAAGAAATAAACAATAGATATGAGTGGGAAGAGGGTCAATTCTCTTATTCAATTTTTAAGCTACTCTGAAAGGAAAATTTCTGCATTTCTTAAAACATTCAGTGTTCCAAAGACTTAGTGCGCTATAATAATTGTTAAAACCCAGGTGGATAAGATTTTGAGGACATTTTTGCAAATAAAATGCATTCTTAATGCATTTTTTTCAGTTCAAGTCTGACATAAGAACTCAGTATATTGATCCAAAAGCCTCTTTCAAGAGAAATAAATGGCAAGTAAACATGACACGCATACCTGCTGCCAACAGCCTTAAACAAATAACAGTAAGCTTCATATTAAAGCAGGGTAATTTAGATAGATATTAGGAAAAGGTGCTTTATTCAGAGAGTGGTAAAGCCCTGGCACAGTTTTCCGGAGAAGTTGTGGCTGCCCCTGGGTCCCTGGAAGTGTCCAAGGTCAGGTTGGACGAGGAGCACCCTGGGGTAGTGGGAGGTGTCTCTGCCCATGTCAAGGGGAAGGACTGGATGAGATTTTAGGTCCTTTCCAACACAGTTCTGTGATCATGATCCTGTGATTCTACAGTAATCAAAGCTGGTGCTAACTACACTAAAAAAAAATCCCCAAAAACAAGTGTTTTCTAAAAACAAGTCAGAGGGATTTAAAAGAGTAAAAGTTACTGATGTTTTGCACTTTAAATCCTAAAAGGCATCGAGCTGCTGTGCTCATTGTGATGATTTCCCTTTTGTGCAGTGAAGGCTGAATGAACAGATGTATCAGGCCAGATCAAAGACCAGTCTACTACAGCATCAATATCCTGTTTCCTCTCATGTTCTCTGTTGGATATTTGGAGAAAAAGCAGGTATTATTTTTCAGTTTATAACCAAACTCCATATGTAGGGTCTGCTTCTTGCAACATTTAGCCACCTGTGGTACCTGCAGAGATGGTTTCAGAGGTGAATTGTTAATTAGATCCCAGAAGATCACCAGTGGTTTTTCAGGTCTTAAATTAGTACGGTAAGCTGCTGCTGACTTGCTGCCTGCAGTGGAGATGGGATAGGAGAAGGTCTGGTTTACAAAACAAGAATAAATTCTGTGGGATGCTGGCAGCAGCAAAGGCTGGATGAGCAGATGGGATTTCCTGTGCTGCCTGCCGAGGGTGAACACCCATCCTACTCCTGCTCCCCAGGCACAGGGACATAATTTCATCCCACCTTCCTTTGCAGCTCCTTTGGGGTCCATTCTCTGCTGACCTTCTGTGTGACAGTTCTTTGAGCTGAAAAAAATGTTTAATATTTAGCAAGGTATTCCCTTCCAAACCAGAATTACCTATTTATTTCTTTATATTTGTCTTTGTTTATAAGTGAAACCACATAATCCAACTTAATTTCTCACTGCCAAAGTTATTTCTAATCCTCTCACCTGCACTGCAGGATAGGATGTAGAATTCAATTTATACCCTGTTCACTATTTCAGTACATTAAAGCTGAGTATCAAAAGATACCATTACTTTCTGTATGAGTCCACAGAACTTTAATCTTCTATTTATTTCTTCTTTTTACTCCACCTATTCTACAGTTTCCTAATGTAAAACACATTAATAAAACTGCCCTTCGAAAAGTTCTTATCTTTCAATTCAATAGGCATTGGAAAAAGATATTTGGAATTATTATTTCTAAAAATACTTGGCATAATAATAATAATTTCAAGAATGTTTAAGGCTCAGTGTATGATTTACTCTCTTTTATTTAAGCTTTCACAAATTTCAGACGAACTTTAGACTGAGAAACACTCTGAGCTACAATATAAATATGGAATAAAAGGTAAAGTTTTACCTTCAGAGTATTTTAATAAAGTGACATTGAACTATACTGAAGAAGTAATATTACGAAAAAACAAAAAAAGAAAATTTTTCTAATTGAGAAGCTTGTTTTTACATTTAACCAGTACCCCCAAATGGTAGCATTCCATATCCATTACATGAAATACAAAATAAGATTCATAGCCATAAGTTGAAAGTAATTTGCAGGACCAGATTTTCATGTTAGTGTTTTCAGAAAACAACCATTCTTTTAAAATTGAGCAGTATTGTAACATATCATTTTGATTTTAATTAAATTTTAGCATATACTGCTTTATTTCCTTGCATTTATTTTTGCTATCAGTTGATTTGAGGCAGTTTTTTGAATTATTATTATTTTCCCTGGCATGATTTTGTTATTAAAAAATTATAATACTATGTACTGGAAAAAACCCATTTGTAAATGAAAATGGCTTTCTACTTATAGTCTCTGTGATAGCTTCCTTTAGTAAATATTGCAGTATCAAATACTGAAATGGGTAATCACTTATAGAATCAGTGTTTAATATGTGTTTTTCATACAAGAGAATTTGTCACAGTAAGATCTTTGGTTGTCTAAACACATTATACACAGAGTTTTCTGAATTTCCTCTGGAGGAAACAAACATTCTGCCATAGGGGGAAAAAAGGAGGCTCAGTTATGTGCAGGATAAAATGAATCTTTGTGTTTAAACCAGATAATTTTGAATGTATGCAAGTTAAATAATGAATATGCAATGCAGAAATACCCTGATGAAAGGCTGAAACTGCCTCTTACTTCTATGTTAGACCAAAATATTTTTACATATAGTGCAATTCTAATTCTTGCCCCCAAAAAGAGATCACACAAATATGTGTAACTATGCAGTCTACTGGGTAGCAAAATGTTGTTAAGAATCAACACAGATTTCAGTCTGCACAACAATTTGGGGCAGCGCCAGCTCTGTTAATGGCCAGGTAATTTTATTTCTTCAAATACAATGCAGCAATGTGTTTTTACAGAATCAAAACTTCCCTGATTACAGCTAGCATGGTTCTCAAGGCAGGCTGCAAATGCCATGCAATTATACTCTGAGGCACCATTTCTGCCTCTCGTGCCAGCTCTTCTGGGGGCTCAATCATCCAAACATCTCCTCCAAGCTCCAACAGAGACAGGTAACTCATTTCATCCCTAGATTCCAAGGGTCACCAAGCCAGGAAAGACACAGCACCAACAACCTGTGGTGTATCTTCTAATTGAAAACCTGAGAAAAAACTTTAGCTTGGATGTCCACCTGCCGTCCATTAACACTGCATTACTGGAATATAAAAAGTAAAACTACAAAAAAATTCCCCTCCTATAAATATCTGCTTGATTCAGTGGAAAGTGACTGCTGCCATTTGTTCCCCTCGAGTGCATAAAAATTGCTGCCTGTTAGCTCTTTGGTTCCTGCAATTTCTAGAAAGTTTTGAAGGCTTTTCTCTAGTATGAAAGTCTCTTGTATGATGGATTATTTTCAGTCAGATAGTCCAGAGATTCAAATTTAAACCGATCGGTGTGCTTATTGCTTGACTCCAAAGATGAAATGAAAACTGAGCTGAGATTAGGCTCACCACTCTGTACTCGAACTTCGTTTCCAATGAAGGGCTGAAAATAGTTATTATTGTTCCACCAGCCTGAAATGCTGGATGGGTGCTTATCAAGTTCTGTAATAAAGTACACAATTCTCCTTTTTCCCCCCTTATCTCTCCCCATAATGACATACAGTTCATTTTGTTGCAGTTTATTGGCAGGCATTGTAGATTTGACCAACGAAATCAATACCTAGTGCTGGATCCTGCACATTCACTGGGCAATTTGGAGACTTGCAGGAGTTTTATGTTAAGAATTTGCAGAGGAGATACAGTGCCCTGGTAACTAGAAACAAATCTTAGACCTTAAGCTTATCCCAACTGTAGGCAGGAGGAACCGGACAGACACATTAATAATGTCTACTAAACCATTCTGGACCTGAAAAGTGCACATATATCGCTGCCCTATCTCTAAATTCTCTTTTTCTGTCTGTCTCTAGGCTTGACATAACAATTTTTATTTCTTCTTCAGGGAAAAATGCACTTAAATTGCTGTTTCTTCTGTGTTCCAGACTCCTTAGGTCAATGTTCACAGCATTTTAAAAGCGAGAGTTTTACTCTTATAACTTTTGAACTGCCACAATGATTTGTTAGGTGTTTGGCAAAAAAAGAAGCAATGGGTGAAAACAAAAAATATTTAGATTTTTATTTAAATTTTTTAGGTGAAAAAAATTCTATTCTTTTATCCTCTAGGCTAAAAGCAATTTAATAGATTGTTATCATTGGCATTCACATTTAGTTTTCAAAATTGTTATGAAATATATGCAAGCATGTCAGGGAAGTAACATAGAGATTCCTATGATTTGTTAAAAATCCTGAAACTTTTTAAAGTAGAAAATACTTGTGTGTGAGAAGATACCTGTAAAGAAAATAAGGCAGAGCAAACAGTCGGGCAAGCACCATGAACTCAGCTCATCTAGACAGAGAAACTAACAACAAACCAAAGGCAATGACCACAAAAGTCAAGGGTCACCATGAGAAACTTGTTTAGATTCTAGTTTAGGGTCCAACCTTAGTGAAAAACAGATGGAGGGTGGGAAAATCACAAATCCCTGATTTCAGTAAGGACTATGTTATCAATCTGGAATGCATTATACAGCAGATTTCTTTTTCCATGTTCTTCATCAAAAATTACCAGAAATATGGCCGAATTTATCCCACAGGAATTATTTTCTCAGAGGGGCTGACTGAATTTCAGTGACAATAAAGTCAGTATCTCTAAATTTTTAATTTTTGTTCTGTTTATTTTGTTTCCTTGTGAGGAAAAGCAAGTCCTAAACCTCAATATTTATATTTGGTACCTCACTACAGATGTTGATGTTAAGCAGTCTCTCACTTCATGGAATTTATATAGCAAAAGCAACCCATCTTGCCTTAAAATTTGCTTCTGTCACATGTCACATTCCTAATTCTGTATTAGAAAATGTAAGGAAAAATAAAACTGACAAAGCTACTAACTATACGATAAACTTTTTTCTGGTGAGGTCTGAGTCTTTATTGAATTTGATCTTGCCAATGTTTGCAAACGTTCTCTCTGAGAAAGAAAAAAGCAGCAGAAGAAACTGGCATGAAAACAAACAAAAAAAGAGCAACAGAAAACCCCACAACCCATACATACTCACACAAGTTTGTAATGGAAAATCCTAACCATCCTTAACTATAGATACATTATTGTATTAAGACATTTTACTTTTCTACTGCCTTTTTTTCCCCCCACAAAATGTATAACAGAAGTACATTAATCTATATGGTGTTCAGGTTTATTGCTAAAAGTTTTATTGCTGCAATTTTGTCATGCATTTTTAACATTTTGTAGTGGTTTGGTTCAAAATATCCATTACTTACTTATTTTCCTTCTGTGAAATAAAAGTTAGGAGAAAACAAAGCAGGCACAAAACTTAAAAGAATATAAAGAAGTTTATTAACAGACCTAAAAGAAGGAAAAAAAGTCACACTAAACCTTCAGAACACTTCTCTTCCCCCCACCTTTCTCCCTTCTCCCACTGACAATGTAAAAAGACAACCCTTGAGATTTTCAGTCAGTTTACCACTTCTCTAGTCACTTTTTCAGGTCACTTAGGGAGAGAGAGGATTCTCTCTTGCTCATGCTATGGAGACATCTCCACAAGAAACAGTTCTCTCATGGCTTCAATGTCACAGCGAGACAGCCCCTGGGTTGGATCTCTGCTCGCATGTGGGAGTCCCTTCCCTCGACTTACAGCTTTCCCCACAACTGCTTTCGAGGGTCCAATCTTGAGCTATTGGGGTACCATTTTAAGGATGAGCTGTTCAGAAACAAAGGTTCTCTTCATCTATCTCTGAGATCATCTTCATCTCTGGAAACAGAGGTCTTCCTCTTCCCTGGGAGCAAGGGTCTTGATCACTTTCATCTCTCTCTGTTCAAGCTTCTCACCAGATCACAGCTACTTCAACATTTGCTTGTTTCAGCACAGGTACTTTTGCTCACAATTGCAGTTTGAATGCTTCACTCCCCATGCTCTCATGAAATTACAGCGGGTACTCTGATATATCATAATCCATCACCAGAGCTTTACAACAGAATTTCAGCTTCTAGGTTGGAAGCATCTCTTCTTTCTCCTCTCTCAGGGTTTCAGCTCTTCCTTCTTCATTGACTTTGGTGTTTCTATGGTGTTTTCTTTACGTGCCTTTACCTTGCCTCTTCCTCTGACCTGGGAGAGGATTGATGTCTGTAGCTTTCATCTGCTCTGGAGGAATCTTACAGCACTAAGAGAGTTCTCACCCAGGCCTTGCAGCTGGAATTCGCCTTTTGCTGTTGGTCACTGAATTTCTGCCGGGCAGGGGCCGGAGGTCGTTTCGGTGCAGCATTTCATTTCAGTGGCCGCATTGGGAGGGAGCCTGGCCAAGCCGAGCCGAGCCACGGGCCCACCTGCACGGAGCAGGGCTGTGGATGGAGCAGGGCTGTGGATGGAGCAGGGCCGTGGATGGAGCAGGGCTGTGGATGGAGCAGGGCTGTGGCAGAGCAGGGCTGTGGCAGAGCAGGGCTGTGGATGGAGCAGGGCTGTGGATGGAGCAGGGCTGTGGATGGAGCAGGGCCGTGGATGGAGCAGGGCTGTGGATGGAGCAGGGCCGTGGATGGAGCAGGGCTGTGGATGGAGCAGGGCCGTGGATGGAGCAGGGCTGGGGTGGAGCAGGGCCGTGGATGGAGCAGGGCTGTGGATGGAGCAGGGCTGGGGTGGAGCAGGGCTGTGGCAGAGCAGGGCTGTGGATGGAGCAGGGCTGTGGATGGAGCAGGGCTGTGGATGGAGCAGGGCTGTGGATGGAGCAGGGCTGTGGATGGAGCAGGGCCGTGGATGGAGCAGGGCTGTGGATGGAGCAGGGCCGTGGATGGAGCAGGGCTGTGGATGGAGCAGGGCCGTGGATGGAGCAGGGCTGTGGCAGAGCAGGGCCGTGGATGGAGCAGGGCTGTGGATGGAGCAGGGCTGTGGATGGAGCAGGGCTGTGGATGGAGCAGGGCTGTGGATGGAGCAGGGCTGTGGATGGAGCAGGGCCGTGGATGGAGCAGGGCTGTGGATGGAGCAGGGCCGTGGATGGAGCAGGGCTGTGGATGGAGCAGGGCCGTGGATGGAGCAGGGCTGTGGCAGAGCAGGGCTGTGGATGGAGCAGGGCTGTGGATGGAGCAGGGCTGTGGCAGAGCAGGGCCGTGGATGGAGCAGGGCTGTGGATGGAGCAGGGCTGTGGATGGAGCAGGGCTGTGGATGGAGCAGGGCTGTGGATGGAGCAGGGCTGTGGATGGAGCAGGGCCGTGGATGGAGCAGGGCTGTAGATGGAGCAGGGCTGTGGCAGAGCAGGGCTGGGGTGGAGCAGGGCTGTGGCAGAGCAGGGCTGGGGTGGAGCAGGGCTGTGGATGGAGCAGGGCCGTGGATGGAGCAGGGCTGGGGTGGAGCAGGGCTGTGGATGGAGCAGGGCTGTGGATGGAGCAGGGCTGTGGATGGAGCAGGGCTGTGGATGGAGCAGGGCCGTGGATGGAGCAGGGCTGGGGTGGAGCAGGGCCGTGGATGGAGCAGGGCCGTGGATGGAGCAGGGCCGTGGATGGAGCAGGGCTGTGGATGGAGCAGGGCTGTGGCAGAGCAGGGCTGTGGATGGAGCAGGGCTGTGGATGGAGCAGGGCTGTGGATGGAGCAGGGCTGTGGATGGAGCAGGGCTGTGGATGGAGCAGGGCCGTGGATGGAGCAGGGCCGTGGATGGAGCAGGGCTGTGGCAGAGCAGGGCTGTGGATGGAGCAGGGCCGTGGATGGAGCAGGGCTGTGGATGGAGCAGGGCTGTGGCAGAGCAGGGCTGTGGCAGAGCAGGGCCGTGGATGGAGCAGGGCTGTGGATGGAGCAGGGCTGTGGCAGAGCAGGGCTGTGGCAGAGCAGGGCTGTGGATGGAGCAGGGCTGTGGCAGAGCAGGGCTGGGGTGGAGCAGGGCCGTGGCAGAGCAGGGCTGTGGATGGAGCAGGGCTGTGGATGGAGCAGGGCTCTGGATGGAGCAGGGCCGTGGATGGAGCAGGGCTGTGGCAGAGCAGGGCTGTGGATGGAGCAGGGCTGTGGATGGAGCAGGGCTGTGGATGGAGCAGGGCTGTGGCAGAGCAGGGCTGTGGATGGAGCAGGGCTGTGGCAGAGCAGGGCTGTGGATGGAGCAGGGCTGTGGCAGAGCAGGGCTGTGGCAGAGCAGGGCTGTGGATGGAGCAGGGCCGTGGATGGAGCAGGGCTGTGGATGGAGCAGGGCCGTGGATGGAGCAGGGCTGTGGATGGAGCAGGGCTGTGGATGGAGCAGGGCTGTGGCAGAGCAGGGCTGTGGATGGAGCAGGGCTGTGGATGGAGCAGGGCTGGGGTGGAGCAGGGCTGTGGCAGAGCAGGGCCCCATGGCTCTGGGGTGGCTGTCTCCCAGCCGGCCCGGCCCGCACTGAGGGGCTGCACCAGGTGTCCAGCAAAGCAGAAGTGGCTCAGATTTTATCCAAGCCACGCTGCGGCCGACCCAGCCAGGCCTGGCCAAGCAGGGCCCAGCTCGGCCCCACTGGGCCGCACCAGGGGCCCTCAGTTACCTGTCCAAAAGCCAGCAACAAGAGAGCTTTCCCAGGGTTGGTTTGTTCTGAAATGTGGATCACAGAGGCGTGTCAAGGTTCTTAAGTGGCTTAACAAAGTTGCCAATATTCAAATTAGCCAGTTGATTGGTTGTATTGGGTCTAGAGGAAGCTGTAAGCACCTCTTTGCAAAAGAATCACTTCCATGGCTGAAGCCCTCTTTACTAAAAACCCAAACTGTGCTAAACAATGACACAGTTATAGTTGAAATATGGGACACTTTCTTTTCTAGATAATGCAAAGGGTTTTTTTGGTAAGGGTTTAACTTTTTGCTCTGAGCATATATATATCTCTCTCACAGTTTTTCTACCAAAGAGACAAAATATTACCAAACTAAAAAAGCACAGCACTGCAAAACAGTGACACATGGGAAAGCAAAGATTCTGATCAGCTGAAATGTGATGGCTTCAAGAGAACTGGAATTAGAAAAGGCATTTCCTGTGACAGCAGGGACATATATAAAAATAAGAATAATCATCAAAAACTTGCTTTAAAGTTCTGAGTTGGTTTATATTTAGAAGCTTTAGAAGAAGGTATTCACATGAGGGGACTCTGACTTGGAAAATCTTGTTTTCATTTAAGCCTGATTGAATGGATTTAATGACTGATAAAGCCACCTTTTCTTTCTCTATGTGCAGGTTTTCAGAATTAAAAAGTGAGAATGAGGTGTGGGCTTTTCTTGTGTTTCTGATGTGCTCATAATTTTACTTGGGAGTCAAATTTGTAAAGCTCTGGTTTTATAACAGCTACTTTTTACATAGATAAATGAGAGAAAACAAACAAAAAACTCCAAAAAGCCAAACTGATTTTTGAGCCAAAGTTGCTTTCTCAGATGCCTGAAGGTCCACATTTTGATTCTCCCCATGGACAAAGAGCCCAAAGTGGTGAGCTCTGTCCAGGAGTTGTAAGCTTTATTCTGTGATCGAATCACTCTAAAATTATTTGCAAAGCAACCAGGCAGCTACAAGTTAGTGCTTCTGTTCAATGGGAAGTGACTCTAAAAACCATATGTATCCATTTTCCACAGGAGTTTACTGGCAAAAATACAGCAGGAAAAATAAAAAAGAACACTTAGCATAAATCAATTCCCTAAAAAGATTGAACTAAGTGAGGTCATATTTGGCAACTGTCTTTTGTCTTTTTTTAAAGTAATATTAAACAATTTAACTAAAACTATAATGCATTTTTTTCTGTTGTGCCCAGATGAACAGTGATCCTCACTCTCTAAAGATTGCCAAAATTCCAGGGTGATATGCAGAAGACTCAGAACCAAACAAATTAAAAAAAACCTTCCACTGTCTGTGCTAGACTCAAACTGCCCAGGGCCTCTTCTAGGATTAAACAGAAATTGTCATTACTCTTGAACACAGAATTTACAGAGATTGTGAAGCTTTACCAAAAACCTTCCCTCTGAATGTTAACCTGCTTCCTGCAATCTATTTGTTTAAACTTCACAGAGGGTACAGAATTTATCTTTAAGTAAATAAACCAATGACTGCTGACCACATATCATAATAGAGTTTTCCACTTTAAAGTGAACAGTAATGTGAAAAATAATCAGTTATTGAGAAAGTACAGACTTTATTTTTAAAAGAATTCTTGAAAAATGATTTCGCAATTTTATTCTCCTGTCTTCTGACAACCGATCTGAGGTAAAAAAGATAAAAATAAAGAAAGCAAATTTGAAATGCAAAAGAGAGGCCCATTCAATTTTCACATGGATAAGACTTCTCTCAACTCAGTGTTGTTACAGGAAAACAAAGACACAAAGTGTGGGTCAAGCCTCCATTAGGTGATGGGTGCTGTTCATGTATGGAAGTAAATAAAAAATCTCCCATCTTTTTCTTTTTTTTTTTGGTGCCTTGGTTCCTTTTGGTCCCTGGGTTTTTATAATTGTTGAATGTTTCATGAATGAAAAATGTTTTTTTCATCTCCTTATACTCTGAATAAGCAGTTATACATCTGCCATGTGTTTGACAAGTATTTGCTCCTAAATATTACACTTCACTGAAGTAAGGAGTCCATACCCAATCCTTTACTGTGGGTTCATGTAATTTTAATTTTTTTCTTTAATTACTTTGGAAACTCAACAGTTCCGTATGAGTACTTCAAAATGAAAAATTGCTTTTATGTTTTTTATCACTAAGACTTAGGCAACTTGAGAGATCAAATGAGTCATAGTCCTGAATTCACTAAAGGCTTTTCATTTCTTTCTTCTTTTACCAGAGCAAGTAATGGAAATTTATGTCTGTTTAGCTGATGAAAAATACATTTGAAAAGAGTAAATACTCATCGAAGCAATATGATTAAATGCATATAACAATTTACAATAAGTCATGCCGATTGAGGTCTAACATTACAAAGTAATGCTTCCCAACTTGCTCAAAAACTTTCTTTACAGTTAATTCTTGTCTATCCTTTCTGTATAAGCCTCCATTATTTTTGATCAGTAACCATACAGACACTGCTTCTTATGCAAAACTTTGTATTCAGTGAATTTTTATATCATGTATTCACTGCTATTTACTTATTAGATTTCCTGTTTTGTGTTGTTTTCATTAGAAAACCCCCAGCTTTTGGTGTTCTGCTTGACAGACTGCCCAGACACACATGGGAGACATTTCAAAGACCGCTCTTGTATTTTGTACCCATTTAAGTACTGAGACAGAATCCCCAGTAGTTCAGTTCAACAAAAGGGGTCTCTACCATTAGGTTTGAGGGACGTGTTTAGAGAAAGATGCATCCATTGCAGTTCTGCACAGTTTCAAATTGGCAATTTTTGTTGGGAGAGCCACATGGGTCATCTTCAGTGTGGGCTTAATTTCCCCAAAGCCCTTTGCTGGATCAGCCCTGCAACACTGACATGGGAGCTTTCACAATACACGTAATGTGTTGATGATTTATTTTAGGTAAGCTATAAAGTAATGTAATTTCCCATTACAGAAAGATTCTTCTATTTCATTTATGTGAATTCAGAAGAGGGAAATGGCACTTGAGAGGTCTCAGCCTCAAAGCCTGGGCTGAGAATGCTCTAATTCTGGTGTTTCAGACCTAAGTAAGAATGTACATCCCTGAGAAATTTCTCTGTCTCTTTTTAGCTCTATCAATTAATAATAATAAAAAAAAAAAATCAAAAAACCAAAAAACAAACAAAAAAAAACCCCACCACAAAAAACCCCCAAAATAATTAACTTGTCTTATTCTATTCTTTTAGACCATTGTGTCTGCACTGGTTATACGCAGCACTCTGAGTCAGAGAATCACAAATAACATTTCAAGACCCTTTTTTAGTTTCCAGTTATGAAATAACGAAGTGCAGTTACATCCACTATAAACAATGCTGTCAGTGAAGCAGGGACTCAAAGAGACCAGGTAAAATACAGCTTCCCATGAAGACAAAATGCTTTAAAAATATCTATTTATTGTCTAAAAGGGTAGAAATATTTTACACAAACTCAGCTGTCTTGCCATCATGTGAGTACAAGTGCATGCTGGAGAGAAAAAAAATATATCTGCAGCAGAGTCAGAAAAAGGAAGTGCAAAATAGGCTTGTTCTTACCCTTCTGGATTGTGCCTATTGTGTAGTCACACAGTGTCCACTAAATATTCTGCAAATTTTGTATGGTCACCAGAGTTTTGGGTTGGGTAGTGGCAACAACTGCTCCCAGCTTTAAGCAAAATCATCAAACTTCTAGAAACCGATTTTTTTTTTTTTTCCCCACTGTTAATTTTGTGGTTTCTCATTTGTTTGCCAAGGCCATATTTTCCCATTTAAATTGCAGCTCTTTGCATTTGTACTTTTAATTATGAGGCTGAGACAGAGAAGCTCTTGTTGAACAGGTGCACAACTGTTTTATTGGTGTATTTATCAAATAAAACACAGCTTACAGCTGTGGTGGGCATTTTGCCCTGTAACTTGAATGGTATTCAGTGCTACAGTAAACTGTTGTATCACTGGGTCTGCAACAGAATGGAAGAATTTGTGATTAATTCATTAGTGATTTGGTACAATTGAAATACAATTAAAAGAAGTTCTGTGTAATTATTAGGTGAAAACAGGTAAAAGGAATAATCTTTCTGCATTCATGCTTTAGTAGGTATCAGAAATAGCTGCATGCATAGGTCAAACTGCTAGGAAATTGTTTGTTCCTTCGCATTGAACTTTAAGCTCTAATATTTAAAAAATACGGTGAGATAAAGTTAACTTACCTGTTGCCACCAAACAAGCAATCAGCTGACTTAAACCTTCTTATTTCACTATTACATCCAACCTTCTTTTCCAGTTGCTGCTCATAAAAGTAGATTATAAGGAGAGATTTTTTGAAGGACAATTTTGCTGATCACCAGCTTTCCTTAAGCCCTTGGAATAATGAGTGCTCACTCATTTTTTTCCCCATTTGCAGAGGATGAGCTGCTGTGATCATGACCTTGAGCCTCAAAAAGTAGCACAACAGGTGCAGCAGCACCAAAAAGAGTATCATAGATAACTTCATACCTACAGACATTGATGCATGTGCTACTTGGCACCAGGGAATTTAAGAGAATAATAAGGTGCCTGCTTTTACTTTTAAAAGACAGTGACATACAGGAAATGATTGATTACAACAGGGAGAATTGCATAACACAATGCCCTCCTGACTAGATAAGTGTATTAAGAATGTGAGAAAGAGCAGGGGGTGATATATAGCAAAATAAATGTGAATTCACAGTGCAGGAACAGTGGAAAGCAAGCAAAAGCCTCTGCTGTTTGCAGATGTGCACAGAGGGAGAGTTTCAGGTAAGGAATGGCAGGGTGGATAGAGCTGTCCTGCACAGAACTGGTTATAAATCCACCTAAATTTCATCACAATTATCTGCAGTTTGCATTACAGTGTGAATCCTTAATCCCAAAATAAAAGGCTAGATCCTTAGTCCAAAATGGGACATAATATAAGGCTCTGTAGGAAATACTGGATTAATAATAAGAAAGGAGCTTAAAAGCAACCAGAGAGCACTGGCTGCTTTGGTGATAGCTAGCAATTCCAACAGCAGGGTCTCACAACATTTCAGTGAGGATTATGGCAAAGATCATTTTTCTTTCCCCCTTCCAGGGTTTCTTGGGAGCCATTCCAAAGCCATGCAGGGAAATTTGTAAGGATATTTGACTGGCAATAGCTTTTTGGAGGATCTTCTCAGGGTACTTGTAGTAATTCATATCTGAGGGTTTGAGGAGGGTAAAGTAGCCAACATCGGTAAAATATTGGTGTAGAATTAATCCCCTCATCCTGTTCTTTGTGACAATAAAATGGATTTTTTTTGGCAATATTTGAAACTGGTGTGCACTGGTGTTCTTGTTTAGCTGAGATAGAGTTAATTATCTTCCTGGTAGCTGGTACACTGCTGTGATTTGAATTTAGGATGGAAAAACTGGTCAACTTTGATGCATACTCCTCAGTGAATTCTAGGAAGGGACAAGAGTAAAGGGAAAATATGGGAAATATGCAAGTAGAGTTAGCTACGCATCCAGAGAGAAGTGACAAACAGGATCACCTTTTTTTTTTTTCCAACCAAAAGGAAACAGGTCTGAATCAAGCAGAGAGATATTCTTTTAATCTGCATGAAAAGGATAGCTGAACCCGGTGGTAAATTAGGTTACCTGGTGATAATGAGCAAAAGTGAAAAGGATAATAAATCAAGAAAAGTGCAAGCAACACTCTCTAGATGAGATTGCAGCTCGGGGAGGATAGGAACAAACTGAATTTTGATGAGGCACGTTTTGGTAGAGTGCAAGAAGCCACGCTGGAAAGCTTCTAAAACACCACTGAATTCTAACTTCATCAGTAACTGAGAGATACAAATCCAGACAGCCACTTCTAGCTACACCTTTAATAAGACATGAAAAGGAGATAAGACAGAACCATATATTGGGAGATTTATGTTATCTGTCTGTCCTTTCCAATTACTCATGCACATTCTCAGGCTGAAGGGGGAACTTTCATTGCCACCATAAATTACCACCTCACAAGTATATATCCTGCCATTTATACACCCTGAGCAGCCCTGCACCCCTGGAGAAATTCCTGTCCTCTCCTTGAAACTCCTCGTGGAGCTGTGTGACCTGGTGCCACTGACAGGCACGGGATGAGGGGAATCATCCTGAGTCAACCTCATTAAAGCTCCTCTTTCAGTCTGCAGCGTCAAATCCTCCACATCATCAAGGGGACAAGCACCTGAGGATCCAGACTCCTGAGCACTGCAGAGAACAGTTAACCAACCTCCTGTAAAGATTTTTACAAAGATCCCTGACTTTTCGAGGGGGAATACTCCAATATTTTCTCTCCTAATGCATAGGAAACTCTAAAATTTGAATGTTTTTGCTGATTTTTGCTGACTGCTTTCAATATTTGTGTATAACCCCATTGCTAAGATAATTTAATTTAAAGCTATTCTTTTCTATCAGATTACAAGTAGTCCTCTAATATCTATGCCTCATCTGAGAAACACAGTGTGAGATAAAGAGCAAAAAGATTTATTTATGTGCTCTTTTATTCATTTATTTATTTAGAACAGTACTTAATTATTTAGATATTTTAGAACATATTTGGCTCAGAAAAAAAATTTACTTCAAAATTGCCTACAAGTAAATCAAATATTGAACAACTAGGAAGATCAGCTACAGTTTAAATAATAAGAAATCTCAGGTTTAAATATTTTTTTCCCTTGCAGAAGTCTTTGTAAAAATTTGCTATAGTCTGGGCCTTACAGACAGTTCAGAAGTAATTCTTTATTAAAAAAAAAAAAGAATGCTTGGAAGACCTCTCATTGTATTTTAATCAGGATTCCTGCCATCCCACCCTTTTCTCCTCCCAATACCACCCTGAAATCTCAGTCCTTATTTTTCTAAATTTGTGTTGAGGTTGGAAAAAGAAAGAGAAATGAAAAAAACTAAAAGCTCATATTTAGTTTCCTGTGTGAGGGTTGTACACTGGTGTCATGGGTTAGCAAGCATAGTCCCAGAAGGGATGTCCTTGCTAAGGGGTGCTTACAGTTTCCTCTGGGACCTGATAGAACCTATCAGCGGCCAGTTTGAATATGGACAATTCTCTAAGCCACTTAAACTTGTGACCGCCTCTGTGATCCACACTTAAGAATAGGCAAACCTCCCCCCCCAAGCTCTCTCTCGTTTCCAGTGCTGGGACAGGTGGCTGCGGGCCCCGTGTGGGGGCCAGCGGGCCCGGCCAGGCCCTGCTTGGGCCAGGCCGGGCCGGGCCACGGCCATCCTGGAGCCGATGGACCTGTTCCAGCCATGGAACCCCCCCACTGCCTTGCCGTGGGCAGCCAGAGCGGCTCGGCTCTCCCCCCCTCTCCACTGCGATGAGAAAAATTCAACATTCCAGCTGCAAAGCTGCAAGGCCGAGGTGAGATTAACCCTTTTTATTGCTGTGAAGAGCTGAAAACCCTAGGGAAGAGAGAGAGGAGATGCTTAAAGCTGAAATTCTGTTGTGAAGCTATGATATATCAGAGTATCCTGCTGTAATTCCATGAAGATCTGGGGGGTGGAGTGTTCAACTCGTAAGCAAAAGCACCTGCGCTGAGATAGGCAGATGCTGAAGCAGCTGTAATTTCATGAGAAGTTTGGACAGGGAGAGATGGACCAGATGAGGACTTTTGCTCCAAATGGGAAAGGAGAAAACCTCAGTCCCTAGAGATGCTTCCAGAGACAGTCCTAACAATGAAGATGAGGAAGACCCTTTGCTCCCAGGGAAGGAGAAGGGCCTCTGTTCTTAGAGATGAAATGCTCCCAGAGATGGGTGAAGAGAACTTTTGTTTCTGAACGGCTCAACCTTAAAATTTTACCCCCGTAATTTCAAGAGTGGACCCTCGAAAGCAGTTGTGGGAAAAGCTGCAAGTTGTGGGAAGGGACTCACATGCGAGCAGAGAACCAACCCGGGCGGCTGTCTCGTTGTGATAATGTGATCATAGCATGGGCAAGAGAGACTCCTCTTCCTAAATGGACTGAACAAGGTTATTATGGCAGTGGTAAACAGAGTGAACATCTCAAGGGTTGTCTTTTTACATTGTCAGTGGGAGAAGGGAGAAAGCTGGGGGTAGGAGAAGTGTTCTGAAGGTGTGGTATGATTTTTTTTTCTTCCTTTAGGTCTGTTAATAAACTTCTTTATATTCTTTTAAGTTTTGTGCCTGCTTTGCGTTTCTCCTAATTCTTATCTCACAGAAGGTAAACAGTAATGACTATTTTGGACCAAACCACCACTGGAAACTTTAAATTCTCTCTTTCCTGGCCAAGAAGAGACTGAATTTTTAGAAGCACCTGTGCACATTTGGTTTGTGATACCAGCTTTGAGACAGGAAGAGACATCAGAATACGGGTGGATCCTCAATGGTAACGGCATCAAGTCCTGACATGGGAAAAAACCCAATTTTTTTCCTCCTTCTGCTGTGCTTATCTCTTGACAGCAACGTTTATGCAGAATTTTAGGAAATGCCGGGAAGGATTAGAAATCAGAATCTTATTTAGGGATGCTAAATTATGCATCCATTTTCTTGGGGGAAGAAAACACAGAAATGTTGTACGTGGTTTAACCAATTATTACAGACAAAATGAATAATTTAAGACTTTTTTCATGTGTTTTTTCCCTCTCTACTTCCTTCTGCCTAATCGTGATTTAAATTCCTGATCCTTCCCTGCTTCGGTAAGGAAAGATGTCAATCAAGCTGCATTTGACCTCAAAATATGTGTTTTTGGCAAAAGGAACTAAGAATATAAGGAAAGAATATGCATTTTTATAAAAAGCAATTCATTAATGGAATGGAATCAATTGTTTATGTGAGACATTTAGATTATTTATAATGGGATAAAATTAGACAAAGTGTAGGCTGTGTGTTAGGGCAAAACAGAAGAGTTTAGATGGAATTATTTTTATTTTACACAAAAATTTGCTGGTTTTGGTCTAGTTATTATATTTTATTATCCCATTATCAACAGATAAAAAATACTTGATAGAATAGTGACAGTTTTTTCCTAAATATCCAGGTTCTTTATTCTGTCATTCTTCCTTTGAGTTGTACGCAGGTCTTCCACCAGTGTCTATAAAAACATTAGAAAGAAGCTGAAATAATAATTTCTGCGTTTTCAGAGTTGTAATATTCTACTCATCCAACATGTGTGTTCCCTGTCTGTCTCCCCTTCTAAACAGGGCTGACCCATGGGCCTGTGCTACTGAAGTCTCAGCATTTCCAAGGACCTCTCAACTCGGAGATTCTCTTTTCTTGTCTCTCTGTTTGTTTTCCACTCTTCCAAAAAGATTTTTCTTCCTGAATTTTCCTCATTGTACTTCCTTGAGCTTTCTCCGCAAACTGCTGCCCATGAAGGAAGGGAAATTGGGGCTCACTTGTTCCTTTGAAGAGAATGAATTTGAGGATGGAAACGTCCTAGGATGTTGTTAATGTTTTCTCTAGGTGTTTTTTCTTGTGTTGACTTTCAATAAATCAAATTGAAGAGTTTTTATATTGAGAGGCTCAATGAACCCCTTTTCTTCACATTTTAAATGTAATGCCACAACAGCAGGAAGGAAACTGGTAAAAAACCAAGTTAGAAATGAAGGCCTGATACAATTTGCATGTTGATAAATCAGTTTGTTATACTTTTAACTCTGAATATTTTAGATTTTCTGATTTGAAGCCTGTGGAACAGCTCACATGGGACTAGACAACCTCTTTTATCTGTTGATGTACATCTCTGGAAAAAAGGGATTGCCACCTGAATGTCTGGAAAGCTTTTATTATGCTCATGGCTCCAGTTTAAAAACTTCCCTGGAAATCAGGGAGTTTAATATAGCATAATATGTCACAACTTACATGTCCCCTGGCAAGCTAAATGATATTTACATTGTCAAACCTGTGAAAAACATGCATCTCAATCCACAATACAAGCAAAATGTTGACAGCTGTTTAAATTCATTAGGCAGTGCTGTCCACCTGAACAGTCAGCAGCTGAAAGCAAGCAGAAGCATGGATAATAAACACCAACTTATTTACAGTTTTTACCATAAATAACTGGTTTTTATCTTTTTTACAGTAACATTTTTGCAAAATAGTCTGCCACTGATTTTATAAGATTTTAGTAATGTTTTTTCAGGAGTTTTTCCATTTTTACAACTCTCTTAATGAACTATTTTAAAAGGAAGATTTTTGTTTTTAAAGAATGTAGTTTGGGTTTTTTTTAGGAAGAATGCTGAAAATAAGGATGTGACCACATACAGTGTAGAAGTTTGATAATGAGATTAGGCTCTTAATCCACTGCTATTCTGGCTAATCTGGAGTTTAAATTCAAACATTTTACAGGATATATCTCTTAACAACTGAACAATTTGGAATATAAGTCTGGACAGATGTAAGATGGTTTTGTTACCCTGTATAATCAAAAAGTGACCAATCTACAAGGACTTGCACATTCTTTTTAGGTCTGTGGTGTTTTCTTTCATCACCCCAATCCCTTCATTTCTCCCCTCAGTCCATCTTCAACTCTAGTTTTATTCCATCATAGACCTCACACTCTTACCTGCCTGTGGTTAAACCTTTCTGCTTCTTGGGATATATCCAGAGATTCTCTCACATGATCTGTTTTGCCACATCTACTTTCAATTCAGGAAAGCATTTCCAGAGGATTCCTCATAATCAGCCTTTTGATGGCAGTAGTAGATGCATGGTAGCAGTGATTGTGAGGGATTTAAGCATGATCAGCTAAGAAAGACCAAATAAAATTAAACTGCTAAACAGTGCTGAGGCCTTGCTGAGTGTTTACAAGCTATTTTTTTATTTATTTCATTTTTCCAAGCTGTTACTGAAATGACAGAATACACTTGAATAGCGAGAGCCTCAGCAAACGAAAATTTCTTTGAGACACAAGATTTATTCTAATCAGAAATAACAAACTGAAACCAAGGGATTTTAACTCGAAATGCAAGCCACCCAGACCATTTGTAGATTAAAAAATAGTGTGTGTGATATTACCATGGCAGATAAAAAGCTAGGCAAATTTCCAACTTCAACAGTTACAATTAATAAGCTTACAAACCACTGGTAAAAAGATCTAAAATAGAGCTGCTGAATTATTTAAATAACAAGCTTTGTACCTAATAACATGACAAAATCTAATGATTTATTAAAAAAACCTCACCAAATGGCCAATATTCTGAATTTTGGAAAAAAAAAAGCTGTTCTCACATCTTGGACCCTGGAACAATTCCCTGCAATGTATAAACTTCTTTTTGGAGGTACAGTCAAGCTGAAAATCACCATTTCCACCTTACTGATATCTATATGAAAAATTATCTCAAAACAATCAGCTTGAAATGTTCAGTTTGAGAGTGTGTTTTCATCAAAAATTAAAGTTTTGGGAACAATTTTGAGACATTTTCATTTTTAAAACCAAACAGAAATAGCACATAGTGAAACTGTGAGAAAATTTTGTTACGGCCTGTGGGGATCTGATTTTCCATTTTATTTTTCTTTGAAAATAAGTTGGTTTGTGACATATATTGCGTCATAAATTCCATTTCAGTGAAGCATTTTTATCCAGACCCAGGAAGCAAATGCAGATCCAGATTCTGGCAGACATGGTTTCCTCATTGAACATTTTAGTTTTGGATTGAAAAAAAAGATTATTGACATTCTGGCGTTTTCTACTGAGGTGGACTTTTTGCTTAAGCCCAGATCTTCCTAAAAGTCACATAAGTTGGCTTTTAACAAATAAGTAGTTGTCTGTCATCGTGGTTGATACATTAACTCTGTGATTTCTTAAGAAGAATAAACATAATTCTTAAGAAGAATAAACAACCCAAGACACTGTGGATGAGACTCCTGCTTAATACATGCCCATTAAATTATGCAAATATATTGCAAATATTTGGAGCCCTAATAAAGTGGGGAAGATGCTTTGCCAGGGAAGTGCCTGGGGAGTCCAACCAGTCACGAGTGTGTTTGTGTCAGTGAACGCCTGGGAACTGCGGTAACATCCAGGGTGGAGAGTTTTCCTCCTCGCAGAGGTCCTTAAAGGTTGTTCCTCTGCCCATTAACTGTACAGAAACACACTAATTTCACACAGGCTGATTCATTCCACACATAAAAATAAATGGACTTGGTGAGATGCCAAGATTATATGCTCTGGGTCATGTTACACCTTTAATATTTCCATGTGACTCATAGCTACAAACCTACTGTTTTTCTACAGTGGGTTTAGGTCACAAATATAGAAAGGAGAAGATTCAGAGGATAAAAGTTAATGAGATGCAGTTTCTTCAGTTTCTTTTACACGCTCAGATTGGTGGCTTTGGGAAGTGGATCTGTGTTTATAGCAAAGAATGTCCCAGCAGTGAAAATACCTGTACAGTCCCTGCCTCCCCTCCCTCCCTGCTCCCAGCACCAGGGAAGGGCACAGAAAGATGATTTTGTCTCCTAGTGCTGTCCTTCAGACAAGCAAACTGTTAAAGAGATATAACTCATCTTTGTCTGAAAGAATTTTGTAATAGGCTCCTGAAACAAGAGCAGTCCTAATGGGATTGCGTAAATAATGTCACTGCAGGTGGGCTAACACACACACAGAGTATAACTAGCATTAAAAGTGTGTAAAGTGGTGTGGAGGCTGACTGCTGCTCCTTGTACTCATTCCCAAGATGAATTGGTGAATTAAAATCTCATTACCTGCGTTACATTGTGTCGCCTTGTCATGTGTAATTATCAAAGTCAATTTGCTGCTATAACTTGATGGCCAAATCTAAGGAGAGCATCTTCAAAACGGAAGCAAGTGTTAGCATCACAAGATTCCAGGTAATAAACTATGGGTAATTTTCCAGTGTTGTCATGCTGGTGTTTTTAAATGCTTGCCCTTCGTCATGCTGGTGTGCAGCCATAAGTCAAAACTTTCCTTCACAGGACTGGAGACGAAGCAGGACATTAATCTTCCTATTTTTGTGTTAATCCAAAGTCTCATTGAGACACTCAGTTCAGCCAGTGAGTAAGTCAGGGAAAGAGAATGGGAAGCAGAAGTTATATTTGAAATCTGATTTTCATTTACACTCACTCTGAGGGCCCTTATGAATACCAGGAAGAAGTACACAGTCTCTCCTAAAACTGGCTCTTGAGCTTTTTCTTTAAACTCTAAGATATCTGCAATGGTGTGAGAATACTGTTAGGTCTGAATTCAGAACAAGACTAGGGAAAAGAGTATTTCTGCACCATCGCAGCTGGCTCCTGAATGCAAAGTTTGGAGAATGAAATGTATTATTGTGATCAGAACTGTATGAATTGAGGAGAGTGACTTATCCTAATACAATAGCTTTCAGAATAATAACCTTTAAAATTCCCCTTTAGTCTAGAAAGAGAGTAACATTGCCAGAACTACTACAACAAATGCTAAAAACATTTCAAAGCACATTCTTATATATATATTTTTTTTGTTTGTTTTTTTTTGGTTTTTTTTGTTTAACCAGCCAGAAGCTATTAGAGTTTAGGAAAAGTCTTATATTCAGGTATAAATTGGGGGTCCAAGAGAGCTAGAGAGGGACTTTGGACAAGGGATGGAGTGACGAAACAAGGAAGGGTGCTTCCACATTTCCAGGGGGCACAGTTAGGAGGGATATTGGGATGAATTCCTGGCTGTGAGGGTGGGGAGGGGCTGGGATGGAATTCCCAGAGAAGATGTGGCTGCCCCTGGATCCCTGAAGTGTCCAAGGCCAGGTCGGATGGGGCTTGGAGCACCCTGGGATAGTGGGTGGTGTCCCTGCCCATGGCAGGGGCTTGGGATGGGATGGACTTCAAGGTCCCTTACAAACGGAACCATTGTGATTCGAAATAATAATTGACATAAATCTGTCAATGAATGAAAATTCAAAATGAACGCTCATCTAGTTTCTACAAGAGGACTTGGCTGCCCTTGCAAGGTCGCTGCTGTTCCTTTCCTGGCAGCTGGAGGGACTCATGGTCCAGGTGAGCCCCTGAGCCTGCAGTCTTCCACCACTGCCCAGCAGCCTCTTAGCCCAAACCTGACTGGGACCAACTGGTTTGGATGTAATGGATACTCTGTGTGCTTTTTGGAAAGCTCATATTGCTCAGCATTGCACATTCTTTACTTTTTAAAGGGCTTTGTGAGAGTTTGGCTGTGAAAGGTAAATGTGTAAAAGGTCCCTTTTATTTTGTCTTTTTTCTCATGCACATTCATTAGGAATTAGTGAAGCACAAAGAAGGAGAGTGAGACTGACACTGATAACTACCCCTGCTAAAAGTGAGTGGAGATAATTATCTTGTCTTAGTCACTCCAGTCTGTAGTTTAATTTTCAGTGCAGAGGCTGAAGACAAACCTATGGGCTACAGTATCTAAGTATTAAATTCTTCAACTTTCATTCCAGAGGAAGACTGCCTTGCTCTTCAAACACAGCACCACACAGTTCCCTAGGGCTCCTGGGTTTTGCTCACCAATCTAATAAAATTTGTGGTGAAAGTGGAAAATGATGATGGATTTCCTAAGGAAGAGGGCTCTTGTGGAACAGGGATTTGTGGTTTTGGGCTGTGTGCAAGCGCACTTCTTGTTCCCCTGTTTTCCGTGAGGTGGCGTGGCAGATGGGTGCAGAAACCAACTGTGCCTTCCCATGTCAGAAAAAAACCCAAGAACTATTAAATCCAGATAAAGCCCTAACTCTGTGCACAGAACCCACTGAAATCATGTGCATGATCCAGAAAGGAGACCAGTGCTTCTGCAGCTGCAGCTTGAATTATTAGGTTCAAATTACCCATTCTTCAAGTATTTTATGATCTTTGTGACAGTAGCACAAAGCAATCATTCCAACTTGTACCTGTAATTAAACAGTTTATGGACATATTGTCATATGGTTATTACCTGCAGTTTCCAGCTAAAATTTGTATGACTTTATTTTAGTAATTTAGCACATACACACTGCACTTTTTCCAGAGGAGAAAAATGTGAACTCTTTTGCAATGAATTTATTAGCAATGATCGCAAGAATAGCTGTACTAATACTGAATTACAACACTTACATTTTACATCATTAACCAGTCTTTTCTACTGTAAAATTGAGCTAGAAGAATGATGCAAGGCAATTTTGGAAATATCCTTTTATTGTAGCCAGACTACCTGCTACTGCATTGTTTATGAAGTGATGAGCCTTGCACTGAAGGGAAATTTACATATAATAAAGTACCCTAGATGTTTCTTGCATAGTGAGAACAAAGTGGTAGAGGAGCAAAAGAAAAAGCTTCAAGTGATGTTTCACCTAGACACTGTTGTTACAGGAGTGTACACTCACTTCTTTCACTGGAACTCCTGATTTATCTCTGACTGAGGGAGATGTAAACCAGATTTTTTTCCCCCCTATGATATGAATGTGTCTCAGAAGTCATTTGGTCTGGTTTACCTCACATTTCTGCCAAGGCAGCCAGTCTTTAGTCGAGTGATTGGCCTCAGAATAAACAAAGATTTGGCTTTCCTTTCACATTTGTCAGTAGATAAATGCAACGTCAATTTACAGATATATGTATATGCAGCCCTGCAGAGCAGTTTTTGATGGCCACAGCGTCCACCCCAGAGGCTGTGGCATGGCCTGGGCTTGGCCATTTAAACACTGCAAGAGCCCCGTGTTTCAGCTTTGTTGAGAACATCTGATGGTC
Source organism: Coloeus monedula (assembly GCF_965178545.1). Classification (NCBI taxonomy): domain Eukaryota; kingdom Metazoa; phylum Chordata; class Aves; order Passeriformes; family Corvidae; genus Coloeus; species Coloeus monedula. The sequence goes on along the minus strand of NC_138822.1, from coordinate 2,683,196 downwards.
AATGAGTTGTGAGGGAAGATCTGTTATTCCACTTTTTCTCTGCAGTTCTACTTTGTCATAAATATTTTAGTTTTTCATCTTGAATGCTTTTGTCACCTTGCACGTGGTTGGCAGGTTGCAAAGCCTTAGAGATATTCATACACTGAGCAGCAAACACTTGTGTAATATTGAGGGTAAATTAGATTGCATTTGAAACACACTTCTGCAAGGCATAATTTCGGTGTTCATGCCACTAGACAGCTCTGACATAAATTGAGTGTGACTCATAAATCGACCTGGGCTCCCCAAAACAGTTCTGTAGAAACAATATGCCTATTGCATTCCATCAGTTCCTCTATAATAAAAGGTGAAGCAGATTTGATTGTTTTAAATAACAACAAAACCAATGTGTCAGTTCCATTACTGTCTGCACCTCCAGCTGACATAAAGTTACACGCTAAATTTGAATAGCCAATGTTGATCTTTCAGATCAGTCAAAGCTTAAATTGTGACATTCAATTTGTAATGTGCCACTGCAGAAGTATCTCCCAAAGTTGCTGCTGGAGTTCCCATCCAGGTTTTCCTTTCCTCTCTCCTACTGATCCCTTTTCTCAAAAAAATGCTTTTTCAAACACGATTATTTAGATTCCTTGTGCTCACATACTTTATCACTGTATGAATGTGCATGTATGTATAATAATATTGCACAGAAGCCTCAAAACAATCAGCATTTTGAACATTATGAATTCAGAGAGCTCCTAGTTCTTCTACTTCAGCAGTTAAATCTCTAACATGAATGCCAAGTAACAAGAAATAAGACACTGCTGTGACTGCAGATGTGGTTGAGTGAAAGCCTAACTGTATTTTATAATTCAGATTAGACTTTTACCTATATAGTTTCATATCTCTTTTGTACTTGTCTAGAGCACACCATTGTTTTGATGATACTGACAGTATTCCTTGTTATGTAATTATTCCATTATTCCACTGTGCACATCATAATGGCTCAAACTGTATACAAAGAGAGTGAGCTGGGGTATGATTTACATCTCTGTTAATGGAAGTTTGGTTTTCTGAACATAAAAGTTTCAAGCAATCTGTCTTTGTTCTTTCGTTCTGCATTAGCAACCACTGAAATACAGTTTTTAAAATATTCAAACTGAGTGAAGCCCTGCTAGGTGTCTCATTTTATTTCAATGTTCATTTGTAGGGATGGTGATGAGTTAATTTGATGTGGATGGTGGAAAAGCCCTGTTGAGATTTGTATCAGTGTAATTCCTGACAGGGCTTCTGCTCTGTGTCCTTGCCAAAATAATAACTGCAGCACATTCCCAAATGTGCTCATCCAGAGCGAACTTGCAGATTTTCAACAGTGCATGCAAAATTGAATTTTCTTCTCCCAAAAGTAAGAGTCTGGTCTGGCTGAGGCCAAGCTGCTGCTGCATGGGGAAAAAAAGGAAAAGGAAAAAAGAAAAAAGGGAAGGGGAAGGGGAAGGAAAGGGGAAGGGGAAAGGAAGGGAAGGGAAAAGGAAAAAGGAAAAAGGAAAAAGGAAAATAAAAGGAAATCAGTGACTGTGATGACATTATTTTAGAACGCTGAATGCATCATCAGAGATTTGGGCTTGCAGAATCTGGATGAATCTGGATTTATACTAAAGAGCTTATTTAAAATAATTTAATTTTAAATCCTTACATTTTCCTCACACCATTCTGAGGAGACCTGTTTCAGTACTGTTAAGTCAGAGAAATACCAAAAAAATGAAATGTTCACCCATATATAATTTAATTTATCCTGTATACCAGAGAAGTGAGGGAGATGAATTCTTAAATTTTGTGTTTTTAAGACAGAGATAATTAATTTGCTTTCCCAGAATCACAGTCAAAAAAAGAAAGATAGCAGATCAAAATAAATTCTAAAAAAACTTACATTGGCCTCAGTTGAGGAAAGCATCCCCCTTTAAAGCATCCTTTATTTAAAGGTTAGAACTAAAATCTAATTAAATATTCTTCTACGATGAAACAAAGAAACCCACTATATGGCACTGAACTTCTTAAAATTACTTTAGAGGCAAGGGCCAGCTAATCCACAAACATGACAGGCAAACCACAGAAGAAAAGAAATCTCAAATAATACTTTTAGTAATAAATGATTTGTGGCACATTTGACATTTTTTCCTCCTTCAGCATGTTTCAATAAGACATTTATAAGATCATGAGAGCTGTGAGTGTTTAGCAGGGACTTGGTAACACTGGCTTTGGTGTTTTTATTGCTTGGCTTTTGTCCCATTACGAGAGCTTTAAAAGAGACCAATATAACCTTAAAAGTCACCTTCAATGCTGACAGGCAGAAACATTAACTTTCCTAGGAAACAACCTGTTGCTTGGTCTATTGTTTTTTCCCCCCCCCTCCAAGTATGACGTGCAGATGGAGGAAAAAAAAGAAGCACTTATTTTCCTCAAAAGAATGTTCTGTTTGATGGGGGTGAATGTGTTGGCAGGGTACCTGGGACTGAGCTCTAGAACAGCAAGAAAATCTTGTTTTTAGTGTTCAGTGGGTGCTGTGTGGGGCCTGTTAACCACAGCAAATGGTGCAGAAAATAAAATTGCTTCAGCACAACCAGAAACTGCAGTGATGTTCTCAGGGTAGGTTAAAGCCCTTTGCAGTGTCCCCAGGTAGTCCAGTGGCTGCACGTGCTCATGTGGGAAGGGGACTTTGGAGAAGGCCTCATGTCATATCAGAAGGGCTCCTATCAGATCCCAAACCTGTCTTTGAAAAATTCAGTGCTTTTTCCACAGTTATAGTGAACAACATTCACCTTCTAAGTGTGTTTGGCACCGTGGCAGAGCTTCAGTGTGCAAATCCACTGCTCTATCTCCTCGCGTTCCTCTTGCAATGTTTTTATGGATGTATTAGATTCTAAATTCATATCCTGTTCACACACACAACTGACATCTGCTCTGCTCTGCCCCCCACCCCAAACTTGAATCTATATGTATTCTAAAAACAGGTTCCAAGCCCTGTTGTGATCACCAGAAAAGCTGGACTATGGTGATGCCCTGAAGGTTCAGGCCAGGGGAGCAAGAATCCACCATGGTCTAGTACAAGTATGTGGCAAAAATGACAGATTATTTTGAGCCTCAAAAACAATCAACTGTGTACACAGAGTGTTATGTTTAGCATCACAACTGGGATGCTCATAGTCCTGAGGTCCTGAGGAAGCTGTAAAACGCAGATGTTTGGTTACACATTCTTTTTATGCGCAGCTGGCACAAGACCCATGCCATAATTGTGGCGGCAATATGCATAACCTGATTCTAATTTTCTGGTCACTGTGCAAGACTAATTGAGTTGCTGACTGGTAAGACTTTGTACCTCAGACCTGAGACTTTCTGGCATCCAGAACCTTCATAAATGCATCTGTGATAATCCTCTGCTTTGGCAAACATTCCATGAGCTTTGGGTATGAAGCGACTTGCAGAATTTTGGGCCAGATGTCTTGCACTCCTACGCATGCTGTGCACAAAAGCAAAAAGAACAGAAAATCCCCCATTTTTCTCATATCTCAGTGAGGGCTGATGTGTCCTCACTCCTTTCACACGACTCAAATGCAGCTGGAAACAGGTACAGAAGTAGCAGAGAGAATTGGTATGGAATGAGGCAAACATTTTCCTTAAGCTAAATGCAAAATTTAGAGATTGATATATCCTGGCTAATCAGTAACTGTGCCCTTTCTAAACACAGAAACATAACAGGATGGGGATCGAGGAAGAGGCTGTGTGTTTGGAAGATGGAGACAAGGGAAAAGATGGTCTGGAGGTGAGGACTGGAGCTGTTGCACTTGGGCGACGGAAACTTTTTAGCCACCCTACACATCTAACATTCATTTATTTTCATTATGAATATATGGAGTGATTTCCAGGGCATTGTTAGACCTCTGAAGGAGGACAAACAAGTTTAAATAACTCCTTTATCTCTCCTTGAAAAAATGAAGAAATTAGCCAAACTTATACTTGACACAAACTTGATCACAACTGAGGGAAAAAAATAGATTTAAAATTTTTTCTAGCAGTAGTAAAATGAAAGCAAAACATGATTTTACACTGTATAAAAAAGGAAATAAAGAAGAAACAATGAAAACCAAGGAATAACAGAATTTGTGTCTATATATATGTGTGTGTTTGTGGGTGTGTGTAAGTTTTGGATTTCAGGGATGCTTTGTTTACCCTTGCAATAAGAAGAAACGAATATGCTGAAACTGAAAGGCAGATCATATATTTTTCTGGTTGCTTTTGGTTTTGTTCTACTCTTATAAAGACACTCTTTAGCTTGGTGCAGGCTGAATTTTCAGCTTTGGCCAAATGGGGGAGTGTGATTTTTGTAAGTCCCCTAAAAAAGCTGCCATCCTGGCTTCCCAACAGTAACCAATGTACCAAAGAGCTAAATTTCTGGAATGAAATTTTAATTTTGGTTCTTGCAAGACTGTCTCAAGCTCCTTGCTCTAGAAAATGGGCTCTGTAGTAGAGTTGAGTTGTAGCCACCTGAAATTATTGCAACAGCCTTGCCCTGATGCTGACCCTTTCCCACTTGAGTGGGCTGCTTCTGTGGGGAAGGCGTTGAGAAAACAGAGGAGAATATTCTTCAATATTCTGTCTGACTCTCACTTGTGTCTCACAGCTCCCTCTTTCTCACACCAGAGATATTTGGCACCCTGCCACCTCCCTGTGAGTGCATTACTGCCTGTGGAATTTGGGTGTTCCTGTCATCACTCAGGCAGTGCTCACCCTCTGCTACACAGAAATCTGGAAATAAGCACAAGTGTACGCAGTGTGCACGTCCCACATCTCGTTAGTTCAAGTGCAAAGGCAGATACTCAGGCAGTTCTCATGTTGTCCAAGTCAATTGATACAAACTGCAGTTATTTCAGAGCTGGTTTTGCACATAATGATTGCTGTAATGCTTTCAAGAACAGGATTCAGTATTCACACAGAATATTTCTAAGCATTGTATGACTTTATATTCAAATATAGGATGCAGAATTGGGGAAATGAGCTATTAAAACTTTAATCAAAATGAGGCACCTTGCTTAATGGCATTTCAACTCAAAACACAAATACAGAACACAGCATTTCCTAAAGAAAGTGTTTTATCAAGCATGATCACGTCTACAGCAATTATGCTAAATACCCTAATTGCCTGCAGAGCTTTCTAAATCTTTTAATTTGGTCCAAATTCTGTTTTAAGGAAGATGTAATTCTTCTGCTCTGTTTTTGCTAAGCTTGTTAATGGCTGATGTGTCTGGAAACATTTGGCACAGGGAAACTACATTGGCTTTCTCTAATCATGGCATCAGGTTGTTTGGAAACACTCAAGTAGCCACAGTTTTCTGCTTGTGTTGTGCTTCTTGACAAATCTTACTCATCCAAAACCACAGAAGAGAGACCTGCCATCAGGCAAATGGACAGAAGTTGACAAAACCCTGGAAGATGCAACAGAGCATTCAGAAGACAACCATAAAAGCTGCCATGGTGGGAAAAAGAAGCACCATCTTTAATTCAGTCAACTACTTTTGGGACATTTAATCACCTCTAAATATGATTAAGTATGTTACTCCATTTAAAAAAGGTTATGTAACCTAATACTACAGTAATTGTACTGTTTTTTTGGTCTACTGGTTTTTTTGCCTTGTGGGACACTTAAAAGCAAACTAAGGAAATTTAATCCACTGAAGCAGCCATACTTTTGTGGTATAAACCTTCTTCTAGAATAGTATTTTCATAGTAATTAACAGTGGTTCTACATCAGACTAGAAAGATGTTCAAGTTCGATTTTTATCAAGGTGCTACCTGGCATTTTCTGGATTATTAAGTATTAGGGATGAAGGGAGCACTCATGCCACACTTGCAAATCAGCAGCAGTTTGGAAGGCAGGGTTAAGATTTAAAATGATCTTCAAAAAATTGGAAAATCACCCAGTGAGGGAATGAGTCTAAAAACACAAACCAGGAGCTCTGTTACAAAGAGACAGTAGCACCACACAGGATAAGAACCAATTGCTGGAGTGTTTGCAAGACCTTTTCCAGACCAAAAAAAAAAAAAAACCAGGATAAAATGTAACTAAAGGCTAGAGAAAAAAACACCAACCCTCAAAACCAAAACCCCTCCAGCTTTTTGGGCAGGTGAAAATAAACAGATAAGATAGTGCAGGCCCAAAAATAATGAAAATACACCTGCAAAGTAAAAAGAGATGTAACAGATAACTTGTACTTTGGTAACATGCCGGTAAGAAGATTTAGGTTAAAAACAGTGAAAATTGAAAATAATTGCAGAGACAGTGAATGAAAACTATGTTAAGGAGTTAATGTCCACAATAGGATGTTTTTAATTACGGGTCAGACGAAGTTTCCTTAAGAGTGACGCCAGTGGAGCTGGAGTTACATTAAATAAAAGAATGGACCACTGAACCCGGTCAGTCCTTTCCAATAATTCAATAATGTTATGATTTCATGGCAAAAAAAGAGTAACTCATATAACAAGAAGCTCAGTTCTTATCTGGTTAATCCTTAACATCACTAAGAGTATTCCAAGTTCTGTCATTCACGCTTACAAAAGAGAATATATTTATTTAATTGTGCAACCTGAATATCTGTAGAATGGTAATTCTGTATACGAGCACATGGGAGATGAAAAGCTATTCAGATAGGAGACACATTTTTAAACCCTTCAGTCTGTGAATTATTGGGAATTTTTTCTACTTTTATGATCAATGTTACCTGTTCTTTGCAAAACTCAGAAAAAAACCCAGTAAATCTCTCAGATAATTGGGAAGGAAGTAAGGAAATTTGGTGTATGTTCAGAAATAATGCAATGGTTCATGATCACAGGATCAGAGCTGCATCAAATCCTTGCTTTAGTGTCATTTAGGGGCCATTTTGTAACAGCAAGTGGATTTTTATTGGTTTTTTGTTTGGTTGTTCTTTGGTGGTTTTGTCTTTGTCTTTTGTTTGGGGTTTTTATTCTTGGTATCTTTGTGGGACATTAATGCAAGACGAAAAACTGGGATCTCTGACTTAATATAGGGATGTATAACCCACAAGAAAATGGCGTTCAGTTGGAAATTTTTATACAAGACATCCAAAATTTTATATGCAATAATGTGGCTGGACAATTTGATGACCTGGGTGAATTCAGTACCCTAAAAGTAAATATTATTTTAATGATGTCCCAATGAACAGGAAAAACTGTACCAAACTTAGTGGTGTGAGCACTAAAAAAAAAAAAAAAAAAGGAAAAAAATTGTTGAGCAGGTTTAAATCTGTGCAGAGCTGAAATTCCACTGAAAGTATTAAAAATAGATCATTTCAAGCAAAATTCCCTGTAGGGGCAATTTTGTGAGACAGACAGTTTAATTTTTCCATGGTTCTCTGAAGTATTGAGGTATTCATAATGCCCTGGCTGTTTCTGCTATATCGCCTTCACTTTTTATGAAAAGCTTTAGAAACTCAATACCAGTGTCTTCGCAGCCCAGATACCTACACTAACATGAAATCTTTTGAAAAAATCCCATTCTTATTCTGAGAAGTCCTACATCTGAGGCGCAATTCTTCCCCTTCATCTGTCAAGAGCTTGAGTCTTACTTTTAGCTACTTCTATGTATTTGTAACCACTTGTGGATTTTTATTAGCCGAGCTGTTCAAAAGGATGTTAACTTTGGAAGACAGCAACAATAAAGACCATAGAAATGAAGTGGGATTGGTGAGAAATTGTGAATGTGTGAAGAGAGGAGCTGGGCTGTAAAGCTGAAGGGGGAGAAGAGGCAGGAGGATTCAGGCAGGTTCAGCCAGCTGGCAAGAACTAGTGTGCCAAGGGGAGAAAAAGATAAAAATGTTCCACACAGGGATTGCTGCACTTCTGCTTGGTTACAGGTAAACTATATACCCTGTAGCCCTGAAATCCAAATAGTGTAAACACCCTTTTAGAAAAGCGAGGTGAGCTATAGCAAGGAGAAGACAGCACGGAAAGAAATAAATCTGGTTTATTCAAAGCAGAGGTCAAGCATAGCTGTGCAGATTTACACCCAGGGTTTTTGTTCATTTGTTCCTGAGTGTGGGAGGGATGTGCAGGCTGAGGATTCAGGGTGACATCCTTCTCCCTGGAGCCAATGGGTGTTTGTCCTTTGACTCAGTGAGGCCGGTCACTTTGAAGGAACTGTTCACATCAGCGCTTTCTACCTGACAGAAGGATATTAGACTGAGAGAAAACAGATGAGAAAACAACTTTTAATTAACAAACATGAGTTGTTTGGAGGAATATGCTGACTGTGGGTTTCTTTTCCCCCTATCTTTGTGGGATGGAGAAGTCAAACCAAAGCTGCCCTAGTCTTGACCTTAGAGTATATCCAGGTTTTAATTGTGCTCAGCACAGAGGAGATCAGGTTCTGTGAAGCATCAGTCTGAGCCTGCCAGCTTTAGTGCTCCACCTTCCTCTGCCTCAGCTTTCTTCTTTATTTTGCTGAGCATTTAATCCTGTGGCCTAGACCTCTTTTTCTGTTCTGTTTTTTTTTTTTTTTCCAAGAGTCCAGTATTTTTTAAAAAAATTAATCTGCTCCTGCCCTTGCCCTAAAGCTAATTTACAGTTCTGAGATCACCTCCTGTGTCATAGGCTTAAAACTAAAAATCGGTTGGGAAATAACAAGATTAGAGGAGGACTATTAAAATAAAACTGCCTGGGGCAGTGGGGTTAGTAGCCTAGTCTGGCTACTAGGACTCAGATGGCTAAAAAGAAAACGAAGACAAAGAATTTTTCTAGGGAGATGAAAGGAATCAGTGTATAACCCAGCAGGAAAATCTCTTTGAGAAAAAAAAGGAAACATATAAAAAAGGGGTGAAAAAAATCAGTAGAAGAGTATTAATAAAAGCCACAATGTTACATTATTTCCAAACAGCACCTAAAGAAAGCACCTAAAGAAACTGATGGGGTTTTCATTATCCTACTACTCCAAGTTCCCCAGAAAGGGACAATCTCAAATGACACAGCAACATGAAACATGAAATGGGATAATAGGAAAGGGAGTTGATTATGTTTTATAGTGTACCATATGCAACAAACTGGAGCTTGAGTTGCTTTCTGCAACATCCACACCAGGCTGCAAAATTGTGCCTGAGAATTTATAGGGAGTATTCATCCAAACTAAAGGAAGTGATTTCCTTCTAAAAAATGATGTATGCTGTACCACTGAAAACCTGTATGAGATTATTCTCTTGGGTTTTTATGGTTTCAGCTGTTGCCTCAGAACTGCAATGTGAGAAATGCTTGGTACCCTCACCATAGCTAGTAAGGCACATTGTCCTCTATCACTGTGAGGAAGCTTTTACATTTGTACAAAATTTAATTTCAATATAAAGGAAGAAAGCACTATAGTGTGACAGATCCTTTTGATTGTCATCAAGTGCAAGTTGCAAACCTGGAAAAACCTAATATTTTGTCTATTAGTTAGTATGTCTTTAACACCTGGAATGTTTTTAATTCTGCATTAACTGTAAACACAGGTTAGTGGTTGTGCACTTGCTATATTAAATAAAAAGAGGTATGACATCTTGAATAATGCTGTCAATTGCCATAGGGTGACAGAGAAAAATCCTCCATGTCACTGGAATTCTTTCCTTGCAGATTGTTTGTGCTGAAGTCAATTTTCTCAAGGGGAGCCTTTAATTGCAGAACCTCGTGGTTTCAAATTTAGCTCCCTCTGTGTGCTGCCGTGGTTACTTCAATATGCTGGGAATGAAATCTGGTCCTGGCTGAAATCAATTCCAAGACTCCCATAGATTTTGGTGGTGGCAGGATTTCAGCCAATATGATTGCAAACAACATTAATCCCCCTGCTGCACATTTCCTTTTGTTGGCTGATGGGTTGCCCAAGTGGTTTGTGTAGGCTAAAAAAAAAATTATCAGGAGGAACACAGCAGTTGCTCTAGTAGTAAGCGCCTGGGGAGAATGAGGAACAAGAAGAAAAAATAAACCAGAAGGTGACAGAAAGAAAGAAAAGAGTTTTGAATGGTTTGGGGTGCAAGTAGGCCATGAGTAATATTTGTTTAACCTGACCCTAGACATGTACATATTAGTATGAGGATGGCCAATAGAAAGATGTGTAGGATTGCCAGGATTTTATGTGTCCATATTTTTTAATCTGCTTCCCTTTCAGAAACTGATTTTCCAGTTGGGCTATGCTGTGCTTCTGATACTGAGATCCACCTGAGAGATCCAATGCCTTAAAAATTATTTTCTGAGGATTTTTGAATGAGGGGCACCATCTCCCTTGTTGCTGTGGGCTGATCTAAGAAGTATTCAGAACTGGAGGAGAAATATGTTCAGCTGGAAAACTGGGTTTCAAAGCTGCAATTTCTGTTCTTTGTAGACCACACAGAAATGGGGACAAATAACTCAAATTGACAAATAGGATATATCTGCAAAATAATTTTAAAACCCCTGGTTTTAAGATAGTAGTTGTACCATATTCCTACTTTCCTGTACACCATTTTTATGGGAAAGACTTCTATAGAAAGGGTTGCAGATATTTTTATTTAGCCAGATGCTGGTGCAGGTGTAGAATTTTTACCTGTCCAGGAATGTGCTGCAGGTAAATTTAAAAACCTTTTGGATTTGTCAAGACTTTTATACATCTGAATAAACAACAGCTTTATAGAAGCACAAATACATGTGATGGGAATAAATATATTCCCAAAGAAATAAGGAGTAGGTTTTATTTGAAAAGCATTAAACAGTTTTTAAACCACTTCAAATAGAACTATGTAATAGAAATCCCCAATTCAGCATAAAGGGACTGGAACATTATTCATATTTATAGTCATTCCAAAATAATGTTACATAAAACTGTGAAATCAATGGATTGTCAAAAAATCCTGTTTGTTTTTGATTTTTTAAAATTATTTGTGTGTTGTGGGGGCGTTGTTTGGGTTTTTTTCTATTGTGTTTTTTTTCTAAAGGACGCATAGCTTGGTTCTTTCATAAGATTTTTTTTCCCATAAGATTTTTTGAAAGAATATTACCTAATAGTGTAACTATGAAATAAATTAGATTTTTCTTGTGTCTAATTTTTCAACAAACCTTGATCTGTCTACAGTTTTCTTTTTTCTTCTTTACGTAGAAGTCCCCTGAAACTTTCTGATTTCCTTTTTGTACAGCTGATTCAATAGTTTAAGGACTTTTGAGAACTGTTGAGGCATTTTGAGGACCCTTGGTGGGGGGGTCAAACTGATAAGTAGACCAGGACCTGCTACGTTTGTGTGGATATTTTTAGATGTCATTTTGATTTTATAGTCCTCTGCTGTTCTTACAACAACTCTTGCAAAATCCAGACAAAGGTTTCCACACAAAAAGCCCATCTGTGAAGTGTCTCCATTGAAACTGATGAAGGGACCCATCTAACATCACCCATTCTGTGATTCTGTAATTCTGTGAGATAAGACTCCTGTGTTATTCCAATGTTTTAATGCAAACTTGTATTAATGAAACAGAAGCTTGAAACTATTTAACATAAAAGAAGAAACTGCATAATCATTTGTTTTCTCCATCTGGACAAATCTGCAGGCTAAACATGCTCTTTTTCTGTACATATTTTGTCTATTCTGAGCAAAAAGCATCAGGAAAGAGCAGCAAGCATAATCTGAAATTCATGTCTATAATTTTAAGAGATACTATTCTTGTGTGTTTGGGGATATATCTTCTTTGCTTCATTTCCTTTCAATAGAACAATATATTTGGCAGACACACTCTTTTACTCATGGTTTGTCAAAAGCAAATGAAAGCGATGGGATGTATGAGGAGAAGGAAATGAAGTAGAAAGACATTTAACTAATTACAAATCTGAGCTATCATCTCTAAGATAATCTCCTCAGCTTCAGTATTTTTAACTGCAGCATCATCATGATTTTATAAGTCCATATCACTGTAGGTTTGGTGGTTTTGGGGTTTTTTTTTATATAGGAAAATATTAAAAAGGATGCAGGTGTATGATGGTTTTCCATTGGTAATCTCTTATTAAGGACATTAAACCAACATGTTAAATTTCCTCATAATCATTAGGATTTGTGTCAGTCTTTGGAAGATCTGTATGGAGCTTGTAGGTCACAACATTATTACACAGAAAAGGATGCATGTGGTCGTGTAAAACAAATATATTTCAAAATCTGACATTCTCTAAGCTACAAAGCATTGAATATGTAAGATTCAAGGAAAGGCCTAATGTAAAATCCCGGTGGATTTGAGGAATTTGTTAACCCTTTGCATCTTACTGCTTTCAGTTAAAACTATTTACTACTTAACATTACTAAATGGCTGCTTTTATTGCTAATCTTTTGGAATAAAGCAAAAAAACCCCTCTTATCAATCCACTCACCAATAAAGAGGTATGCAAGTACCTTTTTCCTTAGCAGCAAGAGCAACTCATAATCATGCCATAAAATTATGTGCATATTTTAGGTGTCACACATCAATATTTAAGCATGCATACCCAGAAATCTAAAAACACAACTTTGGCTGCATCAGGTTCAAAATGCTAAAGAATTGAAATTCACAAAGCAAAATTAACATTTCCCACCTTTTGCTCTGCTACTTGGGTATTCTAAAGGGCTGTAGTGTTATTTTTGTCATTCATGTTTTCCATGACAGAGTAGTGACTGACAGAGGAGTTAATTGCAATAATTAAAAATCCAGTAATGAGATTATCACGTTCTTGAACCTGGCTTTGCTTCTTCCTGTACTTGACTTCCCAGGCAACAGTGGCCAGCCTTTCTTTGGTATTTCATACCACAAGTGCTGAGCCTTCACCACTGCATCTGGACCAAAGTGCTTCAACATCGTCTAGAACGTGCCAAATCTTTCCATTTTGTGTGGATTGTAAAAGAAGTAAAACTAAAAAGTAACCCCTCCCCCCCAAAAAAAAACCCCAAACCCTCCACCCCCAAAATGCCAGAGGTTTTGGCAATAGCAGTGATAGAAAACGTACATCAACCTGGTGTTTTCTTACCTTTATACTGGAGTGTCAAAACAATTATTTTCATGACTAGCTTGTAAAACTGAAGGAAAAAATCATAGAATCCCAGAATGATTTGGGTTGGAAGTGTCCTTAAACATCTTCTTCCATCCCCTGCCATGGGCAGGGACACCTCCCACTGTCCCAGGCTGCTCCAAGCCCCAATGTCCAGCCTGGCCTTGGACACTCCAGGGATCCAGGGGCAGCCCCAGCTGCTCTGGGCACCCTGTGCCAGGGCCTGCCCACCCTGCCAGGGAACAATTCCTTCCCAGTAAATTTTCTACTGGTCTGTTTGATCCATGTCCTTTCTAGGTGCTTCCTTGCTGTGCAGAAGGTAGGCCTGGGTCTGTTTTGGGAATGGTCAGACTGAATGCTGAACTCTAGAGACACTTGACGAAATTTGTTCTCCAGAAGGCTGGGCACACCACATATGAAGACTAAAGAAGTGGGTGGCCATTCTGCAAAATTTCCAGGTTCTGCTTCATGATTTAAGCTAGTGCCTCTTCCCAGATTTCTGTAAAAATGCTGAGTCTTACTTTCTGGTGTGGTTTTATGCTATTTTGAACATGTGAATTTACAGTGCGGCCTCTGCTGCGTAGTAACCATGTGCAAGAGGTAAATCCTCTGTCAAAGCAAAATAGCCGGCTCACTTTTTTACTGGAGATGGATACAGTTCTTATTTCTCTTGTGTAGAGTAGAAACATGGAGAGTTGCCAAGAAATAACTGGAATTCTGTAAGCCTGTGGAGTGATTTATATTGCAATGGGTACCTCATTACGTCTGTGCCTTGAGTCTCATCTTTGGGTAGTGACATCTCCCTCTATCCATTATTTCCCAATGAAAATGCTCCAAAGTGAAGAGTTTTGTGTTCAGCTCAGGAAACTCACTGCCTCACAGCCAGTTATGAGGGTTTAATTGGAACCTAAGCACGTCCTAGTCCACGTCAAGGGTGTTTTTATCCCTGTCATTCCTAAAACAGATGAAAAAGGGAACTTTGCTCAGGCTTTGGTACAGTGCTTCCTCCTTTCACCATTTCACCCTATTTCTTAGAAAACTGTTGGCCAGCTGGAGCTGCTCGCAGATCTTAGATGCTGCAAGGCAGACAGTATAATGGAAGCAAATTTTATGTAAAATTAATAGCTGGCTGTACTTCCTTCTTCCTTTTTTTTTTTTTTTTTTCAGTTTACAACCCAAGTAGTAATTGAATTTTTCCTTGAGTTCACTTCTAACTGTTTCTCATTTTGGATTTTTATTACTGAGGAAGGAGAAGATAGGATTTAGAAATTACAATGTGAAAAACTGGTTGATGCCAGCAGCATATTCAGCATTGCTTTTGTATCCTAAAATTTGCTAAAAGTGAATTTCTACTTGCCTTATATTTTGTTATTTCAAGCTGGACATCACAATTTGGTCAGCTGGGAAATCCACCAATATAATTCTGACATTGTATCATCACTTCAACAGGCACACTCTGGGATTAGTTTAATTTTATTTCAGTTTATTATTCATCATTTCATCTCCATAGACTTGCAACGACATTGTTTTGTCTTGATGTTATAACATAATCTACATATATTTGCATACAATCATCAGGCATTGATTGAGAGTCTCAGGCAGAAATTGTGCAAGCTCTGAAGTAGCATCTCAGATCAAAATGTGTACAAAGTTTATTTCAAATGTAATTTAAAATCTCTGGACCTTTAACTGATTTCTCCTGGGATCAAAAACTTCAGAAGCTGAACTCAAATCTTTAAAATGTATTTTATACTATCTATGCAATCTTTATAGAAGTTATTAACTTTTATCAGTTACAATCCCTACTTGTGTCTAAATAGAGTAATTAAGCCATGCAGGGCTCTAAATCTAATTATTCCAAATGATAACTGAAATAAGAGCCTTATGAATATCTGAGCCCAAATTTTCTTCATAAGTTTGGCTGTTTCCAAACATTTTCTCTGGAACAGAAAAACCTCAAACTTTTTATCTCCTCATTAGAGTTTTTCCTGCTTGCCCCTGTAATTTTTCACTGAGTGTTTATGGAGGCAGCTTCTACCAGGGCAACAGACTAGGTGAATCTTTCGGGGAAATGAAACACATGACAAAACAGAACAAAACAAAGCAAAACAAACAAACAAAAAAACCCCCAACCAACAAAAATAACGCCAAGCCAAACCAACCAACCAACCAACAAAAAAAAAAAAAAAAAAAAAAAAAAAAAAAAAAAAAAAAAAATCCCAAACCAATGACAACAACAGAAGACATTTCATTGTGGAGTACTAATTCTGTACTCAGATTGAGGCACGGACATGCTGAATTGAAATAAAAATTATGATGTGTTGTTGTAATTAACAGTTGTAGCTCTGAATCCAAGGGGAAATATATTCCACATTTTTTGCATTTGCAGTGCTGTGATAAAACTTGGATCTGATGGATCTAACTTGGATCTAAATGGGCAGGAGCACAAACTTCTGTCATTACTATATTAAACTTCCACTTAACAAAGGTGAGAAGATATTTTGGTTTGTTTCCTAACTTGGGTTGCTGTGGTCTGAGGAAGAGGCAAATAAAACCAGAAACATAATCACAAAATCCCTGATATCACAACTTGGAAGTTCAAATTATTAGTGTTCCAGTCAAGCAAGGTTTTGGAATGCTGTCAGGACTAATTCTTTAGGTTTATACCTCTTAATAATGTAGTTTTTATTTGGTTTTGGGCACTTTTTGTAGAAAAATATAGATTTCTGTCTGCTTCTCAGTGCTTCTTATTTTCAAACATTTAAAAATATGAATTATAAGCATATACAATATAGATATACGCACATGTTATGGTATCACTTATCTTCTTCTTGCTTTTAGGTCAAAAATGAAGGTCAGGTGTCTGACTTCAGTATGAAGTTATACTGCTTTTCCCATGTTGGATAGTTGGTTACACCATGGATGTTCAGCTCCCTTGCAGCCTGAAACTGATTATTCTTGTGTAAGGAAAAAACCTGAGGCTGACATGTCTTTTTGTTGGCTGTCACATCATAAGAAAGGCTATTGTCCTGAAATTTCGTTGTAAGGAGACAGAGAACATGGAAACCACTGAAAGTGTGAAAAAAGGAACATTCTAAACAGTGGAGAACCCTCACATAAGACAGAGGAAAATTTTGTCATTTATGTGTCCCAGAAAACTTTGTCTTTCATCTGCCTCAGTGTGGCCTTAAATTGTCTTCAAAGAAGAGTTTTAAGGAACACCAGCCCCAGGTCACATTCCTTTACTCCCTCCTGCTGTAATTCAAAATTTTTACTGACACCATTTCATTAAACAACTGGAAGGTGAAATTCAGTGATGAAGGACAGACTTGGGATGAAAAGCAAAGCATGTACTGGCATGGCCTCCCAGCCAAATATCTGCTTGCAGGCAAGATAAAAATGAAAGTTAAAAAAGGAACAACTCACTCCATCTAAAAGACACTTTAAGTTTGCATTTAATTATTTTCACCATTACCTGAGCGATTTCAGAAAGGAAAAGTTCTTCATGGCAAAACACGTTTTTTGAAGCATCTAACAATGATTTCTTTCTTCAGTATTCTTCCAGTAATTTTATCCTTATCCATATTTGTATTGCAAGACCTTAAGCTGTACTAGATTTAAGTTCACTGGGTCAAGCACTGCTGTATTGATCTATATTTGACACTACACAAAAAAAGGGCAGGTTTTGTTTTGTTTTTTAATTTTCTCTTGTGTATTTTTGGTTGCTTCATTAGTTGCTGGGTTTTGTCTGATTCTTGTGCTTTTCTTGGTCCAAGAAAAACATCTAGAGAAGGTGATTTTTATTTAAAGATCCAGCTGTGATCACCTGTCTCTGTGCTAGCTTTTAGCTATTTAAACACCTGTTGGTAGTTTCAGGGTGGTTTTTTTGACAAGACTTCTGCAAGACAAAGTCACGTGGAGAAATCCAACCCACATATTTTCAGGTTAGGTCACCTCTGCAAATGCTTTTCCCAAGCATTTGCTGTTGGAATGAACATGCTGGAACTCAACTTATTTCCTGTGGAAAGGTGTAGAATCCAAACGTGCAGGACAAAGAATTTTACCATTATTGATCTATTTATTCATGATATTTTGTTCTTAACCTTATTCCGGATAGCAGCATGCACATCCTAGATCTTTTTCCCCAGCTCAAATGACAAATTTGCACATCTCAGAAGGCTGCAAAACTGACTAACCATAGGTATGGGTGTTTCAGTCTTTATTCTTAATGACATTCTCAAAATTAAATAACCTAAAAGTTAATATGCCCAAACTATGCTGCACAGATATTTTTAAACATACAGAATGAAACATAGGAAAATTGGGAAAAGTCAGAATTATGTATTTCAAAGCAATTTAGATGTTTTCATACCTGCATTATGATGCAAATTTATCAGAATTTCTTTCTTGTGCTGTGTTTTGAGGGGTCAGTACCATTGCCAGAATGGGTGACTGAAGCTGGGATAGATTTGCTGAAGGACAGAGACAACTGAAAGGTGAATAAGTTGAAAATAAGATGAAAATAAGATGGAAATAAGAGATGTTCATGCCTCTCTGGGCAAACTGTGCCAGCCCCTCACCACCTCTCAGAAGGTGACATTTATTCCCAATATCCCATCTTCCCAATAACCACAGATGACTAAAGACATAAATTTTCTTTATTAATAGAGAAAAAAAAGTAATTTTATTTATGTTATGCATTTTTCATTACAAATGTCCAGGAAAGAAGAATTGAAAATTTCCTGTTTACTTGTCATGAAAAAAAATTGAACATTTCCAGTTTGCCTTTCAATTTGAGAGAGATCAATGTTAAGCTCCCAGACTGCCTTTTGCTTCAAAGAAGTCAGCTCTTACAGATAAGGGAGATTTCTATCATTGCACAATTAATTTTATTTAAGCAAATCATTGCCACTTTGAGTAAGTATTTCCTATTACCTCGTACTAAATCATTTAAAACTAATAGGTTTTCTCGTAGATTCATGGCAGGCTGATTTGCAGAGCTAAGCAGGGATATATGCCAGCCGTGTTTTAGTAAATATGGTAAAATTTCATAATCTCAAAACATATGTGCAGTATCTCTTCGTATAATCCCTTGTTTCTGCAACATCTGTTCCCCAAAAAATGAGTGAATCTGAATGTGAAATTAATTTATATTCTTATTTTTCTCATCATATTTTTTTTTTTTAGTTTCCTACAGAGAAACTATAGATGGGAAATACAGTAAATTTCCAAAACATATAAATATTTTGAATAGCTTCATTTTGAAGGTAAAAGCTTTAATTTATACATTTATATAAATATTTAAATAAGTTTGTAAATATACAGGTACAATGACTTTTTTTTTTTTTTAATATAATGGAAGTACATGGATTATTTTCCTTTCTACTTTAGTCCTTTTCACAGTAACTTTCACCTGCACCCTTTCTGACAAGGCTCTGCTGCACTGGGAGTGTGGAGTACCCACGAAATAAAAGGAAAAATTTTAATTTGGCAGCACAATCCTAGCTGCTGCACATCTTCCATATTATCTGTCCTTTTATTTTTCTTCACCTAGGTGAAGGATAGAATTGGAGATGCAGCCTAGACAGGTTGTTTTGGTCAATGGCTCTCATCAGGTTCTCTTTACCAGGATCAGCCCATCTCATTCTGAATGAATAATCTGATTTTTAAACAACCACTCAAAAAACAAACAAACAAAACCCACCAAAAAACCAAACAAAAACACACCAGCAAAAAAATCTCCCAAAACCCAAGGAACCAAAGCAAACCAAACAAACAAAACAAAACCAAAAAAAAAAAACCCACCCCAAAACAGACCAAACCACCTTGGCGAAATAAAAACAAAAATAGAGCTTCCAACTATAAAAGGAGTTAATTGTAAAATCAGATGTTTACTTTTGTGGACTACTTATCCTGGGGTCTGGGTACTTGGAGACACTCAGGTATTTCTGTAAGGTGCTTCTCCTTTTTGAGAAAGGACATCTGAGATTACAGGAAAGGTGAGTAATTATCAGAGATTGCTGTCCCAACTCCTCTTTCCCCTCATAAAACTCTACCTCTTTCAACTGGCATGAAATACTGCCAGAAATGGGTTGTGGACTCTTCATTTTTAGGGATAAGGAAAGAAAGGGTAATTTTTTTCTCTATTATTTTGTGATATATTTTCCTCCTTCAAATCAATGCACCTCCCTTATATATGTGCGATACCAATTTAAAACTTTTGCCAAAAAAAAACCCCATATGAAGAAAAAACCCCAAAAGCATCTGAAAAACTTTTAATAGTTTTAATTTAGCAGAAGAAATAAGAAATGTACATAAAAGAGAAAAATATTGCACTGTCAACAAATAAAACTCTAAAACTCAAATAACCACACCCTTCAGAGACTTGAATTTCTCTTTTTCACATGTTAAATAGGACTGTTTTTTAAAACACCAGTGTTAGAATATTTTTTTATCTCCCAACTAAATCTGGGGGTTCCTCTTTAAAGAACTCTCCATACTATATCTATATTATTCCATATTTTAAATTAGTCTTGAAAGCTACTGACTACATATAAATAATGCCTTTACATAACTTGTTGCACATTCATGTCTAGCCCATGAAGATAAAAAAAAGGAAAACAAAACAAACCATTTGCCATCTCAGAAATAATTTTAAAAAACCTTATTAGTAAAAAATTATCTCTAGATGGAGTCCCCTAAAGTTCTGTCACAGCAAAATTATTCTGTCTATGTACTCATAACATTGTGCCCTCTCTAAAGTAAATTAATAAAGTTCTACACCTTTGAAACATCCATTTGGGAAATGTCTAAAAAGAGTTCTTTGATGAGACATTTCCCCATGAACAGCCTAAAATTTTCTTCTCTTTCTTCTTTTTCTTTTCGTGTTTTAATTTCTTCCGATTCTTATTAACTTCAAAATCTTTGATTCGCTTGAAGTTGTTCTCTTCCTCTTTTACAATGAAAGCCTAATACTGAGGGTTTTAGAGCCAAGAGGAACTCTTTCTTCGAAAAACAAATTTTAGACTGGGGTTTAACAGGTTTCAAGTCCTTGTGTAGAAGTCTGAGATGCTGAGACTTGGTAGCAAAAATATTAGAAAATTTCTGGCAAGAAAAATGTGCAGCTGCAAGTTTCCTAATGAATTTTCCTAGAGAGTTTTTCTAATGAGAGATAGGATTTGATAAAGAAATCACGAAAGTTCGTGGTTTTCCTATGAAATGGCAGGAAATTTTCAAATATCTAAAAGACAGGAGAAAGGCCATTAAGAAAAAAAAGTAGATACTTAACACTACCTCATCTAAACATCAGATTTAGTTAATGATGGTTTCTAAACCAGTGTAACTAGAATGTGTGTTAAAAATACATACAAAATACAATGTGTACCAATATAAAGTATGCATGAATCTATACAGATAAGCAATTAAAAATAAGAGAAAAAGTGGAACTAAATTCTATTCATGTATCAATGGAATTAGCTTTCACAAAGCAGACATATCAATAATTTTCAGTTTAATGGAAAGAACAACATGGAAACTTGCCCCTAAAACTTGACAGGTTAAATGCAATTTAATTTTTTTGTGTTTTATTTTGCTATAGAAATGAAGTTTAACAGAGTTCTGTTTTTTATATTAAGACATTTTTGATTAATATGTGTTGAAGTTTGAAAGACAACCATTAAATTCCAAACTTGTTAGCATATTTCCAGGTATTTGGGTTTTATTTCATGATCCTGACAATGTTTGTATACTCACACTACTTTCTATTAATAGAAACAATTCTATTTGAATTCTGAAAGTTAAATCATATGAATGCTTAATATTTGCAGAAGCTGAATCTTGAGCATTTAATAAGAAAGGTCTGATTTAAAAAAAACCCCAAGCCCCAACCATTTAAACTTCTTTGAATCCCAAACCCTCAAGTATGACTCCTACACTCATTTTAGACTCCAAAATACCAGGTCTTATTTTCAAAACAGTTGATTTTTCATAGTGTTCAATGGGATCAACATTTATGAAAACCAGGAGGTGTAAAAACTTCTGTGTTTGTTTGGATTTTGATTGTTTCCTAAGGCCAAATATGACATACAAGGGATTTTTTCTGGTTCTTGTGATAAAAGTACAGTAACTTAAAAGTATGTATATAAAAGTGAAGGATGAGTCTAGGAATTGGAAAAAAGGTGCTCTAAAATAAAAATATTTCAGTATTTTACCTACTATTGAACTTTAAATCTTTTCTCTAAGCTATTGAAGCATGCACATATCTTAGCTAATATTAAAAATAAGCTGTTCTCTATTGCAATTTTGCAGTGATTATAAACACTTCACTGTTTTGAATTAGCAGACATTAACAACCCCAAAACTGCATATTGGTGCAAAAACTATCTTACTCCCTATGTCATTGTTATGCTTTTACATTATGGACAAGAAGAATCTGACGAGTTGGTCAAAATAGAGTTCATCATTCAAAAATCCATTTTGTTTCTGAATTTAAATAGCTATTGGAGAAAGAGGATTAGTAGACTTATATGAGGTAGTCCTATATTCGACATTTTTGAGCCTTGTGAAAATTAACTTCTGACTATTTCTTGGATTCTTGTAAAACACTGCCTTAGGTAGCTTTTTTTTTTTTTTTTGAGGAAAAATAAAGGTAGAACTAGCAATAGCTTTGATTTAGACTCTAGTATAACGTGCATCAATAGAGGAAATATAAAATTAGAGAGAGATCATAATAATGAAAGAATATAATCTGCAGTATCTGTGTAAGGTAATAATGATAATATTAAGCCAGCATATGGTCAGTTCTGGAAGGAATTTTACTCTCATAAACTTAATAGAAATCTCAGTAGGTCAGGAAAGTCAGGGGCTGCATAGTTAGTAAGTGAAAAGTCTCTCTGAGATTGAGCAGGGGTAGCAGAGTGAAAAGTTAACCCATAAGAAAATAATGACTGAGAATCAATAATTCTGTCAGCACATGAGCGTACTCACTGCTCCTGGAATTGCTAAACAATATTCAGGTAAGTATTTTGCTGCAGAAATCTTACCAAAAAGGAAAAGAGCTTTAAAAAATGCACTGCTAACCAAGAGCCCTTATCTGTGATGGATCATTCTCTGGGTCCTGGAACAATAATTGTACTCATACTGTTTTTATTCATGCAAATGAACACAGTGCATCTCACATCAAACATTGCTTCTTGTTTCTCTGTAAGATGTCCTGATTAAATATACAGTTTCGTCTTTATTTTCTTTTGGGAACTTAGTCTTCAATTTAAAGTTCTGGGGCAGACATTAAATGATCAGAGGAGTTTTTTCTGAGCTGCAGAATTGTACAAAAGTACATGCTCAGCAGTGAGATGGATTCCTAAAGATTGCTGACATTATAATTGCTTTAAAAACTAACAAAAAGCACTGAAACAATGAATCTATGCAAGGGATGTCATCATTCATTTACACTTATTCTCTGAGCTGCAAATACTCCCTTAAATAACTTTTGGGTGCGGTGTTCTAACATTCCCAGTGGGATTCACATGGGCATCTCCATTGCAGGCAATGTTCATGAGAAAACAGTGAACTCTGATTTTAATGCACATCTATTTTCATCTTCATGTGGACTTCTAAAAGAAGCTGGATAAACAAAGGGAACCTAGGCTGACCAGCTGAGACGGGGACTTCTACAGTGCAGAAATTTAAAATACTTTCACTAAATTTAGGCACTGACTGCTTCAGGTGTCGTTGGGTATTTTGCATTCTCAGGGTCAGAGCTGATGATGTGAGAAATGAGACAACTCTTAAAAAGATTAATTTATTGAAAACAGAAAAAATTGAAAAATTACAGAAATCAGAAAAATATAAAAATTTGGGATCCTATGGCTCGGTAGATGGTATGCCCCAGGAGCGCAGGGATTTGAGATCTTCTGGCTGAGACAGCACTAGACCTCAGGTAGAGAAAAAAAACTTGCAGTGCTGGGTTGACTTAAAAAAATTACTAAAAGCCCCTTAAAAGGGGTAAGGCTTTTAATGCCCAGCACTGATGTCTCCCACAGCTAGTCTGGAGAGAGCAAGAGGGGAA
The DNA here is from genome assembly GCF_965178545.1 of Coloeus monedula. NCBI lineage: Eukaryota > Metazoa > Chordata > Aves > Passeriformes > Corvidae > Coloeus > Coloeus monedula. The sequence goes on along the minus strand of NC_138822.1, from coordinate 2,660,088 downwards.
GAGAGAAGAGAGCCCGCCTCTCGGCTTCGTCCTTTTTATAGTTTTTGCTCCGCCCCCAATCCGCCCCTTCGGTCCAAGGCGATTGGTGCTTTCCCTTTGATGGATCATCTCTGTCCACCAATGGCTCATCGTTGTCAAGGGGGGGGGGTGGTATCAGTTAGAGATAAGGGAATACAATACCTTCATTAAAATTCAGGTATTCAGGTTGCCATGGAACTTGCCTGCAGAGTAATGGCTCTGCAGCTAGAAATAGCTGCTGGCTATTAAGACTGGGTGGGGGGGTTTTGGCCTTGGAATCAAAATGCAAGTGAAACACCTACAAAAAGTATTAAAATACATCCAACACACCTCAGAACACTTGTAAAAGTATACAGTAAACACAGGAAAGGTAACTCTTATGGTGTACCAGTGGTTTGTAGCTTGAAAAGTGGCAAGTTTGTGATTTTTAACTGGGAAAATTTTAACTGGGAAGGGTGCAACTCTATTAATAAACTTTAAACAAATAGAAACACTGATAATGGAACTGGATTTTTGTACCTGGGCTGATGGGTTAATTGTGACATTCAATTTAAAAATAATTAACTCAAAATTAATTATTTAAAGCACTTAATATGCAAAGACCAAGCACAAATAGGGATTTCATGTATGACAATGAGACAAAAACCTCATGTTATGCCATGAGATCATTTTGATCAAACAAGACTTTTATTCAGGGTGAGCATCACCACTCCTCATTTTAAAGCAGCATCTGCCTGTTCTTTAAATGATGGTGATTTTTGGGTTCCCTGTTTTTGAATTCATCCATCTTCTGAAGCCTGTGATTTGGTAAAAACAGCAAGTTTAGCTGTTTCAGTTGAAATACTCACCTGTTAAAAACCAAATTATGATTTTTTACATTTTATTACCAGTTCTTTACCAAGAGCTATCAAAGCTAAGACAGGCCAAGGCTTTATCCATGGTGCAGACCCCTCCATAGGTAAGACGGTTTTACATCCCAAGTTTGACATGATTGTACACAGGAATTAATTATGCTGTTGGAGATGGAGAGTGTCTCTTCATTGTTTTCGTTGGGTTTATAACTTTGGTTTACAGCAAAATTTACATTTCCTGAAGTAATAATCTCAACACATCAGGGAAATTACCAGCCTGAAATTGAAAATTAGTTCAACTTCATTGTAAACACAGAACTGCTCACATCAGTGATATCTCAATCACAGGCAGTCCCTTTTAAACTGAATTCTGTCAATAGTAGTTCCAGCTTCAGTAAAAAGACACTATTGAGGAGAAACAGCTTTTCTTTAACAATTCTTCCCATGTACAAAAATTCAGGAAAAATTCCTAATAAAAATCTAGCATGCATTTCCAGATTTCTAGTGATGATAGCAATCTATTGAACATGTAGAAATCTAAATTATTGTTCATATTACACACAATTTTATAAAGAGGAAAAAGCAGCATATCCTGTCAGAGAGTTTATGAGCTCAGAAACAGGCACAACCTCCTAGAGAATTTTCTGTTCTACAGGGCATAGAGTAAGGTAAATTGAGTTGAAAACACATGAGGCTGTCCAAGTCAATAGGTAATTCTTTGATACCACGACCCCTGAAGGAAGTCAGTATTTCATCTGGTTTCTTGTAGTCCCATGATTCAGCTTTAACAGGGATTTTCTGATATCCAAGGAAAAGGGTTTGGTATCAGTTCTGTGGGAAAAATGAAGCCTATTCTCAGGGATTTTGAAGGGCCAAATTAAATATGATATAGTTGGAAAAATTGCACTAAAAATGTTTTAAACAGGTGTATTTTGGCTTTTGGTCAATATTATCACAATGCCAGATTCTTGCACCAAGATCTCAACGTGATGGAAATTACTGGCATTGTTTCCTTTTTTACAGTCTTTATGTTGCACCAAACCATAAATCCTTATAAAACTAAAACTGAATCTCTGAGTACTTTAGCCCTTTAGGTTAATCAAAGTACATTTTTGCTCTTTCTAGAGTTATTTCCTATTTTCCATATGTCCTGTTATTTGCCTCTTTTAGAGCGACATGACACTCTGTGATTTATCACACGTGGAAACCAAACAGCAAAAAGGTGAATCTGTGTTTCAAAAAACCCCCCACAATTCTGTTTTTTGGAACTGCTTATTGCCAATAAAAGGAAAGGATTATTTTGGCAAACCACATGCAGTGGTCTCCATATTTTAAGAAAACTTTCAGTCAGAATATGCTGCAGGTACTATAGCATGGGACTTCCTTTAAAGAGGGGGAGGTTGTATAATTGGAATGAAAGCTCTATTTATAAACTGGAAGTTATAAATTGCTACTTGAATGAATTAAAAGGATGCCTGAACAAGGATGAACAGCAGTCCTCTGTCATACCTCAAAAATCTGTAGCAGACGCGTGCATTTGCCAAACTTTTTGATTATATGACTTCTGGAAATACATAATTTAGCCAAATCTGAGCTTATTTTCATGGCATTAAGGAAATTACACCTAAAACATGAAGGTCATCTCTTTCCCCATTTCATTAAGGTGCTGGAGATTCTCACTGAACTAAACACATAATTCAGGAAAAGCAGAGGAATAAATTTCTACTTTATTTTATTCTAAGAATGAACACTGGGGATGTTTGAAGAGGGGTTGGATTATTATTTTTTATTTGTTTGTTTGTTGGGGTTTTTTTTAGCATTGAGCATGTGACACAAAAAAAAAAATAAAGATAAGTTTTCCAATGTGCTCTGATAAAAATGTACAGAAAAGTAAATACATTTATTTTATGTACTTATTCTACTTTATTTTCCTGACATCACATCAGGGCAAAAACTCCACACAAAAGGACTATAAAATGGTATTTCATGTTAGTCAAAACCAGTAATATGAGCAGAAATGTTATGTCCAAAACTATTATTATGTCAGAAATTATTCTTGGAAATTCTTTTCTAGCATCAGTTGCTAAGACTGAGATGGATTTTTCACATCTTATCACAAGAGCAATTGTGCAGCTTCCAACTGAATTTCCTGACATCAGGTTACAGTGCTATGTCTGTAAAATGGAAATAATTTTATGTAATACCATTGAACTATCAGCAAAATATTACTTTTTGTGTATACTTCAGCAAATCCTTTCACAATTTTGACTCAGAAGCTGCTCCATTTGCTTCTAAGAGGAAGATATTATTCATAATTGCTTGGTAAGGATTAAGTAGAATTTGCAGAGCATCCTGAATTTGTGACATTTTTCAAGCTCTTGAATATGATAATAGTAAGATATGATTTCTTTGCAGAGCTACATACTGTGGATTTGCCTTCCAGGTTCTCACTTCTTCCATGCTGTCTCTGCTTCAATTGTTAAAATTAAGTGTACTGTTATACAAATGATGACTTCCCAACTCCATTTTCAAATACACATAATCCTGAACCAGGAACTGGGTAGGTGGCTTGAGCAGAAGGAATCTTGCATATCCTGTTGCTTCAGTTTTACCTTCCAAATGTTTATATTAAAAATCCCTTCAGGTTGTTCTTCTTTTCACTCGTGTATCATTATTGGATCAACCTGAAAAAAAAACCACTTTGGTGTGTTTATTCCCTTTCTGCTTCAAAAGATTACTCATTCTTGGAGAGCATCAGTGAAATATGGACCCAAAGAGCTCAAACCCGTGGAGACTTTGACTCATTATCAGATGTCTCAAGTATCCTTTCTAATTTGAATGTGTAAATCAAGAATATTCATACTGTGAGGTGTGAAAATCTGTGCAGCAAACAACGAGGAAAGGACATGTAATAAGGGATGCACATTAATGAAAAAGAAAAATGCTGCTCAGAGTTGAGCTTTTATAACCAGTTAAAGTCAGCTGTAGTCATAGAGTTTCTTGCTCAGCTTTTTTTAATTATGCAAATGCTGTATACAATAATCAAAGGTTAATTTCAATTAGTTATTTGTGTTCTGTCTAATCTATTACAGCTAAAATTTGAAAGTCATCACCACAGAACAGATACTGTCCACTGTCATAAAACAGGCCTTCCTTCACAACATTGTAATTTGAAATTTATTAGTGTTACGATGACTTTGTATTTATCTTCTCATTGATATAGTAAGAAAATAAGTCTTGGCAACCTTTTTAAAAACAAAGTATTTAAAATTTCCTGTTTCATTCAAAACAGACAAGTCAAATTCAGAGATGATCTGAAATTTGGAACCAGGAAAATATACAGTTATCAAAGGGCAGAAATCCAAATCCACAGGAATCAATAGGATTCAAATTTGAGAGTGCTGAGGAATAAGTTCAGTCAGGCTTACACTGGTCACTATCTCAACTACCTAACGTAGAAATGCTAAAGTGAAAATCAATGTAGTTTTAAAAAATGACAGCCCAAACTATCCAAACTGACCTGTAAAGGGAACAATGCCATTTAAAATACTCACTCTGCTAACCTCAGAAAATAGAAACTTGACAAAAAGTTTCTAACTAAGCCTAAAGACAAATCAAGAAATTAAATGATTTGTAAAGGAATTTTGATTTCTTAAAATTTACCTTAAAATGAAACAATATTGAACGATATAGTTCCCCCCCTTTTCTTTTAAATTTTGAAAGTATTTTTATTATTTATTTAATGCAGTATAATATCTAAATAGAAATTATTAAACTTTTGCTCTTCATGCAGTATAAGTTTATTTATGACGGAAAAGAAAATTTCTTCTCAGAAGGAAAACTTTCCATTTGGCACAATAGCAACAATGAAAGATTAAAGTAATTAATTTACAGGATATTTATCATGTACATCTGCAGAAATACATAAGCTTGCACTACTGTTCTCATGACTTCAATCTGGGGACCCTAATTAATTATATACCATCATATTCAAGTGCATATAACATTTGAATACTTTTTATTTTTGGTGATTCTTATCTTTTCTTCATGTGAAAACTGCATATTGAAAAAAACCATGCTTGGACTTTATCTTGTAAAACCGTATTTATTGGATTTTTAATTTAATATTCTCCAAATAAATGGTAGCTCATGTGAGTAATTTGAAGTGGGAAGGAACATTAGCCTAAAGGATCTGGAGAGTTTTCTATACTTTCAGGAAATGGTAAATAAAGGTGGGAGGCATCAATTCATTGCAAGTATGATTTAAGGCTCTGATAGCAGAATTCACACACAAATATCTGATTTTCTCTCAAGGCCTTCATTGTCAGAGATTAACTTTTTTCTTTAAGCATAATGCAATTTGTTCTGTGTCCTACAGCGTGGAATCCTTAATATTTTGTTGTTGTTTTTTTTCTTTTAACTTAAAAGGACAAACATAAGCAAGAAAATATTTTTAAACCACCTTTTAACGCAGAATCTCTGCCAGTGAGCATTCACAGCCTTTATTTGCAGATGATCAGACTCTGCAGTGGCATCACTTCATTATGAAGACAAAATTTCTTTATTTAGAAATAGGGTCCCACTAGAATGAATTTCACCCATAAAAAGATAGTGGAAATGAATAATTATCAGAGATACATGTGATTCTTCAACAAAGACTAAACCTGGGAAAAAATAAATTAATATTTTTCTTAATCTCAAATTTCTCTAGAAAGGAAACAATAATGATGCTGATATGCAAAACATCTGTTATCAGACATAATTGTTAAGAATAGAATATTACTTACAATACCAGCGTAATAGCAGTTGCATTATTATGTCCTCTTGACAGCTCTAATAATACTTACCTTTCTTTGGTAGCACAGCTCTTTTTCCCTTGCCATGTAATTTTTGAAAGTGCATGTAGTTATGTAGTTTGCTTTTTAAAGTCTTATTGAATCCAGCCTTCCAGGTAAGAAAAAAAAGTGATTGACCAAAATTAAAAAAAAAAAAAAAAAAAAGGAAAAAAAAAGAGAGAGAAAGACAGCTCTTTAATAGTGCAAAGAAATAACATTTAAATGACCCCTTATCTGAAATATCCCTGCCTGCTATGAGGGCTAGCTGCCACCATTTGTGCCTGCAGTGAGTTACAGGTAAAATAGAGTGCTTTTCACATCAATAAACCCGTTTGCAGCCTGAGGTATTTCCAACTTGTAGCATCCAAGCAATAAAACGGAGTGTTTGAATTCCTGACAGTTTGGTGTGGGGTTTATTTTTGTTTCTTTGTTTATGTTTCTTTGTTTTTGTTGGGTCTTTTTGTTGTTGTTGTTTTGGGGTTGTTTTTGTTTTTTTTTTTTTTTTTGTTGTTGTTGTTGTTGTTTTTTGTTGTTGCTGTTGCTGCTTTGTTTTGGATTTCTTTTTGTTTGTTTTGTGCTTTTTTTATGGACATTAGAACACAGGACCATCGAGTTGAGCAGTTGCTTCAGTGGCCAAGAGGTCAGAATACACGAAGGATCTGCAAAAGGAGAATCAGTGCAAGGATTTTTTCTGCTTATGGATTTTAGTAATGTTCTTTCTTTTCTCTTTTCTCCCTAGACCCCCTCATGAGTTCAGCTAAGTGAGAGAAATTAAAGACAGAAGTGGAGGAGCCACTTCAAAGAGTCATAAGGTGAAGTCAGACAACTTTATCTTCATTGGAAGGGTTTCAAGGGCAGATAGCAAGGATGTCCAGTGGTCAGTCTATGGGATAAAAATGATTAAAATCCCATCATGTTGCCCACAATAAAATAGAGCAAATAGAGGGGATATGACTGTGATCACAGAGAAGAGAATTACTATACAATCCATGACTAGATTAACAAAAGCTTTTGGACACAATCTCATGAAAAAGGCTTTTCTACCTCCAAAGCACCAAAATTTTGAATGTTTCTGCTGAGCAATTCTCCTTAAACAGTGGGAGAAGGTTGTTGCAACCCACCCCCGAGGGTGGTGGGGTAAATGAGGTTCTGGTTAACAGAACCCTTGGGCTGGATAAGAGTGAAATGACATGGAATGACTGGTGTAGAAAGATGATAGATAGATAGATAGATAGATAGATAGATAGATAGATAGATAGATAGATAGATACAGCAGTTTCTTTTAGAACAATTTGTTTGCAATGGAAAGGAGGTTCTGTAGCTACTTTAGTTATTAACTACAGAAATACAGCAACACAAAAGTATAAAGATATCACTTAAGAAAATATAAAAGGAGAGGAATGACAGGAGTATAGTGGAGTATATACATCCATATAGGAGTATATAGATAAAGATCTCACCACACTTGGATCCAGCATTGAGACTTGATTGTTGCAATTTTGATGTCCTGTGGTCAAAGTGGGGAGCTTTGATGCTTTATGACACCTTCTAAGACATCACTCTGCCTCTCACAGGACTGTAGTTGGACCAGTTCTGCCCCATAAGAAGGGATGAAAGCCTTCAGCCCTCTCTGTAAATGCCCTGATGCTTCCCCTGAGGGGGAGTTTTACACCTGAGGCTCATCAGGAGGACACTGGCATGAAAAAAAGCATTATCCCACCTTGCAGGATCTGTTTCTTGTTGCCTTTTTCCCTTATCAGGCTCAAACCCCAGGTTTGTTGTGGTCATTCTGGTGGTGGTGGGTGCTCATCCCCCAGGCCCTGGGCTGTTCCTATGCAGATCAGAAGTTTCATCATCACACACCCAAAAATTCCCCTCCTGCCCTTCAGCTGGGGGATGCAAACCCGACCTCAGCAAAGCACCTTCTGCTTTGGCAAAGGGCTGATTATTTGAGTCATTAACCATTAATATTTCAGTCTCTCACAAGTTAAAGCACAAGAAAACCTCCAGAGATCACAAAGTGATCCTAAGTGTCTGTATACTTTGGCCTCCAAATATTATCATTTTCAGCTATTTCAAAGTCCTTTGCAAATGTAGAATAACAAATAAACATCATGATACTATAGGTAAAATAAATATAAAAGGCTTGATCTTCTAATGCAACCTTTCTGTGTCCTGGGAGGTTTTAGCAGTTTTGCTTGGGTTTTGCATACTCTGATCCAGCCAATTTATAGTTACTGCCCGTACTTCTTTACCAAAAAACCCCATATTTTCTAGCAATGTGGTGATTCAATCAACAAAGTGTTGCTTTTGCTGCTCTCAGAAAACAGAGTGGTGCCTAATTGGGGACCTGGAGAGGTGTCTGCACAGAACTCCTGCTTGGATGCAATCAGATATGATAAAACCATCTACTTAATGGAAAAACTTGTGATTTTCTCTAAGAAATGGGAATCTGCTTTATCTTTACGTGTGAGGGAAGAAGCTGTTAGGATTAAGACACCTCTCATTTTACAATAGTCAGGACTAATTTGCTGAAGTGATGAGAACAAGCCATTGCAAAGTCTCTTTTTCTTCTTTTTCCTTGCACAGACTTTTTGCACAGTCTGTGCTCCATGATAATACCACACAATTTCATTTTACCCGAGAGCCAGGAACAATTTTTTTAAGGCTAATTTGAGTTTCTACCATTTCCTGTGATCTGAGGATATCAGAAAGAAGCAGTTTATTTTCTCCTTTGAAGGTCAGCATCGTTTTCTTTAAGGACTGCAGTGGGAATACCAGGGTAGGCTGTCAACATGGTGCTACACAGAGCTCAAAAATAAGTGCTGAAAAGAATTGACAATTAATAATAACATAAAGAAAATTTTTAAATATTCATAAATTCTTTCTCATTCAGTGCTCTGCCCTTACTGTCCATTCTATGGATGGATTTTGGTTAGCAAAAATTTTCCAAAGTTATTTTTTAAAGCAAGTCCACATTATACAAAGCATGCTACAGCATGTGCACACTTTCATTATTGCAGCCCACTTAAGTGGAAAAATTATTTCCATATACAGTTTTCCAGACTCTAATTATCACTCTTTGTTTAGTGTGTGTTATTATAATGTCAACCTTTTCCAGAAAATGCTGAATATTAACCCTTTTTGTGGATGTGCTGGAATTAATGAGTATTCTGTACGTTAAGAGGCTGGAGTGTTGTCTCAGAAAAATACAGAGACAATACTTCTTCTGACAAAGAAATAATATAGACAACAAACTGTTATAGAGGTGCTATGAGTCTTAAAGATGACATCAGAATTCAGTTTGCAGTTCCAAAAGCAATGGAATGAATAAATGTAACTTTATTGGTATGTAAATTCACAGAATATTTTCTGCTCTTTAGTAGTTGCTTTCCCTTGGTGTATCTGCAGGACAACACCACCAGGAATCTCAGCTCAAGTGGAAAACAGGTGCATTTGGGTTGGTAAATCATAAAGAAACTTGTGGATAAACCTGGCAGTGAGAATCCTGGACTCAGTGAAATTTTAGCTTGAAAGAAGTTTATACGTTATGTGTAAAAAACACAAAAAGCTTTTATTGAGCCCAAAAGCAAAAGAAGTGACAGAGAAGTAAGTTTTAGCTTGCTAATATTACAAACCAGGTGAGGAGAAGGGTGTACAAATATCCCAGCCCCTCTCACCATTTAATCCTGCCCCAGCTCTGACCATCTCCAACAGGAGCATCCTGTGCTGCTGTCCAAGGCTCCAGCAGAGCAGAGGCTGAAAGCTGAACCCCCTTCTTCCCAACCTCTTAAAAAAGCTTTTAGAAAACCATGGGAATGGCATTCTGCCAGCCAACATATCTCAGACTTTTTCTGTGGTTAATCTCCCAAAAAGGGCCTTTAAACCCCTGCCAGTCTACCACCAGGTCCTTGCATTTTTCATCAGGTCTAAAGGCAGTCCCATACACCAAAAAGAAATAACAGTTAATGCAGAGCCAAAAAAAGCCTTTAGGAACTTACTGACCTTTTTTCCCCCTTTAATTTAGACACCTCATTCTGTGCCTTCCTTAACTCTTTTGTGGATTCATCTCTTAATAAACAGCACTGAACCTTTGTCACCTTTGAACATGCACCTACACAGCCTAATTACCTTGCTCTTCTGGAACCCATTCGTTAACACTGGATGGAAAGGTATGAAATACAAAGATTATGTAAAATTGGTTTTGCAGTGTGTCACAGGCAGCCTCGTGTCAGAGACCTACAAACAGCTTCTGTGGAGAAGAAATAATTTCAGGATGATGAATTTTAGCAGAACAAGAGATATAATTTACAGAGTTATTTTGAAGGGAGACTATTTGAAGATCAAAGAGCTAAATCTTCATGTCTTTTAATGCAGGAAGGAAAAACATTTCTAAAATTTTGTTTCAATTGTAATGCATAGTGCAGAAATTTATTTTTCTTTAGAAATATAATAACAAATATAATTGAAAGTCATTTTCTCTAGAAAAAAAAATTAAAGGAAAATAAACTGTCAGCTAATATCTAAGTTATACTTAATTTGTGAAATCATTGCTTTCTGCCACGTCAGATCTACTTTATTCATGATGAAATACTGCTAAAATAAGCTTATCTTGAGGATTTAAGATGGGGAGTACCTCACAGTAGAGACAATCACTGGTGCAACAATTCATGAATCACCTCATGTGTTCCCTGTGCATTTTGCCAGCATCCATACATATTAAAAAAAAAAAAAAATTGTCTTGGTAGCTATTAACACAGATTCTAACTACTTAAAACCACTTATACACCTCTTAAAACAGCTGTATGTACACTAGGACTTAACAAAATGTCCTTCTGAAACCTACAGTCCTCTCCAAATGTAGTTTGTTCCAAATTTCTTCAGGTCAGAGGGTAAGAGAGTTGTCTTATCACTCAGATCACACCAGAGAACTTTCCAATTTTCCCAAGTTGTTGATAATTTTAGAGAAGGGAGTAGGTACTAACCTCAGTGACACTCTGAAAATTCTGGGGGGAAATAGATAGATAGATAGATAGATAAATATTAATGAAACCTACCTTAAAATGTTTAATCTGTCAAATAAAAATCTACCCCAGGATTACAGGATTGTTATTTTGTCACTTAATTCACATAACAGGATTTTTATACTGCATGTATAGCCAATGAAAAAAGTGGCAATATTGCACAATAACATGACAATTATTGGTAAATTCTATAAAGCTGCTGATCAGTTTGAGCCTGCACAGAGACAATAAAGCCCAAGTAGTGCATATATTGTGGAAAAGTGAAGGAAAATGTAATGTTTTCATTGCTCACATACATACTGAAATCACTCCAAAGAGTAATATTTCTTGTTTTGTCTTATAATGCCATCCAAACTCTTAAAAAGCCAAGGAAAAGCAAAAAAAGAGGAAAAAATAAATAAAAAAAAAGGAGAAAGATCTATACTATGATAAACTATAGGAGTAAGACAAGAGTGGCACCAGCTAATTTGCTGGATCTTGTGTGTTTTGGAAGAGGTCAAGGAAGTAAGACACAGCACACATCAGAAAAAAAAAAAAAAGAAAATGCTGGTTTATGACCCCTCAAAGAGTTCAGTGCTTAATTCCTCAATTCTTTCATTCAGTAGTTCAGGAAAAAAAAAGAGAAAAAAAAAAAAGAAAAGAAAATGTACCAAATAAAAGCTGAACCAAGTAGCTTTTGTACCTTTATTATTCCATACCTGGCAACACACTGCGATTGCCTATTATTTCAGAGGGCTTTCACTACCTATAAACGCACAGCTGGTGATTAGTATTGCCTAAATGAGATTTTTTTATCCCACAGATATGTTATTTACTTATTGCTGGCAGTGTGCATTGAGAACATCTCCTGGTTTTGGGGCTGACTGCTGTTCTGTACTCATGCCGGTGCAATTAAAGCTGAACATTCTCCATTACAGGCCCCGTTAATGGACAAAAGAGCTGCCAGTGCCTGCAATTTGTCTTCATTTCCCAACACTGCTAAAGTGCCTGTACAGTTAAATGCTTAACCACACTATGATTTCCAGAATTGTGTAGGTGAGGAAGGGGAAAATTCAGGCAGAGAGTGAAAGTTTATTTCTTCATGAGTCATGTTCAAAACAAGCTGCTTTCTGTGCTGGGCTTGTCAGCTCTGTCACGTTGCTTTTTGGCTGCTAGGTTTCACAATTTTCAAGTCACATTATTTATTAGATTTATATCTAATGCCCTGTATCTGCTTGATACCATGATATCTCACTGCCTTTGGGCCGTGTGTAACTGCCAGAAGGTGCAGCACTGACACACACGTGTTTCTGAACATAAATATGTGTGCCCACTGTCTGCTGCAGGGGTGTGTGCTGTGCTGCTTTACACCTCTTCCTGACACAGAGGAATGTATTAGCACAGCGTCTAAACAAACATTTCATCCAAGTTGTTCACCTTTAAGGAGCAGACAAGAATTTCTGTTTGTTTTTGCAAGCTTCCTTCAGTCTGATGGACAGTTTTCATCTGGGGATAATCTCTGGGATCTCTCTTTACTCCTTTCTTTTTAAGTTCTGAAAGAGAGGAAGATTATTTCAGAAATTTGCAGTCAACAGATGGCAGGGGAAACTGAAACAGAGGGAGGGTGAAGTGATCAGAGAAGGAACACAGAGCTCTTTGTTAAAATGCCGTTGTAACAGAACTCACCTTGGAATACTGCAGCTCTTTATTCAGTACAGGAACAATTTTACTGTGAGTTATTTGCTTTGGGCCAGAGGATGGGCTGGATAAACTTCAGAAGTTTACTCTGGATCTCTGAATTGCCTCACACCATTGCACCATGCTGCACTACATCACTTAGGACCCTGTGCACCACCCTTTTATACAATTAGAGAAAGACAGATGAAGAGACCAGAGGCTGATTGGTAAATTTCCCAGTTGTGTTCATGATTTCAATGACTGTTGAAATTTTAGATATGTTATGCCCAAGAACTATGACCTAAAATGTAGGGTTTTACTTTTAAAGAAAGAAACTCCATATATAATGAAATCTTTTAGCAGATTACTGTGAAGGCAGTAAAAAGTGTACAAAAGGTGGTATTAGGTGGCAATGTTTATCAGTCACAAAGATCTGTAGAAAGAATCAATTATAAAGCCAGTGTGAGTATGAAAAGTATAAATAATAATGATAATAATAATAGTAATTATAATGGTTATTGAGGGTTTTTTGTGGTTTTTTTTTTCAAATGTTAAGAAGAAAACTGATAGTCAATATGATGATCTGAGCTCAGTGATGGGAAGGGAATGAAGAAAGGGAGTCTCTGTAGAAAAAGCAAAACATTTTGCCATTTTTCTGCTTGCACCTTTTCTGAGCAAGAATTACTTTTTTTGTATTGTGGAAGTACCAAAAAGCTGAACACAGCTCCAGATCTTTGCTGGTAATTTTTCTACATGTGCTGTAATAGATAACAAAGTGAATGGGTTGCTGGTAGAAGAATTTGAGATGTCCAGTTGAATGAACACAGTTTGATGAAATATTTTGCTAGAGTGAAAAGTAAGGAGGAATGAGGATGGATCCTATAAAAACAAGATTCTGTTGGAGACAGAATGGCCTGTGGGCTCTCCCAAACCTCCTGGCATGGAAAATGGTTTGATACATTAGAAAATTTAAAAAGTGATTATAAACAGCGGAAAAACAGTGGAAATCGGCCTCAACTGAGGCAAGGGAAGAGGTTTTATTTCAAAATCAGTGAAGGGTAACTACTGGCACCCAGCCTGAAGCCATTTCTCATCCCATTTGATTTTGCTGCTCTGTCCTGGGGTTTTTGTTTCACCTCCTCTTGTTTGGCTTTGGCTGAAGTTTCCCAATTCAGTCAGCTTTTGTGGTGCTTAGCTGTTTATACATCATGGATGAAAAAGACTAGAAAGTAGCGTGGAAACACAATACAAAATCCATGGCAGCGCAATTAAGAGGCTATATTTTGGCATTTCTTTATACACATACACTCAAATGTCAGCTACACTCACAGCTGGGAGATTTGCTTCATGCTGGATACCAGTACAAAATGCCTACAAATCTGATCTGAAAAATGAAAATGTTACTTCTACTTTTTGGTAATTGGCCAGGAAATAGCCATGCTTTTATACATATTTTAGCTTTTCCTGAGTGCTTGTCAAGAAATTAATTTTTGCTCAGTTGAAAGCTTTTAACGTGAGTAATGCTCTTCAGTCAGGACAATTTTGGTTCTGTTTTTCCTTTGTGGATCCCTCAGTACTACTTACACTCTGAACCCTTGGTCTTCCTCCCCCCAACTTCCCCTAATTACTACGCCAACAAGAACAAACCAATTTGTTTTGTTGCAAGCTCTGTCTGTGATTATCTTCCATGGGCATGCATGTGAGCTCGGCCAAGCTACAAAAACAGCTGATAAATGAGCCATTTATTTGATACAGTAATAATCAGATTTATCAAAGGCCTGTGCATTGGCTGCACTACAGATATATTAATCAGAAAACTGGGGCTGAACTTCCTCAAGGTGACAACTCACGAGGTCCTTCCTGAAAGCCTATTTTCCTCTGTGCTAGGTGTAATACTTGGATAATTGTAATCGCTTGTGGTCAACTTTTAAGCCACCTTGAAAAGACTTTATGTTTGCCTCAGATAAACTTTTTTTTCAGGCACCATTCCGGCAATCTTTAGGTTTTTTCCAGCTGAGTGTTTTTCTGGACACGGATGAAACTTTCTGAGTGCCTTTGTCAGCAGTTGTCCTCTTAACCTGCCATTTTTCAAAGGGATGAGAAATTAACACAGGCTGCAAAAGGAGGGATGTACTTGCATTAACCTTGCTTTGGTATGTTTTTTTTGATACTTACATGATCAAATACCCTTCCCAAGTACTCTGAATTTTTTAATGATAAATGTAGGTGGCTCCTTAGATGGAACACTGATATTTTTTGCCCCTTCTCTGCAAATGGGATAGAGGGGCCTGTGGATTCTGCTGTGGCACCATGTATTGAAGTGACTCCTAAAAGGACCCTGAACTCCGAAGGAGCTCAGCACATTATCTGCCTTTCTAGTCGTCAGTTTTCTCTTCTTTTATTTTGTGAATCTTGAAAATTTTCTTCTGGCTTGGGAAAGAAAGATATATCATTATCCTTGTGAAGTAGAATAACCTTGCCTGTCTGGCTTTTTTTTTTTTTTTCCCTATGTAAGAATCACTTAATAAATTGATAATTAAATATGTTCATAATTTCAAATGCTGATCCTGATTTTGCCTTCTGTTGTCCTATGTGGGTATTTTTTTAAAATTTACTAATATTGACCTGGAAATATAACATTTACTGAATGCCTTGAAATATATCTAAGGAAAAAACAAATACTATATATTAGGAAAACAATTTCTGTTATTTCACATGATCTCCAAACTAGTATGTGATTGATATGGGACCACCATCATAGAAATAGAAAATAACCTATTTATTTCATTTTCTGCCTGTAATACCTACAATTTTTGTCTTTGCAGGAGGCAGTCTGATTTTCATTCCAGTAACGAGTGTCAAGTACTGACAGCAAATATGGAAATATGACTTTATGTTGCCCTGAGAAAGCAGCATTAAATTCTTCCTCTTTTTATGGGCTGTGTATCATCCTGGCTCATTTTGCTGCATAAATTAAAGAGTTGAAGAAAAAGATTTCTTTCTGAAAAAACCCTCACCCTTCAATACTTATATACCAGAGCTCTGTAATGTGACACAGCTCTTATTTAACCTCTCTAATATGATGCATCTAAAGGAAGAATACCTGCAGCTGAATTTATTAGGTGAAATATGGAGTTTAAAGGAGTTTTTTTTTCCCCAATAAGTGTCTTATGGCTTCTATTTCACAAAGTGATGTAATATTTGTCAATTCAGGTGTGTGTTCGTCTTTATTCAGATAGAGATGCTAAAATTTGACCAGGAATTGAAGTTAACTTTAAAACATTCTGACCTTAACACAAATGTGCAATTGCCAATGTAATGCAATATCTAATTGCAGTCTATCATAGCATATCATGCCATTCATAAATTAGCTTAAGAAATGAAGGCACTACTTTCAGAGAATATATTGGACCACGATATAAATGAATAGTCATTAGGACCATGTCCAAAAGAGCAAATTAAAGCCTAATGCACAAGTGTGGGATGTGAGGCATGTCAGTCTGAAACTGTGATCTCAAACCTTCACAGTCACTCCTTGTCATGGGTTTGCAAGCATAGTCCTGGAAGTGATGTCCTTGCTAAGGGGTGCTTACAGCTTCCTCTGTGACCTGATAGAACCTATCAGCGGCCAGTTTGAATATGGACAATTCTTTAAGCCACTTAAAGTTGTGACCGCCTCTGTGATCCACACTTAAGAATAGGCAAACCTCCCCCCCCAAGCTCTCTCTCGTTTCCAGTGCTGGGACAGGTGGCTGCGGGCCCCGTGTGGGGGCCAGCGGGCCCGGCCAGGCCCTGCTTGGGCCAGGCTGGGCCGGGCCACGGCCATCCTGGAGCCGATGGACCTGTTCCAGCCGTGGAACCCCCCCCACTGCCTTGCCGTGGGCAGCCGGAGCGGCTCGGCTCTCCCCTCCCCACTGTGGCCAAGATTCAGCTGAAGCTGCACCGCTGTCCGGCAAAGATCATGTGACCAACAGCGATAAGCGACATTCCAGCTGCAAGGACTAGATGAGATTAACCCTTTTAGTGCTGTGAAGAGCTGAAAACCCTAGGGAACAGAAAGAGGAGATGCTTAAAGCTGAAATTCTGTTGTCAAGCTATGATATATCAGGGTACCTGTTGTAATTTCATGAAGATCTGGGGGGTGGAGTGTTCAACTCGTGAGCAAAAGCACCTGCGCTGAGATAGGCAGATGCTGAAGCAGCTGTAATTTCATGAGAAGTTTGAACAGGGAGAGATGGACCAGATGAGGACTTTTGCTCCAAATGGGAAAGGAGAAAACCTCAGTCCCTAGAGATGCTCCCATATATAGTCCTAGAGATGAAGATGAGGAAGACCCTTTGCTCCCAGGGAAGGAGAAGGGCCTCTGTTCTTAGAGATGAAATGCTCCTAGAGATGGGTGAAGAGAACTTTTATTTCTAAATGGCTCAACCTTAAAATTGTACCCCAATAACCTTCAAGAGTGGACCCTCGAAAGCAGTTGTGGGAAAAGCTGCAAGTTGTGGGAAGGGACTCACATGCGAGCAGAGAACCAACCCGGGCAGCTGTCTCATTGTGATAATGCTTTCATAGCATGGACAAGAGAGACTCCTCTTCCTAAATGGACTGAACAGGATTATGGAAGTGATAAACAGAGTGAACATCTCAAGGGTTGTCTTTTTACATTGTTCCTGGAAGAAGGGAGAAAGGTGGGGGTAGGAGAAGTGTTCTGAAGGTGTGGCATGATTTTTTTTTTCTTCTTTTAGGTCTGTTAATAAACTTCTTTATATTAAGTTTGGCGCCTGCTTTGTGTTTCTCCTAATTCTTATCTCACAGAAGGTAAACAGTAATGAGTATTTTGGACCAAACCACTACATTAAATTGGTGTTTCTGCCTGGTTACAAACCAAACCTGCTACACTCCTTAACCTGTCAATACTTCGATGACAAAGTTTCTTTGTAAGGCTGGGTTTCTGCTTTTTACCTGAGGTGCCCCTGTTTAACCTCTACCAAAGCTCCAGTGAAATCAGAAGTCAATTATTCAACTCCCTATAGTCCTGACTAGTAGTCACCTGTGTCTTATATTGGGCCTTGCTTTGGTTTTTAATATGTAGATTTTTATCTGATTAATAAAAGCATTTTCCATCTTAATTTAGAGTTTGCAGCCAGACAAACTGAAGCATCGGAAGAGAAAAATATTGTCCAGGTCACCCAGAAAAACAGCAGCAGAATGTGATGTACAACGCTTGTTGTTGTCTGCTACACAGGAACATTTCTGTCCCTTGCACACAAATCAGGTACAATAATTTGACTGTTCCTACCACAGACAGTGTAGCAGAATATATTCCTGAGATCAGTGTGACAAGCACAGTTTGGAAACTTCAAACTGTAGCTAATGATAGCTTTATTTTCCTTTGCGTATCACTTGTTTAAATGTAGCTTTCTAAAGAGCGTGTGTCTGAAGGGCAGAGTCTATGTTTGAACCAGCTCTCAAAATAGTTTGTTAGAAAATTAGTGAGATGATATATTGCTACCAGTGTGATTTGATATCTGAACAAATGACACAGATGGAGGCATCGAGGCACCCTCAGCAGTCTGCAGGTGACAGCAAACTGAGGGTGCAGTGACACCCCTGAGGGATGGAGCCATCCAGGGCACCTGGACATCCCCAGAATGACCCATGGAGGTCTCATGAGGGTTCACCAGGCCAGGGGCTGGGGCTGCCCCTGGGTCAGGGCAGCCCCGGGCTGGATCCAGGCTGGGGATGGGCAGAGGGAGCAGCCCTGGGAGAAGCCCTGGGGGTGCTGTGGGGGAGAGCTGGGACCCCAAACCCTCTGTGCTGGGACCCCAAATCCCCTGAGCTGGGATCCCAAGCCCCCTGTACTGGGACCCCCAGCCCCCTGTACTGGAACCTCAAACCCCCTGAGCTGGAACACCAAACCCCCTGAGCTGAGACCCCAAAATCCTTGAGCTGCGACCCCAAACCCCCCTGTGCTGGAACCCCAAACCCCCTGTGCTGGAACCCCAAAGCCCTCTATGCTGGAAGCCCAAATTCCCTGTGCTGGGACCCCAAACCCCCTGAGCTGGGAGCCCAAACCCCCTGAGCTGGGCTGGGAGCCCAAACCCCCTGAGCTGGGCTGGGCCCCAGCGTGGGCAGCAGGGCAGGGGGGATTCTGCCCCTCTGCCCCCTCAGCTGAGCCCCCACCTGCAGAGCTGGTGAGATGATTAAATTTTTATGAGTGACCCATACCAAGAAGCTGTGCATGGTCTCCCATGGCTTGTGCAATTCCAGCAACATGTCTGTGCACTGAGGTTGGGCACACATTCACCAAAATTCACCCAGATCGAACAACTTCCTTACTTCCTCAGATGGTTTTTTTTTCAAATCCTCCTGGTTTTGCTCTGAAGCTCTAAAGTCTCATGATACAAGAAACACAAATGGCAGAAATGGCTGCAAGGCATTTTTTTCAAAGTTAACATGCAATAAACATTACAAGAAATCCAAGTATTGACTAAAAATTTATATTGCTTAGCTGGCAAATTAAGAAGTTGAATATAAAATATATATATTTGAAAAGTTTCTTCTTCTGGTAATTCAGCATCGTCCTTCAAACAACCTGACATGTATTCACAGAGAATTGTCATTGGTGACTGCACCTTAATCTTTCAATTATTCTGTGATAAGCTTCTGCATTGTAAAGCCCTGGAAGTCCTTAATATTGTATTATTTAACTAACTGCACTTAAATCCTAAAATGGTCTACTTTAACCTCAATAATCAAAGATGTTCAAAGTTAATGTCAAGAATGAATGGTATAGGAGAACATAAAAAGATGATTTGTTCAAGCCAAGAAAATCTGCTTGAATTTTCTTTTTTTTTTCCTGAACTGCTTTATTTCATTTTGGTTTTAAATCAGACAGCAGGCAAAATTGCAAATCCAGGCAGCTGAAATACACTGAAAAATACATGCGCATATATTTAAATAAATAATACCACTAAAACATAACTGCAAAATAAGTTCTAACACGCACATTTCTCCTAGCTGTCATCCAGCAGTGTCTGTGTAGTCTGAATAACACATTTTCGATAGGCACATCTAGGAACAGGCTGTGAACATGGCTTCAAAACCAGGTACTCACAACACTCCCAAGCCCTGATGTTCCCCTGAGACAGTGCAACAGCTCTGGTCCTAAAGGTGCTTTGATATGTTTGCTCTGGAATGGGCCTAATTGGCCCAGATGGGTTTTGTGGAGAAAGATTACCTGATTCAGACTCCTACTCTGTAAAGGAATTCAGGTCTTTCCATAGCAATGAACTGTGTCCAGTACCTCTTAGCTGTGAGCATTTACTGAGCTCTTTCTGCAGAGCCACCAATGGACAATCCTACAGCCCAGAAAAATTCCCATTAAGCTGTGACACTGATCCTGGCTGTACAGAAAGAAGCAAAGGAGGAGCCGTAATTACTGCTGTAGTTTTGGCCTGTTTGCAAGAAAGCACATGGGATCTGGAGCCTTGTTAGTTTGAAGGTGGTGACAATGACTTATATCCTATTTAGCCAGGAGTTTTGTGATTTTTAAAAATTTTATAATTAACTGTGTTTAATTAGTTAAGCAATGTTCAACTGTGTTATTTTAGCTGGTTTTGATTTAGATCTGTGTTGGCTGTCAGTAGAAATCCCTGAGAAGTTACCTCACTGCACCTGCAGGAAGGGGCTCCATGGACCCACAACACTTAGAGAACTCAATCAATAGCTGAAGAACAAAATTCAATAAAGAATGATTTAATGGTTATCATATAACTAGAGATGAATTAGATGTCATAGAACAGGAAATATCTTGAGAGAGCTAAGGAGTCAAAGGCCTATACGCCCCACAAACCTTGATTAATACATTGCAGCTGCAGTAAGGGAGCCACTTCATGGGTTTGTACACCCCAAAAAACTTAATGGCAATTGTCTAAGCAGGACAGCAAATGTGAAAAACACTGTTTAGCTGGATGAAGTTTGGGGTATCCATTAAACAAAGATAGATGAGATGTCCTGGTAGTCATTAAAAGAAACAAAACACCTATACCATGATGCAAGAAATTGGGCACACTTTTGGTAGTGTCTATGAAAAATCCTGGATGTTATAGTGTAAATAAATGCCTGAAAATTGTTGGGTTTTTGAAAATGTCTATAGTGAATAAATTCCCGATATGTTCCCAATTTTGACTCAAAATTGTTATTAGGAATGTTCATCCAAGAGCTTTTTGCTGTGAGATTTAAAACCCTTTGTTTCAGTGGGGAGAAGGAAAGGCCAGACTGATGAGGTGGACACAGCTTGTAACAGTCAGAAATACAGTGAAACTCTCAAAGACTGAGAGAAAAAGAAGCACTGACATGATGAGGTGAAGAAACCCCGGGAAAGAAAGTAGTGAGGGGAAGATCACAGCTGAAGCTGGAGATTTGGCCCAAACCAAGGTGCAGCAGAAATTAATCCCTGCCTGTGTGAGAGCCTCGACAGCAGAGATTTAGTGAGAAACTGCCCAGAGGTTGGTGGCTGCACTGCTGGTTTACCCAAGTTAACCACAGCTCACTCTACATGGATTAGGAATCAGCAACTCTTCCATGCTCATGATTACCCGCACAAGCTACTGACGTAATGAAAGACACCATGGAAAAAAGACATGTATTTCTAAGGTCGGTAAACTGAGCATTAATTATTTTTTCCTTTTTTCTTTTTCTTTTTTTTTTTTTCTGTCCATTAGCTATAATTTTCTTTCCTCATCTTCATAAATCTCATTATCTAGACCTTATTATCACTGAAATGATCTGGGCTATATACTTACCTTTCTTTTGTGTAAATTATCCTTCTGTTTTTTTTTTTTTTCTATTTCCTTTCTTTCTTCTGACCTCCTGGAAAAAGCTTTGAGAGCTTTTCCTAACATCTAGCTGTAAGAAAAATAGTGTTTCTTATATATACTGTTTGACAAATGCTGAGTACTTCATGACCTATAAAAATTTTGAGTATCTCTTTGACTTGAAGAACATAAATGACCTCACTGAAGCCAAAGGAAAAATAATCCTTTTCCTAACTGTTTTTCTGGACTGCAAGCAGCCTTCTTAGGATATTTCTCAAGTAAAACTCTTTGCATTTTGGAGGTTACAACTTTCAGAGTGTCTATACAGATAATTTAGCTGCAGCAGGAAGATCTGTGTTAGATTTGTATAGATGGTATCAGAACAGGACACAATTTATTTCCGCTCTCCTTTGCCTGAAAAAGAAAGAAAAAGTATGCAGATGAATAAAATATCAGGCTTTGAGAAAAGCTTGTATGAAAAGATAAAATACATTAAGACTTTGCAGCCTGGAAAAGAAAACTGATGTGGAATGTAGTGGAGGTAAGTAAAATGATAATTGGCACAGAGAAGGCCAATGAGTTGGAATTATTTTCTTTTTCTCATACTATAACAGCTAGGGGCATCAAATGAAATGAGCAGGCAGGTGGTTTAAAGCAAAAAAGTTTAAAACAAAATGTGTGGTTAAACTGGGGAGTTCATTGCCACAGGATGTTCCAGATGGCAATGATATTAATGCCTTCAGAAATCCATGAGGCAAATTAATAGGGAAAACATCCATTAGAGGGTGTAAAACACAGTAATTTACATCTACATCTGGCTCCAAGTACTTGAGTGCAAATTCTTGAAGGTGGAGAAGAAATATGTGAAGAAAATACAGACTATGCTTCTTCACTCCCATATAGCCTTACTCAGGGGTTTTTTTTTATGCTCTGCATACATTTTTATAACATTACTTACGTAATCACAAAATCAGAAATGTTTCTGTTTAATTTCACCAGGTTAAGAAGAAAAAAATACTCCAACCCTAAACATTTCACTAATTTATTTGCAAATATCGAATATTTAAAAAAATAAATAACAAGTTCCTTCACATCAGGAAGCTTTAACAAATTGATCAAAATTAAAGAAAGTAGAACATTACTGTCTTCCTGTGACTATTCTGAGTAGATATCATTGCATTTAGCCAGGCTATTTTCCTTTCATCTGCATAAATTTTTCCTGTGAATATTTTTTTCTTTACTGACCAGATGACAGTGGAAAGTTCAGCAATATTAGAGACTCACTGAATAAATGCCTGGGAATTCTGAACACCAGGTTAAGAAGCACAGGAAAAGACATTTTGCTTGAAATTGCTCATGACTTTTAGTAATTTAAGGTTTAAGTGATGTCAATAAAAAAAAAAAATCTCAGTAAGTGGCCATTATTGGTTTCTAAATATGTGCAGAATGTTTCAAAAATGTTGTTACTGCACCTAGTGCACCATTTTATTGTGTTTAAAGGGTGGTGTGTGGTGGAGCTCAGGATGGAGTGGTGTGTGGTAATTAAATGTTTTCTCTCTGTCCCCTCTCCAGATGCTGAACAAAGAGAGGTTATTATTTCTCTCATCTTCTTTGTGGGCTTCATGTGATGTAAGCCCTTTAGTTCCCAGTTCCCTCCTTTCTAGATGATCCAAGCTGCTGTTTTCCCACCAGGTGACCCAGGAGTCTTTCCTTGTCTGGTTCCACTGTTGATCTGTCTGTTCAAATTAATCTTTCCCACCTGGAGGGATGGAAGTGCAGGGAAATGCCAAGAGCCTGTGTGCATACCCAAACCTGAAATATAGCTCTGGAATGGAAAAAAAAATGCAATATAACTTGAACATACTTTGTGACACAAAATATGACATTATTAATGTTATTTTTATGCTTTTTAAGGTCATTCCAAGGCTCTTCATGAGTGAGATCTGGTGAGACCTTATTGCAGCTTTCCACTACCTGACAAGAAAGATGGAGAGACACAATTTACGAGGATCTGGAGTGACAGCACAAGAGGGAATGGCTTCCCAGTGCCAGGGGGCAGGGCTGGATGGGAGATTGGGCAGGAATTGTTCCCTGGCAGGGTGGGCAGGCCCTGGCACAGGGTGCCCAGAGCAGCTGGGGCTGCCCCTGGATCCCTGGCAGTGCCCAAGGCCAGGCTGGACATTGGGGCTTGGAGCAGCCTGGGACAGTGGGAGGTGTCCCTGCCCATGGCAGGGGGTAGCACTGGGTGATATTTAAGGTCCCTCCCAACCCAAACTATTCTATGATTCCATGATTCTATTATTGTCCTTATATCCTGACAGAGCCACACTTGCTGAATGTCTGCTATGTTTTCTCAGTTGTGTAAGACAATAAGACATTTAATTCATTTTTTATGAGCTGCACTTCCTTCCCATTGGAATCCTGCTGAAATTCAAGTTGATTTTCTCAGCAGTAATGGTTTTTTATATCCTGGGTGTTTGCTACACATTCTCTACCTTTGCAGCTGCTTTTATAGTCATTACAATCTGTGACATTAATTTATGCTAAATAGTTTTACAAGCAGAGTGTCATGTACAATCCAGGTATAACTGGCTACTGAAGAGACAAAGAAGCTCCAATAATGGTCTGATTTTCCACCCTGGGACCTTTACTTGCATGTCTACAAATGATGCATCCATACATATGCTGGTGGAGACCATTGAATGAGTATTCTGATTCTGAGTGGAGAGGATGGAGACAATCCAGCTGATATTTATGTAGTAAAATTGCTCATGGTGAGTCAGTTCTCTGACTACCCAAAAGAACAGGATCAAAAAGACTTGTTCAGGCTGTGATCTTGCAAGCACCGTTTTCACTGAAATAATATTCCATCTTTCTTTTTTGCCTCCACATTTACAGCAATGGAGGATATCCATCGGGAAGTTTGTAATAAAATATTAACATTCTTCTGTTTAAGCTGTTTCTTGCCCAAAGACAAAATACCATTGTTTGTTGGCTGCCTCACAAGCATTTCTGAGTTTAGGTTAATGGGATGGTGCATAGATTAATGAGGTTTGTGTCTGGGGAATGCCTAGCTTTATACATCTCTCGTAATTAATAACGACAGCTTTGCCTTTCTGAAATCTGCTTCCTCATTTACTCATAGTTATGAAACAAATATGAAAACAAGGCAAATAAAATTACCAAAGAAGTAAATACAACATGAAAATTAAGATTGATAAATCTCTTTTTTAATCTGTATTTTTTTACCTGAATTAGCTTTTTTGTTTGTTTTTATTGAGAAGGCTGTTACTATTTCTATATCTGCCTACAAGCTTCTTCTCCAGTTGAGTCAAAGCTGTTTGAACAGTTTCTTTTAGATATTCTACATGAGGAAATTTTAATCTTCAAAGACAAATTTACTTATCTGGAGGTATTTGACATCAGAGGTGATTTTGATTTAGTTGGTATGGAAAGGTAGGTACATCCTTTTGTTTTGATCACAGAAATCCGTAGCTACCTCATGGAAATGTTTTAGGCAGATGAATCACATATTTGGTGTCATTTTTTTTTAATGATCTAATTTTAACCCCAGTTTATTTAAAATTTAAAGTAAACACAGCAGTTCTCTAAGTGGTCAAGTGAAAGAAATGTGACTTTTCATGGCTATGTGTCTCATGGCTGGATTTCCTGTTGCCTTGGGGAGTACCAAGGGATGTAGCAGTAGGGGGAAAAAAGATACCAAAGGCACTGCCAAGGACTGAAATTTCTCACTCTGTTCCTGGGATTTCTTACCATTCTGGACCAATGAACATGTCAAAAATAACCATCAAGCCCAGAATTTATCACAAACAAGGAAAACCTCTCCAGCTGCCTGATGTTTAATAGAACAAATGGGTTATTTCATTTTCTTTAGTCTCTTTGCCATAAAATAGTCCCAGAAAATGTTAATTGACTAGGAAAGATATACCCATTGTAGCTCTTCTTCTCATCTACTTATAAACACAAAAATTTTAGTCACTTATATTTCTGAAATTATTTTTTCGT
Source organism: Coloeus monedula (assembly GCF_965178545.1). Taxonomy (NCBI): domain Eukaryota; kingdom Metazoa; phylum Chordata; class Aves; order Passeriformes; family Corvidae; genus Coloeus; species Coloeus monedula. Next base: position 2,634,862 of record NC_138822.1, on the reverse strand, counting down.
TCCAAATGCATTTTAAATCTGCACAATATGTTTTTAAAAATACTGGATGGTGAAATTGTATTTGTACACTGTGTTTTCTCTTGAGTTCCCAGAATTGTTTCTACACCTTTCAGCAAACCATTATGTTACACTCAGCTGAAAAAAAAAAAAATCTCTCTAAGGATTGAGTCTGCAAACACCAGATATCAGATGCAAAATGTTCAGTTTAGTAAGAGACTGGGATTTGAAATGCCACCTTTTTTTTTCCCCACCTCATAAAAAAATTAAAAATTTTATCACAAGGGGTGATGAATGCTCATCTTTCTGATATTGTTTGTTATTTACTGATGGCAACTTGTGGGGATACTTCTAGTCACTTCTGGAGAAGAAATTGCTAGTCAGGAAATTTGTATACAGTAACAGAAGTCTCACTGTAAAAAAAAACAAAACAAAAAAAAATGAAAAAGAAAGAGAAAAAAAGAACCAAGAGAAATCTTACAGCAAAAAAAGGAGAAAATATATAAAACAGAAAAAAAGAATGAAATTATGCTAAATATAAAGCACACATTTCAGCTATCAGTCTCGTCATTAAGCAGTGCCATGACTACAGAATCAAATGCAATGGGTTACAGATATTAATCCTGTTGAATGTGACTGTACTAGAATTAGCTGTGATATTAGGAAAAAGTAATATCCATTGGTAACATTTTCAGCTTTCAGCTTCATCTTTCATCCCTATTTCAGAATAGACTGGCGAAGTAATTGATTGGATAAGCTCATATTTTTGGCATTTGTTCATTATTCGTGTAGGCATTAATTAAAATGGACCAATTTCTACCTATACTATATTCTTTTTTTGTAGCAACCATACATTAAACATAGAAGGTCATGTTTCTTTTCATGAAAGTTTCCTTTTTTTCTTTTTTTCTCTCATAGAGCTTCTAACAAATTGCTAGAATTGTTATAATTTCAACGGAGTTCTGAAATGAAAACTTAGAAAATTGGTATTGAAACACACACGTACAGATCTCCTCTTGATTATTCTCAAATGTAAGGCAAGTCTAGAAAAGTCTAGGAGATATTGATGCAGCTGAAGACATTTCATTTCATTTCACTTCATCCTCTCCACTACTCCTGCTTTTCCTAAAGCAATTGCCTAAATTGTCTTGCTTACAGTGTTTTGAAAACTCTTCATGTGCTCACTCTGAGGATGTGAATCCCTGCTTATAAATTGCTGGGACATTTTTCATTTCAGTGAAAAGTCTGGCACAGGTCTGTGATATTACTTATGCCAGGTGTACGAACCAGTGAAATTCTGTTTCCAAACTAGTTGGATAGTTATTCAGAACATATTAATATATTTTATTTATAACAAAGCACAGAGAAGATGAAGATTTTCTACCAATAAAAATGGAGTATTTCATATATGTATTGGAACTTGTTTTCAACTCCACTGGACTTCTTCCACTATTTTATCCAGAAAGAAATTTATAAACACTCTTTATTCAGACAGGCAGAATTTTACAGCTGTTTTCTCATGAGTGGAAACTATTAATAAGGTATGATGGTGAGGAGAACTCATCCCACTTATAGGTTCCCTGTTAAGAAAAAAAAAGTTTTATATTTGGGCAGGAAAGAAAAACAACAAAGTGAAATGAAAATTAGAAGAGGATGCTCATGGAAAAAAGGAGATGCAAGTCCTGAAATACTTTTTACTGAGTATATATGGCTTGGATGAAAAACGTAGCTGCAAGAACTAATTACATTTAGAAGAGGTGAAAATTCACTTGTGTTGAATTTAAAACATCAGTAGCTGGATGCTTTTTATGTTCAGTGGAGACCTGTAGCTACAGTCTGAAAAACAGGCATCTTAGCAGCTTTCAGCTTTAAGAATTATTTACTGTCCCACAATGTAGGAGTGAAATGCACAGATAGATTTAATGTAGAGAGTATCTAAGAGCCCAGCTTCGGGAAAACTAGGTCCCCTTTATTTCTGTTCCACTGAAGAATGTTAAATTAGCCTTGCTGTAGCTGTAGTGATTTTTGAAACAAACTGGAGTTAACCAGTCATCCTAATTTACTGAATTTCAGGATGTGTTAAATTTCACTCTTGAAATGGTGACTGGGTGAATGTCTGGCAGATGGGCCAGGTCAACCCATCACAGTCTTCCATGGATAAATGTAATTGATGCCACCTTTATAAAAACGTCTTCCTTAGAAAAACCAACAAGCAAAAAAAAATCCTTCTATAGGTCTTGTGTCTTGTAAAATTAATCACAGCAAAAGCCACAGGCATTTCTAAATGCATGAAAGCATAGAAATATTTTTTTTCTATATTTCTCACGTATTTTACAGGGATATGTGCCAATTTGGTGTTCCAGTGACCTCTTGAAACAAGACAATGTTAATTTGAAGAGGGCAGTAGAATTTTTCCAGTTACAGAGCTGTAAATTAATCAAATTTTAGGTACTGCTGTTTGACAGGAACCAAGTGAGTGACTGCAACCATGGTGGTGAATATGTGGAGCCTTGAATTCTGCTCTGAGTTCCCTGCTGTGACAACTTCTTCTTCACTGACCTGGAAGACAGAAATGCAAAGGGTATTGAATGTGCCACAAAATACAGGCAACCAGTATATATTTAGTATTTAATACTTGCACACACACAGCACCAGAGATCCTCCTTTTAAGATCTAGGCAGGAAGAATTTGACCATTCTGTGAAAAAATTAAATGTGTCGAAACAAGTTTCCTTCCCAAATCTTCATAAACGCTATTGAGCTCACATTCTTGAGCATTCTTGTGCTGAAGAATCAACAAATATGTGGGAAGATTTGACTTTTTTTTCTATATTTCAAGTAATTTTCCATCAGTATGAACATTTTAGGTAATGTTTTGTATCTGACACTGCACAAAAGCTTAGGTTATGTGAACGGAAAGACTTTAAAGTCTTTGGACAAACCCCCTTCCTAAAATAGAATAGAATAGAATGGAATAGAATAAAACAGAATAGATCAAAACAAAACCAAAACAAAACGAAACAAGCAAAACCCCCCAAACAATAAACCAAAATACAATTAAAAAGAAAACTGAACAAAACCCCCCCAAGACCCCTAAGAAACTACAAACCAAACACCCCAAAACCCAACAAAAAAAAAAAAAAAAAAAAAAAAAAGAAAAAGAAACCCAAACCAAAACCAAAAAAACCCCACCTAAACGCCCAAAAAGCTGAGTGTGGGGTTTTCACACATTTTTTGTTCATGTAGATGGAGAAGAACCATTAATGATGATTTTCATTTTAGGTCTATTTTTAATGTTTCAAAAATTGTCACATGAGTGAGAGATTAAGGCAGGGTATGAGTACTTCTAGATTCACTTGCTGCTCTAATTGAAGGAGAGTAGAAATTCTTTCTCGTTGACCAAAATAAAATAGATGGGGAAACATTAAAAAAAAAAAAAATTGCAGTAATATTTGTGGACAAAAGGAGAGTTTGAAAAAAGGCAGGTAATTCAAAAGAAGATATAAAAGCTAATCACATCAGGCAAACATATTTATGTTCCTGTGGTAGCACTTTGTGCTGATTGAATCCAAAAATCCAGTATATCTAGATTTTTCAGTCAATGAAGGAAATGGTGATTACTCCAGTTTTTTTGTTTACAACTGACACACTAACTGTTGTGCTGAATTTATTATTGATAGGGACATGGAAAGTCAGAGGTTTCATTAAAATGAAACACAATTAGTGAGTAGAACAGAAGAACTCCTTAGTAGTTATTAAAATTGCATTTTGGTTAACAAAATTTTCTCCAGAGAAAAGATTGGCAGGTATTGTGCATGGTTGAAAGACAGGGGAAACTAGCTAACTTTGTCTTAAATAAAAGTTCCTGACTAGATTTACTGCAGTAAATATCTGACTGTTTAATCTGGGAAGGAGAGCATGTAATAAGTTGATTTTAAGATATAGAAAAAGTTTTGTAGCTTTGATTCTTAGTGCAAATATTGTTCACTCTGTGGAAATTCTCCATACACTTTAGTTGCTCTTCGTAAGACTAATTTTAAGAAGAAATACCTTGGAATTGAACTTTAATAAGTATAAATTCAAGTCAACTGAAGCACTCTGTGAGATCATGCTGAGGGAAACTGTTTAACAGGGCAAATACACTAATAGATAGTATTGCCAATCACTCCTGCCTTAGTTATTTCTGAGGTAGAAATATGGTCTTTTTTTATTTATCCCTGCATTTATCATAATGTTTTTCTAGATTTTTGTACAGTACTTTTCAGCTCCTGGACAATTAGATCTTTGCAGTTATCCTATCAAAAATAACAAGAATCTAATTTGAATGGTGCACATTAAAATGCACACAGTTCTTAAACTACCTATTAGCATGATAATTGCAGTGCTCTGTACTTATAGGCTTGGAAAGAACAGCTATTATTAGATATGAATCTGGTGGTGGCATCACATAATACACACCAACCACCACACAAAAATAGATTATTTTACATTAATTACTTGGATTGCTCTGAAAAGGATCAGAGCCTTTCTCTCTTCCAGCAAACATGACACAGGCACAAAGGATGCTCTTTTTCAGTTGGAGGCACTTAAAATATGTTGAAGAGAGGGTGTCAAAATAGTGCAGAGGCCTCAGGGGTTGTTATCTTGCCTTGTGCCCAACACAAGAGCTATTACACAGCCACACTTAGAATGAATTGCTCACATGTTCCCTATTCCTCTGTGAGAAGCATTTCAAGCTCATTTTGAAAACTCCTCAGGTATAAAAATGCCTTGAGGTACTTGTTTCAAAACCTCAAGTAGGGTGTTGAGTAAAACCTGCTGCTATGGGAGGGAAAAAAACTGTATTGTGGGTTAAACTAGAAAAAATAAGTCCTCACAAGTGACACAAAAACCTTAGCTGCAAAAACAAACACTGCAGTAAATACCTGACTGTTTCCTCTGGGAGGAAGGGCAGGTAAAAAGCAACATATCCTCAGCCTCAAGAGAAACAAAGAGACCCCAAAAAACACAGCTGAGAGCTTCAATACCCCTTCCTGACTGGGCACCTGTAGGTGTGTGGGTATGTGGAGCTCAGGTAATCTCAGAAAGACTGACATTTTCCAGCTAAAAATTGCCCAAACTTCTAAATGTTCTCCAGCAGGGGAAATGTTTGCAAGTTGGCCTCTGAAAAACTGTGCCTACTTTATAAGGCAAATTAAATCAACAGATTATTAAGTAGAGGACCATATTTTCTCATAAATGAAATACAGTAAATTAGTACCACACTCTCCTGATTTTATGGAAATGCCTGAGATTACTCCTGTTGGTTTATCTGCATAGTGGGAGCATTAAAATCTTAGTTGAAATGTATGCAAAGAGCAAGGATTTTATTAGCCGGTTTCAACTCCTCTTGCAATTCAACTTCAAGGACAATACAGGAGTTTAAATTCTTCTACCAGCTTCAATAATCCAAAATTTTGATCAAGGTATTCAATTAACAGGTTTAATAGTGACTTTCTCTCTCTCTGTCTGTCTCTCTCTCTCTCTATATACACACACACATATATATATATATAGTTACAATTGTGTGGTTTATCTTTCATATTCATTTTTCTTCAGAAAAAAACAGGACAAAATCTAACCAACAAAAATCCCTCACACCTCCCCCTTCCACAAAGACTTCACCCAAAACCCACTCAAGAATCCCTCTCCAGAAGACAGAATCATTTAGGCCGATCGATTTTTATAATGTTTTCAAATCTTTCGCAGGTTCCTTACCTGCCTAGATCTGGAAAAAAGGATCCACTAAGCCTGTAGAAAGCTTGTATATCTACATCTATGGAAATAAATATTACTTATAAGGATTCATGATAATTTATAGAAAGTTTCTACTCACACTCATTTGAGCCTGCCCCACCTAACTCAATCAATTCTAAAGGAAAGAAGGTTCAGGACTGAAAGACTGTCAGATTTTGCATACTGAGATGACTAGATTTATTTTGTATTAGGTTGTGTAGCTTAAGACCTAAATTCTGAAAATTTTGTGCATATTTATGACATTAAGGACCAAAGGCTTATTTATGAGCTCAGTTGCAAGCCATTTTCTTCACCCTGCCCAAGTCCTCAGCTAACAAAATGCAATTAGCAGCCACTTAACAAGCATCAGATTATTACATTCAAGCTCTTTGGGTGACTTTATTAGCACCGGCACTGGGTTTCACGAGAAGTCCAGGGCTTGTAGAGCCTGTGTGCCACCAACTGCACAGGCACACGTGAGAGGCCAAACACAAAGAAAAAGGAGAGCTTTAAAAACTACTGATTATAATTCCATGGCTGTGCAACAGGGCAAACTAAATGGTAAAAGTATTTTCCGTCCTTCCAAACGGAACTAAACTGCCTCTGAGGAATTCTGCAGCTTCAGTGCTCCTGTGAGGGAGAGCTGCAGGAACAGGGGTGTAAACCTCCCACTGTGGGACCAGTGTGCCATTTTATTTCTGCCATAATTCATCCTTGCATCAAGAGTCAGGGGAGAAAAGAGGAGAGAGAAAGAGGCCAAAATACAGGAAAATGCTAGGGCCTTGAGGAGCACATTTCCAGCTTTATTTCTGTGGGATCTCTCTTCAATAAAATATTGGGCCAAAAACTTGTCCTGGCTACAACATTTAAATTGGGTTTTTAATCTACTGAGCTGTAGTTGAATGAGTGACAAAATTATTGTGTTTTTACTTATGGAAGTTTCATTTGATTTTGGCTTGTACCAAATTTTCACTGTTGACATGATTCTCAAGTCTTGGCTATATAAATTTATGTAATTTTTGCATTTTAGTTTAGAGGATTATTAAAGCTTTAGGAACAGCTCCTGTTTTTCAGGAGTCATCCTTCTCTGTAGCACCACAAAATTTTAAGGAGCCATGCAAGAGGAATTTGTTCACATGTTAATACAGCACATTTATAAGTATTTTAATGTCTTAATTTTACAAACAAATGTTCCTTAGTTAATAAATTGCATGTTGTATCTTAGAAAAAACAGATAGGTGTGGTGATCAAAGTTGCAGGAGATCCAAATAAGCACCAAGTCTTTGTCTTGTGTAACAATCTTAGGATACAAATAGACATTTTTGAGGTGAACCTCTCTGAAAATTACTGTTTTCTCTTCTACATTATGATGCCATGGGATTAAAATCAGAATTAAGCCTGGAGGCCAGGGGATCTCTCACTGTGGAAAATAACCAACAGCACTGCAAAGGATAGAAATACCTAAGGCTCACACATGAACCGTAGAAGAACGAGAAGAATAAGTGAAATATATTCATTAAATGCTGATTTAACCTGTGGAGGATACTGCTCTATTCAAACAGCAACGTGGAAATGGATTTTCCTTTCATTTACTTTCACAGTCTCTCTTAAGAGAGATGGAAAACAAATAATGCTTGACTCAGACGGTAATGTTCTCTTGACTATTTGAATAGGTTTGTTACTAGAATAAATGTGTCTATCACTGTTTAAATATTTAAGTAATTATATTTAATGGCATAAGCATTAGCCTTAGTGCCATTGGATACATATAGGAAGTGAAATTAAAGCAAACTGAAAACCATGGATGAATGAAGAATGAAGGATGGTTCAGAGAGGACAGGAGCAATGTATTTTGCAGCATTTTTCTTTAGTGGAAATAAACATTTAGCAGCTTTGCCAGCTTCCCAAATCTGCAAGTGACACTCCCCTAGGCTCTACAAGCTGCTGCTTGGTAATGGATCAAGATCTTTACCATTAACCTACTGTGAAATACTGAGCCTTTAAGAGTTTGAGTAGTTTATTGCTCATCTATTCTGTCAAAAATATCTGTCATTATGAAATATCCATCAAAAGAGAAGCACAAAAGTAGGCATCCTTCAGATTTCAGGAGAAACAGAGGAACATAATACAGAAAGTGCCACTTAGGGAAAATATTTGTCAGAAATCAGTCACAAGTGCCCAAACCAGTATGTGTCAGGTGCAGAAACAGTGAAACCTCTGGAATATAAAAAACACAGCCTAAAGACGTAATTAGAAAATGGTGCAAAACATCAAGCGAAGAAGGGAAAAAAACACTATGCAAGCTGCCCCCATTCTATCTGTAGGATGGTAAGTGTTCTCTCTCATTTAACTTTAAATCCAAGTGTCACTGTTTCTGGGAAAAAACCCCAAAAGTGTAAGAAAAGCAATGTTATGCATTTATGCTCTCAATTAACACAATTAATTTTTTGTGTGTGTGTGAAATCTTGGACAGTTGTTCTTTTCAGGAAGTTGTCATAGGTTAGCAAGCATAGTCCCGGAGGTGATGTCCTTGCTAAGGGGTGCTTACAGTTTCCTCTGGGAACTGACAGAACCTATCAGCTGGCCAGTTTGAATATGGACAATTCTCTAAGCCACTTAAACTTGTGACCGCCTCTGTGATCCACACTTAAGAATAGGCAAACCTCCCCCCCCAAGCTCTCTCTCGTTTCCGGCGCTGGCACAGGTGGCTGCGGGCCCCGTGTGGGGGCCAGCGGGCCCGGCCAGGCCCTGCTTGGGCCAGGCTGGGCTGGGCCATGGCCATCCTGGAGCCGATGGACCTGTTCCAGCCGTGGAACCCCCCCCACTGCCTTGCCGTGGGCAGCCGGAGCGGCTCGGCTCTCCCCCCCTCTCCACTGCGATGAGAAAAATTCAACATTCCAGCTGCAAAGCTGCAAGGCCGAGGTGAGATTAACCCTTTTTATTGCTGTGAAGAGCTGAAAACCCTAGGGAAGAGAGAGAGGAGATGCTTAAAGCTGAAATTCTGTTGTGAAGCTATGCTATATCAGAGTATCCTGCTGTAATTCCATGAAGATCTGGGGGGTGGAGTGTTCAACTCGTAAGCAAAAGCACCTGCGCTGAGATAGGCAGATGCTGACGCAGCTGTAATTTCATGAGAAGTTTGGACAGGGAGAGATGGACCAGATGAGGACTTTTGCTCCAAATGGGAAAGGAGAAAACCTCAGTCCCTAGAGATGCTCCCAGAGATAGTCCTAACAATGAAGATGAGGAAGACCCTTTGCTCCCAGGGAAGGAGAAGGGCCTCTGTTTTTGTTTCTGAACGGCTCAACCTTAAAATTGTACCCCAAAAAACTTCAAGAGTGGACCCTCGAACGCGGGAAAACCAATTGCTATCTGTGTGTGACCTTGAACAAGCTGCAAGTCGGGGGAAGGGATTCACACGCAGGCAGAGAGACTCCTCTTCCTAAATGGACTGAACAATATTTGGAAGTGGGCGGCTGTCTCGTTGTGATAATGTTTTCATAGCATGAGCAAGAAGAGACTTCTCTTTCTAAATGGACTAAACAAGGTTATATGGCAGTGGTAAACAGACTGAACATCTTAAGGGTTGTCTTTTTACATTGTCAGTGGGAGAAGGGAGGAAGGTGGAGGGAGGAGGAGAGTTCTGAAGGTGGTATAAATTTTTTTCCCTTCTTTTAGGTCTGTTAATAAACTTCTTCATATTCTTTCAAGTTTGGTGCCTGCTTTGCATTTCTTCTAATTCTTATCTCACAGCAGATAAACAGTAATGAGTATTTTGGACCAAACCACTACACTAAATTGGTGTTTCTGCCTGGTTACAAACCGAACCCACGACAGAAGTGAAGACAAATTTTTGGGTCACCTAACTGTTCTTCTCACTAGCCACAGGATTCAAATCATGGCTAAGTGATGCAGCTGGATAAGTGACTAAAACCTCAAATGCTTCCTGCATTTGTCAAACCTGCTACATAATGCCCTTAATTAGTAGCTAAATTCATGCTACCATCATTTGGCAATGATGTTGTGTAAATACATATTAAAGCATATTTCCCCAATTTTGGAGCAAGCAGGAGGCTTTCTGCTGCTTTTCCTCATGGTTTTCTGCAGCATCACTGTTTTGGGCTAGATGGTGTACAAAAGACCTTGGGACCTGCAGAAACTGAATAACCCTCTGCTGGCATTTACAGAAAATGTTAAATTGCTGTGACTTTGTACACTGCAACAACCCTCAATTACTGATTTGTGGGAAAGCACACAGTACAGAAAATTCTATATTGGAACTGCCAGAGGCCATGTGAATATATAAGAATGCAAGAACATTTTGTCGATCAGCATCTGAGGCAGAAACGTCTTTTAAAGGTCATGCATTTTTTTTCCCCCCTCTCTCACTCCTTAAGATTCTTTTCTTTTAATTTAATTTTCTTAGTTTGGGCATGGCATACATTAAGAAAAAAGCCTATGAACAAAGAAAAGTTTTTATAAAAAAGGAAAGAGCATTACAGATATGTAATGCCTCAATTTGTCATGGGTTCTTTCTTTGTTCCATATACGATGCCAGAGACTTTTTTGTCATTTTTACCCAGAGAATTCACTGTTTTTTTAATAAATGAGGCTGCTTATTGTTGAGCAGCCTCTTCCTTTTCTATGAACAGCACATTTATAATTTTACACTTCCCAAATAATATTAATTAACATCCAGCCAAACTTCACTCTCATATGAAGGAAGAAGAAAAAAACCAAACCAAAACTGATCAAAACCACAAAAACAAGTACCCATAGAAATTCTAAGATTTACTGTGGAGGAAAAAAGAAAATATCCATGCAAGTATCCCTGCTGGACAAATATATATTGATATAGTATAAAGAACTCTCAAAAAAGAGGCTTAGTAAAAAAGTGTATCAAGGGCACAAGCAAAAGAAGATATGGGATTTCCAGGGCGCCTTGGAGAGAAGGAATAGAGGAAAGAAAGTGGTGGCTTCTATCTCCAGAAAGAATGCCATGACTAATTCCAAAGTGAAAATCAAATGCTTCTCCTCTCTTTGTGTCAGAGTTATCTTTCTTCTTCCTTGTGTGCCTTGATCAAGAAAGCAAAGGTGTTCTTATTTAGATTGTTATCCCTCGTTTCAAGTCGTAGCACTTCAAAGTGAACATGAATACTTTCCTCAGAGCTGTGATTTCAAGCTGCAGAAGTCACCAGGGCATGCTCAGCTGAGAGTTTATATTTAATTCAACTCCCAAAGGCTTTGCTCAGAAGCAAAGTGTTTAAGAGTTATGCTATTTTAGTAGAAAGTTTTGATTCAGCCACCAGAGAAAGGGTTTGCCAAGACCTGGCAAGTCAAGCTTATTTAAACTGTAGCCATATGACCAAAATATGATTTGGTTTTTGTGGTATTTTTGTTTTTTTTTTTTTATAACTCTAGATAGGTTTAGTTAGCATATCCTTTTGTAACAGTTAAATCTCTAAACCATGAATATCACTCTATCTGAAATGATCTCTGAAGGATTCTTACTGAATATTGAATTGCTTATTATCAAAATTAATATTCATTTATTGTTTCCATTTATTTTTAAAATGGAAATTTAAACCGTAAAATTGTAAAAAAAAAAAAAAAAAAAAAAAAACTGTAGCTTGTCCCTAATAGTAGGATATTTTTGCTGAGGGCAGTAATCATCAAGTCACTCAGAATCACACAAGTCAGTGCTGTGTAAGAGCAACAAACATCAACCTGCCTGCTTAGAGGGAGAGCACTGGCTCAGGGCTGCTCTGTGGCTATCAGTAGAAAGCCTCCCTGCTTGAATTAGATGGATATTGGAAGTGTCCTACCTTTGACTTTAAATCAGTGGCACAGACATCTGTTAGATTAGCTTGTTTGGCTTCCTCCCAAATGAGAACAGCAGGGGTGGAAAACAACATGAGTTGAGATTATTTGCTCAGAGAATCGTTGTTTCCAATTTTTCTCTCTGTCAGTTCCAAGCTGTGTTTTATGTGCAGCACAGTCTTCTCCCATCCTTTGATATACTGCTGTTTGCATTGCTCTGGAGCTGTGTTTAAAGACTCTGCCTAAGAGGTGAGCAAGAAGCAGACAGGTAAAATATTCTGGAGTTTTCCTAAAGGAGCTCCTGTGCTCTGTAGCATTTCAAAGCAGCAGCAGTGTGGCCACTACCAGTAATTACTTTTGCAGATGACAGACAGAAACTTGATAGATGTTGAATAGATATGATCATTTCTCCCCACTAGCAATCAATCAAATGATGCTTTGTGCTAATCTGAATTTGTTTTGGTTTTTCTCCCCTCCTACCTGCCGTTTTCTTAGCAGGGATAAAGGGACAAGGAATTTCTTGACTGAGAGGCATGTCAAGCCTTGTAGTGGGCTCAGGGAGGTGTTAGGTCACCTGGAGGTGCTCAAGAAACAGTGGCAGTCAGTGCTCTGGTCTGGTTGACAAGGTGGAGATAGGTCAAAGTTGGAATTGACCATCCTGGAGGTGATTTCCAGCCTCAGCGATTCTGTGATTTCACAGATCTCTCAAAATCTAATTCTTTAAAAGTGTCTGGTGTGGAAGTTTCTCTCTCTCATGTGCTTCTCGTGTGTTTTTATGCTCTGAGATGGGCCCCTGCTGGGGACACTGTGTGCTCCTTTATATAATCCCTGTGTTGGCATTGTCAGGGGCAAAGTGAAAGAGCTGCCTGCTGTGCAGAGGCTACTCCTGCTTTGAGGGTTGGTCTATTTTTATTTTGTTATATACAAGAACATGGTCCTAAATCTTTGCTCCTTTTGACCTTTTTGAGCATGCTACAAAAACTTGAGGCAATCATTTTCTTCACGCAGCTAAAGGTTCATGTTTCCAAAAGTGCTATCTGGAGGACTTTCTAGATGATTATCTCTTACATTCTGGTGAAAATATGTGACACTGATATTAATGCTGAAGGCAGGTGCTGCAGGACATGTGGATAAAGCCATCCCCCCGCCCCCTGCTGTTTTATGGCTGTTTTATCTGTTGAAACACATTCAGTAACAATTTGGTGCCAAATCAACTTTGAAGTGTGGTCTCTGACATTCATACAAAGGCAGACACCACTCCAAGTTCTCAGCTTCTCTGCTTTTTAAAAGCAGTCTCAGGCTGGCTGACTTGAGCTGGTTAAACATTGCCAGACACAATCTGGAGGCTTATGAAGCTCTTTCACAGGAAGTGCTCTTCCATACACATCTTCTACATTTAACTCCATTTCTGGGCCTCCTGAGATGTGAATATCAATCAAATCTTACTGTAACAAATATCCTTTGTCGTAGCTGCCTCATATTTTATCCCAAAATCTCAAATCAGTTGTTAGAGAACCTTTTTTTTTTTTTTTTTCAAATGGACAGGATCCAACCTACTGCTCACTTAGTCTGGTCCTTCCCTGAGCTCACCTAAGAATTGTTTTCCCTTGTCTGTGCCTATATTTTCTACGCTTTATTCCACAAAATGTTAGTGGGGGTCTCCACAAGTTTTTTTTTTTGCTGTGATTGCATGAAATCTTGTAAAATTTACGGTGATGTCAATGTATCTACAATTATGCAGAGTATGTGTTTTTTGTGGTTATGGGAGATATAATTTCTTACAAGGAGATGAGCAGAGGATAATTCCCTAATAAAAATTTGAAAAGAAGACTATAGGAGGCCTAATATAAGCACTATGCTCCTAAACTGCAACTCTTAGGAAAAAATGCTGAATGAACAAATAAATAAATATATAAATAAAATGTTTCCAGGCATCCCTTCCAACCTCAGCCTTTGGTTCCTTCTTCTAAGTGCAAGCTTAAAACACTATTATTCTTTCTACTGCTATTCTTTTTATCTTTTTTTAGAGATACTTCAGATAACTGTCCTGTAAATAAAGAACTTCTAAGAGTAAAGGAACAAATGAGCCATCAATTCCTTATTTTAGCAAGACAAAATCTGCATCAGGAGCACTGCTTTCCCTTTCAGCAATGGGGTCATGGAAGAAATCATTTCACCCAGCAATATCCATAGCTCAGGAATTAGGAAAGCCAGAAGGCCTGAAATTGAAGTTATGTAATGCAATGAAAGAATATGATTATGTTCTGTTCACACTATGATCTTTGAAAAATACCTATTATAGGAGCAAAATATCAATTCAGAAGTGGGTTTAATGGTGGAAATAAATGTACATGAGCAGATTTTTTGAAGTGCACAAACACCCTAAGAACTCTGAAATAAAGCTATGGTGCAGAGAGAGGATCTCTGCAAGAAGCTGTCCTTCTGCAGTCTCACGCTTGCCAAGACAATTTGGAATTATGCAAGTTTCCAAACTGCCAAGAAAAAGTGTAGAAAAATGATGGCTTGAATGTTCGAAAGTGCCTGCAGAAACTACACCATACTTCAGAAATTTTGGACACCTTTGGCTTGGCAGACCCTAAAACTGGTATCTTTGGACACAGTTCAAAAACAATGGTAAGAGTGGAAATATTTCCTTGTAAATTCAAGGCATTTGCACGTTGAAGGTATAGATCAATACTGTTCTTAGAAGTTCAAATAAGCTCATATACTTAAGTAGCATTGCCCCCTCAATTAAATGTATTTTCAGTCACCTAAAAAAAAAAAAAGGAACAGAAACCAAACAATATTATTTACTACTTTAGTTCATAATTGTGGCAAGAAAAAGTTGAATTAAAGTTATTTTGCGAAATATATAATCAAAATGTTTTTGCAATTACCTTCTGTTGGACCATGAAAAGATCTAAACCAGACCTTAGAAGTCCAAATACATTTCTGAATTTACAGATTGAGCCTTTAGCCTGATGAGAATTCACTCGTTGCTGTGCTGCTTTACAGTCTGCCTTCTGCTTCCCCATTTTTTTGAACTTGGAAGTACTGGTACTACTGCTGACAGATTGGTCTGACTGCATGATGTTGTTTCAGCTCTCACTGTACCCTGATTTTTCAGGGAGTTGTAATGTAGATAAACATATCTCGAAGAGAAGAATCCTGGCAGTAATTGCCTATTCTTATATAAATCTCCTTCATGAGTGTTTCAAGCTAATTTCCCATAGAGGCTGTAGCTTTCTAAGAGTTATATATAAACCTTCTTATCTCTGTAATTTCTAATGGGTATCCATTTGCTTGCCATCCAGCCTGTGACTCATAAAATGCAGCACTGAAAATTATTTTCTTTCTTCTGTACTTTTCTTCTGCTTTCCTCACAGTTGTTTTTTTATTTGTTTGTTTTGGGGTTTTCTTTGTTTGGTTGTTGTTTTTTTTGTTTGTTTCTTTCTTTAATTTTGATTTGGTTTTGGTTTTTTGGCTTTTTTTTTTTTTTTTTTTTTTTTTAATTCTGCACTAGTTTTGGGCTTTGACAGTTTCCCTATTGTAGCACTGTGCAGTTTTAGAGCAATATTTAAATCATGTATATATTTTTGTGTTTATTTTTTTCCACTGCGCTTCTGTCTTCAGCTTCACAGATTATTTTGGGAGGTTTTTCAGTGCACATAGTCCCTTGGACAGCATGTAAAATACAGAATATATGCCAACAAGTCATTCTGACCCCAAGTAAAATGACTTCTTGTCACTAAGACTGTGACTTGTGTGGCTTCCCACAGTCCACCAAAGACTTTTCCCTACTTTGAAGGTTGATTTACTTAGAAATAGAAATGGTGACTTGAATATCTAAATTACCAGATCCTTTAGGTGCAAGAAATTGCATTCTTTGGAAAAGTAATTTCTATCTAATATTTCATATTGTATACTTAATCTCTACAGGACTTTGATACATCTATTTTCTGTCCTTTGCAAGTGATTTTGATTAGAGAGTACCAAGGAATGTACTTGACATCAAAAAACACTATCAAAATCATGTCTTTATTCCCTTAATAACGTAATTCTTTTATTTCAGAAGAATTAGGATTACTTTAATATCAAGTGGTGAATTGTTCACACTTCTTCCTTAGATTCTTGAATTCTCCACTGATAAAACAGTTAATTTGTTCTAGTCTTCCTGACAGCATTTTTATCTATGAGAGCATTTTCTTTGACAAGGAACATAATGAAAGTGTTGTTAAAACAAATTAATAATTGGAGATCATCAGACATTGGAAATATAGGTAGGTATTTGACTTCTATGTATTGTAAATATAACAAGGATTATTTTGGACTCAAAATCCCACAAATTATTTTGGGATTGTATGGCCCTGACTATTATTTCCTCACTGTTGCTAGAAAGAATTCTGTCTCAAGGTTATTCCTTTTTCCCCTTTAAAAATGGAGGGTTTATTTCCCCCTTTCCAGTCAGTGGGAACTTCACTGGACTGCCACAACTTCTCAAATATAACATTCAGGATTCTAAAGACAGTTTGTGAACTTGAATCCTGTATATTAGCCATGTTGAGGAAGTCCAATGGCTTAAACAAATGCATTAACTTACAGAACTTTCCAAAAATTGCATGTCATGGAACACACTCCCTCTTATGCTCATGACTACATGAACCTTCCCCTGCATAAAATGTGTCATGAAACCTGCCATGTAAATTGATTTTCACTGAATAAAGCAGATGATGTGGAAGTCTAGATTTCTATCCACTTGATGAGAAATTGGACATGGCATTAACGATCCCATCTACAGGGAGAATAAAAAAAGGGGCAGTTCTTCAACTCACAGAGCCATTTTCAGCCCTGTGGCACAACTGCACAGCTAAAAGTTTATTTCTTCTATGTCAGTTGTGATTTTGACCCAAGATTAGGGTTTCATTTATGTAAATAATCAGGAGAATGTTGCTCTTTGGACAAGTGTAAGTGTAATGTGCAAGGGAGGCATCCCAGTAGCTGCTTTTCTACCACTTCCACTATTTTGTTTAGATTTTTTAAAATGTGCAGCGCATTCACTTCCAGAAATTATGCCCTCTCCTGTTCAGAAGAGCACTGAAGGCAATATTTATATCAGCCAGCTGTTTAATTTGCCACAAAAAAAAATATGAAACTCTTCAGTGAGTATATATTATCATTAAAGTTGCAGCAGACAGATGACAAGGAAAAGGTACAGGATAAAATTTCTTAAGGGAAAGCTACTTTTCTGTGGAATATGTAAATCTCCTACACTATTGCATTGCTCTGAATAACAGTCATTTAGATATAAAATCAGATCTGTCAAGCAAGAAATGACACTAATCTTTGGAGATTTGGCAGGAAAAAAAAGCGAAAAAGAAAAAAATCAATATTAAAACACAAAACGCCTTATATCTTTCACAGTGGAAATGAGAAAAATAAGGATGTGCTCTTCCTTGGTCATGACATTTATCTCCTACTGATTCTTGATTTTAAGACCAAGACAAGGCATCACTACCACAGGAACTGGAACTGGACTCAGAAATGTATGTTATAAAACAGTCACTGAGAAGATGCCTCCACTCTATCAGAATATAGAATAAATGCCTTAAATATAGGGGATTTTAATACTTTGGGTGTAACGTGGAACTACCAAGCAAGGGCTTAAGTATGCAAATTTTAGGGTAAAGACTTGGAAACACAAAATGTTGCATGCAGAAACAAGAATATTCAAACTGCAGGCCTTCTGTGAAAGTATCAAGTTTCCTTGTGCTGCACACTGAAGTGGTTCAGCGTGACCCATTGATGTTTTCAGGTTCCACCACAGAAATATTACCCCCCCGCCCCTTTTCTCTCATTTTAAAAGTAGACATTTTCAAAGAATTCGTGTTTGCTCCTGCACTCAAGAAGAATAAACCAGAGCATTTTCTTCTTACAGAAAATCTTGTTTGCTTGGCTGTTTAATATTGTTCTGGCTGAGGAAAACATTTAATGAATCATTAATTCTTGCAGTGGGGAAGGGGAAAATTTAGCAATGTCTGTTAACCTAATGTGGTTAAAAATTCCTTCAAAATAACTTATGGTTAAAAATGGATTTAATCTTTTTTTTTTTTTTTTTACTCCTATTTACGACCATAAAACCTACCTGTAGTACCTTGTTGGATGATTTTCCCTGATACTTTTATAGCCATTAAAATCCTCTAAGCTAGGAAAATGCATAATAACTATTATTACAAAAGCCATAATCAGTTATAAACTTATATGATCTTTTCTGCTTTAGCTCCCATGCTGACACAATTTTTTAAACGCTAACAACAGAATCAATTATGGGTTTTTTCCCCATTTCATTCTGCAGCAGGTTGCAGTCCTTAAACAGTCTTAATTAAAAAAAACCAAAACAAGACTCCAAACCAATTGAAGAAGAAACTCATAGCTCCAAGCCACATTAAATATTAGAATAATATTATTTCTCAGAAGTATTTGAGCTTCTTTCCCTACCATCACTCCTGTCCTGCATGAAGATCCTTAAAAATTTGTCATAAATTCTGGTTTTCTAGACAATATATTTTAGGTCATGTGCCTGTCTCAGCATGGTTTTCTTTCTAAAATGGCTCAAGGGCAATGGAAATTAGAGAGCAGTTAATGGAATAGTTGAATACACATAAATAACCAGAAGAGCAAAATCATAGAAATAAAGTTTGTAAGTTTTATCAAATGCTTTATCATAACTTGGTCTTTCACTGAGTGTAAGAAGAAATGGCTATAAAAAAAAATTGAGCATAAGCATTATTTGCTAGTTATAGAGGTATACCTTTAGGAAGTTATCAGGGCTGAGGGTTATTTTGCTTGTCTGTTTTGTATTTTTTGTTTGTTTGTTTGGGGTTTTTTTTGTGTCTTGATTTGTTCATTTGCTTTTCATTTGGGTCTGAGTGTTTTTTATTACATAAGGCATTTTAAGCTCCATTTCTTGCATAGTTCTACTTATGCAACACCCAAATTCTAAGTCATCAAATTTCTGTGACATTTGACTCCTTTCATGAGATGTTTCACATACCTTTACATACCTCCTACCAAGAAATCAAAGTGTTGTTCTCCAAAAGCTTTTGAACAACACTGGGTGACTGCATGAAAGCAGCAGCAATGACCATGGAGTAAAAAAAAAAAATCTTCCCATTCTCTCCTCACTGGATAAGTTCAGGTATTTGTGGAGTTTATTTGGCCTTTTTTTTTTTTTTTTTGGCTTTGTTTTGTTTTGTTTTTGAAAACCCCATCAATTTGTTACTTTTTTATGTTCTCCCATGCTTATATCTTAATTAATCATCCTCTCCTGCCTCAGCAAAAGCCCTCATGGAATGTAGTTCCTGTGGTCCAAATGAATTCCCAGAAATCCTTTCTAGAACTCTTTCTTTATTAAATTTTAAAACTGAAGCATATTTCCTTTAATAAAGGCCCAAGATTTACTGCAAATGTTCACAGATAAACCCAAAGTACATGAAGCATCTTGAAGAAGAATATAATTTATGGATAAAATTTCCAATTTAATATATCTCCACTTCACCTGGCACATCTTCACCATGTCCATCATATTTCCAAAGCTGAAGTCAATGACACTTTTCAGAATATGTTTCCTGGTGGGTTCAGTCTATCAGCTGTGGATTATTGGACCTCACACCTGGAAAAATTAATCCTGCAGCTCCTTTGGGTATTCTCAGCCACCCTTACTGAGACTGGGAGTGATTCAAAGAAATTATAAAGCTCCTTTGCAGTGTTCTGGGGATTTCTGGAGTCTGAAAACAAGTGTTTTGTCACCCTTTTCCCACTGCTTGTAATGACACCCTAAACACTGCTTGATTTTCAAGAGAAAATCCCAGCTGTTTCACAGCTGGGGGAACATGAGCTTCCTCTGAGCAGCATTTCCATTAGTTTCAGCACACAAGCTATTTTTTACAGATACAGCAGGGTTGTTTCTACTTTTATTAAGAAGAAAAGTACGGTTTTGAGTGGCAATTAAGAGACAGGGGTGAAACTACCTGGACTGGCAGAAATAAAACAAACACCCCCATCTCAATCAGCAGATAAGAAACTACGATATTCATGAGTACCTGAAGAACATTTATATATACAAATAAATAAATAAATAAATAATTGAGATAGATATGTATATACACACCTTTATACACTGAGCTTTAAGGTTTCCTTAGATTAAAAAATTCCTTTGAGAGGGAGACAGCTCATTACCACCAGTCCCAGAAACTTCCCCTCTGTGCCTGTCTTCAAAGTTGAATGATTGTCACTTATTTTCTTTCATGCTCAAATTTAAGGCAGAGAAAATCATCACAGGGTTGCTTTGTCTAAGCTGAACTTGTCTGAGCAGAGAAAGGGAGGCTCGTGATATTGCAGAATTCATATCACAAAAGGTGATGTGGTTTTAGCTTCATGGACATATTTCACCGGGAAGCATAAATGACCTCTTTATATCTTTTTTTGTTCTGTGCTTCTCTCCCCTCTACTCTCCCTTCTACTAAAAACATTTCTGCAGCACTTTGAACGATCTGAAAATAGAGCAAAGCCAAAAGCTGTCATTTTGTCACTGCTAATGTGCTGAATGCTGAGATGTGCTCAAATGCTGCCATGAGCCTTTTATGACAATATTTGATATCTAGTGAACAGAAAATACATCACTGTGAGATGAGAGCATCCAGTTTGTGCAATCATGATCATGGTGCTGCCTGAATGGATTCTCTTGGAAGGAATACAAGGAACACACTCAGGATTGTCAGAATTTATCCATATCTTTACCTTTCCTCAGGCACTGTCTCCCCCAAAATATCTTTTTTTAACTTTCCAGGGCAGATTTCATCCCTCAGCACTTTGCTGTTTCCCATTTTGTAACCTACATGTCAGCTTTTGTATTCCATCAAGAATGAGAGGGAATATAAACAAGGTTAATAATGGTGGGAAGATTTGGACCATCAATACCTACATTTTTTAATTTTAATTTTTTTTCTTAATTCATGTAAGAATGTATAACAAATACTTTGGAAATACTTACTTAGTAAAAAAAAACCCAAATAATTGTTCCTAATGCAATCACGCCAAATATTTTTATTTATTTTGCTGATGGAGAAAATAAATAGGAAAAAAATAAACAACAGGAAACACACAGTTCTTTTTAAATCTTTGATTTTCCAAATATCCACACTTGCACTGCTATACTTATTTATTCCTGATTTGTTTCACCAAAAATGAGATTTCAGTGGGGATTCTTGTGTGACATTTGAGTGTTTAAGGCGTACCCAAAGCCCAAGTTAGGCTGGGAAAGATTGTATTTGTTCTGCAGGTAATTTAGCAAAGCAATTCTACCCAGATCAGTGATCTGATGTGCTGCTGAAGCAGCCTGTCCTTTCTAAAGCCATGGAGAGTTGTCTGAGTCATGTGTACATGCACAAAATGCAACAAACACAGTGGAAAAGGCAGAGTTGATTTAATTCGCAGTGCAGGGCTTTGGTATTTTCATGCTTGTGGTATCTTGAGAAGCATAACTGAACATATAGACACATGTCCAAGAGGCTTTGATTTCCAGGCAAATAAATAACTATTAGCTTTTAGAGTAATAATTTAAGTACATTTAAAGTGCAACCCTCCAGACGATGAAACTGCAGTTCTGCCATAGCATCAGGTTAAGGCCCTGTGAAGCAGCTTGATTGTTTGCCTTGTCATACACAGGACACAAATCCAGATTCAATTTGGCCCTGAGTGAAGGGTGATAAACTTTATACAGCCAATAAAGCTTTGCTTAAGAATCTCCTGTCTTCAGGCACAGGCAAAACTCACACATCAGCCTCAAGGAATCCCAGAATCCCAGGGTATCTGGGGCAGGAAGGCACCTCTGGAGCTCACCCAGCCCAAGCCCCTGCCCAGCCCCAGGCAGGGTCCCCTGGAGCAGTGGCACAGGAACGTGTCCAGCTGGCCTGGGGATGTCTCCAGAGAGGGACACTCCAGGCCCTCCCTGGGCAGCTGTTCCAGGCCTCTGCCCCTCCATGGACACAAGCTCTTCCTCCTGCTGGGCTGGAGCTTGGTGTGGTTTATTTTATGGCCACTGCTCCCCACCCTGTCCCTGGCAGCACGGAACAGAGCCTGGCACCATCCTCTGGCAGCCTCGGAGGTGTTTGTATGGATTGATGGGATCCCCTCTCAGCCTTCCCTTCTCCGGCCTGGCCAGGCCCGGCTCCCGCAGTCTCTGCTCATCCCAGAGCTGCTCCAGAGCCCAAATCCTCTCTGTGGCCTCGCCTGGACCCTGTCCAGCAGCTGCTGGTCTCTCCTGTCCTGAGGAGCCCAGGACTGGCCCCAGCACTGCAGAGGTGCCTCAGCTGGGCAGGGCAGAGGGGCAGGATCCCCTCCCTGACCTGCTGCCCACACTGCACCCGATGCCCCCAGGCTCCCCCTGGCCCTCCTGGCCCCAGGACACTCTGTCAGCCCATGGGCACCTTGTGCCCCACCAGCACCCCCAGGTCATTTTCCACAGAAGAATTTTGTCAGAGTATAAGAACAGACTCTTCAGGAGGGTTGGTCACTGAAATATCTGTCACTTAAACAGATTTCACTGAACATAGCAGCGGAGGAACATTGCTTGACATTACCTTCAACGATGTATTTGATACATCCACTTCCTATACCATTTAGTACAGGATTGAAATAAGAAGAAAAGGGCCAGGCTACACTTCACAGGTTTTATTGAAGTGAACTTTTAAAGCAAAATAATCAATAAACAGTGTGAATATTAACCTTTAAGAAAGAAAGAGAGCGTTACATTTTTAGCCTAAACTGAAGCAAGACACTTTTAATTATATATCAATACCAGCAATATTAATATGAAAAGCAATAAATAGAAGGTAGCCTGATGCTAAATCATTATTACTCTAAGATAATTTTTTTCAACAGAATTTTCATGAAGTGTGAAGAAAGTTGTGGCAACATGGACTGAACTTCTTTATTTCCATGTCAGGCAGTTTAAACTTTCCTGCAACATTTTGCTTCATGTTAAAGGTGACATGTATTTAACTAATATTTTAGCTTTTAGGTATTCATATAAATTACTATTATGGGCATGTATACACACACCTAAGTGTTTCTTTTCCCTTTTGAAGATGATAGAAGATATCTATTTTGAAATAAAATAGTGGGGGGTCATACTATATCTTACCTCTCACCATGCCAAAGTTACCAACTGTGTCACTACCATACAGGGCACCTCTGCACTTAAATCATCTGCAGGAGCACAAGGTATTTCTGCATCCATGTGTAGCCCAGTTGTCACTGAGTAATTTTTGTCAGGACAAAATTAAAATATATCCAACCAGCATTTCATACAGTTCATCTTCCCTAAATATGTACACAGAATCTCTGCTAGAGACATTATAAAATGCAGTTCTTAATACTACATTCACTAAACCCATTAAGAAGTGGGTTATATATTATATATATATATTATATAAAATATAAAAATGACTAGCAAAACCAAACCAAACCAAAATTAAACATACTTAAAATAAGATCATGGCATGAATAAAGACTTCCTCTCTCATAACAAACCAGACTGCCAGTTTACAATACTTTGTTATCAGGTTGGTCAAAGAAAGGTTGTCAAAACAGCATCATCATAATTTTTATTGGTGATACTCATTGAGCATCTAAAGTGGTTCTGCCTCCTCTAAACAACAGTTTTTGCACCCATCGTTGTTTTCACTCTGAATCAAATTTTAAATACTCTCTGCTTTGTCCAAGAAAGGCAAGGGAGCCATTATTTAGAATAACCACATTTTAATTCAGGTGAGGAATGATAATCTAAAAACTGATTAAAGAAATTTACTGAGGGGATTTTATGTGCATAGCTTATCATCTTTGGTAGGATTGAGCTCGAGTGTGATTCTAACTGAAACTGTTCCAAGGAACTGGCAGGAATACAGCACACAGAACTGGTGAGGTATCACCAGGAACATGGATTCGTGTTTTGGTGGGTTTTTTCCCTCAAGAAAAAAATTTCTAAACATTATACATGCTGACAGGAATCATGGAAGATGAAGCAAAGAAAGAGTGTACAGTGTCTGAAAGCTTTGGAAAATGATATTACGACAGTTCACAGCTTTGCCGTGCAGGCAGCAGTGTGGGTAATAAATAAGAGATATTAAAAAATTGGAAGCTGCATGCTGGTTTATATGACTTTTTAAGGAAGAGGGAGTGAGAGGAAGATGTGTTATTTCATGAACATGTAGCACATTTCACCTATAAACATGTGGGCTCAGCCCTCCTACCTGGGCTTTCAACCTGTCAAAGGTCTGACCAGACCTCTGTTAATTTGGTCCATGTGATCTGATGAGTCCGTGTTCTTCATCATTTCGGGCTTCTTTGAATCTTAGTGAGCAACTTCTAGGGATAGATTCATCATATGCTACATTTATAATTTTCCAGATGCATCGTTTCCTACAACTGAATGGAGGTTATAGCAAGGCGTGGGTCGGGCTCTGCTGGCAGGGAACAGGGACAGGAGGAGAGGGAACGGCCTCAGGCTGGGCCAGGGCAGGCTCAGGGTGGGCAGCAGCAGGAATTTCCCCATGGAAAGGGAGCTCAGGCCTTGGCAGGGGCTGCCCAGGGAGCTTTGGAGTGCCCATGCCTGGAGGTGTCCCAGGAAGGGCTGGAGGTGGCACTCGGTGCTCTGGGCTGGGGACAGGGTGGGGATCAGACTCAATGGTCTCAGGGGCCTTTTCCATCCTAAATGGTTCTGACATTCTATGATCATTCACAGTGTTCCTCAAATAGTGGAAGAGAGACACAAATTTTCATCATTCCCTCAAAACGGCCTCTCTCTATCTTATTTTCTGAGTTGAAGGTGATTTTGATGGGTTCGGGTGCTGAGTATTTCTGTTTTATCTGATGTTTTAAGTGCAATATATAGGTATCAGAGTAAGCAGGGAAATAATTTGTATTACTTTAATCGCATACAATCTAATAATAAAACCTAAGAACAGAATTTTTAGGGAATTCTAAAAACACAGAATGGCTGCATGGTGCTTGGCTGCTCCTTGGGGTTAAATCATGACACTGATCAACAACAAAACATGCTATGGATGAATTACTATGATAATTTAAACCTGTGTTTGAAGAATTTGTCATAAGTGAAAGGAAAAAAATGAACCCAAAACCAAAACTAATAAAGACTCTGGTGTTTCAAAAATCCAAAGCTGTAAATCTAATTTTAAGAGCTCTACTACAGAGTAAAAGAGACTAAGTCTGAAATATAAATTTAATTCTACAAAGTCCTTAAGTGAAAAGTAACAAATCCAGACCTTTTTTTGGTAGAAAACTGCAATTTTGCTTGTTTTTCAATTAGAAAATTGTTATCGAATGGAACCAGGTATAGACTTATAAAATGAACACAAAAGGGAAATGTTTAAAGTAGTACACAATTCATCACCTTGAAACAATACATAGTGGATGAAAGAAGTGGACATGGAGTGAAAAAGTGACTATATTCACTGGAAGAAAAATCCACCTAATACCTACATGGTGTAAGACCTGTGCCATGTTCTCGTCCTGGCATCTGTCAGCAGTCCCTGTGGAGGGGGGGATGGACTGTATAAACAAAATTACACTTTTCTTGTTACCTAAAAATGCTACTTGGGATATAGATACTCATCTCTAAATGAACCACTGTCATTCAATTGCATGCATTGCTTTGATGGCCTTTACTTATCAAAAGAAAAAAAAACCCAAACAAGAAGCCTGCAAACAAACAAACCAACCCCGCCCCCAAAAAACCACCAACAAAAACCAAATAAACAAACAAAACCAACCCCAAAACCAACAACAACAGAAAACCCAAACCAAACAAAAGAAAGGTCGCCACTCAGTCCTTATTGAAGGCTGGTTTTGGGATATTTCCCAACATAAAAGCCATCAGCTGAGCCTGGACACACAAGTTTATGTGTCTTGGCAGCCGTGTTTGTGGTTTGTGTTTGGGTATCAGGCCCCGACAGTGCCCCTGTTTATTCCACTTTTCTCATCCCAAATCAGTCTGTTTTCTCAAGATCAACCATCACAGACCAAACCATGTGCAACTCCCATCTTACAGCCTCAGGAGAGGAGACTGGATGTTTTTAGACAAGTAGGTCTTGAGAAGTTTCGACGCAGAGCTGAGTAAAGTCTTCTCAAAATTCATGGAAAATATTTTTGCTGTGTTTTATGCTCCTGTTTGGTTAAAAATCTGGATAGATCTAGTTAAAAAATTTGGAAAAGATGGTGGAATAAATTTTAAAAGGTGATTTTAACACCCTCAGAAAGAAATTTTTCTTGGTTTTAATTTTTAAAAAATTTCCTTAATTTCTTTTCATCATGAAAATAAAATGTAGAAAAAGAAGTTGTTTTAAAGAAAGTTGTCTTTTATATCTATATATATATATACATTTACCTGAGCTAACAATCCGATACTAGTCATTAGTCTTGAATATGTAATTTCCAATCAGAGAAAAGCTTTCAACTGGATGTGGTCTTACCTTTCAAAGTGCCACGTGGCTTCTGTTTTCCCAAGGTTTTGAAGAGAGATTTTGGGTTAATGCATGGATTCTTAAGAGTTCACAGAACAGATTAAATTAAAAGTAAGAAAATACAAAAGAAAGTTAGAATAACGGAAACAAAATGAGCTGTGTTTTAATGTGACACTGAAAAACCAGTACTAGATAAAGTGGCATTTAATTTCAGCCTTGTGTGCTGAGGCAACAATAAATTAAAATTTCTGAATTATCTTATTTGGGATGAGAGTAATGTTTCCCTGAAAATGCTGTCCACCACTCCTTTCACTCATGATATTCGTGAAAGTTAGGTACTCATGTTCTCTGTTGCATTTTTTAAATTTAGAAAATTAAAGTTTTATTTTCCTGACTATTAAAGATAGTAGGAAGTGTTCATCCATCTCGCCTCTCTGCTCTCATCTCTGCTTCCCCTACAGCTAATTTATAAGGATTTTCCATGTTCCAGCATCTCCATCTGGACAATCAGGTGACCGGGAATACTCAACTGCCATCAAACCCAGCAGAAGTCCTAAACCCACATTTTCTTGGAGCAGAAACTCCTGGGTTTGTTTTGGTGAGCTCTGACACCCAGTGATGGTTTTGGCTCTGTCTGCACTCTGCTTTTCCAGCTCAGAGCCACCCTGCCTGGCTGGCTGAGAGGAATTGTCATGGGCGCAAAGAGTGTTTCTAGGCTGTGTCCAAAAATCAGCAGCCAAAGCCAAAGCCTACTTGCTGGCCAAAGCCAAACCTGGAAACACCATAATTATGGCATTGCTGGGATCAGAGTTCCAGAGACTGAGACACCCTTAAGCTTTAATAGTGTCTGTCTGACTTTGGAGAAAATAGTATCTTAGCAGCAGCTGTTGACAAGTTACCAGAGAAGCTTAAATCAAAAGGTGAAAAATCAATGCCAAAAGAAAACACAGAACCTCTTCCAAAAAAAATCTAATCTGCAAGTACAAGGATTGTCTTTACAGGGACCATATAATTTGTTTGGGTTCAGAAAGAACAGTCCAAAGCCAGCTGGACCAAACTAGACACTGTATGGAACAGCTGGAATATATCAATGCCACAGGGTAGAGGCATGGACAGCTAAATAATTTCTTTTGTCCCATAAAATTACTGGCCAAAGACTGGGTTTGAATAACTAAGCAAGTACCAACAGATATAGTCTTGTTTGTTTGTCAGTGTGGTTGATCTAGGTGAGAGTTTGCATTTCTGAAGTCAAGGGTTTTGTTGTAAATGATGCATCACCCAGGATCTCAAGTGAAGAAGGCAATTTTGGAGCCAATTTATTATCACTCTGGGTTTCTGATGAGAAAATACAGTATTTTGAGTAGCTTAGTGTAGAAAGCAGCTGTTTGCAGAGTGAGGCTGAAGCACCTGCAGTCCTTTTGAAAGAGAACTGTTCTGGGAGATATTGCAAAAATAATTTGGTGTCCACTGCAGAGCACACATAATATCCATTTCATAATTGTAAATATTCTATTCCCAGAGATTCTGCACTGACCTTTCATTTCAAGTTTTTGCCCTTTGCCAGGATTTTGAGATAATATGAACCATGAAGTTTGAAATACAGTGCTGCATTTATCCACTTCAAAAGCAATACCAGCCACTTTTAACATGTAAATGTCCTCTTGGGACAAAACCTTTTGGATTATAATAAATTTTGTTTTCTCTCCCTATTCTCTTCTTCCTTAAGAGAAGACTCTTAAAACGTCTACTATTTCTCCATTGGAAATTCAGGTAATAGGAAGGCAATAGCAATAATACTAATAATAATAAGAAGAATAATAAAAATAATAAGTATAGCAACACTATTGGACATTATCTGCATTTTCCACCCTTTCTTCAGCTGGGGCAGAATATCGGCAGTGCATCAATAAGACAAAGAGAACATTTCTGGGGAGATCTCTGGGGAGATCTTTGGTGGCACTTAGTCTTAATTGGAAACTTTTGTCTTTCATTTCTTCTGAAGGCATCATTCTACAGAATGTGTTTCTTTATGGGTAGAAATTATAAATGCTATTTCAAAAAGCACTTTAAAACATGACAGATAAAGATGTAATATAAAACAGTCTCAGCTTCCTATCCCACCTGATCCAGGCTGAGCAAATAACACCTCTAATGCTTTCCAGTCTTTGTTGTCTTGTGCAGCGTATTTTTTTTTATGTATGTAGAAAATTTTCATGTCATTATCTACAAGATAAGGAGCGATATAAAATTTTATAAGCATCTCTGAAAGGGAAAGAAATTTACCTCACAATTGTCTAGGCAAATATTTCTTCCTGGGAAGAAATTAAAACATTGATTCTAGCTTTACCACTACTTCCTAAGCAAATTATTTTCAGATTAGTATTCCATTTTTAACATGGAGATCATGTGGATGTTTAGATTTTTTTGCTATAATGCCCTTTTTTTCTTAGTATTAAACACAAAATAATATCACAGAAAAATAACAGACTGTTCATTTGGTGTCTCCTTATTTTCAAAATTATTCTAATCCATTCACCTAAGTGCAAGCTTCTTATCTGCAACATGTGTATTGAATATTTGAATGCTAAAGAGTTTAGAAGTTGATCAGTGTGGGAGGTCTATGTCTGTGATGGGGACATGGCTCAAAATATGTGAAAGAAGATGAAAAACAAAAATTTTGAGTGGTGGGTCAGGCCGTAAATGCAAATTCTGCAACAGACATCACTTCTCTTTACTACTGGTCAGTAACAATCAGAAGAAAGGGCACAAGGCAAAGATTTCCAGCTTCCTCTGTATGACACTTGTGAATCCAGAGCAAGAAACACTGTGTGGGGTTTTGTTCCTTTCTGCAAACATGGACAAGAGGAATGATGCCTTCCTGAGGCTATTAAATAATAGGATGGGTTTACTGGACTGTTCTTTAGCCTAAGTACAGCCTATTTAAAACATTTTGAGATATATTTGAGATCAGCTCCAATTAAAAAAAAAAAGAAATTGTCAAGCTTTGAAAATAAAAATTTCATGGTAAACCTGTGTGCCACAAAATTCAAGCGATTAAAGAAGGATTGTGATTAAAATACAAGATCAACAATATTCATGGCAATTTAATTTGATTCTGATATTTCAACACAAAGTGTTCATTTTTATCTTTGTTCTGTTGGTCTTGGTTTGTTGGTTTTATTTAAACATGGTGTAGTCTCTGAATCACAGAATCACAGACCATCTGAGACCTCTGGAGATCACCTTGTCCAACCTCCTCTGTCAAGGAGGCTCACCCAGAGCAGGATGTACAGGACCATGTCCAGGCAGGTTTCGAATATTTCCAGAGAAGGAAACACCACAGCCTCCCTGGGCAGCCAGTTTCAGTTTTCTGACACCTTACAGTAAATTTGTTTTTCTTCATGTCCAAATGGAACTTCCTCTGCATCTGTTTTCCTCATTTCCCCTTGTCCTTTTGCTGGGCTCCAAATGCCAGATTTTAAATCTTTTAGAAGGTCAGGGACACCTCCCACTGTCCCAGGCTGCTCCAAGCCCCAATGTCCAGCCTGGCCTTGGGCACTGCCAGGGATCCAGGGGCAGCCCCAGCTGCTCTGGGCACCCTGTGCCAGGGCCTGCCCACCCTGCCAGGGAACAATTCCTTCCTGATATTGAAATCTGCCCTCCTTCATTTTAAGGCCAATAAGGTTAATGCTGATGCATTATGTGCATTTCTTGACATTATTCTAATGGCGATGCTACAGAAGGCCCCGCTTTCAGTGCCACAAAGTCCTCAGTTTCATTACTAATCTATTTATTAGCATTCCCTGCTTGTATCTAGACCACTGCCCTTTATACCATATCCTCACTGGTCTTCATCCATCCCTTAGCCACCTCTGCATGGAGATAGAAATGTTTTACTGACTCATAGTACAGATTGTAAATCAAAATTAACCTCTGATCTTCACAAAAACAAACAAACAAACAAAAACCCCAAACCAAACACTTAAAAAAACTCAAACCAAACCAAAACAAACTGTGAATACCTTTGCAACAATCTACCAGAACCTAATTTTACTACTTGCAAAAAAAACCCCACCAAAACTTAAAAAAAGCCCTGTGGATATGTGAGAAAATCAACAGATATGATAGTAAAATATCCATTATATGAAATGATGATTCATAAAATGGATGCCTAGAAAATGGATAGACAGATGTTTGACATAATGTGTTCCACAGAAAAACAGAGTTTTAATTCAAAGACATCCTGTTTATTTCTAGACTTTGAATACTTCTAGCCCTAAGTCTTCTTTGCTAGGAAAGACCTTGTCTTGAGGCTGCCATCTAAATATGTCCAATTTATGGGTTTTTAATGCACCTCAAAAACTTATCTATGGCTATTAGGCTTGAAAAGGAAATAGGGATTGCAATATATATATAATTCAAAGTTGCCTTTTTTTTGTTTTGTTTTTAGCTAATGAAGTCTCTGAAATAAAGCCAAAAATTAGGAAAAAAATGCAAAACTTTCAATATTTCAGCTGGTAAGATAATGGCATTGTGGTGGCCTGACTTGCTGGGTTCACAGGATCACACAGTCCACAAAAATTATAGCTTCTAAAAATAAAAAAAAATGAGACAAAAGGAGAAAGAGCTTTTACTTCTTAAGGAACTAATTTAAAAGACAGCACATATTGTCTCTTCCCAGCGAACACATTTCCATAACTAAAAAGTTGCAGCTGCATGCACCATTTCAGGCATTTTATTTCTCCTGTTAACACGGAGTATTCTTTAACACAAAATTCATTTTCTATTTTCCAAAGGAAAAAAGAATTTGATGCATGGGAGGAAATTTGGAGCTAAAGCTGTCTTACAGCAAGCTTTTTTATCAGGGTCCTTAGGGAACACTGACTTCTCTGTTCTTATCTAAATTTGAAAATTAAGCACATTAAGGCATATCTTTCAACCAGCTCAGCATCAAGGGTGTTTGACGCCTCAGCACACAGCAGGAAAGCATGGAAATTGCATGTTGGGGATTGCACTGAGACAACTGTGGCAAAGTCATCTAAGAAAAGACCAGTGGACAGACATTTAAATAAACACAGGTCCTGCGATTTCCATGGGCCAGGGCTCATAAACCAAGTGAAAACTGACTTATTGCCTTGAAAAAAAAAAGTCTGCAGTCTGTAGTACTCCACAAAACCTCTGAAGGGATCATTCAGGATAATAAAATACTGATAATCAGTTCTGGGACCACTGAAGAAGGTTAATTGCCCCTATGACTTTATGACCATGTGTATTGAAAGACAATAATTTGTGTTTTAAGGTATGGGTTTAGTAATACTTGTGCCACATAATTGAGTCTGTGCTGAAGGTACAGTTGATTTATAATACGTTATCAGAGTCAATTAGTTAATTATTTGGATAGATCTATGAGGTGAAGAGCAATACCAACATGTCTTATAAACATTTATGTAGTCAATACATGTAAATATTGACAGGAATAACAGAAGTTGAAGAGGAGAAAGCAAAATGAAGAAAAAATTACTTTCCACTCTATTATTTCAACTATCCATTTCAGTTGCTTTAGCACTCTTTTGTAGCTGAAGAAAAATGTTCTTTGCAAAATTTAGAGGTTTTCTTGGAAAGAAGGAAAAAAAGCTGTTTTTGCTCGTCTGGAGAAGTGCCTCCTGTTTTACACAGGGAACTGACACTTTAATTTCTATAAAGACAAGTCTACCTTTGTGAGGGATGTCAAAGCAATTTCTCAGGCCAAAGAGTCTTGAATTCAGTATTTCTGATATTGAAAGAATAAAAAAAAAATATTGTTCTAGCAGTTCAACAAACGACAAGGTCATGTCCTTAACTGAAATTTCCACTGAACCTGCTGGTCAGTCATGGACTTAAAATTGCTTGAACATACCCACTTCAGAAGAAAATTCAGTCCCTTCTGATGTTAAATTACACTATATGGTGTAGTAGAAAGTTTTGTCTAGTCTATTTAAGATTTAGCTTTAAATGTGCCAAGCAACCACAATCATGAACCACTCCAAATTTCTTTGTGACTTACTTTTTCTTGAGCAAAATCAAGGAAATAATGTTACAAATTGGAATAAAGACTTAGTCTAATGATTCATTTACAGGATGAAAGGTCTGGATGACAGAAAGCTGTCGTTCTTTTAGTTGAAATAGAAAAGGTATCAATCAGCTACATAAATTGCTACTTAATCACATTTGGAAAGCCTGTAAGTGAAATATATGACATTATATTCAACATTTAATTACCACATCCACATGGATTTCATTAATTTCATTATATCCTTTAATTTCAGTCATCCTGTTTCACTTCATTCATTTCTACTGAACAAGGAAAGCTTTGGGTCATGACAGGAAAGAAGAGGAGGGACTCTTTCGTGGGGGGAGAGGGTTTATTGAAGAGGAAAAATCCACAGAGAAAGCCCAAGAAATGTGGCTGCCAGGGGGTCTTGCATCCCCACAATATGGGTGTGGAAAGCACACAGTAACCAATGGAACATCAGCCAGGGGGTGTTACCAAGGCAGGGAGAAGGAATTACAGCAAATGGGAGAAGGGGTGGGCTGGGAGGAGTAATAAGGGCCAATTAGCTCCCAAGGACCATAGAACTCTCTAGAAAGACAACCAATATGAGAAATAAGGGGAGGGGAGGGCTGAGGCCAATGGTAAGGCATGGATTTATATATTTTTCACAGTCTTTTGAATGCTCAAGGCTTTTGGGCTGTGGAAGCATCAAACCAATGGACCTTTTGGTCCGTTTGATTTGGCTGATCGTGGCTCACCACAATGGGAACAGTTCCCGCAATGCTTCTCAGGTGAATCCCATCACTGCCAACAGTTTCTCAAAGGTTTATCCACGATTGTAGAAGGCAAAACCTTGAGTGTGGCACTGGCCGTGCCTTCATTTGTGCCTCCCTAGACTCCTGACTCTGGCTGGAAGGATAGAGGACAACACCACTAGTGCTCCACATCCTTTTAATATTTTACTCAAAGGGACACACAGCCTGTTCTGGTGGTTCTAAATTGCCTTCTTGCCACATTGTTGGACCCTGTGTGGAATTTTAGGAGCAGATCCATAGGAATCATCAAACCCCCAGCAGGCAGAAAATTACTCTAGAGAAAATTGTCCGGATGGCAAATGAGTGTTTTGGTGCCTCCCAGTAAGAAATGTCCAATAACTGATTGTGTATGTGTTTTTCTGCTGGTAGGTGGTTGCGAGCAACCTTGCATGATTGGCTTCTCCTGGATCCTGTCCATCACTCATGCCCTTCATTAACCACCCCCAGTGCACAGAATCGGATACACAGGAGCAGTTTAGGGGACAGGGTAAGGCTTTCCTTCCTCCCCCAGCATAAATGCAACATGGTTTAGGACTCCTCAGCCTTTTTCTGCACAACAGAATGCACATTTATAACCAAATTATCTAAATAATGACACTGAATAGGTTAGCATGAAAGGGTATGTCCCAATCATGTCTAACTTATAAGGACAAATGCAGAAAGGCTCTTTGTTTTTGATTTTGTTTTGCTTTCCATATGTAAACATGGCTTTCTTTGATATCAGACTTTGACAGTTTATCTGCATTATCATTACATATTTTCTCAAATTTTTCCCCGTCTGCTTTTAAAAAGTAAACTGCATGCGAAGAAAGCCCATGGCAGAGAAATACTGACTCATATATTGTAAAAGAAGGACCTGATTTCTTATAAAATTAGGGAATATTATTTTACTTTGCACAATATGGCAATCCAGCATGATTTTAAGTATATGCTAACTTAATAAATTTGTAACAGGGAAGTACACTCTGTTCCTCTTGGCTTTATACCCAGGATTATTATGGAAACTCAGGGAAGCAGGGAAGGCAGCTGGCTCTTTGTCTGGGGCAGACTCAGCTTCCCTTATGTCTCCTGATGGCTCCACTGAAAGGAATTTTTAAGCAACTCCCCTTAATCAGTGCCCCAAGAATGCCTCCAAAAGGCTTTTTTTCTCTCCCCTAAAATCAATATCCCTCAGTTCATCCTGAGATTTGATCTTTGATTTGCCATGAGGTGCTTGCAATGATGAGATTTACCTTCCCTCCATGGTTTTACAGTCTAAGTGCTTCCAGTTGTGCCCTGGACATCAATTTATTAGTGTCTCATCATCCTTGCCAGGTTCATTTATTTAATTTGCGTTTATTTAATTTGTCGCGTTTCAGTTTGGCCCACACATGACACCAAGGTTCAGCCCAAACTGGCCAATAAAGCAGTAGGTTCTCTTCTAGCAGTCCATATTCCTTTTTCTGTCCCCATATAGTGACTTTTTATTTTAAAGATGTGAAAAAGGTTGCCTTTTCTTCTGTGTGCAAGATGTCACTGTGTAAACCTGGGTTTTTTTCTGTACCTCTTCTATTCATGATGTGCTGACCATCCTTTATTTCTGCCATTTCTAAGTATAATACCTCTCAGGGGAAATTATAGCTTTAAAAGATGATTTGGTATATATGCCAAGGGGTAGACATGTAATTATATACATGTATATGGCAAAATTAAAAATGCTAATCTCTACTATTTAAGTTTTTAGCACTTGGGAAAATTTTAGAAGCTTAAAGGCATAATATACTATAATTTTTCCTAAACTTTTTAATATAGTGACGTGCATGTGAGCTACTGAACTCAAGCTCTGTCTCAGGATACAACTATTTATGTATCACTTCTATTTTAGAGCAAGTGCTGTCTTCACATCAGCAGACTTCTTCCCTCACCTGTCCACAGAGCAGACTGCTGACAGGTTGTCCTGATAACACCTTAAAAGCAGAAGGAATAAAACATATACAAATATGGCATTTCTAAATGTTTTTTTTTTTTTAGATAACAATGTTTAAAACAAAATCTTATATGCTGTTCCAGGAGATGAATTCACTTGGTGTGAAACTGGGATATTGCCAACTACTTTCACATACCTGTGCAAAAGCAACAGGTATAAATGGAAATAAAGAACACGAGTGTTAGATTCAAGGTGCTAATAAGATACAGACCTATATTTTTAGACACAAGCTGTTTCAAGAAACTTGTTTTTTTCAGTCTGAGAGTGAATCAATCTTTCCAAGGAGACAAAGTGGCTTCAAAGCTACCTGGAAATTTGAAATGGAATATCTATCTGTACACAGCACCAACTCTGTCTTCCAGTTTACCATATCTTCAGTCAGGGATAATAGAAAAGGCATATGTGGAAGGTCCAAACCCCTTCATGAATAGTAAATGGGAAAGAGCTTACTTGCAGTTGGGATGCTGTTGTAAATATTAGTAGTTATTATCTGTTTTCTTGATGTGCATATATTGTTTAATATCTGTAAACTGTTCTGCATGTGAATGTCTGATTAAAGCTTTTTTTGTTTGTGAGTATATAACTAATAACTTCTTTTAGCAGTTTAATATATGTCACACTTTAAATTTACTCCAGTTAAATCATGGTGCTTTCACAAAGTTAAAGTGCAAATTGCCCCTCCAAATTTCCTGTGTAATTTTTGCCTATGAGTACTTCTTTTTTCTTCAATATTGGGTTAAGAAGTGCATTAATTAAAGACAGAAATGCAACAAATATTTTCACAATAATCCTTTAATTAAGATCGAGAGATAAGGGTTGTAGCAGTAAATGACACAGAAAGTGGATGTAGCCCAGAACTGGTTCCAATGTTTTTAATGAATTCTGAATATGAAGGATGAAACCCATGTTTTTTACTTCCCCCACACTTACATTTAGAAATAAAGGAAGTCAGGAGCACCTGATTCCCTTCTGATCTTTTCTGGGAATTTTTAAGTACCTGAGTTTTGGTAATTTAATACAGTAATGAAAACCAGGTGTTATTTATTTGTGCTTCCACTCATTTCCCATAGTTACAACATTTCAGTCTTTTGCTCTGAATTAACACCACTGAAAGCACCTGTGAGGCACTCTCATCCAGTGCATCTGGCTGCACAATGAGATGAAATATAAACACAAGGCAACCACAGGTTTACGAGGATTTTGCTGGGGACTTCATAATACAAAGTAATGCACCCCATTCCCAGGCTGCTTTTCAGTTTCTCTTGCAAAACCTGATGAGACAAAAAGGCAGCCAGGCTAGCTACTGCTAAAGCAAGTTTTCTGTGGCATTTAGAGATAATGAAAGCAATTTGCTGGCTTTTAAAAGAATGCTCTAAAAGTTGGTGAGTTTAAGTTTTGCTTCTCACATTGCTTGGAGGAGGAAATGGCTGCGTGACCCACTGCCTCTGAATGTGCTGTTTTTGTAAGAAAACAAGCCACGATCCTTCAAACATAAAAACCCATCTGGCTAGATCATTGTGCTGCTTTAAGTTGGCATGCCTAACATTTTGAAAGGGAACACTTGGGACGTTTTAAGTACAGTGTACATGCACAGCCTGAATTCACAGAACCTTAGAATGCTGGACTCATTTCTGCTGGAAAAAGCCTTAAAGGTCATTTGTTCCAACCCTAATTAAGGCTAGAATTGATGATCTAAGGGGTCTTTTCCAATCTAAATAATTCAGAGATTCTGTTATGATTAAGAGCTGAGATCTCACTTTGGTTTGCTTGTAACAGATTCCTTCTTCCTTCTGCTCAAAAATTCAAAAATTTCTGCTCAAGAAAATAAAATGTTTTGGTTTATGTTCTGTAAACAGGCTGCACTGAGAGGAAAACTGCAGGTGAATCACAGGTTTCTCCTCTAAGAGAAAAACTACATGAGACACCCCATCTTCTGCTGCCACCCAGATATACATTGGTTAAGGAGAAATTGCAATTTCACATCTACAAGATCCACAGACATGGTGTGATCACACAGTAGACACTTTTTGTTGGGTTCCACCATCCATAACTGTGACATACAGTTTTGGGAGTCACCTATAAACAGAATAAATGTTGCTTTTGTGTCGGTGTCAGTTACATGAGAGAGAAAGGCCAAGAGTTGCCTACAAGCAAGAGCAGACTCTGCTGTACACCTTTACCATGTTGATGGCATCTGTGAAGAAGGTCATGAATGCTGCCAAGTCAGACTGGGAAATCATGGGTCCCATATCCATATAGGAAAATACTCTTCCTTCTGTGAGAGAGCGCCTGGTTGTCCAGAGAAGCTGTGGTTGCCCAACCTTAGAAGTGTCCAAGGCCAGGTTGCACAGGGCTTGGAGCAACCTGGGATAGTGGAAGATGTCCTTGGCTGTGACAGGGAGTGGGACAGGATGATTTTTAAGGTCCCTTCCTGCTCAAACCTTTCCATGATACCCAGTTTCAAATGTGTTGTGCAGACATGCTATACCTGAATGTCTCTTGATTGAAAAAGTGCATATCCATCCCCTAAAAAAAGATTCACACCATCTGAGTGAGCTCTACAAGTTTTCACACAGTCAGCTGAAAGGCCTGTGCTCCACCTGTGCTGTGTCAGAGTTTCAGCCGTGCTCTGAGCCAGAGCTCTTCCACCTACCACACAGACTAAATCTTGGCTTACACACCTGCTAGCAGGCAGGCAGACAGGCTCAAATTAAATCCTGGAACACAGTCTTGCCCCAGGCCGCATGGTATAGGCATCTCTGGCAGCTGGGACTCAGATTTTCAGGTTAGCTGAATTCCCTTCAGTGGGAGATGACTAAATGAGCAGAAGCTCTTCATTAGAAGAGGCAATCATTGATTAAGTACAGGATTCTTCCTGCTAGAGTGCTGCAAGAAGCTGTGTTCCACCAGATGAGTCCATGAGATAAATTTGCACATCCACACTCTTCTGGGAAGAAACAGAGTTGAATTCTCAGGGTTTAATCCAATGATTGCTTAAGGATATCTTAAGAACAGTCTCTAGGCCTGGTGTCCCATTTCCTCCATCACAAAGTTCACAAAGTCTGTTTTTAACCACAGAATTTCTGCACTCCGGGCCCTGTTCCTGCAAGAAGATGCAGCTCCCTCTCTGTGTTCCAAACCCTGGCTCATTTTTGTAGATTTCCACCTCTAAATATGACTGTAGAAGGAATATGGGAGACAGAGCAAGTGTCCTCATGTCAAATCTCGCCACCTTCAAGGACTTTCTCTAACAAGTACATTATTACGACCAACAGCACCTTCAGATATTCCCCCATATTCAGCAAAAATTACTCTCCTTCCTTATTGTCATGCCAACAGTGGGTGTCTATCATGTTCTGAATACACCAACACACCCAAACTACCAATTTGGGCTCCTGCAGAGCCACCTCAGTTTGCCAGAATCACCTACTGAATGTTTGTCTTCCCCCATCGTTGTCTTTGTTCTCTGTTATTCAGAGCTCTAAAGCGTCTCTGTTGCAGCCACAATTTTGACAAGGGGTAACTCAGATATTCAGATGTTTCACGTGGGAATTGAGAATTACAGTATCATTTAGGTGAAACTGTCCTCAGACATTGTAAGAACCACACAGGGCCATTAAAGGTCTCTTTTTTTTGGCATCTCAAATAAAGTTCAGGTCTGGGAGACACGAAAATGATTGTCCTCAGCCCAAGACCCTTGATCTCTAAGGGCAAGCTCTTACCATCTTCTTTTCTTTTTTCCCCAAACATTATTCACACTTTTATGATCTGAATGACAGAAGTGTGAGGTTCACTTGCTTGTTTTACAGGTTTAGGAGTAAGAAAGGGCAAGCATCTTGTCGGTGAAACCTACAGAGGAGCTCAGACAGAGCTCCAGGGAAAAGGTCACTGGAGCAAATAGTAGTGTCTTGGGGTGACTTTATGATGTGTATCCCATATCGCTGCCCTATGCCCAGAAATTAATTCTTGTGCTTTTCTATGCCTTTAAACTGAGCCTGAGAGGGGGAAGGAAAAACTGAGCAAAACTTTCTCAAAGCAGTTTGCAGCTTGTTCAAGGTCACACAGAAATAGCACCTTTTTTTTTCCCAGCTGCAGCAGGGGAGGGAGGCAGCACCCGGCTTGCTGCTTCCCAGTCAGCTTCTGGCCGGTGTTTCAGCTTCTTTTTCTCCGAAGAGAGACTGAGAGTTGAACTTTTTTTCCTTCCCTGGAATTTCGGATTCTCTCCCTTTTCTACTGGACTGCTTCAATATCAGAATACATCAGGAGGACTTTCCACAGAGCACAGAGGGCCTGGCCCTCGGCCAAGCCCCAGCTCCGAGGAGACCAAAGGGAGGACTCTAACACTTTCCCAGATTTTTTCTCCACAGCGAGAGATTTTATTATTTAGCATTATTTTCCTTTTCCCGTGTGTTTGTTAAATAAATAGTTTTAACTCTTTCACTTTCCTTTGAGGAAAATTTATTTTTTCCCGAACCTGGTGGGGGAGGGGTGGTCTGTGGCCTGCCTTCTCTCAGAGAATATATTTCTAAATTTGGCCAAACCGGCACAAATTTAGTGGCGCCCAATGTGAGGCTCGAAGGAAAGTGAAAAAACCTGTAGTAATTACATTTTGGGTTGAATTTACTTATTCTGTGTTGGGGTAAAGTAGTCACCATGCTGGTTGAGTTCATAATGCCTCTCTGGCTCGATGTACTCATGTCTTTCTGGTCCTTAGGCTTCATTGAGGTACTAGTGCTTTTTTGGTCCCTAGGGTTGTTTGCCTATCCACAACTTCCTCCAATCTTGTCCCTGATACGTAATTTTTACAGAGAAGGGAGA
Organism: Coloeus monedula; assembly: GCF_965178545.1. Classification (NCBI taxonomy): domain Eukaryota; kingdom Metazoa; phylum Chordata; class Aves; order Passeriformes; family Corvidae; genus Coloeus; species Coloeus monedula. The sequence continues at coordinate 2,595,104 of NC_138822.1, read as the reverse complement.
CGAATCAGGATTTCTGTCTTGCTGTGCTCAGTGATAATGATTTATAAGAAGTTGATAGAGGTACAGGCAGCTGTTCGAAGTGTGTATGATATGTGGTTTCTCCGTCCTAACCCCAGTCCTAGCTTCAGTAGCCTGTTTTGGGAATTTATTAGTAATTGCACCCAGATTGTTAGAGGAGGAGGAGACGGGGTTTCCCTTCCCTTTAAATTTGATAGGTTATCTTTTGAGAATGTTCAGTATCCCCTGGATGTTAAAGACACCACCCTCCTGGTATTTAATCTGGTAAGCTTCCTCCATATGTCTCACAGCTTGTCTAGAATGAGAGCTGATTTCCAGGGTGACTGATGAGACACCTGACCCAGAGTTGGAAAATCCTGAGTGGGGAGGGGAATGGGAGGGTATGGGCCAAATCCTGAAGAAATTCTCTGACCCAATGGTTTGCAATTTCCTCCCTGAACAAGATCAGAAACCTGGCGGAAACACCAATTTAGTGTAGGGGTTTGGTCCAAAATACTCATTAGTGTTTACCTTCTGTGAGATAAGAATTAGGAGGAAAGCAAAGCAGGCACAAAACTTGAAAGAATATAAAGAAGTTTATTAATAGACCTGAAAGAAGGAAAAAAAAAAATCATACCACACCTTCAGAACTCTCCTCCTCCCCCCACCTTCCTCCCTTCTCCCACTGACAATGTAAAAAGACAACCCTTAAGATGTTCAGTCTGTTTACCACTGCCATAATAACCTTGTTCAGTCCATTTAGGAAGAGGAGTCTCTCTTGTTCATACTATGGAGATGCTATCACAACGAGACAGCTGCCCAGGTTGGTTCTCTGCTCTCATCATGTGGGAGTCCCTTCCCCTGACTTGCAGCTTTTCCCACAACTGCTTTTGAGGGTCCAGTCTTGAGCTACTGGGGTGCAATTTTAAGGTTGAGCCGTTCAGAAACAAAACTTCTCTTCACCCATCTGTGGGAGCATTTTCATCTCTGAGAACAGAGGCCCTCCCCCTTCCCTGGGAGAAAAAGAGTCCTCATCATCTTCATCTTTAGGACTATCTCTGGGAGCATGTCTCAGAGCTGAGGTCTTCTCCTTCCAATTTGGAGCAAGAGTCCTCATCACTTCCATCTCTCCCTGTTCAAACTTTTCATCAAATTACAGTTTCTGCAGCATTTGCTTATTCCAGCACAGGTGCTTTTGCTCTCATGCACAAGTTGAACGCTCCAACCTCCCATGCTTCCATGAAATTACAACAGGTACTCTGATATATCATAGCTTTACAACAGAATTTCAGCTTTAAGCATCTCATCTTTCTCCTCCCTCAGGTTTTCAGCTCTTCACAGCACTAAAAGTGTTAATCTCACCCAGGTCTTGAATTTCGCTTATCGCTGTTGGTCACATGATCTTTGCCAGACACCGGTGCAGCTTCAGCTGAATCTTGGCAGCACTGGAGAGGGGGAGCCGAGCCGTCTGCACATAGCAGGGCTGTGGGGTGGGAGCTGTGGATGGAACAGGGTCCATCGGCTCCAGGATGGCTGTGGCCCAGCCCAGCCTGACCCGAGCAGGGCCTGGCAGGGCCTGGCAGAGCCACTGGGCCCTGTACGGACCCAGCCCAGTTACCTGTCCTCCAGCCGGAAACGAGAGAGCTTCCCGGGGTTTGTCCATTCTTAAATGTGGACCACAGAGGCAGTCAAAATTCTAAGTGGCTTAAAAATTCGTCAATATTCAAACTAGCCAGCTGGTAAGTTCTGTCAGATCACAGAGGAAGCTGTAAGCACCTCTTTGCAAGAAAATCACTTCTGGGACTATGCTTGCTAACCCATGACATAGAGGAAGCTGCCAAACGAGTGAGAGAGGGTGACAGTTTTGGTATGATAGAGACAGCAGCACGTCAAGAAAGAGAGCATTGCTTTATGCAAGGAAACCAGAATGACTCACATGCCTGTTGGAAATAATCTCTGAAAAGCAGAGTGGCTCTTTTTGGGCCCATGGGTACAAATGAAAAAAAAAATTACCAAAATCTCACAGCCAGCCAGAGAAGTCATGTGTAGTTTCACTGAATCTGAGCACCATGACACCAAACTTAAACAGCTGAGACATGGGGAGGACATTTTTCAAGCCCTCAGTATGCTTTTACCTTCCTGAGTTTGACAATCCAAGTTGAATCAGGGATTACCGAGTATTAGAAGGAAATCTACTTGAGCATGGCAACAGTGTTTGCAATTTCATAAATATTCCAGCTGAGCTTTCGTGGTGAAGAGTGTCTTTTTCAAGTATGTGCACAGCCTGTGAATTGATTATCTCCACCTAATGTTCTTCTTTAGGGCTTCTACTCAGCTGCAGAGTGGAGAACAGTTCATCAGAATCAAGTGTTTTATAACAGATGAAAGCAGATGCCTGTCTGGGAGATCATGTGCATGTAGATGTTAAATAAAATAACTAACAGGAGTTTACCTGTTTTATCACAGAAATGCATCCTTGCCCAAGAAGCAGGATGGTGTTGGCTTGTGATTTGTCCGAATTTGAAAGACTTTTCAGCAGCAGCTTTGTCATTTAGTCCAGAACATGCTGATAGAGTTACCACAAGAGGCTGACATGTCATTTTATTTTCTCCCTTCACCACCAGGCTTTATCTTCATAACTCAGAGGGCAAAATGTAGTAATTTTAGAAGTGGACCTATTATCACGTAGCTGCAGGATGGGTTGTTTACAAGCTGCAAAACTAGGAGCAGCAAAAATTTGATAATGAAATCACAGGACTACTTTGGGGTTTTGTAATTACCTCAAACTGGTTCTGTTTCAACCAAGGTACTGATACTCTATAATTGCTAATGTACTGAAGTCTGAAGGCCACCACAAAATTCTGGAAATTCAGTCTGAAGTGGTAGTGTTTGATACAAGAGAGGGCAATTGACCTGTAATGTGCACATTACAGGTCAAATTAAAGTATTTTCATAATTTCACCTCAATTTTTAGCATTTTTGAAATGTTAATTCTTGCTGTAAATGTGCTTGCTACAAGCACTTGAAGGGTAACAAAGGGATTTTTTTCATAAACCTCACAGATTAGGTACAGTAGACCATTATGCTAACTCTATTTTTTTATTATTATTAATATGTTTGGATCATCAAGGATTTTAAAGACTTGTAAGCATTTTTGTAGGATTTTTATTTATTTAATTTTATTTATTTATTTAAATTAAAGAATCAGTGTTATGCAACTATGAAGGCTGTTTTGAGGAGGTTAAATTAGAATGCATGGTATGGAAGGAGATGTTGCTGGAGCCCAAGAATATTCAAAACATTGAAAAATTATATCGTCTTTAACCACTTGTTATTTTTTTACATTTTAAGTTAATGAGCTTTAATCTGGAGTTATTTGGTGCAGAACAGTTTTCAGCAATGCACTATAATGAACAAAATGTTTTGCTCCACAAATCTTTTTCAAACATTGATGCGTATAATATTGGTAGGCTAATTGCACATTTCTGGGAATTATTTTATTCTTCTGCCTTGAATACGTCAAAGATGACTTTGTCACATAAAACTCGACTCCTGTTGTACAATAAAGCAGTGCTGCCAAGCAAAGGAAAGACAAAGAGGGGTATCCTAATGTTTAGTATATCTAAAACTTGTGCTTTTAGGGAAATCACAGACATAAAGGTTTTTGGCTAACATAAAATCATAGAATTCAAAAATCATAGAGTTCAAAAGTCATAGAATGGTTTGGGTTGGGAGGGACCTTAAAGCTCATCTCATTGCCAGTCCCTGCTATGGGCAGGGACACCTCCCACTGTCCCAGGCTGCTCCAAGCCCCAATGTCCAGCCTGGCCTTGGGCACTGCCAGGGATCCAGGGGCAGCCCCAGCTGCTCTGGGCACCCTGTGCCAGGGCCTGCCCACCTTCATTGTGAGGGTAAAGATTCACCTTGTGGTATCCAAAGCTCAATATTACAAGATTATTAGGTTTGAGAGACATCACATGTTATTGTATATAGCAGCAAGAAACAGATAATTTGGATGGAAGCAGAAATGCAATACAAACATACCAACAATGCCCCCAACCAAACAGCAAAAAAACCCATCAAAAAACCTGTTCAATAAATTAAAAACTAACCCCCCCCCAAACAAAGCTAGTGGCATCATGTCTACATGCATAAAATTATTTCTGTCTCTTAAATACAGTTTCTAGTACAAGTTTGTTGAGTTGCTAAGGATAGAACATGTTATTGATGCCATTTGATGGACAGCAGATCTGAATTTTAGTGCACAGAATGACAGAATATTCGGGGCTGGAAGGGACCTCTGGAGCTCACCCAGCCCAAGCCCCTGCCCAGCCCCAGGCAGGGTCCCCTGGAGCAGTGGCACAGGAACGTGTCCAGCTGGCCTGGGGATGTCTCCAGAGAGGGACACTCCAGGCCCTCCCTGGGCAGCTGTTCCAGGCCTCTGCCCCTCCATGGACACAAGCTCTTCCTCCTGCTGGGCTGGAGCTTGGTGTGGTTTATTTTATGGCCACTGCTCCCCACCCTGTCCCTGGCAGCACCGAAAAGTTGATAAGGATATCCTGATTAGCTTTTGATTAGAAATTTCTTCTTGGTTAACAGATGGTCTTTAACGACAATGAGGTGCAATTAGAGAGAAAAAAAGAGATTTCCCTGGAAGTGTTTTTGGTTTTCTTCCTTTTCCTCAATCAGTCTTAGGGATCAAAGCAAACCATGTAGTGTCCTGTAAGGGAGCTTGAGGAATTGTGGGGAAACTGGAAATGATTTTCTGACCTGTAGCCAAAAGGGATGGTGATTGCTCTGTTGTGTCTCAGTAAATGATCACCATTGTGGGAAGACCCAGAAAATTGGGGTTTGTGGAATATATATAAGCTCATATTAATTACAGAGGTTCTTCTCATAGAATACTTGTTTATTTTTTTAACTTACAAACGGTACTTTTCAGGTCAAACTTCTGACATCTTCAGGGAGACAACAAGACTAACACAGCCAGGAGTTATTTATTTTAGACTTCAGCCTTACATTAATTTTTATGCCAGCAGAGACCTTCAGTGCTAGACTTCACTGAAGTCACTTCAACACAATACATAATTCAGGAGAGGTTTTGCAGTTTTATATATGTGTTTACTTATACCTGTATGCTTTCCTTTTTTATTTATACATAGATTGTTCACTTCCAAAATACTTCTGCAAACTTTATGCTGAAGGTGTTTATTTGAAATGGTCAATAAATAACCTGTGAGTAAGTGTGTGAAATTATTTCTCATCCTGCTACAAAAATATATAAATTAGAATCACATAATAGATTTCAGAAAAAAATCTATACCGGAATGCAAAACAGTTTATTTTTGACAGGAAACACTTTTAGGCATCTAACACATTCATTTTTACTTGTCATCAAAATAATTCTTGAGGAAAAGAAGCTTTAAAGCAGCTGTCTGTTCTTTTCTTTCTGTGGGCTTTCAAGATTTGCTTAATTTATCCAGGGGGAGACTCTAGGTAGACTCCTGATAATAAGCAGAAGAGAATATGCATTTTTCAATTGATTGACCTATATGTAAATGAGCAGAGCATAAACATTTTAATCTAAAAGTGCTTTTGCTCATATCGTTGTGAAACTGCTGGAACTGCCAAAACTGCACCTCTGAAGTGCACAAAATAATATTGGCTTTAATGAATTGGTTCTGAGTGGTGTTTTGAGACAACAGAGTCTGATGGATCGAGCTGTGGTCTGAGAATTGCAAACCCTGGATTCCTACTCTTGATCCTGGCTTTCTGCCAGAGGGAAATCATGGCCCTTTCGAGTTAAGGTTTCCTTTTCTTATTAAAATTGTAGATTATATTATTGCAAAGCATTCTTAAAAATGGTGGTTAACGCACTTACGTGTTTAATTTACATGTGTGAATGACTATAACATGGATGTCTTCATAGGTGTGCCTGCTTAAAGCTGTGTAACACATTTGTCTGACTGCAAAGAGGGATCATTTCCTTGTAAAACAAATTGGATGTTTCCACTGTGAATGTCCTCTGGTGTGTTTTTACAGACGTAAGCTTACAGATTAAACACTTTTGTTTTCTCAATCAGTGTAGAACCATATGTTAATCAACTGTTTCCTTGAATAGTGGGATAAAAATAAGGACAAAGGATGGCATATTGTTCCTATTTAATTAAGTATGAAATATTAAGTGGTCCTCCCCAGAATTTTTCTGGGATTGCACACAAAGAACTGCTTTTTTCCTCTCATTTCGTTAATTATTTCTGAACCTATGAACAGGAAACTATCTCATTTGTCCTCCTTTTTATAGAAACTTGATAGAGGAATTATCTATTTTTTTTTTTCTAAACTAAATTTAGCCTTGTTTCTTAATAGCTTATGTAGAATTTTCTTTAACAAAAAACATATTTCAAAAGGTGGCAAAACCCCCTCTTTCTCCTCATAACACTTTGAAAAATACAGGTAATCATGTTATACAACATTGAGCAGTCTAATATTCTGAAGGTCAGAGAAGATATATACCTATCTATCTATCTATACATATATCTACATATTTATATATATATATATATATGTGTATCACTTCAAATTCAGCAGAAAGTACATCTGGTGATACATCTCTCCCAGACACTTTTATCTCAGTAAATCCCAGCCTACTAAGAAGCCAGAAAGTGATAGCCATCTGCAGAGATTGTCTCACCCCAGACTATGATAAGCTGAAATCCAGAAATAAGGAAATGTAAGAACCTAGAAATGTCTGCCTACATCCTCTGCTAAACAGTGAAGCAGATTAGCTAGTTTAAGTCAGGGGGCTACTTTTTTTTACCCCTGTGACTATCACCCCCACATTCTTTCCATTGAGATATTGCCATGTTTATCAAAATGTCATTTAGTTGCTTCGACGTGAACTGAAATAAAAGAGCTGGGGCACAAATGACTGCTTAGCCCATGCACAGAGGAGAGAAAGTGTGAAAGGTGTTTTAGGGGCTCGGGTGAAGGCCAGAATTTTGTTTTTCCAGGAGAATGTGCTCTGTGAATGGATATCCTGGTGCCTGAACAAAGCAAGCAGGATGATTGCTGCTAGAAGAAAATTTTAATGATTAGAGCAGGTAGGATGTGACAGGACTTTTAAGAGCCTTTTTTTAAGAGAGGTTCCAGAGTTCTGAGTCCTTTCTGCCCCATTTGATTCGATGAGAGTTGTGGGTGCAGCTCCTCTCGGGAGTAGGTCCCAAATTAGTGGCAGCCTCATGCTCTTGCAGGCAAAAAAACTGGAACTTCTTTGCTGCTGGTGTGCCATGAAGAGGAGAGAAAATGGCTCAGGAGACAGAGATTGTGGTCTTCCTTGTAGGAAAGGTGGGATGATGAAAGTAAAATTGTTGCTTTGAAAATCGTCCCTATAGAAGGTGGGAAAAGAGCTTCAGGATCAAGCATCACTTTTGTTTTTGTGTTTCTTTTTATTTTATTTTATTATCTTTTTTTTTTTTTTTTTACTCTGGGCCTTTAAAGCTCTGAGTGTGCATTTGCTCTGCTCAAATGGAAGCAGACATTAACCTTTCAGATATTCCTTTAGTGACAAACTGCCAGGGCCTGTGTTTTTTATGACAGAGATCTAGCTCCATATTGAGAAATAAACATGGAGTAAAATGTCCCATAGGAAATGAGACTGAGGAAAATTACTTTATCTAGATATTTTATTATATTCCAGGCAAATTGTCCTTCTATGTGTCTGTTTTCATATTTTTTTGTCTCTATCATGGAATCATGGAATGACTTGGGTTGTAAGAGACCTAGAAGACCTCTTTTTAGCTCTTCAGCCTTCCATAACACAACACAGCAACTCATTTAGCTATTTTCTGGAAATTTCATGCTACATCTTCCTTTGCACACACAAATATGCACACAAACACTCCCAACCCAGCAATCCAAATTCAAAGAGAATTAATGGAGAAAATCCAGATATACTACAGTTTAGTATTTACCCCAAATTGCATTTGATAATTTGTACTGGTTTACAAGCCTTACTCTGATTTTTTACTGTTGCATGAGGTCTCAGTTGGTCGCAAAATCATTTTAACTTAGGGGTTGATTCAGCCTCCATGGTCATTTCAGCACTTCAGGCTGGGCTCTGATGTGCCATACACCAAGTGAAATATTTTGATGCAGAAGCACTGCTTCCTCTGCTTTTTTTTTTTAAAGCTCTTGCATAGAGGAAAAAAAAAAAACAGCTCTAGAACATTGTTATTCCCATAAGAACCCTGTTTATAAGCCCATCTGTCCATGCCTGAAGTTTTGTGGGTCTGTCTGCTCCAGGCAATACATGTACCATCACCTCTGGTACTTAATAAATCATCTGCCTTTAAAATGGTCACCAAGTTTCTGGCTTGCTGGTGTTGAAGAAATATAAGATGGAACAAGCCAATTTAAGTTCCAGCTGTATTATTTCATAAACTTTATGCCTTTTATGGGATTTTTATTTTAATTTTATAAAACTGAAATAAACACCTCTTCGTATAAGAAGCAAAATCTGTAGCCTTGCTGCTCAGGGATATTAAATAAGAAGTTCTTATATAAGACAGAAAGAGACTCAAGATTTAAAATGCCTCCAGAAACTTCTGTTCTGCTTGCAGACTTGTCCCCCACGCTGCTGTTCTTTAATAAAAAATAATAAATATTGTAGGCACTTCTTCCTCCAACAAAAATCCCTAATGAAAAAAGAAAACAATATCAACACAAACCTTCCTGCTGCCCATTGCTGAGGTGAATACTCTCCACCTGGGGTAAAGTTCTCACAGCTCTTCAGCATTCATTGAGATAAACTACTTTTCTCCCCAAAGCTCCAAGCTACCAGCTTGTTCATGTCTAAATCCCCAGGGAAAAAAGAGCATAAAGTACATGCTGGACATTGCAGCTGCTCCTGCTTAACCCTACACCTAAAGGAAGCCCAGCGTGGTACCTTTTGCACTTCCTCTCACAGAATTAGGTGTTCCTAGTTTTCATTATGACCAAGGATGCCAGGCATGGTTGAATTTTTTTCCCCCCTTCTGGTACTCCTAAAAGCTTTGCATCAGTGATGTGTTGGCTGTGCCATGAGTAACAAGAGTGGAAAAAAAGCACAGCTCGTGGGCTGTGTGTTTGTCATTCAGCAGAAGAAACCTCTGAGCATCAATCACAGAGCTTCATTGTTTTCAGACACGTTCTATGTAATGACTGCTTGTACTCACCTGCAAATGCACTTTGTAAAGATGATTTTTAAAAAGAGATACATTTTCTAGAAGCCTGCAGGAACGGCAATTATATAACAGAAAAAGAATGAATTAATTCCTATTGCAAATTCCACTGTGGGTTATTAGAAATCTTTCTGATGGAGGAATCTGAAGTACTGCAATTTTATTTCACACAGGAATACAAATTTCAGGTGCCCCCTCAAAGGTCTCTTCCTTCAGAAAGCCCAGCTTGTTAAATAAATTCCATGTGCTGTCACATCTTGCCTGGAGTTCAAAACATGCAGCTGGAGTTCAAGAGAACACATGTGGGAAAGAGGCCATAGAGATGAAGGTTCCACCCCGTGGAAATTTAGAGTGGAGTTTTAAGTCTGTGAGAAAAACTTGTGGGAGATTGGAGGTGATCTCTATAAATTCAAATAACTAATTAAACTTTTGGAGGCTTCTCCTAGACGAGTTTCTCGTCCCCCTTCCCACACCACTGACATGCATTGCTTTAGTTTGAAAAATAAATAAATCAGGATCTGTATGTTTTATCCTGACTTTCAGCCTTTCCCCAGCCCTGAGGCTTATGTTTTATTCTTGGGGAAATCAGATGGAGAAGATGGGACAATGAGTGCTGAGGATGTTTTTGAATACAGGAAATGCAGTGTTGTCCTGGGGAGCCAGAAACTGAGTAGGTCCCAAAGCTCTGGCACAGCTACTGAACTGCTGTGGAAATGAAAATTCTGCTATCATTAGCTCACCTACCAGACATCATCCACTGCCTTTCCCCATCTCTTTCCCTGTACTGCCTCCCTGCCCTCAACCATCCCATTTTCATGTTTCCATTAAAAAGAATTTGTAACTCTGGCACATGGATTAGGCAATTATTTTGTCCATCTTTAATTTTATTCATGAAAGCTGTGTTAACAGAAAGGCAAATGAAAATTCTTCAAAAGTCTTGTGCTTTCAACAGTAAAAGGTCAACCATTAAAAAAAAAAGAAAATTATATTACTTCTCTGAAAACACAGACACATTAAGCCCTCCTGATTTAGTTCCTCAGATGGTCTTGTGTGATTTAGATACAGTTGAGAGAAGTAGGGCTGGAGGAAGCAAGAAAATAAATATTACTAAAAAAAAATTTTACTGTCCAAAGTGCAAATATAACCAAGTCATAAATTTTACAATGTTGTATGCGTGTGTAGGAGATACCACTAGGCCTTGCTATATTTTTTTCTCTTTTTTTTTTTAAATTTTATTTTATTTTTACTATGTTAAACTTGAAACTTCTATAACAAGGTCTATTACTTGTCAATGGCTCCCGTGTTCTCCTCCATCTGTGAAGGAGGTGGAAGGAAGGAGCTCTGGGGTGATTTGGGATCTGTTTCTTCAGGCAGCATCTGAGCATTTATTCCAACAGAAGTAGGGGAGCAAGGAAACCTCATGGAAACCTCATGGCAACTTGAGTGAGCTCCAAATACCAACAGTGTGGGCAAGAGTTAGAACACTTTTTGGGCTTGGTTCCTTATGAAAAGCTTTAAAGATTGAAACTTTGAACATATTCAGTAAAGGTCATGTGAGAAGGTACAAATTCACACTGGGAGTTACAGATTTTATATATTGCTTTTTTAAGAGGCCTCAGTTTACATGTCTGGAATGATACCTCTTCATGGCCCACATGTATACAAAAGAGCAATTGGATTATATTGGTGTGGGAGGGTAGGAAAAGTACAAAAATATGAAATAAAGGAAGAAATCTACACTAAAATAGTTTACTGGAGCTAGAAAACTTGCCACTTCTTTGTACATCAATCAGGAAGGAACCAATTTATTCTTTTTTTTCATAGTCTATGAAATTTTTGCAGAGTATTGGTAACATCAGTCACAAGCAATAGAAGAAAAAATAGGGTTTAAAAAAAACAAACCAGCAGAGCAGTACCTAAAGAGCGATGTTCCTTCTGCTTTCTGCCCTAGTTGTCTGTACAGGAAATTTCTGGTATTTTAGCATCAAGGCTGAGGCAACTTCTGTTTGATTATAGTTCTTAATACACAAATCATCTGGCTGTAAAAGGGCTTAAAAGAACACTTTCCGAGCTAGGGAACTGATGGGAGAAGATGATGGATTGCATGAAAGAATAAGGTGTGGGAAAGGGATGAAAGAGAAAAAGTGAAAGGAAGAAAGAAGAAGGCAAGGAGGGAAAGTTAAATAGCAACTGCCTAGATATATGAGATGAAAAGGTGAAAGTATAGGAAGAATGCAGAGGAAATTCACAGAAGGATCTCAAAACACAGGGTGCAGTGAGGGTGGCAGTCTTGGGTAGACAATGGATAAACTGTCCCTTCCCCATCAGAAAGAATCCACAAAATGGCAGCTAAAATAAATGCTACCAAATTATCTTCAACTGTTGTAAAAAATTAGCAACTTTGCCAGCTTTTTGCCAATTAGTTCTTAGCAGTAAACAATCAAAAATCCTACCCCCCCCCCCTTTTTTTTTTTCAAATGTAGGACAAAATCCTGAAGTATTTTCAGAGCTTGCCTCAAAATACTCACCCAAGGCATCTTGCCATTGCATCTGAGAAATTCTCTCTTCTTGCTCTGCATGGTCATACTGCTCAGGTCAGTCCACATTGGCCTCTGAAAAAAGGTACCTCCTTCCTTCCTACTATTTATATAAAATAAACAGGAATATAAGATATTCAGATAATTTTGAGGAGAGATTTTGATGGGGGAACTCATGATTAGTTTAATCTCTAATGTTAACAACTATTGAGCCTGTGAAGGATTTTAGCAGAAGGGAGCTGAGTGCCTTGAGAGGTTATCCTAGCAGGGAGTTCACACCATTAGACTTAATTCATCCTATGGATGTGTGAATTACGTATTTTTTTCCTGCTAGTTGGATAATAAGGCAATAAAGCTTTCTGATGTGTTAATGTGTCAGATTGGAATGTGTTGAACCAGGTGATGAAGATGATTTAAAAAGAGATTTTCCAATAGTGAAGTTGGGCTGCCTGAAACCAGTGGTTTGAAAACACAGTGAAGGTAATGGACCATTAATGATGATGGAATGATGTAACTGAACTGATTGAATAGGGTTTTGTGAGGGATGGTAATATACAGTGTAATTTATACAGATTATATTGTTTGAGTTCTGAAATGATACTTTCATTTTTAACAGAGGCTCTCATTAATTTTTTAAGAATTTTCCTGTTTTCCATCTTTTTGTAAAACATCAAGGTAGTGCTCACAGCAAACTAGCAAAACATTCCTTTGACAAACACAGAATTAATTCTAGTCACAAAATTATATTAACTATGAGTATTGATTGCAATTGATATAAGTCTAAAGCTGTTTTCTAATTACTTCCTTCAATTAGTCAAAATAACAAACATAAGCCAGACTTCAGGAACATAATCTCACTTCAATCCAACTGTCACTTGGTCACTGAAATAACTATACTTTTGATTTGACAAGTTATTTTTTTTTACTTCATTTCACCTTGTTACTCCTTTCAGCAACCACTTTCAACTGACAAGAAACAGCCCTGGTAAGTGTTTACATATATATATTTTTTTTTTTTTTTTTTTTTTTTTGTATTATTATTATTGTTTTAAATATATATATATAAACATGCACAGCAGTTGTTTTTTCAACCTTTTATGCAAGTTCAATTAAGAAGAAAGGAACTGTTACACTTATGAAGGCATGCCAAGGAAAAATTAAAAAACAACTTTAAAATGTACCTTCTGTGATGTTTACCAACTTCTTTCCCCCTGCAGTAAAATGATATTTTCTAGAGACAAAATAGACAGCCTTATGTACTCTTTTCTTTAACAGAATTAGGAGATTTGAAGCAGAACCGTCCTGCTGAAGAAATTCAATCTGGCTCCAGGGGAACAGCCTGAGAGTACAGGGATGGCTCTGGTGAGCCAGGAACTGTTGTAGTTCCTACAGGAACGAGAGCACCCAGCCAGGCCCCAAACAGGTGGGGACAGCAGATAGGAAACAAAGCTGACCCTGAGCCATGAATATCACCAGTAAGGTGTAGGACTCCTATTTTGCAGGAAATTCTGTTAGCTTGATTCTTGTACCATCGTATCGACTCGTGCTTTACCAAACAGGTGCTGATAACTAGAATAACAAAATAGTACCAACATCTAAAATAAAAGCTCACTCAGAAGTGAGGGAGCCATATGACAGTGACTAAGACAGCCCAGAAACCTTAATGTGGTGTTTAAAGCCTCTCAGGTGGGCGGAAAGAGAACCAAGAGTGTGGTGGTCCAGACACATAAACTTCAAACATGGAACAGGAATTTGAGAAGGGTGTAGAAATCAAGAGTGTTCCCAGTGTAATATCTGGGAAATGAGTTCTGAAAATAAACACTGGGATATAGAATCACAGAATCATGGATTGGTTTGGGCTGGAAGGGACCTTAAAGCCCATCCAGTGCCACCCCTGCCATGGGCAGGGACACCTCCCACTGTCCGAGGCTGCTCCCAGCCCCAATGTCCAGCCTGGCCTTGGACACTGCCAGGGATCCAGGGGCAGCCCCAGCTGCTCTGGGCACCCTGTGCCAGGGCCTGCCCACCCTGCCAGGGAACAATTCCTGCCCAATCTCCCATCCAGCCCTGCCCCCTGGCACTGGGAAGCCATTCCCTGTGTCCTGGCCCTGCAGCCCTTGGCAATTGTCTCTCTCCAGGTTTCCTGCAGCTCCTTCAGGCCCTGCAAGGCCCCAGTGAGGTGACCCCAGAGCTTCTCCTCTGCAGGCTGAACAAGCCCAGCTCTGGCAGCCTTTCCTCCCAGCAGAGCTGCTCCATCCCTCTGCTCATCCTGGTGCCTGCCCTGGCCTGGCTGCAGCAGCTCCAGGTCCTTCCTAAAAGAAGAATAGACCTTTAGATACTTAAACAACAGTGGAAAAGGTGCATTTGAAGTGCTGGTGGTGTGAAGATGCTTTTTTTCTAAGTAGAATATCTCAGGGAAGATACGTATAGCAAATTTAGCAATTAACACAGTGTTATGATCCACTTTCAAGGTTCTTAGGAATGCCTCTACCCGAATTAAGGTGCAAACGAGGCCATATGCCAGTGACAATAGTAAGGGTTTTATTGATTATATGAGAGAGAGAGAGAGAGAGAGAGAGAAAGAAAGAAGTAGAAGATAGGTGGCGGGGGGACAGAAAGAGTGACAGGGACAGAATAAGGAAAATATCACCCCTCCATGGATCCCGAGATGTTCCATGGATCCTCTCCAGCTGGTCTCTTGGTGGTGAAGGTCTCCCAGAAGGCACAGATGCCGACGGGTATGTGTGCTCAGGCTAGGTAGGCATGTCCAGCCATGTCCCCCTGGGGTGGGGTCAGTCTCTCACAGCAGGCTCTGGGTCTGTTCCATCAGTGCAGCCCTTTGGGACCAAACCTCTCACAGGAAAGTCCCGTGGATGTGCCCTGTGGGGTTGGGGGTTCCACAGCTGGGCCAGTTTGTGTAATTGGAGGATGGGTGTTTGTTGCCTCTCAGCAGAGGCTGCACCATTGCACCCAAAACCTCCTCCTCCCCCCTCAGCTGGGCAGAGTCTGTGTAAACCTGGCTTCTGTGAGCTGTGCTCTCCCCCCACCCCAAACTCAGCCAGGGATAGTTGCAGCTGGTGGCTTTGGCCTTTTGTGCTTGCACACCTTTCCCTCAGCCTGAGATGACTGAACAATGCGTTTCCCTTTATCTAATCAACAGTTTGACTCAGTTCAAAGTCCCACTCTTCAGGGAGGCTTCTTTGGTTGTAGCTTCTTTATAATGAGCAAAGCTTTATATCAATGTTTGAGGCATGAACTATTTTCAGTCTCTGACACACAGACACTTAGAGCCCTGAATTTGAGACCTTTGCATCCCAAAGACTGGTCTCCCTTGGCAACCATTGGATTGTGCTTCATTCTATCATGTCAAAGGAGGGAGGAAAAGCTCAACAATAAACAAAACGTACCCAAATCAAAAATGACACATTACTATTACAGTAAAGGGATTCTCTTGCAAAAAACATGAAACAAAAAGAAGCACAGGTGCCTCCCCTTCCCTTTTGAATGCAGAAATGAGACTTCTCATGCTTTAGAACTGCATGAACAACCAAGAGAAGTCCATGGTGAGTTTCCAAGCCCAGCTCTACCTAAAGCCTTGAAAACATTTCCATTGCTGGGTGGATCAGAACCTGGAGAGTGCAAGTGAGACTGCAGATTTATAAGTGACAGAGAATCACCAGTGGATAAATCTTAAAGAAATGTTAAATATTAGCTTCATATAACAAGAAATCTTCTAAATTTTCTGATGAAAAAGAGCAGAGAAGAATAAGCAATAGCAGAAATACAAATCCCCAGTGTATTTTGCATTAAGTATCTCAAGGTCACTAGAATTTTTATCAAGAATTAAAAAAAAAAAAATTCTACTTATTTACTAGACAAAACAAAAATCAAGATAGCCTTAACTATCAGATGTCTCCTTGAGCATTTGATGATTCTTTGGCACAGCCAGCATTTTGAAAGAAAAGCCAGTAAAACTAAACTACAAAATCTGGTAACATTAAAAACTGAAGTAAAAGGAAAATTATTAAAGGACGCGGATATGAAATGATAAAAGTTCCACACTTAGTGTCCATGTTTAGGGATCACTGAAGCTGTATGTTTACAAATGATATAATTTATTAACAATCTGAGGTAATTAGATAAAGAGCGCTAAACTACTAACTTCTGGGGTAATCTGAACATATTGAAGTAAACTGCTACCAAATCAACAAGGAAAGTACCACTATGAAAACAGCAAAGATATTCATAACAGCAGCTGTAAGTGCAGAAATGGAGACTGGAGTGTTAATAATATAGCTAGTAAAAGATAGACATGTTTATCTGAACACTGATAATGCAGTTTATGATGTACTTTATCTATTGAGCACAAAGTGTGAAATGCTGTGGGGGAACTAATGGTATGAAACATGATTAATCAACACACAGCAAGAAAAGCATCTGCTGTACAAAAAAGTGTCCACTAAAACATTATAAAAAGTGTGGTAAAAATAAAAAATAAACAGAGCTGAAGTCAGATTGGTAGTGCATGGGAAGTTAAACAAAGATGAAGCAAAAGAAGGTTAATGAATATAGATCAAAGCAAAATTACATATTTATTGATGAAAATAATCTTAGCAAGAAGCCCAAAACCACTGTGACAATGAAAACTGATATTTAGCATAACTGACAATTTAACACTACTTTTCTATTGCTAGGATGTAATCCATGCACCCTACCAGAGAAAATCAATTACTACTAAACCATGTATTTGTGGCTCAGGAAAGGTGCTACTTAAAAGAAAAATTGAGTAATCTGAATCCCTCTTACTTTATCATCAGTGCATGGCACAGCAGAAACATTCCTCTGCACCAGCAATCATATATATAATCCCATTATATCAGCTGTGACTATACATAACTTACATGTATATCATGGCCTATTTTGAGATATTTCTACTCTTTGAAATAGGCTGTATGTGTCAGAAATTCTTTCAGGAAGTGTGGAGCCACTGTTTCCCAAGTTCTGAGGGATGCAAGCAAATAAACACACTAATACTTGCTTTTTATTCATCCTGTTGTTTTTAGTGAAACAATTTATGTACATAATTGTATGCAAGCAATTGTCAATATATTTTAAATTTTAACTGAAACCACAGGGTTTTTTTTTTCTTTTTTCCCCATTTTTTTTCACACCTCCTTTATTTTTTATTTTTTTAACGGGTTTTTTAATGGCAGAGTAGTCCCTCAGCTTTCAGTGGAAAGGGATTCCTGAGTGTGCTTCCAAACATGGACCAGCTCAATATCAGACTTGGATGGAGAACAGTGCATGTGAGTTCACCTCTGGAAATGTCAGGTCTCCCATTGGTACAACAGTAATTGCTGCAATCCAGGGAATTCATCAGTGCAGAGTTCATCAGTGTGCAATCATGAACCTGCTGGATGCCATTTGGTGACAAATAACTTTAAAAGTGAGCTTAGAGGCTCTTCTTGGGGCCTTTCCTGGCAAGACCTGCATGCCCTTAAATCTGGACAACTGAGCTCAGACATGGAAATGCTGCAGAGATGGGTGCAAACACCCGAGTTAAGCTTCTTGTTGGCTGTGGAATTAAACAAACATGCAAACGAACAACTCTTCCAATTCAAGCTAAAGAAATTAAAGTATTCATGCCAACCTACCCACCCATCAGGGAAATTGATGCCATCGATCACAGCCTCCCAGCAGGTTTGAGGTAAGGGGTGCCTAAAGGAGGAGAAAGGTGAAGTTACATCCAAAAAGATTTGGTTGGGTGGGTCTCATTTGAAAGAAGAAAATCAGAGCAAATCTATAATTTATGGGGGGGGGGAAAGTTTGGGAAGAAAGAGGCTGGCTCTAAACTTCAAGAACTTTCCAGAAAGCTAAAGAGGGAGCAGCAAAACTGCTTTGTCTGTGCTCAGAGAAAAATATGGATGGAAGATGCCACTGACTTTGATTTAAAGAGGCTGCAAAGTTCAAGTCAGCAGGGTTAGGTTCTCTTAGCCTTCCTATAACACTGCAGACACCAAAGCACTGAGTTTACATCAAGTAATTAATAATATAGAGATAGAAATAAGGCAGGTGAGATTTATGTGTAGATAACTAAATTTGGGATGACCCAATGGTATAATCTATACACCAGCATACAGAAAAGGACAAGGACATAGCTCAGCTGCTGCTATGCACTTGTGTTTTTTAACTCATAGAGATGGAGGCAGTTTTTATCTGTCACAGCCAGAACTCTCCCAAGAAATTCCTGGGCACCAACAGATGGGAGCCTCATTCTGTGAGGAAAGACATTTTAATTGCATGAATGAAACTTGTGCAACTTGTCCATTTTGGGCAGAGAAAAAGCCTTGGCCTATTTTATTTATTGGTACCAGGTAGAGCCAGTAAATCCCACTTAGAGAGAATTAATGTTCTCCAAGAGCTGGGTATAATGAACCGTCCTTTCCTAAGGACAGAGCTACTGCTGGTGATTGATTTTAATGTCTAAGCAGTTGCAAAGAGCTGCTGAAGTTTTACTCTTGGGCTGTGCAATTATAAAATCTCCATTTCTCTAATTTCCAGCAGTGCAAGAGCTCAGCTTTCTTCACGTCTGAGTATTTGCAGCCCATCTCCTCTCATCTCCTTCCTATTTCTGTAAATAATAAAAAATATAATAACATGTAAGACCTCTATTATCTGTGAAATTGGGAAGAATCAAAAGTTATTATTGAAGGGGAGATGCTGATAAACAGACAGCGATTCATCATTATGAAGAAACCAACACAAATATGAAAAGCAGAAATAGGAAAATAGGGGAGAGTATGGTATATATTGTTCCTTTGACAATATAATAACAATATAATCTCTGCTTGTCACCTCTCTGAAAGCCATGTTGCTAAACTTATTTCACAATAGCTAGTGTATGTTTGCAAGTTATTATAGTTTCCAAATACCTCCAATCTCAATTTCAGATCCTTAAGTCATTTCAACAGCAATGTAGTCTTTCTTGAATATATCTGAAAAAAAGTGACAAGAATAATTTAAAAACAAGAGTGCAGATGAACACTACTGTTAAATTCCATCTGTATGAATCTATATAATGCTAACCAACCATCCTGTGTATAAGGATATTTTAAGTACGTTTCAGGCTACTTTTCAATCAGTTTTGCCAATTAGTCTGGAATAGTCAGATTTGACTTCAGTGGATTTACATTTATTTTTAAACACACACGTATATATATATATATGAGAATGTGCTCTTCTGACTTTCCTAAAGGACAAAAAGACTGAGGGTGTATATTTTTCCTCATGCTTTGCATGAGCTCATGAAGCATTATTAAACAAGACTTTTAGAATAGCATATTATACATTCTTTTCCAAGAAAAGATTATATTTTTTTCTTTCTGTGTATTAAGTTCTTTGTATGGCCCATATTAATTTAATACTTCTATGGCCTCAGTGAGTATGAAGGCAGGGCAGAAATAATGACATTTTGATGCACAGAGAGATTTTATTTGTTCACACAAGCACACCAATGGCATGAAAACGTGGATCTTCAGAAGCACTCAGTCTTACAGATTTTTTTCTTTCAGAAGCTCTTTCAAGACTTAGGTCTTAAAAGTCCTGGCCCTGAGACATGACTTTCAAACCAATACCAAGGCATGTTCCATGGGTGTGCTCTCAGCTGGTGAGATCCCCTGGGCAAGCATAACCTGAAGGTGACAAAAAAAGCGAAATGGAAGAGCTGGCATGGCAGGTTGGGCTCATCACAGGGCAAAATGCACACTTGGAATACAACACAGTTCTTTTTTTTATCTCCACTTTGATGCTTTCACATCAATAGCTTCAGAAAAGGGTTCCTATTTGCTGAAGTGTGTTGTCCTAATGTTAAAAGAATGATGGTTTTATATCCTGTAGTTTAAAGCCCAGGGAGTAGTGCAGTGTATTACTAAACATTGTTATTACTATTTATTGTTATTTACAGAAGGTGTAGCTGTTGCTTTAAGATCTGAATAGCCACACCTTCTCTCAGAAGTGCTGCAAAAGGCCAGTTTTGGTGTAAAATGTGCCTGTACCTTTCCACAGGGCTGCAATATTCTACAGGAGGAACAATCAAAGTGAGCAGACTTCATTAAGTACAGAGGCTGATACTGCAGTCAAATGGCTGCATTTAGTAGCAAATTGTGCCTTATTTTTCCTCCTTCTCATGCTTGTTGCTGACATAAAAGGAGATCTTCTTTCTTAGTTGTTCTGGCAGAGTTTCTATCTGAGGTGCTTATTATGCCTCTTTCTTACTTCTAGGAAAAAATGGATTAGGCTTACCTCATCAGAGTCAATCAGAATTTAATATATGCAACCCTCCCTGCATTTTTTTTCTTTTTTTTTGTTGCATGATCTGGGATCTTTGTAGGACCTCTCTGTTTCTTTCTCATTCCAGGAGTGTAGAGGACTTTGCATACAGACTGCAGCTCTTTAAACCTGTGTAGGTCAAGGCCTTTAGGATTAATAAGGGGATTTAAGGTTTACACTATTACTGCGATTATATCATCCATTTCATTGTACCACATGAAAGGAACATCACGACAGACAAGCCATAAACTTGCCTCTATATTTGATATTCTGTGTTCTGTGGGAACTGGTTCTGAGATAAACCTGAACTGTGACCAGGGTTGCCAAGCTGTGTGCAGAGATGTGAGAAGAATTCTCGTGTTTCCTAAGCTTCAGCAAGAATTAATCATTCTCAGAGCTCTTGATGTGAGCTGGCATCAAATAGAATATTATTTGCATAAAATGTGAAATTTTACAAATGTGATCTGTGCAAGAAAACAGGTGCCTGAATCCACAACAACATCAAATTCAGTTTCCACGTGCATGAAAAACATGAAGGCACCAGTAAATGTGCTATATCCTCAGTACAGGAATAAAACCCTAAAACATACTGAAAGGAATCTTCCAATTCTTTGTAAAAGTTATATTAAAGTCAATTTAACATTATAATGTATAATATTTTAAATATATAAAGTTTAACATTTAATAAATTCCATTACTATTATTATTATTATTATCATCTGAAGTGGGTAACAAGTAAATCATGAATAAAACTGGAGTCAGATGTAAGAAAATATTTAGTTCTCAGTTGCAAAAAGGGAATGGAAAATGTAAACGAAGACCATGTTCATTCTTTAAAGGCTTTCCTGTTAATATAAGAAAAGTAACTAGCCACTTTGTGAAATAATCCTGTTAAAATATAATATCATTATAGCTGAATGCATCCTTAAAACTGTTATGTAGATACACAAGATCCAAAATCAGTCTCATTCCTTTAGTTTCAACTCTTTTAAAAAATAAGTGATTATTACATTTGAAATTTTAATTTTTAAAATATCATTTTTTAAAATATTTTAATTTTTGAAGCTTAAGTCAGAGTGACAGCACCCTCTAAATGCAATAGCTGATAAATTTATCATTTCAAGACAAAAAAACCTCAGGAAAATTGAAATATGTCATTATTTTGAAGAGAAAAACTGCAGAAGAAAATGCACAGGACTAAACATATTTTGATGAAATCCTTTGATAATTTCACACTAAAGAGGACACACATCAACACCTTTTCTTTTTGCTTTGTGAGAGTTTTATTCTGAAGGACTGAACTTTTAAAGTCCATGTTTTTCCTTTTGTGTGTCCATTTGAGAGCTCTTTTGGATATTTGGACAGCAAATTACTGAGGATGCTATGGTGGAAAAGCCTGCACCATGTGTGATCTGCTGGTGACATAGGGTGGGATTGGTGCTCTCCAGCTATTGAAGATAAATCCAGTCATTTCTCAAATCAGTTTTAAGAGGTCTTGACTCTGCTCAATTTTGCTCTCACTTTCAGGGACAAGAATCAGTGATTGCAGTAGTGCAAAATACTATAAACAGATTATACATTTAGTGAAAAAATGGCAGTAAATTCTAATCTGTTAAATTACTCTGAAAAACAAAAGAAAAGCAGCCTTTTTACAACTCACAATAACATTTTTTAATATTAGCAGCTTAATTTTATGCTAGCAAAATGAGATCTATTAATTTCTTCATACAGTGTCACATTCTACTCCGGAAATGTTTTATTACTGCATTATTTCCCTTTCTCTTCACAAGATCTACAATTGTTTGCCATGTAAAATTAAATCTATTATCCCAGAGAATAATTTCTTTAAAGATTTTACAGTCTATTACATTTCTTAAAAAACAGTCTTTGTTTCTTTCTTTGAAACTGAAAACTATTTTACTGAGGAAATGGTTTGTTGTTATTTAATAAAAAAGTTGAAACTTGGATCAGAAACAGAGAAATCTGATTTGGCTTCAGAGCTCTTAATTCCGGTTTTGGCAACACATAAAATGTGAAGGAATGGGGGGGAAAACCCCCTAGAATAACAAATAATTTCTTACTGTGTCTTCATCATCGTTAGCATAATTCCCTACCAGAGACAGTGCTTTGAAGTATTATATACGCCAGACTGGGGATTTATCTGTGTTCTGGAGCCCATTTTCCTCATGTTAAACTAGTCTAATATATTCTCAGATTTACATTTCGTTCAGAATTAATGGTAAATACAGTGTAGTTTCATCTGGCTATACAGGGTTTTTTTTCAGGAATATGGAAATTTATGAGGACTGTAGTTAATATTTTTGATTTTTCTTTTAGTGAAATTATCCTCAACCCATACTGTACTTTCAAGTCTTTCTGTTAGAAATACAATTTGGCAACACTAACAAAACACAGAGTTGACTTTTTTTTCCAAACCATTGTGATAAACTTCTGAAATAGAAGATTATCTTTGGGAGCTAAGTAAAAATTCACTCTCTATAATAGGGCCCTGAGTTTGCTTTGCTTCTTTTGCATGACATTTGTGTGATTTACCAGGTTGTGTTAGCAAATTGTTTTGCTGAAGTTCTTGTTAATAATCTGGGTGCAGTTTATTGAATATTTATTCCTCTAGGGCACAATAATGAAAGCTATGATGAAAATACTTTTAACATCAAGATGCTTTGGGGGAACTTTCAATATTGTGATAACAGGAGCTCACTCTAATTGCAACAAGAAATCAATTATTTTCATTTTTTTTACCCTTTCTGGTAAAGGGTTTTACCATGGTTCTGATGTAAGAAATGAAGTTCATCTAAACATATGCAATTTCTTGCCTGTATGTCCCAAAACCCTAAGAAATTATTGATCTGAAACCTGACATTAAAGCAAACGTAACAGTACAACAAAAACTAAATGCACTTTCAGTAATTGAGAAGTTCTTCAACTGAAACATTTCATTGTGGTTCATAGATCTTACAACTACAAGACATCAAAATTAACTCTTGTATAAAATCAGCTTTTTGTATTTCCTGAATTGAATAAAAAGTATTAGCTTTAGAAAGAAAAGATAGCTTCAATATGGGTCCAAAAATATTCTGCAATCAAGAATGTTCTACAGATTAGTTGTTCTGTTAAAATGGTAGATTTTGGTGTTAAAATGCATAAAATATATAATTTATTTCCAATCTATGTCATGTATCTTCAACTTCTTGACATCTGGTATTTTTGTACTTAGAAAGTGCATTATGGTCTTATGTTTTTTCCAAAACTTTTTATAAAAAATGCTTTAAAAATATACTATCCAGTTGTTTTGAACCCTTTTACATTCAACAAAACTCATTTGAGGTAATTCGCCACTTGAGGTTAAATGTTGAGACCTACCCTAGACAAATTTTTATGGAAATTTTAGGTGATAAGAGAGAATTTTTAAAAAAATATTTTAGGACTTGGGGAAGTATAAGTTTTGGCATTTCTAGGTCATTTGTGTTTCACACATAACTATATCATCACAAAAAACTTAATTGAAAATCTTCAATTAATTTGGCAAAATCCTTTCCCCAAACACTTGTTTTGACTACCATTTGTCCTACAAAGTTTCTTATGTTGTTATTTAATTGTGTCAAAAACCAGAAGTCCAACTGAAAAATAGTGTCCCATTTTGCCCCCTTTGCTGGTAACGAGTCGTGTATCATAAATCAAATCATTTGATTACTGAATTGTTTATCTGGTTCTCTCTTGTGATTTCAGGTGGACTCCTCAAAGCTATTTTCACCTGCTTGAAAGAAGAGGCAACCACGTTCTTTTTCTTAACACATCTTTATAACAGGATGTGAAAAAAAAAAAATTTAAAAAAGTAATATTGAGGCTTCCTCTACCACTCCTGACTTTCTTTTCTAATGGCAGCTCAGCAGAGTGATTCATATGGGGATGCTCTCTAAAAATGAGATTATAAACGTCTTCTCTTTCAGCTCTTCTTGCATAAAAAGCAAAATAAGATGAAAACACGATGAAAGTACTTAGCACCACCTCAGACTGAGAGGCATAACAGGAAATCTGCCAAAAAAACAGAAAAGAGAGGTCTGAAAAATTATTCTGTAGTACAGAACAGAACCTGATTAGTTATGACAAACACAGATCCACCATCTCAGGAAAATATCAGTGTACAACGAGTAGGTCAAATAAAGTAGTTTATGGCTGGTTTTGAACCAGCAAATGTGTGCAAGAGGTGTCATTTTGTTTTCAGCTGGATTTGGGAAAAACAAACAAACAAAGGAACAAACAAACAAACAATCTCCAAGCACATTCTGTACCTCCTTGTTCACCTCAGACCTCACACTTTATTTCAATTCATTGCTCAGGAGAACAAAGGAATCAAGGAAGAAAATTAAACTAAAATTTCCACTGCCTAGTGGTGGTGTAAGCTTCATCCACCACTGAGAATGTCTCAGAGGAACAAACTCTAGATAATTTCCAGTATGATGTTCATATATTCCCCAAAATCAGCAAAGAGACTGATGACATAAAGAAGGCCAAGAAAATCTGTGAAAATCTGTTTTTTAAAGTTGGTGCCCTGAATTTTTTTTGACTGAAAAAGGCTGTTCTCATGCAAAATGGTCACTTACAATTGGAAAGACAGACCCAGTAGAAATACAAACAGATAAATAAATTAATAAATAAATAAATCTCATTTATTTTGAAAATAACTGGATGTTCTTTTGGCTCAAATAATGGCTTCCATTGCTCCAGTCACATACTGACAGAAGCACTGAAATGATGAACCTAATGGTAGCAGTTTTTCATAGTCTCCACTTTATGAACCTTTGTGTCCTGCTGTTTGAAGAGATTTTGGTGTTTATTTTTAGAAGGATAACAAACAAAACACCCCGTAAAACAAACAAAACCCCTGAATCCCAAATGCCAAATGCCAAAACAAACAAAAATCCCCCCAAACACCCAAAACCAAACCCAAAAAATAAATTCTTGATAAAATGGGTATTTTTTCCTTCAAGGAATAGTGTTTGTTTAGTTGTTAAACTTCTTAAATGCAAGACTTAAAGTGATTTGAGTAATTTGGGTAAATCACAGATCTTTTGATACCTACCAAAACATTGTTGACCTTATCTTTCTTTGGATAATTTCTCCATGTAGCTGTCAGGACACTAAGAGACAACAGTCCATCAGCCAGGAAGATAATTTCTGCAAACAGGAGAAGGAAACAATCCTGGAATAATTTAATCTAACGTGATTTTTTTGGTTTGGTTTTTGTTTGTTTGTGTTGTTTTGTTTTTGTTTGTTTTTAGGGTTTTTTTAATAATTAGGAAGAAAACCAAACTAATTTTTCCACTTTGTAGTGAAGGTCATTGCATCCCATCACATCATAAAGCACAGACATGCAACAAAGTTTTGTCTATTTGTCATATTTGTTTTAGTCATACCTTTATATTTTGTCCTAGGAACTGTCTTATAATTTGTTGGCAGAGAGTTGGCACATTTTTAATCATTTTTAAAATTTCACATAAATTAATACAGATTCTTTGCCTGTTCCTTTTTAAGGATCACCTGGACTGTACCTGATTAAATTTTCAGGCATACAATTCTTACAGACTGCCCTAATTATACATCTAAATTTACATCTAATCTTTATAAGCGTGACTCCATTATTCTGCTACCATCTTGATAGAGTTATTACAACTTAACCTTGGCTTACATTACTAGCTGAAGATTTTATTCCAATAAATAACTCAAATGATTCTGCCACAGCCATGCCATTATTTCTGTAAGTTCATTATTAATTATGAGTAACAGCTTACATACTATAAGTGTAATTGGTCCATATTGTATTGCTGTCAAAAAGCATTTTTTTGAGCAAGTAGCTTTCTTAAGATCTAGTTTTATTGACTTCTTAAGTTTTCCCTCTGAATTATAAAGGCAAATCTTCAGAAATAAAATTAAGGGTGTTATATCCATAAAAGGAAGAGGTTTCTGCCTAAACTTCAGAAAATTTTTTAGGAAACTGAGGAAAGCAGAGCCTTCTACTTGTATTAAGGGTGGAAATAAATAACCAGTCTTCTACAAATTCCTTGTCATGGATGAGGAAGAGAAAATTTTATGGTATTATCTATATTTTTTCTTTTTGAAGAAATACAATGAGAATATATTGTCACAAGCCTTTGAGTCTTAGTGTTAACACAGAAAAAGTTCCCTTGTTGGTGGGAAAAGTCGTTACCTCTGCTATAACCTTGAAGCATTTCCTGCTTCAATATTCCTGCTTGGAATAATTTATATTAAACCAACAGTTGTCTGGGTGATTAAATCTTGTCCATTAAGCATGATTATATCTGCCAGGCCGTCAGCTGTGTCAAACACAGTGTTCAAACACAGAACTGAGAATTGTGGGGTTACTGCTGACAGCATCCAAGGAAATATGGATCATGGAAGATTTTTGCAATCTACATGGTAAATTCAACCAAATTACCTGGGACACCTCATCTGTTCACTTATGTACTTTTCTGGGCCAAAAATAAAACCTGGTTCTTCTGGAAAGTTCCAGAAGGAGAAAACAAACAAACAAACAAACAAACCCCCCACCTGAAATACATGGATTTGTTCAGTGCAGAGGAGTTTCTGTACATGTGGATATCTTCAGTAGAGTTCACTGAAAACTTCTGTGAACAGGTATTTGAAATCAATGCTTGTTCAGTATAAACTCTATTTTTAACAGTTAATAAAAAAGAAATCTCATGTCATGGGATCTCACATCACACAGGCAACAGTGATTCACTGGCTTCTTCATTAAAATACTGGAGAAAACTCACCTTGCTTTTTTCCTTCTACAGCATTGGTGCCAATTTCCATCCTTAATTTTATTAACTTTTCTGAGCTGAGAGGTTTTTTTGTTCATTCAGGATAGTGTAACCTCAATTTTGTACCACACAGATTTCCCCAGTATTTATGTTGATGCTATTCCTGCACAGAAAATATTACATTTTTGATCAAAGTTCACAAAGATTAGATCTACAGCACTGTGCCTAGGAAAAGAATATCACATTAGTCTAGTATCATCTAGCTTTGGAAAACTCTTGTCTTATAAAGTGGCATTTCATAGCTGATGCAGCATGAAATGAATTCTAATAGTTCCCCTAGTGACATTAGCCAAGAGTAATTGTTGAGGTAGAAGATAATTTTATTTGAGTAGAAATCTGTGTGAACTGTAACATAATTTTTTTATTATCATTATTATCCATGAATTGATAAAAAAAAAAAAAAAAAAAAGGCATCAAAACCAGTCATATTCCTGTCTATTATAATTTATAATGCCTGGAGGTGTTGGTGGCAACCAGAACAACTCATCAGCACCACATCACTGGGTGAGTCCAGCTTGTGGCAAAAGTTTCTCCATTTAAATCCTGGCCCACTTTGGGGTTATTTTGAAGGGTATTCTAGTAGAGTCAATCCCTTAATTCCTCCATCTCTGCTTCCTAGCTACCGTTTGGGCACATTCAGTTGTTGACTGCCGTTGAAACTGCACAATGGAATCCCAGAACTGACATAAAGTTTGTTACCCGTGTAGCATGACTGAAATGTTACCATCTATGGCCCACAAAATGCTAAAATGAAACAACTCAAATAATGGTGAGCGGCCTCCTAGCCACTTTTAGACATTTTTATATTTCCAGGCACTTTTTTTTTTTAAAACTTACGTTCTAACTTGTAAGTGCTCAATAATTGAGTGAAGAGGAACTAAGTGGCTGTAAAAGCGTTTCCCCCAAACCTCAGATTACACATATTTTGTACCAGACCAGGCAAATTCGTCTGTTCTTTACCTTAGCAGTCCAAAAATTACACAGAGAGGAAAAAACTGCATTACTTGGACTGTAAATCTAAAATATATATTCCATCACATGAAAAACAGTTTAAAAATAGGGAAAAAAAAGGGAAAAAAAAGAAAAAAGAAAAGAAAAGAAAGATTAATTATGTCAGTTGAAAGACAAACATGAGAGAATGCAATTTTTGCTAGGCTACAATGGAGTGTGAGAAAACAAAGAACGAAGGAGCAAAACCATGACCAAAATCGGCTTGGATGAAGAGGAAAGAGAGTGCTGTTGGATCCTCTACTGTGCAGTTTCTAGATATGCCTGATGTCAGAAAGCCTTCCCACCACAAAGGGCTGAGAGACCGTCTTGAAGCAGAACATGCAGCAAAGAAAATTGCCTCCTAATTTTTTCCAGATTCATCGTCTTTGGAGGACAACTATGGATCCACATCTCTTTGTGGAGTTTAAGAAAGGCCACTCACTCTTTGTGTTTCATCCTGTTTGACTGTAGTGAACCTTTATGAGTCTGGTATAGCAGACAGAACTATAAAATAACAGAAATTAGGGATTACTTTGGCCGAGATTAATGAGATACAAATTTCCTTTATTTTCTCCTAAGGGAATTTTCCTTTAGATTTACATAAATTCCACATGTTGAGCTGCCTGCATCGCTTCATAAGCTGAGATTGCTCTGCAGTGTAGCAGAAGGCTCAGCTAGTCATCTTTTCAAATGCAGGCAGGGTGTTTTTCATGATGCATTTTGGCCCAAAAGTGCAATACATAGGACTAATTTTATAAGGGCTTGTCTGTCTTTGAGGAACACTTCAAATTTCTCCCATGATTTCTGAATTGTAGCTTTTGTTGTTGTTTAAACACACAAAAACAATAAAACAAGCTACAATTATTAAAAAAATGTAATTTCCCTCCAAATTCCTTCATTAGAATAAATAAGTAATGTTTAAAGGATATATAATTACTGCATAAAAGCATTTCTTTTTAGCCTTGACAAAAGACACTTTTCATGCAAAAGGAAACTTTACTATCAGTCAGAATCTGTATGACTGAGAATTTCTTTTGCTCAGACCAAGTATATGCTCTTAAATGTAGGTATGAATGTAACTTAAGGTCTTTTTTAACCTGCCTAAACAAATAGGATTGGATCTTTTATAGTGATGTTTAGACAAAGCATTGAAATCTTCTGCCTTTAAATTTGAAAATCTGATTATATTTTTCTACTTCCAGGAAATTCTCAATCTGTCATCTTTGGTTTGTCCTGTACTTTCAATTTTTTTTTTTTTTTTTAAGACTAATTGAGAGAAAAAACATTCTGTTATTCTGTGAAAATTCCAAAAGCATACTTGATGAAGATTGTAAACATTTTGCCTAATGGACAGTGATAAATTAGACTGACATTTTGCTCACCATATTTGGCATCCTTACTTGATATTATGAAAAGAATCTTTAAAACATTTTCAACAGCTTTCCTGTGGCTTCTCCTGTCCATCTTATACATTAGGATGTAACATTATTCAAATTTTGTCTGCTGAAATAACTTTAAAATAAAAAGTTTTAAAAAGACACAACACGTAAAAAATAAATTTGTTTGGTAGTGCCTCTGATTTCTCCTGCTGTGCTTTTCAGCCACATCCAGAACATCTCTGAAACATTAATTCTTTTTGATCTCAGAGGCGGCTTCACAGAATCACAGAAGCATTTAGGTTGGAAAACACCTCTGAAACGAAGCCCAGTGTTTGACTCATCACCACCTTCTCAACTAGACCATGGCACTCTGTGTCCAGACATTTTTGGAACTTCGACTTGGACTTTCCAGAGTGATTTCTTCTGGTTTTGTAAGTTTCTCTGCTCCTGTTACCTTCCTTTCTTTCTCCCTCTTTTACGATGGAGTGTTTATCAGCCCCATTTAACCTCCTGGATATCCTACTGCACATAGACCTGATTGTTTTTACTTAAGAGGGAGGAAAAAAAAAAGGTGCAGACTTGCCTGTAGTTGCTTGTGCTCTTCTCAGGTGCTTTCCACTGATGCTCATGAGTTCTTAATTAAATTGGAAAACAGAACAAAAGCACAGGTTGTTATGAGTTTGCACTTACTTTCTAAAAGTTAGGATTCTCCTGCAAAGATAGTGAGATTTAATATGAACAGGACATAGATTGTGCAACAGCCACCAAATATTTTAAGATCATTTCTGTTGTTTCATTGATTCAAACTACATTTTTAGCTCTATGCTAGATTTTTCTTCTTTCTTTTGCATGGTTACTGGTTTTGATACAGCAAATAGGGCACATGTATAAGTCCTTGTACATAAGTTCTCAATAAAATTTTAAATCAGAAATATTTGTTTAATGTATTTTAATATCAAACCTTAAAAAACAAAGAGGAAAAAAAAAACACAAAAAACCCCCACACATACAAAGAACCTTAAAGCTCTTTGCTTTAAATCAAATTGAACTTTGGATACTGTAGGCCATAATCAAAAGCATTCATCTGCAAGACCAACTTGAGCATTTTAGTTATAATTTACAGGTCATTGGCTCCTTCATTACAGGCAGCCCTTGGCAAAAGCAGTTTCTGATACAAAGGCACCTACAGTAACCAAGATGAAGCAGCTCCCCTCTGACTGCAGGGCTGGAATATGCACTTAATAAACATTTGCATTCCAACTTTATCTTGCTAAAGAAATATCAGCTCCTGCTGGGAAAAGGAAACGAAGGAAGGGACAAATAAAACCAGACAACGGCTTCAATGAGTTTCAAAGAACCATATTTTGCAACATTAAGCTTTAGTGTCACTGGAGACCCGTAGTGTTTTTATGATCAGAATACTTTTTTGAACACCAAATGTATGGAATGGGCAAATTTTCTCGGCACCTGATTTCTGACAGGGTAAGATAAGCAATACTTCACGCTCAGCAATTATTTGCATTGATGTCATTCTTTTTATAGTTTCACTAATTCTGAGTATTTTTAGACTTTTTTTTTTTTCACCTAGCAAAGTCTGCAACTTAAAGCAGTATAAAAATTAAAGCAAATTACTGCGCATCAGAGAGATAATATTTTATGCAGCTTGAAAACAACTTCACCTACATATGCTCTGTTCCACAGCTTCAGGAGGTAACAGATGTGAAAGGCAAGCAAAGCTGCAGTCCTGGTGAGGCTGCTCTGTAAAAGGAAGGCAATGCTGCTTCATCAGAAAACCCCCCTGTATTATCCAGCATGATCCAGAGGTCACAGTACTTATGCTTCCACTGTAGGGATTAAATTTTAGACAGCAAACCAGAGTTTAAGTGGTTTTTATCTCTCATTCCTCAGTCTCTGTCAATTTTCCTCTTTTTGCATGTGTGTGTGAAGACCCTGTATAAAAATTTGGTTTGGTTTCCTTTTTTTTTTTTTAACTAGATCTCCCTGGATCAGGCATATCAGATGTTCTATCACATAACCTTTACCAACAAGAAGAAAACTTCTGTAACTCACACAGATCTATCCACTATATTTCATGTTTATGGAGTGTCAGATATGACCACAGGGCTGGAGGGAAATGATAAATGAGATTTTCAGTCTCCTTTACTTCAAGACTCTTTTTAATTTTGAGTGAAATATTAGTGTACACAAATGTTTACTAATACAGCATTTTATAAAAATTTTTCCTGCATAGACAGAAACCACCTTTTCTACGTTACATTTAGAAAGAAAATTAAGAATTTGATTATTATGCAGTACTAGATAGAAATTTTATTCATTTTTTAAAAAGAAATAAGGTTGCTTTCTTCTAAAATTCACAAGTTCTGCTGAACTTAAAATAGGAACCAAACTGTGAGCAAGTTCTTCACAAACTGATGATTAAAGCATTCAGCTTCAAAAATATTCTTGTATTCCAGACTCTGTTCCAACAAATCTGCATGATTTTTTTAACATTCTTTATCCTATGCTGAGTAATACAGATCTAACAAGTGCATTCAAAATACTCAACTTCATCTTCATCTTCATAGCCAGAATTCATCTGAGACAGATTGAGATTTCAAATAAGGCCCTAAACTGAAGAAAGATATTTTGATTCTTGAATATGTGTTCGTGACACTTAGGTTGCAGGATATAAAAATGGAAAACCTGAGTCAAAGTTCTTAAATATTAAAAGATCTTAAAATTAAAGTTTGGTTCTTGAATTCACTACTCTAGGGTTAAAAACATTCCACTTATTTTCTGCCTCAGTATATTCACCTCATCTCTAGAAATCTGTTCCTGTGTTGACTTTGCATTTTAAATTAAAGGTATTTACAAGTTTTCACCACTTGTTTATTTCTCTAAACATTGCATCTGTCTCTACTCAGCCTTTGGATGCTTCTGAAGAGCAAATTTTTTTTTTTTTTTAATTGTAATGTACATATATATTTTTGGACAGTGTTTAAAATAAACAATCTCTTGTGAAGCCTGGCTTCAGGGGCAGCTGCCTGCTTGAAGGAGGTGACCACCCAAGGTTCACCCCTCTGCAGATCACCTTGTCTTCTGACAGCACCCTAGAAAATCTGCTTGCATGGTCAATTACCCAAACTTTCCTTTTTTCTCACCTCAAGGCACACAGCAAATACTGTCAGTGTTGTATTGTAAGTCACTAATGACACAGAATTAACTCTTTCAGGCTCTTTGCCCTAAAAAGGGAAAGTAGTAAGTATCAGGTGAGGCCTAGGTCAATGCAGACAGCGGTAGCTGAAGAGGACTAGATGGAGGTAAATTTTTTAGACAATCAAGACCACCTTGCAGCTTCAAGTGTTTTAGACAGTCAACACCACTTTGAACCTTCAGATTTTTAGTCATGACAACTTTTTAGCTTCAGACCTGACCCTCTGCTTCAGCCTCCATGGCTGTGGGTCAGTGGAGTGTAAACTAGGGACTCTGAGCACCCATCCCCACCAGGGTGGTCAAAGTGGTGAATGTCTCCAGCCGAAAAAGTTTCTTTTTGTTCAAGAAACCAACTAAAACCTGCCAGGAACCACAAACATTTAAAATATTAAAGCTGTTATTGTGGGAGGAAACGTGACTGAGAGTGCTGGGTTAGGCAAAGCAGAGCCTGGTGGCAGCCTGCCCTGACTGCTGCAGCAGTGATGCCACAAATTTGGCCATTGTAGGAAGGCTACAGCTTTTTCCATCTGCTTCAGCTGATCTAAATCTTGGTGTGATCTGGCATGAGGGAATAAGACTTTTTGGAAGGTGAGACGTACACCTAATGAAATAAGGGATCAATGCCACCCTGACGGTCGCCCCAACCTCTGCTCTCT
Organism: Coloeus monedula; assembly: GCF_965178545.1. Lineage (NCBI taxonomy): Eukaryota > Metazoa > Chordata > Aves > Passeriformes > Corvidae > Coloeus > Coloeus monedula. The sequence continues at coordinate 2,561,920 of NC_138822.1, read as the reverse complement.
CTTCTGCCTGGTTTTAAGAAGTCACCCTTCTGCATGCAACATTTCTGAAGCAATCATGTCAGACTCCAGTTTTTTTCTATGAGTTCAGGAATTCCTGCACATTCCTGTGCTTTGACCTTTCCCTAAGGAAAAACAACCAGTCTACCAAAAGTAGGCAACAACACAAAAAAACTCAAGCAAGCGAACAAAGGGAAAAAACCCAAACCAACAAAAAACGAAACCAGAATAAAACATAAACTAAACAAATAAGCAAGGACCCCCCCAAACAGATTTCTGGGCAAAGATGATATCTTCTGGAATGATCTTCTTCATCTGATTGAGCAGCCAAGCTGAACTGACCAGACCAACTGCACAAGTTTTTGGGCTACAGCAAATACGTCAAAGATTATTTTTGTCATCATCAGTAGTGGTGTCCCTCAGCTAACCACATGATAAATCTCAAGTTGTGTAATGGAACCTTAATGTCTAATTTTTTTTCTGTAGCTCCTAGCCAACTTAGTCATAAAAGAAATGCCTCTAAACTTCACAGTCTGCAGACCTTCCTATATTCCAGAGCTTGTATTTTCCATGCTTCCAAGATGAAAAAGCAAAGGTACTCAATAACAACAGGGTTCTTAATTGATAGCTCCAAAACTTCTCACATACCTTCTGGAAGCTTCAGAAGCTGAAGTATTTGGGTATTAAAAGATGAACTCTGGACTGGGTAGAGTGTGTTTCTTGTGTGAGTGGATTTGTGCAAGTTTGAAAACTGGGATGCCTCCGTAGGAAGCACAAGAGTGGAAAATCTTTTTCGTTATACAGACAAGTGTTTGGCAGAGTATGGAAGTGAATCATCCAGGAAAAAATGAGTCTTTGTCCTCGTGCAGGCCTTGGGAACTGTGAGTGGAGGATAGGGGACAGGTCTGCTCTGCCAGGGGACACTCAGGGGCAGTGACACGGCCCCAGCCCAGCCGGCAGTGACAGCTGAGCTGTGCTGGAGGCTTTTGTGGGTATTTAACAGCCAAGCTCCAATAAGCTCAACAAGAAACCATGGGAATAGCAAAAGGATCCTGCAGCAGGGAGAGATAGCCTTGCCAAATTTCAGAAGAAGATGAGAGCATTTTAACTTTCCAGCTGAGCTGTTGTCTACAACCCTTTATATATATTTGGTATGGAAGTGGAAAAAAACATCATTGAAAGAGTTACCAGGGCTTACCTGTAAAACTTGATCTCTAATCAAACACATTGAGATACTATTGATATGATACCATCACTGTTTGCTTTGTCAATCTTTCCTGGGTTTTTTTGTTGTTTGTGGGGCTTTTTTCTCCTAATTATTTTCACTTTCTGTTAAACTAATGCAGTTTAAAACATCATCATGAAAAAAATAAACCTTCCAGAGAGTACAGCTTTAAAAGCTCTGAGTTTTGATCTGTCAGATTATGACAATTTTACTTCAAGGTTCTGGTTTGGATGAAGAATTGGAGAACATAAGCAATCTAAGTAGAGAACTGACAGCCACTTTCTTAGATGGAATGGTACTGATTAGAGATAACCAGAAGTCACAGATAAAATACAATTTGCTACATTATGTGATTCAGAATAATGTTTAACTGCTGTGAGACAGAGCACCAAATAAATTTACTCTATTTCCAGGGAAATTAAAAAAAAATGTTTTCCTACTTCCATTATAGACTACAGATATATACATGACACAAAACCCAACCAACCAACCAAAAAATCCCAAACAAGCAAACAAAAGAAACCTCAAAAACCAAAAAACCCAACCACACACTGGGAACACATCTGATTCAATAACATAAAGAAGCACTAAAAGAACCAGAAAGTTCAGCTGAAGCCTCCTTGGTTAACAGAGAAACACCAATCAGATGTGAACTTACATTATATTTCTGCAAAGACCTATTCTTCTCACAGTGTAATAGAGAAATTCACATGAAGACTTCATTAATGTTAATTCATGCAGTCCTTAAAAAATTATCTGTGATGTTTCAGCTCCTCTATCAAACACAGCAAATAAAAAAAGTTTTAGAAAATGTTGGTGTCTTTCAGTAAATATTTAGTTCACTGCAGTTATTCCCATGGTCAAATAGTCCTGTATATGTTCAATAAAAGGACTGAAAATCTTGTGATACGTTCAGCTTGCACCTCATCCAAAGATTTTTGTTCGGATTTAATGACTTGGACAGTTTCTAAAACACAGGATATGAAAACAGATATTACAAATAAGTAATGAAAAACCCCAAAACACCTGCTGAAGATGTAATCTTCAGTGACAATGAAGGCTCAGAATGGTGACACTCAGCTACAGCAGGGCTGCACTCGACCACAACACATTTCAGTGATGGCTGAAATCTGTGTTGTAATTCTCATCATCAGGGATGCAAGAGGGAAATAAATATCTTCTTTGGTATGTAGCATGAACACTTATGGGAAATACACCCCAGACATCACTGATAATGTTGTAGGTGAAACCTTCCAGACTCATTTGGGGAGCTACAAAGCAGTTATAAAGCTCAATAAAAAAAGGTTAAAAATTGCTGAGTTAGTACATTCAGAACAAGAACACGATGATGATGGAAAATGCTGACCTACCAAGTGACACATAGTCCTGTGAGGCACATTTATTTTCACCCTGGAACACTGTATTGTGACAGAATTAGATGACATGCTAGGAAAACTTCGAGACTACTTTAGAACTATAAATATTTCCATGTAAAAATCTGAATCCAATTGTGGATAGGAACCCTAATGTTCACACTTCAGCCTTTGGGGCTTAATAAATTTCACGACCAACATAAATACTTCTCAAAACGTCTACCCAGCCTCCCCAGTGACAGTGAAGTTCTGATGGTTCCACTTATATTTAGCCAGTTTTGGGGTTGTAGACTTACATAAATGTGCATAAAAGAGGGGGAAAAGCACAGGAAAACACCTGATGGCAACAGATACACCAAAACACAGGTAAAATTTTAGATTGATTCTTTTCACTGAAAGAACTATGAACAGAGTTAAAAAGTGTAGCACTGCATGGAATGTAAATAGAAGCATCATTATGTGCACAAGTACTGGGAGATAGTCAGCAACACCCAGGGCTTTTGATTTGTGGCATGCTTTCTCATTTTACCTGCTAGTTTTCTGTATTTCAGCCTGTGACACATTGCTTACAGCGTCTGTGACTTACTGTGTGAAGTGAGGTCACTCAAACAAGTGATAAAGCCTAAGTGTATCACCTGAAATAGATATATCCACTTTACTCCAAGGCAACTGACTTTTATTTTTTGTTTCATATCCAGCCCAAGAAAGAGCTTGTTGCTACAAGAGATTTCACTTGTTTTAAAAAGGCATTGCATTTTAAAAATAATTAGTATTAAAGAAATTTGAAGATAACTTGGTCTTCATCTTGATGAACAGCTGTGTGGTCCTTTATTAAACACACAGGTTATTAGATCCACACTGATCATGATCAAAACCCAACAGATTAAAATATGTGCTTGTAAAAGACCAGAGTGTATGAGAACTGGGATAAGTTATAGCTGACCAAATTAGAGCATACTTTTCACAGAGATAACAGATGGCTTCCCAGCACAAAGCCAACATGTTGGAAAATATTCAGTTCCTCCTCTGAAAACTTGGAGTGTTACAAAACCAAACACGGGACAACGGTTTGAGATGATCACTCAGTCGCCCCAGACTGTGTCTTTTATATATAACTGAACTGATTAGGATCACATTCTAAAAGACTCAAACCATGTTATTTAAGTGTGTTGATATCATTAAGTACATGTAGAACATGAACAATCCCTGCTCAATGTGTTGAAGCTTAGAGAAATTCTGAAGAAATGGAATAGTATCTTGTAAAAAAAATAAGAAAAATGCAAGTGGTATGTATCATCACTGTAACATCTAAGTTAGAGAAGAATTAACTCCCACACAGAGTAATATGGGCTTTATGTTTGCTTATGGCTTCATTTTAAGGCTGTCTCAAAAATATTTTAGGTTTTTTTAAATGCAGATGTCCAAAATAAATGAAGAATATGTAAATTCATTTCACTTCAAAGGGGTTAGAATGCACATATTGCATTCAGTGGAACTGTAATACATGTATATATATATATATTCCTCTATATAATATACAGTTCCATGTAATATAAAGCCGAGACTAATGCAATTCTCAGATAAATGTAATATATGCTGTGTATGGACATAATCCTTTAGGAGCAAGCTCTCCTTTCAGAACATTTCACCATAAATGTGTATCGCCTGCTCAGCACTTGTTCTGCCAGAAATTAACTCTGATAAATGTCCACAAATAAAAAGAGTCATACTCTGAGAAAGAGAAATGCAGCACTGATTAAAAACAAATGCTCAGAAAGATGCCTGCGTGTGCAAGGAAATTTTTCAATGCCTGGCTTGTTCTATGATTTGACCATCACATTTGACCATTTCTAACGTCCTAACCAAAACAAGATCCTAAAACACACTGCTTTGTGAACAATTGTCAATTATAAATTAAAGTCTAATTAGTCATTTCAAGGAAAAAGACTATTATCTAAACTACCACTGTCTAACTACAACTTCTCCCTTATCTGAAATCTGAAAAAGAGATATGAAGAAGAAAATGCATCTTTATTTACAGGATTTATAATTTTTCTCGTCAGGAGGAACAGATTTTTTATTTATTTATAATTTTAACTGCAGATAATGAAAATCCTTTTAAAAAATGAAAGGAAAAGAAGAACAGTGAGAATGAAATTCCACATTCTGACCTTGTCTCATACATTTAAAGAAACTTTTTTCCTTCATTCAGGAAAGCTTCAAGTAGAGAATGGACACTGGATTTCTTTTCTCCAGCAAAAAGATCTTTCTTGACTCATCAAATTTATCATATAAGCTGCATTCTTGATTTATTACCTTCCTTAGAAGGGGTATTAAGACTGAGCAAATATATCATGAAATCAGTCACTGACTGGCTGAGAGCATGAAGTTTCTGTGGTTTAAGTCTATACAAACACAGATAAGGTAACATGGTAGATTCAGAAGACCCAACAGAGTATCAGAGCAGGTGCCTCATTGAAAAGAAAGGTTGGAATTCCAGAGGAGGGCAATATTGCGCAACAGCCTCTGAAATCATTGTGTGTGTTGGTTGAGAAGTGTAAAAAACTGTACCACTTTTCCCAGAAAATACAGCTCCAGGCTTTTAGGTAAAATAATCCTGTAATTGAGGGAACCATGAATTCATTGAGAACCAAGTACCTATGGGCTAAACAATTCATGAGAAATAAATTAGTCCTTCTGGCAGATTCATCTTGGGCTGTTGACTTCTGAACTGAAATCCTTGAAGTCCCAGCACAAGGGAAGAGTAAAAATAACAATTTCTTCCTGTTTAATACAGAGCAGTGGGTGAGCAGGGTTCATGAGGAGAGGAGTCACTGAGAAACCTTGATATCCATGACCATGGCTGGAGCAGTTCTCCAGGACATTGTATTTCTGCACTGCCTGAGTTCTGCTGCTCTGTCAGAGAGGCACCAGCACCTGCAACCATCTTCTCAGGGTGCTGTGATGGTCCAGCAGGATGCAGCTCTAATTTGCTCAAATTATATCAATTCCAGCTGTTCTCCTTTACCAAGGTCATAATCTGTTTAAGAGAATATAATTCTGCAGGGGTGTAGATCAGATCAGGAAGCTCTGGAGTGATCATTGTGAGATGAACTGGGAGTTTCAAATCTTGCTTGAAGTTAAAAAAAAAAAAATTACTGGGAAATAAATAATGCCATGAAGTTATTATAGTTAAATAATTAGCACTTGAATTGAAAAGTCTGCCTATACTCCCTTACAATTAACTTGCTGTCACATCTGCTTAACAAGATGTAATTTTCACCCACACATACATTTTGCTTCCAGTCTGTGGCTTTTGCAGCACTCAGTTTGAAAATAAGGCAGTATGAGATGCAATATTGCATTCAAGGATGGTTAGAAACGACATGGTGTGAAAGTCACTTGACAAGAGAATGTAAAAACGTGTCTCAAACCAAGACATTACCTTTTATAACTTAATATTGCATCTTTGAATTACACAACATTTAAATTGCATTAGCTATTCTCACGCACAGCTCCTCAATTTAAGCATTACTTGAGTTTAATGTTCTGCTTTTCGTTTTGAGAATTATGAAAGAAGACGGATGAAGTTTTGTCGAGAAAGAGAATTAAATATATGCATTCAAAGTGTTATTTTCTCTATGATATAATACACTTGCAATCAAATGTACTGAGTGCAGTTATTCTTATTTTTTAATAACATTACTGGTTCTATAAAGCCTCAAAAGAATTTGTCAGACTACATTCTAAAGGACTGTGGGAATCTAAGTATATTGAAAATTTAATAATTTTCTATTTCATAAATCCTGAACTTTGTAATGAGAGGTAAGAGACTTTTTTCAGCTTATTAAAATATCGTTTCCTGGACTTAAGACTTCTTGCTAACAATGTTAATAGCTTCTCATAAGAGACCCTAGCAATGCTTTCTGGTGTCAAAGTAGGAAGAGAAAATTTGAAATATAGTTAAATTAGACTAGATAAGTGTATTATAAGATTATTAAAAAAAAAAAAAAGTAATGTCATTTTATCATGACATGAAATGATAACCAGTAATTGAAATACAAAGATGTAGGTATTGGGAAAAAAAGATGAAAAATGTTCTATGCTTAATATAAAAATATAGACAATTTCATGACAAAGATAAGAAAGAAAAGAAAAATACATGTAATGGTTGGAAGCAAGAATCTTTGCTGAGCTCTATCAGGGAGACACTGACTTTATAGGAATCTTTACTGATTATGACAGGAATTAAATCAAGTTCTTTAAGAGTGGTAGCTTAACCAGAAGAGGTGAAAGCAATGACCACAAAAGAGAAGCACAAACAGAATGAAAGGATAGCTACAGACATTATTAAGTTAGATATGAGTTTCACAGTAGAGAACCTGTAGTAAAAGATTGCAGGAGGAAAAACCAAAATAATAAAGAGGAGATGAAGGATGACACAGGAAAGCAGTCGAGGAAATGTCTGTAATAAAAAAAAAAAAAAAAAAAATCCAAACCGTGTGCAACTTTTAACTTATTCTTCCACTTAGCTCTATCAGAGATGTATTGTGTTAAAATAACTCAGATTTATCATGACCCAAAGCTACAATAAAAATGTTACTACCAATAATTCCATCGTGAGCTAAAGCACTGACTGAGGTTGTATCCAAGCTGTGGAAACCATATCTTCATCATTTTTGCCAGTTTTGCTCCTGAGGAGACCTGTTAATTGCACATACATTATTCTGGAGTATTGATTGTTCTATTCTGTAAGCACAGGAGAAGAAATCAAGATCAACTGGGGCCTCTGGGAACTGGTAATGAGGCTTGACTTTCAGAGTGGTGTTCCTGCTGCAGCCATCGATATGTGCACAAGTACAGGATACTCACTTTGCCTCTGCACAGCTGTGAAAACAGAAGAAAAGCATGGCAAAAAATATTTTTTATCTGCGTTCAAGAGTTAATTTTCAGGTGAAAAACATGGATCACAGCTGCAAATCAGTGAAAAGACATTAACTCCTTCTCATCTTCAAACTGACAGATAGTTACTTTAGGTCGGCTATTCAGAGCAAATTCTTCCCTGTGAGGGTGGGGAAGAGGCTGGGATGGAATTCCCAGAGCAGCTGTGGCTGCCCCTGGATCCCTGGAAGTGTCCAAGGCCAGGCTGGATGGGGCTTGGAGCAGCCTGGGATATTGGAAGGTGTCCCTGCCCATGGCAGGGAGTTGGAACTGGATGGGCTTGAAGATCCTTTCCAACCCAAACCATTCTGTGACCCCATGATTTTAGGATTAACCATCTAAAACACGGCGTGGGAAGCTCTAATGCCTAGACATGCTGACCAGTCTACCATTTAACCAGAGCCTACTCTAAAGACTAGGCACAGAAAAAGTCAAAAGTGACAGAAACATAGAATAAATGACACTTGTTTGCACATCCCGACAATTGTAACACAATTTTTGACACTTCCCACATGGCGAGGAAAGGAGAGCTCAGGCAGTTGCTTTGATATAAGGACCATTTTCTAACAACCACATTTTTTTCATTTGGGAGGGACACCTCCAAACCCACCTTATTTTATCAACAGTTCTTCAATGGGAAGTGTAATGATCTTCATGACCCTTATCTTTGAGTTGTTGAAGCCTGTATAGATGTCACTTTATAATTTTCTCTCATTTTATCACACACTATTTCTCTCATTCCGTGTTGGGAGCTGCATCGAGACTACCAATATGAATTACAAAGAATAAATTCTTATGCTTTTTGAATAATAAAAGTTATAGCTCTGCAGATGCACTGGAGGAACTCAGCAGCTGCTGCCCAAAACTAGCAATTTATAATCCATAAAGGCAATCCAAGAGCCAAAAATAAATAGAGAACAGAACAAATTTAAAGGCATTTCTTACAGCGTTAGGTTAACACTGCAATCTTTTAAAATCAGGACTTTGTCATTAATGCTGCCAGCTAATTAGTAACCAGTCATCCAAAGTCAGTCTTCCTATAATTCTCTGCAGGGCAATAAAAATGCACTAGATATTAATTTGTCTCATTATGTCCTCCATTGGGATCATCTGAGGTCTCACATTTTTATTGCAATACATGAAATTTTAAGAAGTGGAGCTTGAGAAAGAAGCTATGACCCTTCTAGTCCACTTTGAGTGCTTAAAAACTAAAAAGATCATGTCTTTACATTTAAATTTTCAGGGATTAGAGAAGGAAAGGAATAAATTGGTGGTTATGGATAATCACTCTTGATCTTCCTATTTTTGATTTGGCAAGCTGATCTAGAAATTTGCTCGATTTCCAGATGACAAAGGGGTTTTCATGTACTTCATATCCTTCAGGGTTTTTTTCTTGTCAGCAGTGTAGGTCTCCTGTGCAGGCACATGCTGAGCACTCCTCGTTGGGAGGAGAAATCAAAAACAGAAATGGGAGCAGGGAAGGCAGCAGGGAAGGCAGAAAATGTTCTGAAGTTTGAAGTGGGTGATGAATGACATTTAAAAAGTCAAGAGGGTGACAAAGAGGGTGACATTTTAAGTAAGTAAATGTTATGGTGGTGCATGGAAAGGTAAGGTTTCATATGGAACACAGGAATTTTCCTCTCTAATCCATTCTGGACTAATCTGAGGAAACTGATGGGTCTGGCCTTTGCAATCTAGAGAAAAGAAAACTGAATTGGGGGAGGAACATCTCAGTTTTTACAGTAGATCTTGATTTATTATAAGAAAAGCGTAATCAGCACTTTTTTCTTTTTTTCATGGAGCTCTTTAAAAATCAGCTAAAGGTTTCTTCAGGAAACCTCTGCACTGTTTGGGAATTACTTCCAGAAATTTGGAGTTATTGTTTCTCTCACTCAAAAGAGAAGCTTTCAGTGGAATTTTACTTAATGCAATTGCATTTCTACTGTTAGAAAATAAACTGAAATTAATAGATGAAGTATAACTTTTTTTTTTTTCAAAGACTGAGCTGCAATGGAAAAAATTTTAATGAAAGTTTCAAAAGCATTCACATACACCGGATGTTTTCTGGAAAGCAGTTCTGATGGCCTTTTACATTAAATAAAATTAGTGTGAAAACATATTTAGGGTTAAGGTATTCCATAGTGTCTAACCTTATTCTTAAGAAAAGCATTAGAGAAATCAAACTAAACTAAAGAAAACAAACAAAAAAATCTCCAAACCTTTTTTTTCCTTTATTTTTTCTTTCTTTTTCTGGTCAGAATTCTTCTACCTGTCCGGTTATCTGTCTTTGCATCCAATGTAGTCATATGCATGCCAAGAAGGACCAACATCTACTATTTAGGGAACATACTTCAATTTTATTTTATATTTGCTTCTGTACATTTCTTTAAAGGCCCATACCTTTGAGATTTTGGATCAAGGAATAGTATGTGAATCACTGATGAGTTATCACACTCTGCTGTGTATAATTTCACTCATACTAGGTTTGATTCCCAAAATCTAACTGTGTAAGGGTATGTAAGTGCCTTCTTTCCCAGATGACAAATTGTCATCTCACTATAAAAACCTATGATGCCTGAAATTCAAAGGAGCAGCCAAGATTGTACTTTAATCGTACAAGCACCATGACTTGCCTGGAATAAAAAGCAGAGTTGACTAAACTCTGAGTCGCAATTTCCTGTCAATCCATCATTTGGGATTAGTCAGCTCACAGCAGTGTAAAGATTGTCTAGTAGGAAACACATTTCTGAGGGATGAGATCCTCTAAGAACGCAGTGGTTGTCAGAAAAAAAATCTAATTTATGATGACAGCTTTCTCTAGAACAGGTAACCTTCAAACCATCAGAGATATTCATGCAAGATACATTTTCTTATTAGAAATCGTGTCTCAACAGCACAGTGATAGTTTTGGTGTTTTGTTTCATTTCTTTTTAATTTTTTGGTAGTTAAAGAATTTGCTGTCAATACTGTCAGGATGAAGAGCACGAAATCTAAGGAGTATCTCCATTCTAATCATACTTATTAGTGCAATTTTGATTGCAATTTCTGTCTTCTATTAGTCATGCATATTTTGAGAAGTGACACAACTGAGCTTACAAGTGAGAGGTCAACTTTGTGATTTCTTCAATCACATAAATATTGCAACAATTCTTGATATTCTTTGAGCTGCAGACAGCACAGGAATAGTATTTTTGATATTCTTATGCTTCTCACATTCTATACCTGTCCATCTGCACAGCAATTGCTACGACTTCTGCCAAATTTAATACTGTTCCATCATCTGCCTTGCTGCTGTAATAACCTGCTCAGTGTTTAAATCAAGGAACAACTGAAGGATAGTATTTATTTGGGCATTTCCAATGTGCCTCAGTCTCCTTAGAGCCAAAGAAGTGGGATATGATAACAGAGAACTCCCAAAAACCCAGCACTTGTACAAGCCATAATTCCAACTATTCACTAAGCCAGCACTGTAAAAGCCCTCTGGACTGAGGATAGCTGTGAAGTTCCACTGAATTAAGTGGGTGAAAAAACAAACGATTTAAGTTCATTTCACAGACTTTTCACACTGTGTGGGTTCTCTGATTTTTTTGTGTTTTTTTTTTTTTCTTCTTTTTTCACTGCACCTCCTTATAGTCTGTTTTTCCTTCTCAGCATTGTCAGTGGTTTTTTCCACAAAGTAAATGCCATACCTCCAATTTAAAAATTAAAGCAACCCCCTAAGTGAAAATATATATATGTGTGTGTATATACATATATTTGTACTTATTTGTCAGTCTTGCTTCAATACTCCAGTAAAAAAGAAAAAAAAAGGCAAATTAAAAAAAACAAACCCTGAACTCCAACAAATTGGAAACATCCCTTTAAAATATCACTTTGACCCAGATAATCATTATTCACTGTCCCACTACCTTAATGTTGAGCAGCACGTGTTACTGCAGCCATGACTCTGCATTAATTATTAAGGGAATTATTCAATTGCTTTCACTGTATAATGTACACTGCTTATCCAAGTGCAGTTGTATTCTGATGTGACTTATTCTGGCCTAGATGAACTGATTTTTTTTTTTTCCTCTTGGGTTGTTGCAACTATGCAGATTTTGAACTATCTGATCTGGTGTCATCTGATCTAAAAAAAACCCAGCTCAACATTTTTCATTTCTGAGAAGCATCTAAACACGACTATAAATCTAAGCAGAAAAGGTCATTCTTAACATGTTTCCTGATTTAAGCATCCAGTGGATTAAAGAAGCAGATGGGCAGACTGAAAATGTTTGTTGATATGCCAGAATAAAATGGATGCCACCTGAGCTCCAAAATAAATCTACTGCTATTCCCAAAATCAGTTCCCTTTGGCCTCAAAAATGTAAAAGCTAAAAAGATCAATATCAAATTTTCAGTGATGTAGTTTTTCATATTGAAGAACATGCTCCATCTGTTGGAATCTGATTTTCAAGGGACTGGAAAAGACTGGCAGGAATTCAGCTTTCTTTAAAGAGCCCTATGTCAGTGCATCAAGAACAGGTAAATCAGGTACAAAGTTCTTTTAAACACATGAAATTGCTAATCTCCTGCTTTGTGTCCTCCCTGGTGTCTAGATTTCCTCCTCAGAGATGCTCAGATGTCCCAGCAACATTCGTCACAGTGATGCCTTTTTAAGTGTATATCCATCACCTCAAAATTAAAATGACAAATGGTATTTAGTTGCTGCCTTAGGATTTTAAATTGGTTTGGAAAATTAGCAATGGAGATGGAGAGGCTGCTTTTTACAGAGATTTATCTGGTACATTTTTGAGAGAAAGTAATTTCTCCTGCTCGCTCAGTCAAAATACTCAAAGATGAAATCATCACTCTGCATTTAGCATGCAGCCCACAGTTTTAATGGGACTTACATCATCGCCTTGGAGCAGAGAGAAGAAGGGAGAGCAACGAGGCTTTACAGTACCAAGGTCTCCCAGTCAAGCTTCCAAGATTTTTAGCTTTTTATATATATTTTTTTCTTATATATTTGTAGCTTCATAGACTGCTAATATGCAGTTATAACTTCCAGTACTTTTCCTGCCCTCTGCCATAGTTTAACAAACCCTTACTAATACATTCTTGAAATTGTGCTTAGTCTTGCCTTTAGTCTAGCAAAGACACTTTGTTTTGCGCCACACATTGTAGATAATAAAATAATAAATAATACATAATAATAAATAATTTACATAATAAAATGTAGGGCTGAAAGAGGGGCTCCAGTGGGGCAGAACCTGGAGAGGAATTACCTAACCAGCTGCTCTTCTAACTGGATAATATTTGTTACATATAGTAATTAACTAACCTCATTAAAGTTGTAGAAACACTGGATCACATGTGCATATTGCCATACTGTGCACTTGAAACCTTTCAATTAAAGATTTCCCTTTATTTTGTCATTTTAATGCTGTTTGCAAAAGTTTTGTGTTTTATTCCAGGCAACAGACACATGCCTGGCCAGGGCTGAGAGAAGCCTGATGGGAAAAGATCCTGTTTAGGTTTTCCTGCAGACATGAAAAAACCAACCAAACAACAAAAACAGCCCCAAAAACAACAGCAACAACCAAAAATATGGCCCAAAACCCAAACCAAACTGAACCAAAAAAAATAAAAAAGGGAACTATCTAGAGTTTAAGCAAGAGGTTCAGCAGGTTGGGCTAGAAAATATTGCACCTTAGCCTTGCCTTGCCTTGCCTACACTCTCATTTTTTGCAGCTTGTGCTGCTTGTGCACATTTTCACTGAGGTCTCTCTCCCACCAAGAAATGGCTCTTGCTACTATCAGCAGCTGTGGATGTGCTGCCCACCTTGTTGTCTGACCTGAGAAATCATGTTGAAAGATGATCCAGCTGAAAAAGAAACCCGAGTTCACCCATGTGTGATGAGATCCTTCTCTAGGCTGAGGGACTTCCTCTGGAAATGTGTCACCTGCCTTCATGGAGGGAGTGGGCAATTGAGCTTTGATCTTACCAGAGGGATTTCTTTGATCTTTACAGAAAACTGCTTAAGACTTATCCAACAAAGTCAGCAATATATTAAAATACATAAAGGTGAAGTTAGCAGGGTGGAGACAAGTGCTTGGAATAAGATCGTGAAAATTTCTCTGTACTATGTCTTGAATCACTAATTTTTGTGATAGAGACACAGCTGTTATCTCTGTATTTTTCCCCCCTCTTTTCCTCCCCTTGTGCAACTGTTAGAAGCTCACTGTGAGTGTTTGCAGCAAAAATTTGATCTGCAAGGGCAGTTTTCATATGGTGCTGCCCCACAGCGTTGACAGAAAATGCAGTGCCTCACAGAATGAATTTTATCAAGAATAAACAGATCTGGGGTATTATCTACAATTTCTCATCTCTGTCATGAGCATACTGATGAGTAATTTAGTATTTTAGTGACATTTCCTGAAAACCATGGATGGCATGTAATCCACATCAGTTCAGGCATAAGTGTCTGAAAATCTACTTAAGTCTGAATGAAATAATTTTGCTGACCCACACTTTTTAAGGGAACATTCTATTGAGGGACACAGCCATTTCTGAAGGAATAATATAGGTAACAATGACCATTAATAGAAGTTAATTCTGCAAGAAAGGGAAAGGGGGAGAGAGAGAGGCATTTCAATATAATCTTTCATTTTCTTATTCGATTAGTAACTTTTATTGTAATAATGATTGAAATATTCAACATAGAGTAGCACAAAAACAGTTACATCACATTGAACTTTTTCTGCTTTTAAGCAATTTACTGTTTTCAATGAGTTCTGATTGTGGCCAGCATTTCAAAGAAAAGTCACTATTAGCTTCCATTTATGACAGATAAAAGAATCTTTCTATGGTGTTTAAACCTTTATTTCTTTTGAGAATTCTAGAAGTTACTAAAAGGAAGTTTATTTTTTAAATTATCATTATTCTGATTCATATTAAAATGCATGGAATTGCAAACTTAATAATTGCAGTTGTATGAAGATAAAGCACAGGTCTTTTAGACCTTGGAAAATAAAGGTGCTTTCATTTATTTTTTTTTTCCCCAATGTCACCTTTGGAGCTTCCTTACAAACTATTTGAAAACCAGAAAGTTATCTTAATTTTCATGACAAGTTGAGAGCAAGGGTCACAAAGCCAGACTGAAAACACCATTTCATGTAGCATACTATTCAATAGAAATTGTTTTATGTGGAAACTTTCTGCAGGAATGTGAATTTCAGTAGATGATGGCATCAGTGAGAACAGGTCAATCATAGTAAATTAAGTATGAGGCTACCTGTGAGGTAATAGAAAAGAAAAAATCAAAACCAAGACAAACACAGAAAAGAGTAATTGCAAGTGGATTAATATTTTAGGCATGGTTATGCTAGTTCCATAATTAATTATGATCTCAGTTTAAGTGCAAAAACCTTTTCTATTGATAGTGTGACTGTTATCCAGTGGGACAGAAGGAGAAAGCTGAGGGGGATTCAGTTGAAAATGGAATTCTGTAAGAGGAAGGGAAGGAGAAAAGCAGGATTTGCTGTGAAACACACTAGGTTAGGATAACAGTGGATAGCCACATGTGAGGAAAATAGATTTGGGGTAAGATGGAACAAAAGGAAAGGGAGAAGGTTGGAGTAGCAACAGTTTAAGTGCTGAATTTGGTAGATGCGGACATGAGACCATTAGGGGTGTTTATGTGAGTCTCAGTTGTTGAACATCAGGAAACAGCTGTGAAAACTGCTGTTCTGTCCCCTGATCATCATCTGATCATCTGGCTCCCAGGGTTGGGCCATTAAAAATAGGTAATTTGCATGTTGGAGGTTTATGCAGTGAGGTAAAACCCTTCACTGTTATTGGTAGGTTATTCGTGTGGACACATTTTTTCTGTAATTGCTGTAAATATAATTAATTTGTTTTATAATACCTACAAACTACATGCAAAGAAAAAAAAAAACAAACAAAAAACCATCCTCTCTAAAAACATACATTTTTGGGGGAGCAATCCTAACTTTATCCTTCTGTTGACATGCTTTACGAGATTGCATTTCATCACATAGCCACACACAACTTTTTTTCCCGCATGACATTCTGAAAAAAAACACCTGGTGCTGGAATAAATTTGGATCATCCACCAACAGACATTGCTGCCTGTAAATTCACTGCAGATAAATGAAGAAACGGAATGATTGAAGGACATTTCTATAAAAGAAGAGAGAAAAGATAATGTTTGACTACACCAGAATAAAGTGTTCTCAGATATATGTATGGTTCTTTCTGTACAGCTCCCATGAGACACTAGATAACCTGTATAAATTAACTTTGTTTTCTGAAAATTCCCTTTATTCCTGCTCAAAGTATTTTCTGGATGGAGGACAGATTTGTATAACACAAGGATTCTACATAATTAGTGAGACCATTAGTTCCAAAAGTGTCTTATGGAACATTAAAAAAAAAAAAAAAGTAAAAAAAAGACCAAACCCCAAACTGCTCACTAGGAAAAAATCAGGACAAAACAGAACTATTATTTTTCTACGTGTACCTATTAGTGTGTCACTGAATTCTACAAAAAATTTCTGTCTCTGTGCAAGGAAACTGCTCATGTATTTAAAAGAAGGAATGGGTATTTGATAATGATTGAAATGTTCAACATAGAATAGCATAAAACCAAGGGCCAGTAGGCAATTCTTAGAGAAATGTTAAGGTACACAGTCCCAGAGGGCTTCTTATGAAATTAGTTACATTGGAAATCAAAATTAAACTAAATGAGAACATGGAAAATGACGATAACCAGGGGACAGTGGACACGCTGTTGCTGGCATTGCTACCTTATCCCTTTCTTCTCTCCTGGAGAAAATCATATTATGATCTGATGATCCACAAGTTCTAAAAGGAGATTCACCACAACAATCAGTTGTACTGTTCCCTGTGTGTTTGTGCACGTTCACACACACTCATCATATTAGGGATATAAAGTGGGGGCAGGAATGAGGAATTCGGGACATTTGGGGTGGTGACATTTGTTTTCCCAAGCGTGATGGGGCCTGGCCATGGCTGAACACCTCTCTGCCCATGGGAAGCTGGGAATGGATTCCTTGTTCTTCTTGTGCATATGGCTTCTGCTTTATCTATCAAACTGTTTCTGGCTCAAGCCATGAACTTTTGTGCATTTACCCTTCTGATTCTCTGCCCCTTCCACTGAGGAGGAATGACCAAGCTGCTGCCTGGTGTTTATCAACCTACTGGGGTTAGAACGTGAAAATGCAAATGTAGCAGAAGTGTAGAAGGAAAGGATGAGAGAATTGGGATTGTTCAGCCTGGAGAGGAGAAGCTCTGGGGTCACCTCACTGGGGCCTTGCAGGGCCTGAAGGAGCTGCAGGAAACCTGGAGAGAGACAATTGCCAAGGGCTGCAGGGCCAGGACACAGGGAATGGCTGCCCAGTGCCAGGGGGCAGGGCTGGATGGGAGATTGGGCAGGAATTGTTCCCTGGCAGGGTGGGCAGGCCCTGGCACAGGGTGCCCAGAGCAGCTGGGGCTGCCCCTGGATCCCTGGAGTGTCCAAGGCCAGGCTGGACATTGGGGCTTGGAGCAGCCTGGGACAGTGGGAGGTGTCCCTGCCCATGGCAGGGGTGGTGCTGGATGGGCTTTGGGGTCCCTGCTGACCTTAACTCACCCTTCTGTGACGTTATGATTCTTTGATTTACTGTGCCTTATCACAATTTTTGAATATATTCCTATCATAAAGCACTTCTACAAAACTCTACTGATCAGTCTTGAGTAGAAACTCTGACAAACAACAGGTTTCAGATATGGTCTCTGAAAAGCTATGTAAAGACAAATAGAGGAAGAGCTGAGATTTCAAAAAGTTGATATTTGCATCCAAGAAGCAAAACTGCTGTCTCAGAAGGAACCTTCCTCCATGAACCTGGTAAAGGTGTTTCACAAAATGTGGTCACAGAATCAAATATCTCTCTGTATAAGATCAGCAATTTCTGAATGAAAACAATTAAAGTTTTTTTAGTGTTTAGCACACTGTACTTAAAGGCAATATGAATTACTGTCATGCCTCCATTAGTATTGACTTGTAGTCCACTAATGTCTAAACCAGAATGGAGGATCTTCAAAGGGCAATAAAACCTAAAAAGCTTTCAGCATGAGGTGCAAAGTCATTAAGTGATTCAAGGGGTAGTACAGATCATTTATCATTACACATACCTATTCAACTACGATACCATCCTAATTTAGAGTTTAATTCATTAACCTGAAGCATGGGGATATTATCACTGCATAATTTATCTGAGATTTGAGGGTTTACTGTAAAGATTTTAAAATATTTTCAGTCAGTCATACACGTGAAAATGTTTACAGAGGATCTTACCCACTTCTGTAATGTGGCATTCTGGGAGATACTACTGTGATCCTGTATCAGCTTCAGTACAGATATGAGTATTCAAGCATCATTAAAGTATGGGTTTGTTTTTTTTATTTATCCCATTTGCAAGGCTGTGTGTATTCCTTACATAAATATATGTGAATATATTTACGTAAACACTAGGAAAAAGGCATATTTAAAAGGACAATATTTCAAAGTATTGAAAGATACTTTCAAAGATATATATCCAGATGTAAAATATAAGAAAGCCAGTAGGGTTATTTTTATTATTTTTTCTTCCCTACAGCATAATTTAATTACTGATTGAGAAGATTTATTATTTCCTTCATAGGTGTTAGATTACAGCTGCAGAGAGTGAAGACAGAGCATAAACTTTATTGAATATTCATTATTTGTTGCTGGTTTGGTTTGGTTTGGTTTGGATGGGTTTTTTTGGTTTGTTTGTTATCAAAAACAAACTTTCATTTTCCCAGGTGTTAGTATCACATATGAACCAATTAAGTCTGATATTGTATTTTACAGAGTACACGATAAACCCTTCAGACATCTTCTGCAGGCAGGGTTAAGTGAAACAGCCTGGAACACTTTTACAGTAAAACATTCTATTGCAATATTCTGTGTATATATATATATATATACATATATATATATATATATATAGGAAGATATATATAGGAAGATAATTCAGTCAGGCTTTTATCCTGTCTTCTGCACCATGAGGAGCCAGGGTCTTCATCAAGATAATAGATAATTATGAAGTATGTTAAAAGAAAATATAGGATTCATAGGCCTATGGGATAAAATATATCTGATAGTTCATTTTGTGACCCTACCATGAGTTTTTTGCTATTGTTCATTACTGTATTTTTAGGAAGAGTAAGAAAGTAAAAAAAAAATTCCATTAGGTCCTTCCCCTGAGGCAAAAGGCAACTGGAAGGTAAAATTCAAAGCAGAGAAGTTTCTCTCTTTGAGTTCAAGGAAAGGAGCTGATTTTGGTAAAATCTTCTCCAACTTCAGTTGTCTTTACACCGAGCAAAAGCTTCAAAGACTATTGTTGCACCGTCTGTTTCTTGCACTAAATACTGTCCAACGTGTAGTTTTAAGTTCTTTAAAAATGTCTCAAAGCATTCTATGTCTTAGGCGATTTTCTCCCTTACCCAAATATTCTCCCTCTTGGGGTTAACGACGGGTATAGATTTCTCTTGTTTTGGGGTTTTTTTTTGGTGTGTGTTTTGCCCGTTTGTTTTCTTTTGCTTTTTTATCTTTTTATATCACTCTTTTTCAGGATGGTAATGGAACTGAAGAAAAAATAGCCTTCGAACACACAAGAAAATTCCTAATGACAGTCTTGTGGTAATGCAAAAAGCAGTTTTGGTCTAGTAAAGGCATTATTATTCTGCAGGGAAAATGTGCATTTTGTCCTCCTATGTATTAACATTATGTCTTTCTATGCTTTTATGGCACGTATATATAAAAATATCATTATATTCCCCTCAAACTGAAATACTGGAGGCTAAATATTTCTATGTTCCAGACTGAAGCAGCTAAAAAAAATATTTCTACTAGACGTGCTTTTCTACTTCTATAAGATTCCCGGATCATTTCTTTTAAAGGGAAATACGTGTACAGCTTAATAGAGTTTAAAGAGGGTTTCAGCTAAATGAAATCACTACAGTGTAAATTATGTGTAAAATGAGGAAATCCATACCCTTTCCCAAAGTTTCATTGGAAGAGTTTGAGCCATGTAGAAGAGATGACTGAATGAGCACCATGGCAGTTTAAAATAATTCCTTTATGCATGGAAAATACTCTGCCTTGAAAAATAGATGGGAAATTGAAAGAATAGAAACACACACCATTGGGATAAAGCTGTAGAAATGACTGGATTCTCAGCTTACTAAACAGGAAGAATTCACTTTAGACCTAACAAATTACGTGATTTACTTTTCTTAGACAAATTCAAATACTGAAATAAATTAGCCTCAAATACATTTTGTTTTAAAACCCCCTCAGTTTACATTTAATTTCTATATTGATAAATCTTCCCAGAAATGGAAAAAAAGAACATAATTACCTTTCCTCAGTTTGAGAGAGGATTTTCTTATAGTCCCACATAATTTCATGTTTTCATTACAGAATATGATAAGAGTCTTTTATCTGAAATTATTATTTATTAGTAGCTGTAATGAAGAGAAGTCAAAAGTGGCAGGGGTAAAAAAACCCCAAACCCTGAACAATAGGAGTTTGGGGGTTTGGAGAATATTAATAGATGCCAGTGTCAGATCTAGAGTTCTTTCTCCTGGAACAGATGAGGAAAGATTATGAAGACATTTCTGGCCACAGTTGTGTGTAGTACATCATAATAATTAGATGACTCTGTGTTTAACCTTTTTTCTTCTAAAATAACTACTCCTTTAAGCTGGAGGGACAGCAGGAACCTGTCCTGAAAACTCCTTTTTGGCATCCTTCTCTTCATAGTAAACCAGCTTTCTTCTCCATCTGTCTTCAAGACAATGGATTTAGCATCTTGACACTGGTCCTAATGTTTAGTATTTCTGAAACCTATGCTTTTAGGGAAATCACAGGCAAAAAGATTTTTTGCTAAGGTAAAATTATAACATCACAGAATCACAGAATGGCCTGGGTCAGAAGGGACCTTAAAACCCATCCATTCCCACCCCAGCCATGGGCAGGGACACCTCCCACTGTCCCAGGCTGCTCCCAGCCCCAATGTCCAGCCTGGCCTTGGACACTCCAGGGATCCAGGGGCAGCCCCAGCTGCTCTGGGCACCCTGTGCCAGGGCCTGCCCACCCTGCCAGGGAACAATTCCTGCCCAATCTCCCATCCAGCCCTGCCCCCTGGCACTGGGCAGCCATTCCCTGTGTCCTTGTCCCTCCAGCCCTCGTCAAGCTGTCATTTACATGCAATGCTACAAATTTTGTCTTATTTTGTCTTATTTTCCAGGCAGATGGGCACACACACACACATATAAAGAAACCATACTCTTCCACTTACTACTGTTAGAAAAATTTTATGCTCCTCTCTTTTATGTTGTGCTCATTGAGATTATTGGTTGATAAATCTCATGGTGTCTTCTTCAATTTCTGGTTATTAAGGCCTTACAATTTAGTTTTAATTGGTGCTTGTAAAAATTCAGGACAGAAAAAGTATCCCTTAAAATGCCTTATCCTGTGTAAATTTAATGATGTTAATTAGCTCAGTTTAGTATGAAGTCTGCATATCTCTTGTCACCTTCCCCTTTTCAAGAAAATCAATTGAATTATGATCACCATATTAATGATGCCTGACTAGTATTCACTTTTATTGGCTCTATATTGTTGTCCTCATGCACTCTGTGGTAGAATTCAAGGAGAATCACTTAACCAAACTGCATGTTCTTTTTTAAAAAAAGTGACTTAATGCAAGACTGTTAAAAATCATTCATTAGTGGTGCTCTTTTCATGTTTGTGAAGAAAACCTTGAAATGAAATCCTTCTGTGAGATCTGCCAGTGAAATAGTAAACCTGGCAGGCTTTGGTTACTTCAGCTTTGAATTTGGATGTTGATCTCAGTCCTGCTGGACACAGTTTTCACCTCCCCTTCTACTTTAATTCTCTGCAACAACCTGACTGGATTTGGAGGGGCTTCTGGCAAAAACTTACAGAAATTCTACTCACTATAATACTTTGTAAAGATTGAAATTTGAAATGTTGATTATTGACTGGCAATATCCTTTTGGACATGGATGGCTGCCAACATGTTTGTTTGTCTGTTTTAATTAAAATTTATTTTCTTGTTAGTTTTAATTCCACGATACAGATTGATATCCATAGAGATATATACAGACCATAAGAGTAAAAATGTAAGTCACAAACGAAAACTAAATCAGAAATCATGAAAAGTCCACTTCTCTCTGTTTTTCTTTCAGCAAGGTTTTTGGAAAGTTAATAGGATTAGAATGCTGATTTAGCATCTCGTTGCATTTTGATTCTGCTATTCCTCTGCTTACTATCAATCAGAACTTTGAAAAGTAGCATAAAGTATATTGAAAGATCATATTGATTTCTCAATCAGAGGTATGTACAAAAAGAGTGCAAATGAGATACAACCTGATCTTTCCTGGAATCAAAGTTAATCAGGAAAACAGTCATCAATTCAGCAGAGGTAAAATTACACCAATAGGAACAAGAAAACACAGGGAGAAACATTTTGTTTAGATAATTTTATTAGTAAAATTACTTTCCTGTCTGAATTTTGCTAAAACACAGTTTTTCTCAGAGACGAGAAGTATGTTTTAAGTCACTGAGGTGAGAGGTGGTGTGACAAAGAACATCAGTGTTCTGAGCTGTGGCACAAGTTTCCCAGAGAGGTGTGGATCCTCCATCCTTGGAGTTATCCCAAAAACTCTTGGGATGTGGTCCTAGTCAGGACCTGGCCTGCTACAGGTCTCCAGCAAGATGGTTGGACAAAATGACTTCCAGAGAGCCTTTCAGTTCTCAAACATTCTGTGATTCTGTGATTTTTCGTGTATTAGGGGCTAAAATTTAATGATTCTCAAGTTCAGACTGATTGGGTTTTATGGCTCTTAATTATTAGAGCTCCTTTCCCTTGGTAATTCACCTAGGTGTGATCAATTTCAATAATTTCATTTTCAAAACCTGAGCCATTAATTCAGTTTATTTTCAAAGTACTCTCAGTCCTAATGCCATCACAAACCCTCAGCAGCAACAAAACGTGATTGATGAAGTCACACCCGTGCTGCTGTTTTGCTGTGTGATCATAACGCCTTTATCACGGAATTATGATCTGAACGCAGGGTAACTGTTGATGACACAGTGTCAGAACCAGGACACAACTCACTTTATCAAAAAGAGGCTCAAAACAGCCTTCTGTGAGAAAGCTGACATGGAATAAAAGCCAATTTTGCAGATTGCAGACTCCCTTCAGTTAATGAGGTCCACTGCCCCAGTTTTGGACACTGGCATGGGTCACTCAGGTAGCCCCACACCTTACACGCCTCCCCAGATGAAACAGAATTCTATGCAAAATAAAAGATCACCCACTTAGCAGTTACGTTTAAAAACATTTTTGGAGGAAGATACTACTTTATTTTTGCTCATTAACTTAGTTTAAAAATAGCTACTCCTCAAAGACTATCCTCTAAGTTTTTAATTCCTATACAAATAATGTGAATACTCACCTGTGCCAGGGCCTCACCACCCTCACAGGGAAGAATTTCTTCCTAATATTTAATCTAAATGTGTGTTATTCTCTACTGTGGTAGAAAACTCCAACATTAGGTGCTATTTTTCCCTTATAGATCACAGAACTTCAGAGATAGGCTTAAAGGACTGGAAATTACTACCTTTGAGCAGCCAGATTTCACCCTGGCAGCGAATGTTTCAAGTCAAGTAGCAATAATGGGCATTGTACTTAAAGTGAGAAATAAGACATTTTGTTTGAACGTGCATTTTTAAGTGTTAATAATTGCAGGCAACTAAATGCTTGAGAAAGTATAATTTTACTGTACTGATAAAAATATATGGTATACTTTTTGAAAAGCAAGGTTCCTGGTTAGAGAGGAGAGTACAAGAGACTCTTAATTACAAATTATAATACTGCAGAACTTTTTTCAATATATTGCTCTCAACTCTAGAGATTATATTCCTGCAGTGAGGACACACAAACCTTTACCTACAGCTGCAGTCTCACTGAACTCAAAGGTGCCAGATACTCCTTCCTGAAATAGATAATTTTTTTACCATTTTCAGTTATTTTTAAAATTAGGTTTTTATTATTAATATTTTCTGTTATTGCCAGCCAGAAAGGAAATTCTAAATTGCATTCAGCCTCCTAATGTGCCATTTGAAAAGCAAATGTTTGCTTTTAATTTGTTAGCACACACTGAAGAAAAAATGAGTGATGGAAAAATACAATTGCAGGCCCTCTGAGCACAGTAGTTGAGAAATATGTGCAGACTTTTCCCAAATATGTATTTAGGTGTTCAGATGTAATCAGTCAGCAGACTTCTCTGAAATGAGATGTCACTGTGTTCAACTTTAGCACCTTACACATAAAATGTTAAATATCTTTATAGTCATTGGACCAGTGTTCTCAGACAGCATTTTGTACAATACTTTAGAGTCTTATTTAGGGATTTATATCTGAGTAATATGACCAACCTCCCTGAAGTTTATTTATATTTATTTTTATTTTATCTTAAAAAATAAAAAATAAAAAAAAAAAACCAAAAAAACTCCAACCAACCAACCAAAAAAAAACCCCAAAAAAACAAACAAAAAACCCCACTGCAATTCACTCTGAAAAGAAACTTTGACCATGACAAAGATATTTCTAATTTAAGTTACTGCATTGTGCCCATGCAGTAGGAATGCATCTGTGTTTCACTGAACTTTTGGTGAGAAGTAGCTGTTTCTCTCCATCGCAAAAAATTGATGCTCAAATAATGCTAAAAATGGAAAAAAGAAAAAAACTTGGCTTTTTTTTCCTGTGCAAATCACAAGATTTGAAGCAGGCCGTGTATTGCCTTGTAAGTTGAGAGGATGTTTAGAACATTTTTTTCCTTCCCTAGAAATGGAAATCACCTGCTGGAATCATCTTATTGCTTATAATTGGTAATGCTACTCATAACTAGTAATAACTAATAATAGATATTTATTATTTATAATTAGCTCTTTGTGATTGCTTGGACCTACTGACAGTGACATCAATTTCTTTACTTCAGTTTGCCTTCCTCAGTTTGAAGTTGCTCTTTTCCTTATTTCTCCCTCTCTCTCCCCAGAAGATATTTCAAAATGTCAGCCATTGGGATTGAAGCAGAAATACCTAAATAAGCATTTCAATGACCACTCCTGTGGCTTTATATTCATAGTTATATTTTCTATATTTATGCAGGTCTGTCAACTGCCCCGTTGCCATTCATAAAAGCAAATAATATGCAAGAAAGATACAGAAATGCACATTTATGGAGCTCTAGTGAACTTCAGGGTTTGGTTTTTTTTCATTAAAGAGTTTGTTTTCTCCAGCCAAATAGGAAGAATATGAGCACAACAGTTGCAGTCTGTGAGGGAGCAGAACAGCAGAAAAAAAGCTGAAAGTGGCTAAACCACTTCCATTTTCTCAAGGCTTATGACTAAACTACAGCAAAACACACATTTCTTGGATATGTCCCAGAGTAAGTGGCCAAGATAAATCCATTTAAACACACAGTTCAGAGTCTCTCAGCCAAACTGGCATACTCTACACGCTCAGTAAAGGACTATTCTTTGGCTCTGCAATATGGGAGAATGTATTAAAGTCTGGTTCTTGAGGAGTTTTAACTGTTTTATTCAAACATCTACAACTCATGATTTTTTTTCCCCCAGAGATTTGTTTTAGTGTTGGGTTTTTTTCAGCTAGTATAAGGTTTCTGTAGCACATCCAGTGTACAGCAGATGGAAAATCTAGAGATGAAAAAGGGTACGAATTCCAAACAAAAAAAACCACTTGGAGTGCAATGCATGTGGAAAGTAAATCCATATAAATAATAGATTAAAATGCATAAATAAAATTTATCATCCATTTCAAGCAACTGCTTTTCCATGCTTCCAATCTTCTCCAAATTAGGAAAAATTAAGCTTTACAATAAAATTGTTGGAATTCATATTCTGTGTCAGTTTAGATGTCCACATACTCACGGCAGCTAACCTGACCTAGTAAATGTGTGCTTGTTTTGCATTGATTCACGTGGCCTGAATGAAGTATAAATAACTTTCAAGAGAGGAAAAAAATCAAAAAAAGGAAGGCATTTAAAAAATCTTTATGATCACAGATATTTAATCTATTATAAAAGCAATACTTAATTCCATTTGTAAAAATACTATCTCATATTGAAGGTTTATTGTTACAAATGTATGGCATAACTGAATTTCAAACAGCAGTGCTTGAAGAATGAGCTAGTCCCATTATAGGATTAAACTAACATTATCAGTCAAATGAACAGAATTTTTATTTACAATTTGATATATTGTGTTGTTTAGATTCAGACAGTATAGGAAAATGAAGAGGAACTCAGCCAAATAATGTTCTGTGCAACCAAAGTGAAGGAAATCAAACTGAAGTGAAAGAAATTAAACCAAGTAATTGATGTTTGGCTTTTTTCATAGTTTATTCATAGAGAACTCACCTAATGAGTCAGGGAGCTTAGCCGTGTCTCAGATGCCAAGCTTTCATCAAAGAAGAGGGATCTACCAGAAAGGTCATTGGCTAAATTGAGTCTTTGGGTTGTGGGCTGCTTTCCTGTTGCTCTTTGCAGTCTGAACTTTGTAAATCTTGCCTTGAGCAGCAGTTTGCAATTCCTATAAAGCGTTTATGGGGGTGCTTAAATGTCAGCCTTCCCTGGAAACTCTGTGGGCACATGTGGGTGTGTGAGGGGAGGCATGGTAACAAAATCCTTGTGCTGACAGGGGGGGGCTTTGGTCAACAGTTTTCATCAGATTTTGTGTTTTCACTAAGTTGTTTTTATGGAGAAGCAGTCTGTTTAACTTTCTCAGCGCCTCTGGGTAAACTTTCAAAGATGAACCTCTCCTCTGGACCCACAGTGCTTAAAAACAGAGATGAGCACTCAGGAAACGGGAGTGTGTTCTGTACTCTTCTACAACAGCCTCCTTCCAAACTGTGGCTGTGTGTTGCTGAAAAACTCCTACTCCTCTCAGTTTTCACTTCTGAGGAATCTTAACTATTTGATCCTTTGAAACAACACATTCAACATCTGCTGACAGAGGCAAAACGCTTCCAGATACTCATTTCTGAATAACTGACTCCCGAAAAAATGCAAAGCTAGTAACAAAAAACGAGTCAAATAAGCTTCAGAGGCTTATACAAAAAGGTTCCACCTCCCCTCCCTTTCAAAAGCTGAAACAACCTGCACATAGCTCAGAATCAATTTTGACAGAGAAGCTGCCTTTCCCCACAGCTGCTCCTGAAGACATTGGGAGTTAACCAACTCTTTACAGGTCAGAGCTTGGGCTGATAGACGCTGCACTGGGAATACAACACTCACCTGCTGCAGTGCTGCCACTTTGCTGTATGAAGACAGACAAAGCACACCACAATTCCAGCCCCAGAGCACTCACCTGCAGCCTCCCAGGCCCCTTACAGGAATAACAGAAGGAGGCCCCCAAGAAAAGGATAGATAAAGGGATAAAAACCATCACATTTTCCTCTTCTTCCCTAGCACAGCACATGATGAACCAAAAGTCAGGTTCACTCTGTGAAGTATGAGTAATACCACACAAAACAACCCTGGCAAAGAAGGGGAAATTGAAACATGGTAGCACAGACTTAATCACTGAATTCTAGAAATTATTTGAATACTTCATTCTCTGTGAGACTCTGTCCCTGATCGTTATCCCAACAATAGATGATGTTGAAAACTTATTTCTTCAGTACCAAATGCAAGAGGTTCCTGAACCTGTAACTACTTTTCTGCACTTAACCAGAGTATGATTAAATCTTTATGCTCTGTTAAACACTGAACAAATCTCTTCATTTCTTTTAAGGGATCTCTACAACAGAAAAGGTATCAAAGAGATGAAACTGCATGGTTGGGAAGTAACATACAAAGATGAATACGTCTTTCTGGAGCACTAAAATATTGGCAATTAAAACATAAATTGCATTATATTATATAAACTATTAAAACTATATCTATATTTCATGTGTGAGAACATCATCAAATTTGCACATAAATCCATATTTTTTGCATACAATTTTGCATACATGTAGATAGGTGGCTTTGTGCTAATTCTGGTTGATGGCATAATGTCAGTTTTCTTGGTCAACCTTAATTTGATATACAAACTACTGAGACCATAAATTCCTTATTATCAATATGCTAGCTTCAAATTAAAAGTACATCATGCAGAAGTGTTACTATCATCTTTTATGCAACTATTTTCATAATATAAATTTAATTCTTCCAGAAAGCTGACAAAAGGTGACATTAGCAATTTAGGATGGTGGATATTTTTTGAAAATCTGATAGTGGTATGTTTTAATGACTGTTACTTATCAATAATTTATAACGATTTCTCTACAACATTCATGGCAGACAGAGAAAGTAACTGTTTCTTTCATTCTTTATGAAGAACTACTTCTGCAGGATATCTGAAAGTACTTTTCCCAGCGACATTCTTATGATTTTAGCTAATTATCTTAAAAAGTAGGTATAATGTATGTTTTTGCTATTGTTGAAAATCTGATCATATTTCTAAGGCCAAAACCTACACTCATACTGAATATACACAAACATCCCTGTGTAGACTAGTTGCTTCCATTATTCCACTTTTGTTTTTTCATGAAAAAACCACAGGCCTGTTAACAAGTATGCCTTGCTCGTGAGGCTGAAAAGCGAAAAGAGCAAGAAGTAGCTGTGACAGAAGTAATTAATTTGATGCCTGGAGATGACAGTCTCACACAAAGTGTTTGGACACATGCAAGGTGCCTGATGTTTCACTGAATTTCTCCTGAGGCTGCTGTTGTGTTATTGCTGAAAACTCACAAGTTGTTCTCTCTTCAAAATGTTTTCTCTGTAAAATCCAGCTGAATAAATTAGGGTATTTCAAAGATCATCTCAGGTGTTGGGACTATTGCAGAAACATTGAGGTTGGAAAAGATCTCCAAGACCATCCTGTGCCCACCTTGTCCCCAGCCCAGAGCACCGAGTGCCACCTCCAGCCCTTCCTGGGACACCTCCAGGCATGGGCACTCCAAACCTCCCTGGGCAGCCCCTGCCAAGGCCTGAGCACCCTTTCCATGGGGAAATTCCTGCTGCTGTCCACCCTGAGCCTGCCCTGGCCCAGCCTGAGGCCGTTCCCTCTCCTCCTGTCCCTGTTCCCTGCCAGCAGAGCCCGATCCCCCCGGCTGCCCCCTCCTGTCAGGGACTTGTGCAGAGCCACAAGGTCCCCCCTGAGCCTCCTTTGCTCCAGGCTCAGCCCCTTTCCAGCTCCCTCAGCCGCTCCTGGGGCTCCAGACCCTTCCCAGCTCCATTCCCAACTCCATTCTGCAACCCTGAATCAAATAAAAACCCCTTTTCCTGTATGAAAACTGTGCCTGATAAGTCAGATTCAAAATTTATCTGAGGCTAAATTTCCTTCAGAATGGCAGAGTATATGGGGCTGCAAATTACTTATGTCAGGCAATTCGTAATGAAACGAACAATGCAAAAGATTTCTTTTTTTACTGTGAGTTGCACATGTAATCCAGCTAAGATAAATGATTGTGTTTAGCTCAATGGATTCCTTGGCTCTGGCTCACCAACACTCCCAAGACTACTTATTGCAGCAGTTTAAAATATTATCCATTTTATAGTCTTCTAAATCATTTTCTTATCAGAAGATGGTCTCTGAATTGGAAAAAAATATTGCAGTTGTGTAGTTCATGAAAAAGTCATTAGAAAATGCAGAGGATGGTGAAAGTAGGAGCAGGAATGCTACATAACAATCCTCAAACTAACAAGTTTATAGACCCTGTATGATAGATATTTACTGATGATGAGAACTGACAGTTCCCCACGAATTCACAGGGGATCAAGGGTTATCAGCAGTGATTGAAATTAAATTGCACTTATTTTGCTGATCCTGAAAAGCTTAGAATCCTTAAAAAAAAAAAAAAAGAAGTTATTTTCCTTTTATCACTGAAGAAGATTCCCAATAAACAGTTTTCCTCAGCAAAAGACATTTACGTAGTAAGGAATATCTAGGATAGGTGTTCCCACTGAGCCCCTAATAAAAATAAAATTGTTCATTGTATTTTAGTTTTAATAGCCATTTAACATTATGGTAAAAAAGAAATGATAGGAAATGGGAGTGCTGCTGCAAGTGAAAATATGCTGCAATTTTTTAAACTTTGACGCAAAGAAATCAGAATTTTAAAATTTTCCTAGTTTCCTACAATGTGCTGACAGTTTTAGTATGCTCTAAACTTCTCCAGCAGACTCAAGGAAAAATCTCATATTAGTTGTTTTGTCAGACAGAGCTGATCATACCTGCTCACTGCTTGAACTGCTATTATTTGTTTTGGAATTACACAGAGAAATTAAAATTTTATACATTCAATTTCCATTTCACATGAAAATAGTTGTACAGAGTCTTTCAGGAGGAGAAAAAAACCCCCAAAAACAAATCAGTAAGTTGTTTATTAACAAAGTAACATATTTCTGCCTCTAACAATGCAATTTCTTTAAAAAAGTGCGTATTTCATGTATCAGAAGTAAATAAAAATATGCTAATAATTCTTTTTAGTGCTATGTCTTCACAGGAGCTTTTACATTGTGAAATCTGTTTAAATATGTCAGATTCTAGCACCTAACACTTAAAGTCTGTTTTCTTTC
The DNA here is from genome assembly GCF_965178545.1 of Coloeus monedula. Lineage (NCBI taxonomy): Eukaryota > Metazoa > Chordata > Aves > Passeriformes > Corvidae > Coloeus > Coloeus monedula. The sequence goes on along the minus strand of NC_138822.1, from coordinate 2,531,619 downwards.
AGTAGTTATAGCAACCTGATTTATACCAAATTGAATATTAAAATAGGGTGAAATAGTAGCTTTTTTGGTTTTTTAAGACTACTACACAGCTTTGCTTTCAGAAATATTAAATCAATAAACAGACACATTGATAAAAAATTCAATTTTTCATAATTTGGAATATAAGACAGCAACACAGAAAAAGAACAAGCACAAAGAGCTGAGATCAAAGTAAATCCACAGCAATTTCAAATTTGAGATCTCCAAGCAGATCAAAATAGAATATTCAGACAAAGCTATTTATTTTCTACAAGTACAGAATTTCCCTCATTCCTCCATTACCTCACCCCTCCTCCTCTGCACATTAAAAATCAGAGAAGCTGAAAAAACATAGAGAACACCTCTACTCTGAATTGGTTAAAATGCAGCTTTTCTATAGCTGTTGCTAATGTAAAAGTATTTAATACACTTCATATTTTTTTAAAATGCTTTTCAAAACCAAATTTAGTTCTCTGCAAAGTTATGAGAATTTTTACAAGTAGTTGTGCCATTCATGTCTGAAATGCCTTAGCTTTATAACCCATTTCACCTATTAAGAGACCACAAACACTGCGTTTGGGGCTTGTATATTTTCATTTTTTGCTCTTAGTTAATTTTTATTTTTGACATAAGAAACCGATCTGACTCTTAATCCCAGAGATTCTGCAGTCTGAGAGAGAAACCAGTGAATTACCTGCTCACAGTGAAGGCCAATTACACTTTAGGTACATTTATTGAGCCCATCAGGCTCCTAAACAATTTTCCAGTTGTCCTAACTGGGATTAGAGTAAAAGATTTTTCTGGTGAGAGTGGACTTATAAATGCATTTTAACAGAAAAATACAAGGAAAAGGAGCAAAATAAAAATAATAAAAAAAAAATCCTTAAATACAAGAAAGCAAATGTTTCCATGCCTCTGTAGGTATTGTAAAGAGATTGGAGCCTCTGCAGGTGCCAGGATCAAGTCTTCTGGGATCTGGTAGCCCTACTGTGGTCCTGAAAGCACACAAAAGGATGTGTGGCCCAAAACACATCGCAGTGTTCCTAACCTTGAAATCGAAAAGCCGACATGTGATATGCCAACCTGTTCTAACCTGTCTGATGCAAGGAATTTTAATAAATATCACCACATGATCACCACAGCCCTGAGAAAGGACAAAGTGAATGTCAATGGCAGATGTATGGGAATGTGTTCACACATCCCCCTCTGAGGGCATTTTTAAATCTTAAATTGTACTCACAGAATCACAGGATTGTTTAGGTTGGAAAAGACCTTCAAGATCATCCAGTCCAACCTTTGAGTAAGTCTTAATCCAGGTGTGAAGGACCTGGAAGTGGAAGAAACTGGAATTTGGTGGGAAACTGAGGAAATAATAATTTCCACCTTCCCCATCACCTTTCCTTCTTTTCTCCAGAGTGGCTGACCATCAATATATTCCTAACATTAGAATCACAGAATCATTTAGATTGGAAAAGACCTCCAAAACCAACCCGTGACTGATCCCCACCCTGTCCCCAGCCCAGAGCACCGAGTGCCACCTCCAGCCCTTCCTGGGACACCTCCAGGCATGGGCACTCCAAACCTCCCTGGGCAGCCCCTGCCAAGGCCTGAGCTCCCTTTCCATGGGGAAATTCCTGCTGCTGCCCACCCTGAGCCTGCCCTGGCCCAGCCTGAGGCCGTTCCCTCTCCTCCTGTCCCTGTTCCCTGGCAGCAGAGCCCGACCCCCCCGGCTGCCCCCTCCTGTCAGGGACTTGTGCAGAGCCACAAGGTCCCCCCTGAGCCTCCTTTGCTCCAGCCTGAGCCCCTTCCCAGCTCCCTCAGCCGCTCCTGGGGCTCCAGCCCCTCCCCAGCTCCGTTACTTTCTCTGGAAAATCTCCAGCCCCTCAACCTCCTATCAAGAGGGACCTTTCCCAGCTTTCCAGCCACTCTGCCCCACCCTGGAGTGTTCCATGGGCTGTTGTATTCTCATCACTGTGCGTTTCCAAAGGAAACAAAAATACCATACCTGTTCATGTGGTATTGCTGCAGTTTCTCTCCAACCTCTTCAGCCTGCTGTGGAAATGGCAACTAACACAAAATATGGCCAAAATAGGTCTTGAACTCTTTTCATCACAACCTGAAGATGAACACACAACCCACTCCAGGTATTCAAAAGTCATGGCAGCACTTTACAGTATTGTTTTGTATTCATGTTTTTGTTCTGCACTGATGAATTTTTTTGTTTGTTTTGATTTTGTTACTGTGGGTTTTGTTGCTTTTTTTTTGGTTTAACATGACAAAAGTAATTTTGAAGTAGAATTCTTTTAGAGATGTGGCTGTACCAGTAGAAAGGGCTATCCAAGAAAATGTTCTGGTTTTGTTTTCTTCTGTTCAAAATCACAGATTTTGCTGTTTCTCAAGCCATTTCCACTCTCCCACTTACTGTTCAGAAATTAGGAACACTTGCATCACAAAGACAGAAATCAGAACTGAAATATTCTAGATAATCAGTTCCAAAGCTCTTTCACCTAAAAATAGGAGTCACCTACGATTAAAATAAATAAATGAAATCTGAGCTTAACTTTCAAATCCTATTTCTTGATATATAAAACTGAGACCTGTGGGCAGAAAGGAGGAGAAATACTGTATAATGGGCAGTTCTGACCTGCAGTCATTTAGAGACAATAAATGTGGACCCCTACTGTGATGTTTTTAGGGAAATGCATCTTTAGGATAGGAAAAAAAAATCTTTAAGAACCACCTCTGAGTGATATCACTAACCACCATATCATGCTAGATTAAGCTGAGTGTAACTGCCGTGCTGGCAGCACTCTGATTGCATTGCCTCTGCTCCTACCTATCTAACAGATGTCATTTTATTTCAGCAGGAGACTTTTCCACATCCTCTGGCCTATTTACTAGTTCAAATTCACACGTTGCCACTGGGCAAGGCAATTCACAAACATTTGGTGAGCTTTCATTGATGGGCTGCTGAAGCTCTGGTTTCTCAGTCACTAGAGGTTCATACTGGTTCAGCTGGGATCTGGTCAGACGTGTAATGGCTTTGAGATATACAAAAAACTAATATTCTAAATAAAAGCATTTAAAAGCAGACGGGACAGGGGAAGTCTGAATACCTCCAAGTTTTTGTTTCCACATCGAGTTACATCGTTCTGACTAGAAAACTAATAATTATTGCTCTTGGTTTGTTCTGGGAATATAAATGTCAGCCTGCATTCAGGAGCCAATATTATTAATATTTCTTTTATACTCACACAAAATGTTGTGTCATTTCTCAGGATGCAAATGTATTTGATGTCTGACTACAGCAATGCTTTGTGGAGATGTTAAACTTTTCTCTGTTCAGTTCATCCAGTGCTCAGCTGCTCAGCTCTTGGCAAAACCTGAACTAAATAGCCCCAAACTGCTATAATGCCTCTTCCCTGACTGTCAGTTTACCACAGGATGGATTTTTCCTGCAGGCACCTCTCCTCAGTGGCATTCTGCTGAGATGTCAGCATGAGGAGTGTGTTGGATCCTCTTTGGAGGGACCAGGAATTCTGAAGCTGCACCCTCACAGCAGGACACTTCAGCAGGAAATGGTTTATTAATTTCTGGGCTGATTTCATTTTGCATGACATGTGCCATGGGTTGACTTGATTTAATTGTTTGTTGTGCGTGGGGGGAAAGGTTTATTCTCACTCCATGGCAATCCTTACCAAATTCATTCAACTGGAAAACTTTTAAGACAGATAAATAAACAAATGATCCCGTTCCCAACTTCCTCTGAAGCACGTACCTTCTAGTAACATTTTCTTGGTTTCTTTCACATGCTTCCTAATATTTGGGTCTTCAAGGCCCCTCTGAACCTTTCAATCTGTCATGACATCCTTCTTTTCTCTTTGACCCATATGCAGCTCATGCCCTAAAGGCTGTATTATACACCTTCTTTTTTTTTTCCCCTCTCCTTTCTATACAGTTTGATCCTTTCTAATCTTTTTGGGGATGCTATTGCACTGAATACAACCATAAATTATTAATTACACACTAATTACAAACCGTTTATGCTTTGAATTTATTTACACAGGTGTTAAGAAGCTTATAGAAAAGTCATGGTTGTTGCAACACCTCCTCCCTCCTCCATCTCCAATTGTTAAGCTCTTCAAAATGTGTCTGAAATAGTATGAAACACAAAAAAAGAGTTATGTGCAATGGAGAAGTTGAAAAAACAGAGAGAAAGCTGAGTTTCAGGCTTTCTTGTTGTTTTGGGGTAATTGTTTTCTGTTGTTTTGTTTAGTTGTTTTTTGGGTTTGTGTTTGTTGTTTTCTTTGTGGTTTGGTGGTTTTGGTTGTTTTTTGTTGTGGTTTTTTAGTTGTTTCTTTGTTTTGCTTTTTGTTTGGGTTTTTGTTGTTTGGTTTGTTTTGGTTTGGTTTTTTTTGGGGTTTTTGTTTGTTGGTTTAGGTTTTTTTGGGTTTTTTGCTTGATTGGTAGGTTGATTGGTTGGTTGTTTTTTGGGTTTTATTTTGTTTGGTTTGCAGTCCCTGGCTCAGTTTCTGAGGATTTGCAGCATCATAGGAAGACTGTACAGTTCAGTGAGATGTAGGTACAGTGTGATCCTCACAGTGAGGAAGGACAAATATTACTAGAGGAATTTGGCCTAAAATGACCAGTTACAAGTCTAACTTTTTGTCCTGGTTCCAGTCAGAGTTACAAGCTGCAATCTTTGGAGTTTCCTGCCATCTGGCTGATTCCCCTATGTACTGGTGGAGGCACAGGCAAACCTATCTGTATTTGGTCATGTAATTTTCCAATTATTTAATTTATTAGATATGGCTATCGCAGTGCACCTTGGTTACTATTTCAGTTTGCAAACCCTCCAAAAAAAAAAATCAAATATGATTTTTTTAAAAACCATTTATTCCTACTGGCAGAATGCTTTTCTTCTCCATAGCCAGTACTGTCTTCCAATTTTCTTTGTCTGTAATTGTTTGTTGGGGAGGGAGGGACAGGGTTATTCTCTCTGTGTTTGGAAACATACAACTTCCAGTGAATTTAAAAATTTCAGACTTGATTTAGTGAAATAGAGTATTATTCCATTTTCTTATCATGAAAGCATTGATATATGGTCTTTTAATCTGTTTCATAACAAAATATAAACAAGATGCATTGGTGAGTGCCTTAGAGAAAATAAAATATCTCCAGTGACTCAATACTTTTGCCCATACCCATCTTTTTTCACTTTAATTATACAAACGTGCAACTTTGGACTCTCAGGCAAAAAAACCCCAAAACCTTGACTACACTCAGGTTAAGTTATATTGAAGACTGGTCTGACTGTTCATGCTGAATGTTGTTCTAACTGTAAATTTTGTGACCACATTGTCCCAAACACAGGAAATTTTAGAAATTTTAGAAATTTTAGAAGAATTCATCACTTTATCACTTTCCCAACTGTATATTCCTGAATCCTAGTTAGGCTTCTTAGAAGGTGAGGAAAGGACCAGTTTTTGAACACTGTGAAGAAGGGACAAGAACTTCTCAATAAAATGTGAGAAACAAAATGGATGAAAGTTAATATTATTAAAATAAGATACTTGACCCATTGGACTTGCAAGGAATGATGAACAGCTTTGTTAATTTACAGACTTGTCTCAAATTCTAAATCACATGTGGTACAACCAGAAATTGAATTCCTTTCATTAATATTTCATTGGAAATTAAATGCAGTAAAGGCACTTAGACCTTTGGACATTTTTTTAATTACTTTTTAAAATAAACATTTTAATTTGCTACACAAACACATCCAAAAATTGAAATCCTACTGCCACACACTGCCACTGTTACATAAATCTTAATGCTGTACTCTATATGTAACTATTCACAGCAGGGGTTTAATAATGATCTATTAAACACTTCCACCTAATGTAACTGCTAAAAATATACTTAAGATAGCACATGAAATACCACTAAACACTTAATATAATGAGCATTTGTACTCGTAATATATGATTTAATATAATTATGTTAAAGCCCGCTGTTTCACTAAACCTTTTGTAATCACTGTATGCAGGTGATTATAACACATTCTCTCCTCCTAAACACTTGAAATAAGTAAGGTAAAACTGAAGAAGTTTATAGTCTAAATTATATTATGTAAACTATTTATGTCTTCATGTCAATCTGACATGAGTATAAGTTAGACGAAAAATGATTTGCATTTGCTGTGGCATTTAGAAATATTTAAATACTCAGAGATCAACACTACTTTGTACTGTCATCAATTATTTTATGTAAATACTGCCTGAAAACTTCAGTTTCATTCCACGACAACAAATTGGAGAAGTTTTAAGTAGAAAACAGGTCATTTGGTCAAGTCCTTCCTCATTCACTCTGTCCATCATTCTCTGTTGCAGATATGCCACAGCTGTGTCTGCTTGTTGAAGAACGATTTGCAGCCGTGAACTCGTGTTTTCCTCCTCTCCGACAAATCCACAGCAGCGTTAACCAAAGCTTCATTCAAAATAAGCTGCTTCTGCAGTAGAATACCATCATGAGAGGTGCAGTGACACCCCTGAGGGACGGAGCCATCCAGGGGCACCTGGACATCCCCAGAATGACCCATGGAGGTCTCATGAGGGTTCACCAGGCCAGGGGCTGGGGCTGCCCCTGGGTCAGGGCAGCCCCGGGCTGGATCCAGGCTGGGGATGGGCAGAGGGAGCAGCCCTGGGAGAAGCCCTGGGGGTGCTGTGGGGGAGAGCTGGGACCCCAAACCCTCTGTGCTGGGACCCCAAATCCCCTGAGCTGGGACCCCAAACCCCCTGTACTGGAACCCCAAACCCCCTGAGCTGGGACCCCAAACCCCCTGAGCTGGGACCCCAAACCCCCTGTACTGGGACCCCCAGCCCCCTGTACTGGAACCTCAAACCCCCTGAGCTGGAACCCCAAACCCCCTGAGCTGGGACCCCAAACCCCCTGAGCTGGGACCCCAAACCCCCTGAGCTGGGCTGGGACCCCAAACCCCCTGTGCTGGGACCCCAAACCCCCTGAGCTGGGAGCCCAAACCCCCTGAGCTGGGCTGGGCCCCAGCGTGGGCAGCAGGGCAGGGGGGATTCTGCCCCTCTGCCCCCTCAGCTGAGCCCCCACCTGCAGAGCTGCCCCAGCCCTGGGCCCAGCTCAGGAAGGAGCTGGAGCTGCTGCAGCCAGGCCAGGGCAGGCACCAGGATGAGCAGAGGGATGGAGCAGCTCTGCTGGGAGGAAAGGCTGCCAGAGCTGGGCTTGTTCAGCCTGCAGAGGAGAAGCTCTGGGGTCACCTCACTGGGGCCTTGCAGGGCCTGAAGGAGCTGCAGGAAACCTGGAGAGAGACAATTGCCAAGGGCTGCAGGGCCAGGACACAGGGAATGGCTGCCCAGTGCCAGGGGGCAGGGCTGGATGGGAGATTGGGCAGGAATTGTTCCCTGGCAGGGTGGGCAGGCCCTGGCACAGGGTGCCCAGAGCAGCTGGGGCTGCCCCTGGATCCCTGGAGTGTCCAAGGCCAGGCTGGACATTGGGGCTGGGAGCAGCCTGGCACAGTGGGAGGTGTCCCTGCCCATGGCGTGGGTGGCCATGTGATGGCTTCAAGCTCTCTTCCAGCCTAAACCCTTCTGTGACTATGTGATTTTGTGGTCTTTATTAAGGAATCCTGAGCTTAGTAGCTTCCTTTCCGGTCTCGTGCTTCACCTTTAATGACGCTTTAGCAAGAGCATAATTCGTCTTCCAAACAAGAATTATGCAAGAGCATAATTCCTCTTCCTGGTACAGCTGCTGTGTTCTCTACCACTTTCCAAGAGTTTGAGAAAAGGGCCCCTATGAGCCAGCCAAAGCTCACTGCAGCAAGCCTAAAATACACTTGCCCAATGAATTATTTTCTTGTTTCATTGATCATGAAAATGAAAATATAGCTGTATTAGGAAACGTATAAAATTTGCATGCTTAAATATATACATGGTTATATATACGTATATATTCATGTTTAAGCATGTAAACTTGACAAGTTACATAAAAATCGAATGTGTTTCTAAATGTAGTCTATATTCCAGAATACTTATTTCCAAATAAACTTGAAATAATGTAAAAATAAGCTTGCACACACGGACAAACACCTGCACACTGGCATAAAATAATTTTACTTGAATCAGTGTGAGGACTTTTAGCTTAGGATGTTTGTTTGTCTAAATACTGGCAGAGGTACATGTGACAAGCTTTGCATTCAGGACATAAAAGTGCGTGTTTCAATCAGTTCAAGCTGCAGAAAACAAGGATGACTTACTTGAAAAACATGGGTTCCAAAGTGCTTTTAATTGTCAGGGGAAATGCAGGCAAACGTGGGTGTCTGGGGGCTAAACATTTTCTTCTGGTTTGTTCAAGCATGCAAATAAATAGATGAAAATTCTCTTTTTTTTAAAAAAAAAAAAAAAAGTTATGTTGAATGCCTCTTGCCAAAACCATGACAGACATGATAAGCAGGAGGACACTTTCAAAGCACTTTGCGAGTCTATCAGTGCAAAGCACTTCCTAGTTTCAGTCTCCACACACAACTTTGAAAGATTTCCCAGAGGTTTTGTCTGGTGTTTTCTCATTCCTAAAAAAAACCCACTAAGCTTTCATGGAAGAAATGAAAGAAAAGTCAGCAAAGGCTGAAAGAAAATGGTCTGTGCAATATGAGACAATGAGCAAAGTAGCTCTGGCTGGACAAACAGATTTTGGTTGGGGAAAGAAAAAAATAAATACCTTGTGAGTGTTTTGTTCCTGTGAGCAACCTGATTTTCTTGTATGCCAAGGTGACCTGCTAAGTGGATGAGGGAAAGGCTGTGGATGATGTCTGCTTGGCCCTGAGCACTTCAGGAAGGAGTTGGACACTGTGTCCCACAGTTTTTTCCTGGAGAAACTGTCTGCTCATGGCTTGGGCAGCTGTGCTCTTCCTTGGTTAAAACGCTGCCTGGATGGATGGTCCCAAAGACCAGAGGTGACTGGAATTCAGGTCACCAGTGGTGGTGCCCAGGGCTCATTATAGGGGCCTGTAGTATTTAATATCTTTATTGATGAGCTGGACAGGCTGGATGGATGGGGTGAGGTAAAACCAGGCCAAATGGTGGGCCCTGCCCTTGGGTCACACCAAGCCCCTGCAGCTCCAGGCTGGGGCAGAGGGGCTGGAAAGCTGGGAAAGGCCCTGGGGGTGCTGGTGACAGCAGCTGGACACAGCCCAGGGGTGCCCAGGGGCCAAGAGGCCAATGGCCACTGGGCTGTCCCAGCCATGGCGTGGCAGCAGGAGCAGGGCAGTGACCGTCCCTGTGCTGGGCACTGCTGAGGGACCACCTCAGATCCTGGGGCAGCTCTGGGCCCCTCATGTCAAGAGAGACCTTGAGGGACTGCAGTGTCCAGGGCAGGGAACGGAGCTGGGGAGGGGCTGGAGCCCCAGGAGCGGCTGAGGGAGCTGGGAAGGGGCTCAGCCTGGAGCAAAGGAGGCTCAGGGGGGACCTTGTGGCTCTGCACAAGTCCCTGACAGGAGGGGGCAGCCGGGGGGGTCGGGCTCTGCTCGCAGGGAACAGGGACAGGAGGAGAGGGAACGGCCTCAGGCTGGGCCAGGGGAGGTTTAGGATTGGTATCAGGAAAAATTCCTTCAGATAAAGGGCTATTCAGCCTGGAAGGTGGTGGAGTCCCTATCTGTGGATGGATTTAGCAGCCTTGTAGATCTGGCAGTTGGGGACAGGGGTTAGTGGTGATCATGATACTGCTGGATTAATGGTTGGCACACAATGGTCTTAGAGATAAATTCCAACCTAAGCAGTTTTAGGATTCCATGATTAGCTAGAAAAGTGTGGAACTAGTCTGTCATTAACAGCTGCTCCAGAAGTTCCTGTGTTCTGTAGACTTAGGACGATTTTACATGAAATAAGAGGTGTGAGAGGGGTTTTCCTCTCGTAACTGCTGAGCACAGACTTTAAAGGCACGCATACAAGGAATGAACAAGCTCAAGGCCTCCGGGAAGACTTACCAATAATGTGGGTGGTTTCCATATGCAATGGAGCATGCTTGACATTCCATCCTGTCAGTCACCAGCCCAGAAATTCCTCAGCAACAGAACTCTTACTAGTTTGTTTGACAACAACACTTCTGAAAGGAATGTGATTTATTCTGCTTCTGAGAAGAAGCCAGACCCTTGACCAGGTGCTGCCTGAAGCAAAATCTACACTGCTTGCTGCAAAATTTAAAAAAGCAGTAAAGCTCTCACATTTAGTTTAAGAGGTAAATTACTAATTGCACTATAATATTTATGGCCTGAATAGAGAAAGAGTAGTAAAACTGCAGAAGGAACCTGAATGGTCCTCCTTAAATGGGTGAAAACTGTTGTTGTCACTTTGCATCATCCTAAATTTAACCATGAAATAATACTTTTCTGCAACAAGCAATGGGTTTACAACTGCATTCTTTTTAAAAATCCCAATTTTTGTCATATTACCTTGCCCATAAGTGAAATTTTAGGGGAGTACTTCCAAAAATTACATTATGTTGTTGAAGTTTCATGGTATAAAATGGTTCTTCAACAGGGTTTTATCTGTGGGATGTAATGAGAATATTCTATATTCTTGAAAAAACACATGAAACCTTAATAAAAAGAAAGAAAAAAAATCAGAATAAAACAAACTTGCTGTGTTTTTAGACATTTTCTTCTGTTCAGGCTTATCTTGATCATAACTGATGTTTTGCATACTTTAATTGTAAGTTCCGGGCATGACTCAGCAATTATTTTTCTGAAATAGTTTTAAAATTTTATTTTATTTGTCTCAATTTCATGCATTATTTCAATCTTCAGTGAAAAGCCATGCAAGACTGTATTAAAATATCAAAAATCCCTGTAAGCAGAATGTCTTACAGGGACATTGTGCTTACATTGAGACATTTTTAAGGTCTTAACATCACAAAAGAGTTGTAAAAAGATATTTTAGTGTTAAGCTGAAACTGTTAAATGGTAGGTCAACCTTATTTTCAGTAGTCAAAAGGGGAAGAATAACACCCTGATTCTGCAGTGAGTATTGGTTTCTGTGAAGTTTCATCTACCAGAAAAAGAAATAAAGCAGTGTGGATATTGTCCAGTTGCTTTAAGAAAGCCAGAAAAGGTATTTTATTGACTATATTCCTTTTGCTGTTACCACCATTTTGTTTCTCTGCTGTTGCGTTGCTATTCCAAGAATTTATTGCCAACACTCATAAGTGTGGTCACACTTATTGCAACAATGAGCTGCCATAAAATAATATACTATATATTCTATATTCTATATTCTATATATATAAATATACTAGATATTATACATTATATAAATATATTATATATATAATACATAATATGTAATATATTATATTGTAATTTTAGCAATTATAAGGATACATACAAGAACCATCATATGCATTTTTATTAATGAGTCACGTTAATTTAGAACACTGGTTTATGCTGTTTATGCAGCGACAGGGGCATCATACAACTCAGTTGCCACATTTTATATGAGAACAGCTTCTCAGCCTTCTCAAAACTGTTCCATAGTCACCTGCTTCAAAGAACGACTGCAGAGCAGTCCTCAGCTAAGAAATGAGGCATGATTCTGCTAAATTACTCATTCCAGAAAGCTCACCCTGCACGAGCAGTGCCATTTGAACCGATTGTGCTGCTTGTTAGTAAGGATCAGGAACCTGCACAACTGTAATGAAACTAAACCTACACAGGGGTTATAAAGCTAGACTTAAATGGACCTGTTGTCAAAGTCATCAAGAAGATGAACATGGACTGTGAAAGGAAAAGTGTGTTACTTTCTGAAAAACTTTTTACTTTCTACAAACTGAAGTTTCTAGTTCAAACTAGAACTAAGGTGTAGGAGCTTTCTTTTGTCTTTCAACTTCTTTGTGTTCCATGAAGTGATCCATAGACTCAAAGAACGGTTTTGTGTGAAAGGGACATTTAAAAGCCATCATGTCCAACCCCTGCAACGAGCAGGGACATCTTCAGCAAGGTCAGGTTGCTCACAGCCCTGTCCGACCTGACCTTGAACGGATGACACATCCACCACCTCTCTGAAGAGCCTGTTCCAGTGTCTCACCACCCTCATCACAGAAAATTTCTTCCTTACATCTACTTTTCCTCTCTCAGTTTAAAACTAATATCTCCTGTCCTTTTACTACAGGCCCTGATAAAAATTCTGTCCCTGTCTTCCTCGTAAGCCCCCTTTAGGCACTGGAAGGGGCTCTAAGGTCTCCCCCAAGCCTTCTTTTCTCCAGGCTGAACACCCCAAGCTCTCTCAGCTTTTCAAGTAATTCATTAGTAGTTTAAAATCAGCTAAAATATTGTTATGCAGAGAAGGTAACAAGAAGAGTTTTTTTCTTTGAGGCATTAAAAAAGTCGTAAGATGGTTTCCACAGCAACTATGACATTACACACCAATAAAATTTCAGGTCTCCTGAATTTATTTATTTATTTGTGCCTGCAGCTTTGCCTCTGGCATAAACCTTTGCTACTGAACTGAAGCTTATGATACATGTCATGATTTTCTTCCATTGCCAAATCTGTATCTGACCAGCTAGTTTAAAAGGGAGAATTCTCATAGCTGAAAGAAGAGGGGGGATAAAAAGAAAAAAAACCAACTTACTGTCAAGCTTGCATCTACAAAGACAGGGATGCAGAAGTGAATATCCAGTTTCCAGAATATAGATTTTTAGCTTGCATGCCAGGCTTAGGAAGAATCCACAGTGGCTTAGCTTAAACTTCATGTAGTGAAGGGCTTGTTTTACATGTGAGTGAAGGTTGTTACAAAACGACTGCTTCAGGACCTGAATTGTTCTGGAATTCAGAAAATATAGAAACAGCAAAATATGGCCAAAAAGAAAGCCTCAGGAGAGCAACTGCTGCAAATCTCGCTAAGGTCTGAAATGCCTGAGAAATAAATTCTGATTATTTGCTCTGTCTCCTGTGGAGATAAATCTGTGTGGAACTGAATGAGGTATAAATTACAAATGATGGTTTTCAGTGGAAGGGTGATTTTTGTTTTTTTCCCTGAGTTCTTGTGAGGGTGGAAGGAGTCAAGGAGGAAGCATGGTTTCTTTGCATGAAGCTATGTAAGGAAAACCTTGCTAAAAAGTAAAAACAGAACTCAGCTGTGTGCTGAAGCTAGAATTGCACAGACATAAAGCTTAATTTTATTTTTTTTTAATTATAATGACAGCAAAACATGCCTTTATGCAGATGGTGAGAGAGAATTCTCAATAGAATAAACAGATCATAAAGAAGAAGGCCAAAACCAAAACACTTGGCCTAGACTACATAAACTTTTCCTAAGAACTACAGTTACTGTATTATTCTTGTACTTTATGTCTACCTACCTAATACTCTGTCTTTCTACTCTTTACTCATTTGTAAACTTCAGCTAGAGTTACTGGCACTGTTCAGATGACACAAACTTCAGCATATGCTTTTATCTTCAGCAACAAGATGCTGAAATTATTTGCATATATTCTAAAATACTGATTCTGATGTCAATCACCAAGCCTGTGTAAGGCCTTGCCCTTACAAACTGCAAATACTCAGCTGTGACATGGTGGAATTTGGGAAAAGAAAGTGGAAGATTTGAGGATATGATAGCCCAGATGAATCAAAATCACATACATGTGTATTTAGTATTTTTGACTTTGAAAAATGGGGTCTCAACCAATAGAATGTGAAATTAGTATAGTCAGGATTTTATTGAGGAAGTTTCCTGGGAAGGTTAAGATGAAATGGTGACCTGTCCTTTTACTGAAGAGATAGCAAAGAGGATTAGTGCTCCAGTCACTGCTGATCCTGATTTATCTTCTGCTTTTTTCTTGTCTAAGAGTCCTAAGTATGATGTATGTTTTTAGATTTTATCCAAGCACACATCTTCATGTGCTTCTCACTTTCTTTCAGCTGAAAGAGAAAAGATTTAATTGCTCAAAAACTCAGTGTTAATTTATCTGTTCATGAGGTCTGTGAAAACAATGATTGTCACAATGTAAGGATTTTGTTCAAACTGTTCCTTCAAAAGACACAGCTTTTACCAGAAAGGGCTGTTTATTTGGGGAGGTTCCAAGAAATCATTCCTGAGTATTTTGAAGTCAACACACCCCCAACATTTTGCTTCATATTTCTGTGGTGGCCAGACATTCATGACTTGTGGCATCAGCTCTGCTGTACAAAATCCAAAGAAAAGCAGATAAAGCATTCTCTTTGTCTTTTCTTGTGGAATGCTCCTTAAATATACCATAGTGATTCAGCATTAGAAGCTCTATTTGAAATAATTTCTCTTGGATTTGTGGTTATTCACAAATTATACTGAGTTAGACTCTCTTTTCCTTTCCTCCTCCTCACCATAGCTGTTGCTAACTTTTAACCTTTTGAAAGTTCTTTCTGCCTCACAAAGTAGACTGCAGGAGTGCTCCAAATAGGCCCTTGTAAAATAAAGCTGCACAAATCCAATTTTGCTCTTCAATATTCATTTCCCTATTGTGAAATGTTAAGGTCAAAGCAAGGTCAGAATTGATTTTTAACATGTTGATGCAGGTATAGAATTATAAATACCTGTTCAACTGTGTGTCAAATAAATTTTGAACTACAGATTATGCACTTACAAACACACATTGGTGTGTAATCTTCTTTATCAGGCAGAAGTTTAAATAACTACTTGTTTTCAGGCATTCAAAATAAATTCATCTCTGCAGGGTGAGGCTGAGTGTTAAGTAAGTACAGATTTAACTTCTTGGTAAGTGGTGACTTTAATGTGAATGAAAAATGGTTTCAGCCTCACAGGGAGCTTTAGTGCTCAAGAAATACCTGCAAAAATATCACCATTATTGAAAGAAGGCAGGCTTTAGGTAAACTTACTCTAAAACAAACTTCTCTCCCTTCTGCCCAAGCTCATGACCACAGACCTGCTCGGATCAATGGAAAATGGAGGAACATAAGTAGAGTTAATAAGAAATCTTACAAGAAGGTGGATCTAAAAAGAATAACTTAACTTTATAGAGTGTTGTGGGCTGATGATGGAGGACAGCATCCAAGACCAGTGACTGAAAATGGGCGTCTCATACACACCTGTGCAGTGATTTTATAAGACCAGGGCATAAAGAAGGAATATATTCATCAGTATTGCTCAATTAGTAAAAAAAAAAAAAAAAAAACAAAAAAAAACCCAACAAACCCACTCTCAAATTCTCTCTTCCTGCTTTAGAAAAGCTGTATTACTTTTTATTCCTTTGACTTGTTCTGCTTCCTCCAGTTCTAATCCAACTTGTTACTAACCAAGCCAGACATCCTTCTGAGACCTTTAGGTTTGGTCCTGACACTCAGGACTTAAGACCACAGCTCATTTCTCTGTGTCTCCCACACCTGTGTTGATGAGAAGTACAGTCTCTTCATTTCTGCTGGGGCAAGAACACCTTCAGAAAAATGTTTCCAAATACCTGTACCCAGGAAAAGCATTTTAGGGTGCCTGTAGGATGTTTTTATTGGATCAGTTTATCTCTGTGGGCAGTGTCTAAAGTCAGGTGTCCAGGAACAGCATCAAAGGAGAGTTCTTCTCCTTCTAAGTCTGAACCCTCTGTCCAGAAATGATAAAATAGATGCACAAATGGAAAACAGAAAATCTCACTGAAGAGGAATTTCAGGCAGTAATCTTCCCTTGGAGATGTTTCCTTTTCTCTACTACAGTCAAACCAAATGTGGAATAAAGCTCCATAAAAACACAATAGCAAACGTTACTTTCTTGTCAAGGTCCCTCTTTTTTTCTAGAATTTTCTGATTAAAACAAAACACCTAAAATTAAACCATTTATCAGGAAACTGACTGAGAGGGGGGACTAAAAAAAATATATGCATGTTCACTTTTTTTTTTCTTTTCTTAATGACTGAAATTATTTTATATTCCTCCTTCAATATCAGTAGCCATATGAGTATTCTGTTTTGCTACAAATTTTTTTCTGGGAAAATTGCCTAATGTCTGTCACCATCTTCATCTGGCTGCTGTTCTTAGTCACCTGTACACTTTCCTGGTTTTGGAGTTTCCTTGGCAGTACTATATATTTCTCTATAACCAATCTGTCTCTCCCTTGCCATTGTACAAACATGCTGGATTTTTGCCAGAATGAAGACGGAATTAAAACTCTCAGTAATCTTAGGCTGAAATGAATGGTAATCAGTGTAATTATAGCAATTTTTGTGTGTTACTCTTCCATATGTTTTGAAGAAATTACCTTATTATCACTTTTCTTTGGGGGACTTCTTTTTTTAATAAAAAGTAAGATACTTCAATCTTTTTTTGCAACAAACAAGAACTGCAAAATACCTGTGGACAACTTGTCCTTGCTCTAATTCCTTGTAGAAATCTGTGTGATTTTGATTCTCAAGTGTCAAGAGCAAACTATTTTTAAAGATTAATTCAGAATTTCTGCCCCTGAAAAAGTATTCTTTATTCCCTTCAGGAGTGTACAAGGCAAAGGATAGTCATGAGACATAGAATAGTGAAGAAAAATATAATTTATTGATTAATTGATATTTCTATTGATACTGATATCTCACAAGTAACAAATAGAGATATAACCTTCATATAGAATAGACTGAAAAAAGGGAAGCTACGACACCAGCTCTGCTAGGCTGGACAACGTATGCTAATAGATTATTTTATGCACCTACTCGGGAGAGGGTAAATTTAAAAAAGGTTTCTTGGCAGAGGGATAAAAACAACATCAAACCCATGTTTGAAATGCGCAAAATCATGAAACCTGGTAATTAATATTAGAAGATACGTAATTCCATTAGGAATGGCAGACTAGAGCAAGAAAAACGTTATGGTAAGAGGACAAAAACTGAGAAAATTGCAAAAGCAAATGTTAAGAGAGGATTACCTGATAATACATATTTATTGGCCGTTCCTGAGAGTGATTAAGCAAAGTTTTTTATTATCTCAGTGTCACTGTAAACGTGTGGAAAAGCTGAGAACCAGTGGAAATGCTTAGTGGTCAAAAGAGGAAGAAAATAAAGCTGTTACATAGACACATAGAGACTCCTAATTAATAAATAAATAAGGAAAAATGCCAGGGTTGGGGAGAAAATTATTGAAATGTTCATAATATCAGACACAACCAGACAGTGATGGCAAAATCCAGAGACACACAGGATATTATCTGCATTTGTCTAGTGAAGATAAAAGAATATTTTCATTATGTTGCCAGTTATAAAAAAAGTCCAAGTTCCCCCCCCTTTTTTTTTTCCTTTCAGATATAGAAACACAAGAGTCCCATACAAGTGAATTTCACAGAATCCCAAAATGGTTTGGGTTGGAAGGCACATTAAAGCTCATCTCATTCCATTCCCTGCTGTTCTTTAATCTGTATGTGCAAATGTTAAAAAGTATACAAGAGGTCAGGTCTAGGAGGTAGAGATGGGCTGTCCACCTTTTGCTAAAAATCTGCACAATATCTATTGATGGAAATAAAAGCTTTGTCTCTGTAGTGTCTTATTACCAGACAATGGCAATGTATTTAAAAGCATTAACCTCAGGACTAAAACCTGAGATTTAAACACAGAAGAAAAAACCTCATAAATGCACTGTGGATGAAGTCACACTGTAGGAGAAAAGTTTTGTCCCCAGTGAAAAGAATGAAATAAAGCTGAAGCGCAGTTCTTATCAAAAAGTCATAAATTATACTGAAAATAGTGACCTGTTGAATACCCTGCTTAGATTACTTAAATAGCAATGCAGTTATGAAGCTGGGACAAGGATGGTTTGCCATTCTGATCAGTTTTTTTTCAAAAGATGACATTTCTGGATTGCACCCTTATACACAGAGAACATAACTGCAAGGGGGTAGTTAAGCAGAGGGATTCTTTTGTCAGTCAGCTTGTAATATGAAATTTGGGTAGAACTACTCCACAATGCACAGAGTTCAATTCTGAAAACATATCTTATTCCCCTTTGAAAGCCCATTTTGATTGTTTACATGACTCCTGAAAATGGATTTGCTGGGCCCAGGTTGCCCAGGTTCTTATGAAATTTTGTCATGAGTGGCTTGACTACACACAAATGGAAAACCTTTGTCCGAGGAGAGAACTGGGGTCAGTTGTTCCAAATCTGTGGCCATTGGCACAAAAAACCACCCTTTTCTCCCACGAACCAGATATTATCATTACTTAATAGGACTAGATACTATTGAACTAATTTGCCATATTTGAAAACATAAAGCCACTTAGACATGTAAAAATAAGAGGATTTGGAAGGAATATTTCTGCCTACATGGTAATCTCATCCGTGTCTGGCTGTCTCTTGCAAATCCAGAAATGTTTTTCTTAACAAATTCCGTCAGAAAAATATTTGACCATATCACATCAAGTAATAACTGTGAATGCTTCTTAATAGCAGTGCAACTCATGAGGAGGTTAGGTCTTCTTGAGTACTCCACAGCTTTTGTTTGGGGTGTCACATGGGTGTCGTAAGACACAAACTGGGGAGTTAATATAGAGAAGATAAAAAGAGTTTCACAGGGATTTTTTTCTAGAGATGTGCTAAAACCGTCAGAAAACAGAAAGATGTTCATGACTTCTTGACACCAGAATAACTGCTGTCAAAAACAGAGAAGAGAAAAAAAAATGGAAAAAAAAGAGAAAAAGAGAAGTTATGATTCACTTAGTGCAAAAGGTCCAGCGAAAAATAAAAGTTTATAAATTAGTAAAGGGCAAAGGGAGAAGCTGGGAGAAGCCAGAGAGAAGTCCTTCCTGAAGAGGGTGGCCAAGTCATGCTTTGGTAGCTGTGTGCAGATCCTCAGCTGCCTACCAGAGTGACAGAGCACTTAAAAGGGTCTCAGCTCTTTTCCTCATCTGCCCTCTCCTCATTTCCCCTCCACACACTGCTGTCAAAAATCATTGAAGGTTTTCACGTGACAGTTTCCGTGGCTGGTTTATGGCGTCTCTAAGGACAGAGTTTAATAGTTCTACACCAAATGACCTCAGCACTTCCAACTGTGTAAAGTATTTTCAGATTGCAGTGATGTGTGTATCACTTTTTCTTTTTTTTTTTTTTCTGTGCTGCAAATCCCCTTGGTAACAGGAAGGTCGCTATTAGCTTTGTCAGCTGAACTGCCATCTCCCATCAGTAAAAAAAACCCAACCCAAAACAACTAAAATCCTTGCTCTGTGCCAGGAATCCCAGAGCCTGACAGACTGTAAATGAGCCCTCTGGTTTTCCAAGCACATCTGTTGCCTTTGTCATGTTAAAACTGATTCCAACTCACTTGCATGCTTGTAAATTAACTAAAATGATAGTCCTAAGGACAACAATTTAGCAGAGCTGAACAACCAGATATTACCAGTATGGTGTAACTGTGTTGTGTTCATCAGGGCTTTTATATCTTTCATAACTTGGATGTGTTGATCTAGAACAAACCACACATTGCAGTCATTTAATTGATACACTTGTACCATGCCTTGGCTCCTCAACATTTTTTCTACTAACCTTCCAAAGAACAGGAAATAAGATTGAAGAAATTCTAGGTGCAACTAAATTGCCTGGCTTTTTGTATTTCTTCTTTTTTTTTTTTTAAACTTGTGTATTTGGGGATCTTTTTTGATGTTCTTGTTTTCTTTTGGTTTGGTTTTTAATCCCTCTTAGTATATATCTATCACAATGAATTTGATTAGTTCAAATATGATTTTGATTTACTTTGGGTTTTTTTAGAATAATTCTTTTAGTGTGTGTTCATATAAGCTTTTTCTGAGCATATTAAAAAAGGTTTGCTTGGGAATGAAACTGAAATACATCTAATAATTGTATGTCATGTGGATGTCCGTGAACTTCGATAAACATTTGTATAAACTTCCTGCTTTTGTGTTTGGCTTTGTAAATACATTCAACTTCTAGAAAAGGCATCAATAAACTCCATATAGCCAAAGGCCTAATTTGAATTTAACATGAAAAGCAGTTGAGTGATGTTTCCTACTACTGCATGTTCCATGTAGAGTTGCTGCAATAAGTTGTGGTTTCCAAAGAGAAGAATACATATTTCATTTGGATTTTGCTAGGAAAGTGTCTAAAGGTTGTAGTAGAACAAGTTTTGTCAGTATAAAATTATATAGTTAAAAAAATAGCTGTTAGGTATCGAGATTTCAGTGTTTTCTGTACATTGTGTTAGATTGTCGACTCTAGAAAAATCTTAAACTGCTGATTTCCAAAACTCTGCTACTGAAGTGGCTCTCTCTTTGATCATTGTTTGAAGCTGACGTTTCTCTGCATCTGGAATACTTGTGCTATGTAACTGTTTTTTTCTAGAGATAAACATGCAGGTGGAAATTACTGGACATTTTGCCTCACATTGTTCAGAACTTTATGGGATCATGAGGGGCATTTTTATGTAAATAATACCAGAAGGCACATAGACAATGACAGTTTGGGCAAAGAATTGGTTAGCAAAGAACTCATGAAAATCTGACCCGGAAACAAAGAGAGTTTTACTTGTTCAGAGCCTAAATTAGTGTCAATGTAGCCTGATAAGAAATTGAGACATTCTAAAAACTAGTTAGATGTCTCTAACTCTTTTGCATTTTTCCACCCAAACTGACTATAATAAGATGACTTTCCTGTTCTACCCTTTTCTTTCTCTACTTCTGACATCCCAGAAAGCAAATTTTATATAATCACAGCTAAAATCTTCAGTGACTCCTGTGTATAATTTCAAAACCCTCTTTAATCCTCTTTTTTGTCAACTTTTATGTTGTCCACTCTTCTGTCAAGGCTCAAAATATCATATCCTTCTCACACTCTTGTCTTTCCATATATGTACTTTACAGTTTCTGTAGTCATCTTATTTCACTAGTATTTTCTTGTCTGTCTAACATAAAAATTCACCTTTCCTACTATAAAGAAACCTCTGCTACTTTTCATTACCCAACATCCAAGATAAAAAAACACAGCATGCAATTCATCCCACCAACAACTGGCAAAGTATTAAATAATAATTCTAGTTCATTCATCATATTTCAAAGAAAGATGATGATTAAAAAGAGAGTAAATAGTTATAGGATGATGTATTGGGTTGACCCTGAGTTGATGGACAGTCTTTAAGACCAATTACGCTTCTCACAATTTACATATTTAAACTGCACAGAAAGGCGGGACTGCCCCTTTTGGTCGGAGCTCGCTTGCTGGGAGGTGGGGGCAGCTCGGGGCCTCCCGGCCCCGCCGGGCCGGGCCGGGGCCACTGCCCCTTTCCCCCTTTCCCAACGCTGTGGCACGGACCCTGGGTGGCTGGGGGGGGACTGCCTCAGAGCCACAGGCAGCTCAAACCAGCCATGGACTGCTCACAGCTCAAACCAGCCATGGACTGCCACAGCTAAACCCATCCAGCGCGGCTTCTGGGGACCGGCGGGTCCCTCTCCTCTCCATGCGGAGCCGGCGGAGTCAACGGGAGCCGGCAGAGCCTCCTGTCTGCAGCCAGCACACTTCGTGCTGAACTGAAGAAGACACCACGCAGCCAGCAGCACAAAGGGAGCGAGGCTTTCCCCACCGTAAAGGCCGAACAAGAACACCCTTCAGCATGGCGGCGTCAGAGTCAGAGAGAAAGAGAAGTGAGTCCCGTGGGACGGAGCTGGAAATGGCGACGGGAGAAAAGAGGGCGGTGCCGCGATTCTGGCGCGCAGCTTAAAAGAAACCTTCTTGCATGCCGTGGTAAGAAACTGTAATACCACAAACTGTTTGTCTCTTTAATCCATTTGAAGAACATGGGGGGATGGAGTATCTTCGTGTGCCTGTGAAGATTGTGAAGAATGCCGATGCCAGGCTTTATAGTAGTAAGAGGCTGTTAGAGACTTGTGGCAAAGAAGAGCCTTTGTGTGCAGGTCAAAAGAACTTATCCTTAAAAAGATGAATAACCCCATGTGATGGCCCATGTTTTGCAGTGTGAAGGAACTGTGAGATTTTTCATGGGAGAGATGTTCTACACGCAGCAGATTGTTTGTTTCCGGGCGGATCTGCTGTTAGTGGCAGTTTGGGAACCACGTGCAACTGAAGGAAAAACCCTTTTTTCCCTTAAGCATAAGAGAGAGACTTTTCAAGAACTGGAACACTGACTAACATCCCATGTTCTGTTATCCTTTGTGTGAGCTAGGTAAAAGGAGAGAAGTGCTGGGGGGGGGGGATTTGCTTTAATTTTGTTTTGTTATTGTCTCTTTACTTTTAATTCTATTAGTAATAAAACTCTTTCATCGTACTGCAACTGTTTAAGGTTTGTGCCTGCTTTGCTTTTCTCCTAATTCTTATCTCACAGAAGGAAAATGAGTAAGTAATGAATATTTTGAACCAAAACCACTACATTTAATTGGTGTTTCCACCCGGTTTCGAACTCAACCCGCTACAGATGATTAGGAAAGTGATTTTTTTTTTCCCCAGGGCAATTTACTCAAGATAATCAAATGTATGGATTGTAAAAAGTTAAATTTAAAAAATCCTGAATTGTAAAATCCCAGACTAAATTTTATATGGACAGTTGTTAGCATATATTAAAGTAAGAAAAATCAAACACATACATGTATGAGACAAATTTCAAACACAAAAAAATCTCATCAAATTCATGATACTTCAAACCATCTTAGAAAAAAAAAAGAGAAAAGAAAAGGAAAGCAGGAAAAACCTAAAAAAGAAGATAGGTAGACAAGGGCAAGAATTATGATTACAGTTTTGAAAGCAAACAGAAACTAAGGTCCCAAAGTCCTTAGAAAGAGTAGCACACACTGTATTGTGCACAGCAGAGTAGCAAGGTATATAACTTATATAATAATTGAGTAAATTGGAACAGAAATGAGGTTAATTTTTAGGACAAAATGAGTAGGGCTTGTTACCCTACTGAAATTAGTAGGAACTGTTAACCTTACTGAAAGGTAAATAAGACATGAGCTATTTACTGAAATAACAATGAGCAATTAACAAATAAAAATTCTCAGCTTCATCTTTCTTGACTGCCTTAAACTTCTTAGACCAGGAAATGTCTTTATCTTCTTCTACAACTAAGGGCTGAGTCCTACAGCACACAGACATGCTGAATAATACATCAGTCCTTGTCATCTTGGGTCAATAAAACTGTTTTGGGGCTAGAATAATATTTACTGTGAGAATTGGACAGTTTGCAATATACATAGCTAGGGACCTTGTTTTAGTCTGAATTGTAAAGTAAAGCTTTTGTTCTAAGGTGAAGCATAAGCCTACACTGTCCCCTAGAGAATTTAATATAGGGATATTAATATTTATCTAGTCCTACTAATATTGTCCTAAAAATTAAAAGTACCCTCTGGAATAAAGCTATTCCAGGCTTTACTAGAGTGCTCAGAAATTCCTTTTATCTTATTTTACTTGTCCCTGAGAAAAAGTTATGCATGGTTAAAATATTGACAAGGCAAGAGGCTCTCAAATATGCATTTCTTTTAATATCACAGGTGCCACTCATACCTGTGGTGTAATATTGATATCCTGCGTATGATTCTGTAAAGATTAGTTTTACACGAATGTAAACCTACAGCAAGATTCAGGCACTGACACTGCAATAACCTGAAACCTGAGTTTAAATTGAAATAAGGAAGAAAGGCACTTTTGGAAACCACCAGAAAAGTTATAAAAAAAAAGCAAAACCCAAGCACATTTCAGTGCTTGACGTGAGCTGGAACCTGCCACGGAAATATCTATGTACATAAAGAATTCTCTGCTCCCTTTCTCCACTGCCAGCTCTGCTGCTGTTGACCCAATTCATTCATTTTCACCTCTTCTTTTCAAGTGCCAGCAGTGCATATAAAAAATTAATTTCTGCTTAGTTCACATAGCGACAGTACATAAGTATTTGGAACCTAATTTGTGTACATTGGTCTCTATAATAATTCCTTTTTTTATATAATAATAGTTTTTAATAGTATTTTTTTTTCAGCTGCTGTAATATTTACAGGTTGCTCCAGTGAACCAAAGTGAAGTGGCTGCGTTGCTTTGTGGAGTAATGAGAAGCAGCACCAAAACCAGTGATGAGATTGAAGAATTTAAAATGGACTGGGGCATTTCCTCAATGTAAAATATCAAATAGACTAAGCTGTCAGTGAAAGCAGTACCTTTAAATTCTTCATGTAAACAACTTATGCACAGAAGTAATGAAGCCATGAAAAATACATTAAATAGTTGTAATTTTGCCATTCCATATCATCGTGCACCTAAGTGCATCACCTGAAGCAGCAAAGCATAACATTTTACCATTCTAATAGAAATTACTATTTTGTTTTAAAGTAAAAACTTGGTTTTGTACCTTTGACTATCAAGTTGCTACAGAAAAAAAAAAAAAAATATAAATTTCCATATCAGAAATACTGAAGGACAAAAGCTCTGCTCAAAGAAATACGTTCTCAGTGAGGAATATTTTTTTATTTTGGTTTAACTGAAAAATCTGACATTCTGGGGCATGTAATTCTTACGACATTCAGCGTTAAAAATGTGATTTTTCTTCTGCCAGCCTGGCATGATTTTCTGCCTGTGCTTCTGGGCTACATTATGGTCTGCCCAAGCTCAGCTAAAAAATACATATACCTTCAAAATTCTTATTTGAGAGACCAACTTTAATTTTACATTCTTTACTTTCAGGGTTTTTTTCTACTGTTACAATACAAATATTTACTCTTTGGAAGAAAATAACATTACCTGCATTCTTATGTACATTAAAAATTAAGGCCATGGTAAAGGGACAACCCAAAGCTGGTAGAGGTATGGGCATGATGAAAACAGTGTGAGCTACAGAAAAGGAGAAGTTTTTAAATGTTGTTGAAGCAGTCAGTTTCTCAGTATATTTCCAGCACCAAGCAGTAAAATTATGGGTCAGATTGTGTTAACACCACAGTTTTTACCACATACTCACTTGCCAAACTCATCACTGCTGAGAGAAGACTGAAGGGTTTAAGAAATCAAGGGAAAACCTTGAAGTCCATGCTATAATTTTACAAAGTATGAGAATCACACAGTGGAACAGGAATCTTCATCTGATGCTTTGCAGTAATTGCACTTTCTCTTCTAAAGTGATATTCAAAGCAGGACAGCTCAATAACCTTCTCACATCTTCCCCTTGTAAACACGTAGTGGCACCATGTCTGCTCACAGTCTGTCTTACAGGAGGAGGTGTGGAAAGAAGGATATGAAAAAAACTCCCCGAGAGCTGAGGAATGTGTTAGCAAAAATAATTGGTTTGTTGATTTTTTTTCCCATCAAGACACTCAGAAATTATTATCAGCTCTGATTTCAACAAACTTATCCCCAAGCCCTTAAAATAATCTACTAATACTATATAAATAATACTAAAATAATCTACTAACACTGTATTTTAATATAGCTATAAATATCTTAAAGAATGATTAGTAGGGAGAAATTATATTTCAAATATTTTTTCTCACAGTATGTCAAAATGGACAAATAACCCAAGCAAACAATTAAGCCATAAAAAAAAGCCCACGCCTTAGAAAACCAGAAGAAGGGGGGCAGAGTGACGTGCTGCATCACACTTTCACAGAATCACAGAATCACTTATTTCAGTTGGAGAGCCCTCTGTTGAGTCCAACCTGTGCCTGAACCCCACCTTCACCTTGTCCCCAGCCCAGAGCACCGAGTGCCACCTCCAGCCCTTCCTGGGACACCTCCAGGCATGGGCACTCCAAAGCTCCCTGGGCAGCCCCTGCCAAGGCCTGAGCTCCCTTTCCATGGGGAAATTCCTGCTGCTGTCCACCCTGAGCCTGCCCTGGCCCAGCCTGAGGCCGTTCCCTCTCCTCCTGTCCCTGTTCCCTGGCAGCAGAGCCCGACCCCCCCGGCTGCCCCCTCCTGTCAGGGACTTGTGCAGAGCCACAAGGTCCCCCCTGAGCCTCCTTTGCTCCAGCCTGAGCCCCTTTCCAGCTCCCTCAGCCTTTCCTGGTGCTCCAGCCCCTTCCCCAGCTCCGTTCCCTTCTCTGGACACTCCAGTCCCTCAATTCCTTGTTGTCATGAGGTGCCCAGCGCTGACCCCAGGACTGTAGGTGGTCCCTCTCCTCAGAAGTCCCCCAGTCCTCCTGCTTCTACCAGGAGTTTCAAAATTAATTACTTTCTGAAATTAATTAATTACATTCAGAAACAAAAGGTTATGATTTTTACAATGGGCCAAAAGTAAGATAAAAATTCATGTCTTCAGGGAAAGTGAGTTGAGCAGTGCAGAACAGACTTCTGAGGCTGCAGTCATCCATCCACTGCAAGGACAGTCACATTTACCTGCGCATGAAATAATGGGCAGGGGCATCTTAATATGTTTACTGAGATGGAGCAAGAGGTCTAGTTTCTTCAATTAGAATGTCAGGGCTCACAGCTCTAACAGAATATCTTTCCTTCTGAGAAAGAGGGAAAATCTCGTCGCTTTCTTGTAGTCTTTCTAGCTGTGGTGTACTCTGCAAGAATACCAAGGGCCTGAAATTGCGACATGTTAGCTGTAGCCATCAGAATAAAGAAAGCAAAATGCTGCAGTCTATATCAATCACATCCAATGCAACACTTAAAAAAAATAGTGTTAGCAAAAGGCTATATCCTATTCCTCAGCTCATGATTCCAACTTTAATAGCTTTGATGTCAAGAAAATACTGTCAGCGACCATGTGTTTGCCAGGTATTGAAAGGGCAAAAGGACAGGGGACAGCAATTCTCCTACAAGGAGAATAATTTTCGTATCATGGGGGATTCAAATGTGGAATAATCATGAAGACTGGAGTGACTGAGGGTTTTTGTTACTGCTTTGAGCTTAATGAGGTCCAACTTTGTCATTTGACTCAGAGAAGTCTGGGAAGTTACACACCAACACACAACACTTCTCAGGTAATTATAATGTTGTAGCCTAGAGCTGCAGGTGATAAAATTCTTTCATAATTTTATTCAGACAAAAGTAATTGGAAACGTAAAAGACCTTGATTGTTAATGAGACAAATATTCAGACAAGAAGCTGGTGCCTAAGAGTTAAAAACAAAGAGGCAAATATTTTTCCCCTGTTGGATATCTAGATTACCTAGTGTATCTGACATTCCTCCACTTAGAACTGATGGCATTCTGTGATCATTAAAATACCCTAAACATTTGAAGTTGATTTTGTTTTCTTAAATTCAAAATTTGAATATTTAAAACTTCACATAAAATCCAAAGGTCAAGGGAATGCTGAATCCAAGGAAGGCTTTTTTACTTTCTGCTCAGATTCTTACGATACATGGTTTCATCTGAGGGTTCCCCTAACTGCTTTCATTCATGGTGGAAAGAAAAAAATGCTTCATTTTTTTTAAGTCTCTGAACTAATTCTATACCATCCCAGGCAATTAACTACCCCTAAAAATCTTCATGATGGTCCTGTAAGTATTCCATCAAACATCATCTGGGCATGGTAGAAGAATCAGGGATTTGCTGAAGTACATCCTTAGTAAATTGTGTCCCTGCAAAGTTACTCAAGTGTTACTGTCAGCTAGCTTCCCATTCTTCATCACTCTGATAATCAGCTGGCTGCTGAAGATCATATATAACACAGGTCTGCCATTTGCAGGGCTTCACTTGAAAGACTGATGCTCCTGGTGACATAAATTGTGACCAAGATTCTCAGGCACAAGAAATACGTGCTGACATCACATTTCTGAACTTTACTGTGGCACTGACATTTATCCTGTTTATTGCCAAGTGAGAGATGAAGCGAAAATAAAGGGCTAATGAAAGATGTCATTAAACTTCCATGAAAGTTTAAGCCATGAATTTAAATGGAGCTGTGTAAGGGATGTGCAGGAAATGCAGCACTGAGCCATCCCAAAACCTCAGATGTGAGAGGGTCCTGTAGAGATGGACCCTTGAAATCCTCTGTCAAGGACATAAACACTAAAAGAGATTATATAAACATGCTGGACACTGAGTCCCTGCTTCAGCCTCTGGTTCAGGAACATGGACCAGTCTTTCTGGGCTCCGTAGCACCAACCAAATTCCGCAGATCAGTAAGTTACTCTTTTGTTGCTTTTCCCCCCTCCAATTTACAGAGAAAAGAGACTTTTCTCATGAGTGGAGAATATCTGATTGGGTGAGGAGGAGACATCCAAAGAAACTGGCAGTGGATGAAATCTTCTGGCCTTCAGCAAGGAAACTTGATTTTTCTAACATAATTAAGATAAAAATAAATGATAACAATTTCAGTGTTTAGGTTTGTAATTTTGGAATGCAAAGGTGGCTAATCCCCAGATTTTTGTCTACAGAACACATTCTGACTTTCTGAAAATGGCATACCAATAGAACAAAAAACCCCAAACAGCAAAAGGGGACTATAAAATCTCTCTCTTTCTTCCTGCCATATTCCCCCATACACCACAGGTTGGTTTCTGAGACTTACATTACAGAGAAATCATTTTCCTTAAACTGAAGAATGTCAGGTTTATAGCATCCTTGAAACAGTTTTTGTAATGCCTGTATCTCACATCTTATCATAGACATCTCCTGTGGTGTAGGATATGTGCTGCCTGACTGCCTCTCCCTCAGTTATTCTCAGAAGCAATCTCCCAAGCATCGCACAAAAAAAAAAAAGCTGACATGGAGGTACTTGGTTTAGCCATGCACAGCCTTTACATCTCTTTATAATACAATATAAAATGTATATTCTATATACATTAAGAAAATGACAGAATTTCTTATGTAGCCCTCTTGTGGTATTTGTGAGTGGCTGTTCATGCAGACTGTAATAAATTTTGCACTTTCACACTAAGTTCATCAAATACAGGTGTGGCTGCTAGAACCACAATTTCCATTTTGAGAGAGCAGCAATATGCTTTTTTTTCCATGTGTGTGTCTAAAAATCTCTGTTAAATTGTGCTTTCTTTCAGTGTGCCAAGCAGTTACACACTGAAAGATGGTTACCTGCTCAATATTTCCTTCACTCTAAACTTTTGGCTTCTCTTAACTGAATAAAATCTCTGAAAGCTTAACAGTCTCTGCTGCAGTTGTATAGTGCTCTTCTGGCTCAATAAGAGGAATGTTACAACAGATTAAATTTTTTAATCATTTAATCATTCGGAAATTGGAATTTTCTTGTTAAATGGTAGAAAGCTCTCTTCCTTAAGAAAAAAATATTTTAAGCAAAAGTGAAAGGGTTTTAAAATGTAAGCATACATACCTATGTATATATATACACATTCATATTAATATAAAAAATATCATAGGGCAGATGGTCAGTAGACTAAGGTAAAAAACAACTGTATCAGCATTATATCAGCATTGTCATAGGTGATCTACTGGATTAGAAACTATGCACAGAAACTGTGTTCAGAATTCATAGGGACAGGTGGATTTCACCTGAGAGCGCTGACAGAGCAAGGACAGTATGACCTGAAAAATACCATACAATTAAGAGAAGGCCATGATAGCTGAAGGGGACATCTTTACGGAGAGCAAGCACAAAAAAGTCTTTAAAACATACCAGCTTATGGGTTTTTTTTTTTAAATCACTTCATAGTGTTTAATATGACAAATGGTAGCACTTAGTCCAGAGAAACTTATTCCAGAAACACTCTACTACTAGTCTTGAGTTTCAGCAAATGGAAGTTCCGTTTTACATCTGAGGCAGAATGACTTTGTGAAGGGGATTAGAGCATCCTGGTAGGTATGGGACAGACTGACTGGTTGGGTGGATGCTCTGGTAAAAACGACTTGGAGTCTGTGTGGCTACCGGATTGAAAATAAGTGAGAAACAGGTTTTCATGTAGAATAAAGAAAACTGCGCACCCAGCAGGTCAGGGGAAGTTATTCTCTACCTCTGATCTGCACTAATGCGGCCATAACTGAAACACTGTTCAGTTTTTGATACAACATTTTAAGAGCAGTGAGGGATTTGTTCAGCAGTGAGTTGCCAAAATGGTTAGAGAAACAGATTTGACCTATGAGGGTAAGTTAAAAGAGCTGTTAAACATCTTGTTTATTCTGAGAGAATGCAGGCTAGGAATCAAAAGGATCTGTCAGGCACCTGCAACTAAATATGGGAAAGATGATGAAGATACACTTTTCTGGGTAGTGCCACACAATAAAAGTAGTGGTGGTAACAACATGTTGCAGCTTACGATGTTAAAAGTGGACATGAAAACCTTTAGGAATGAGGGGAATGCACTAATAGGAGGTTTGACATAGATTGTAGCTGAAGAAACTTTTGAAAATGCTAAGTAGGTTTAGATCAGCTGGATATTCTCCTTGCCCAAACTCTCACTATTAGCACAAAGAACTCCACTGGGTTTGCAGGACACAGAAGTGGACAAAATGGCATTGCTTTTGTTTTCAGAAATTGTCCCTGTAACTATGAGTTAAATGATAGGATTTGCACTGTAGTGTGTAGTTCAATAATTTTATCCTTTATTTCTTTTAAAGTGTGCAGATAAATAGGATAGGGCACCGAGAAGCTGTAAATGTTTTTTGTGCTCAAAGATTTCATCCTCTATACACAGGTTGTTGTCATAAAAAGAGAAAATTAGTATTAGATTAGCAAACTGCGATAACTTTTGTTCCCAGTTCTCACAGGTTTTTATTATTTTGCCTGAAAAGAAAGAAAAAGTGGAAGAGAGGAAGAGGAGGGAAGAAAAAAGAAAGAAAGGAAAGAAAGAAAGGAAAGAAAGGAAAGAAAGAAAGGAAAGAAAGAAAGAAAAGAAAGAAAGAAAAGAAAGAAAGAAAAGAAAGAAAGAAAGGAAAGAAAGAAAAGAAAGGAAAGAAAGGAAGAAAAAGAAAGAAAGGAAAAGAAAGAAAGGAAAAGAAAGAAAGGAAAAGAAAGAAAGGAAAAGAAAGAAAGGAAAAGAAAGAAAGGAAAAGAAAGAAAGGAAAAGAAAGAAAGGAAAAGAAAGAAAGGAAAAGAAAGGAAAGAAAGGAAAGAAAGGAAAGAAAGGAAAGAAAGGAAAGAAAGGAAAGAAAGGAAAGAAAGGAAAGAAAGGAAAGAAAGGAAAGAAAGGAAAGAAAGAGAAAAGAAAGAAAAGAAAGAAAAGAAAGAAAAGAAAAAAAAAGAAAAGAAAAAAGAAAGAAAGAAAGAAAAACTAAAGAAAATTGTCCTGGGTTGCAGTGTATTCTACTGCCATCCCCATCAGCCGTTGAAATCAGGTGGGGCAGTGTTTCCTTGCCTCCTCCCCCCAGACTATCTTGCTGTTAATGGCCCATCATTGTCCTGCCGCATGACTCATAGATAACTCCCTCTGGACTATCATCTGTTAATGGGCCCAATCAACACCTGGCCTCATGACTCATTACCCCATTGTGAGATGCTCCACCCAGAGGGAGGAACCAAGCATCCCAGCGTGGATATAAGCTGAGGTTGAAAACCAGAGAGGAGACCTTTCCACTGGATTTCCAGAGGACAGGAGCTACACAGCCACCACTGGACCTTCTGAGGAAGAGCAGACCCTCTTTTCTACAGGATCACCGCTTCAGAGGACTGCAGCCATAATTCTAGCAGACTGCTACCACCACCCTGCCTAACAGGGACTCAGGTTGTATCTTGACTCTGTCAGTTTGAACCAGTGTTCTCTTTTAGTTGTTTTTTCTTTCCTTTTCTTTAAACTTCCCCATTAAATTGTTATTCTGACTTGGTGCCTCCCACTGGTTTGTTTTCAAACTAGTACATAATTTGGCGCCCAGTGTGGGGCAGCTCTGAGAGAAAGTCAGAATTACAATTTTGTGTTAACAGAAACCTATTCACCATGGTGCTCAGCTTGTCTACGTGGGTACTGTATCTTGCTCTCTATATTTTTCCTCACATGGGGAACTACCTGCCTGTAGTATTACTCCTGTTAAAACCAGGGAATGGTATGAGAATTGCTTTAATGGTTTATTATGTCTACAGCATAATAACCTGCGAGGCGATGAATACCATTCGGAGTATATACTCAGTTTTGTTTGGCTGTCCTAGTCTGGGCTCCTATGTCTGGGATCTCCTCAACAATCGCACCCAGCCCCTGGTGGGAGGAGTAGAGAGTGGTTTCTTCCAGCCTTTCAGGCCAGGCACAGCAGTTTTTGAAAATATTGAATTCCCTCTGGATGTCAAAGACGGCATAAACTTGCTGTCAGTTCTGCTTTGTCTTCTCTGTACAGCCTGCACCATGTACACCATGCTTAGGATCAGAGCCATGGCACAGCATCCTCAGGATGAGGGAGGGAAAAAGAGCAGAGCAACAAACATCATGCCTATGCAGACTGACACAGAGGAGAAAGGAACCAAATGCAAAGCAACAGCGTCCATGTCTACGCAGACTGACACAGAGGAGAAAGAAACCAAATGCAAAGCAACAGCGTCCGTGTCCACGCAGACTGACACCGAGGAGAAAGGACCCAGATGTAAGACAACAGCGTCCATGTCTACGCAGACTGACACCGAGGAGAAGGGAACCAAAAGCACTCTCAGTGTCCCCATGCAAACCGTCACCGAACCAGAACAGCCTAAACCAATTACAGTTGCCCCCGTTCAGAAGAAGAAATCAAAAAGCAAATCAGCCCGCATTGTGACTGACGAGGATGCAGCAGGACCTTCACACCCAGCAGAAGAGGCAGAGCCAGAGATCATCACTCGGTCGCTATCCCTGGGTGAGCTGCGAGACCTGCGGAGGGAATTCACCCGCCAGACGAACGAGTCTATCCTGACCTGGCTGCTCCGCATCTGGGACGCTGCAGCCAATGACACCATTCTGGACGGAAGTGAGGCCAGGCAGCTGGGATCTCTGTC
This sequence comes from Coloeus monedula, assembly GCF_965178545.1. NCBI lineage: Eukaryota > Metazoa > Chordata > Aves > Passeriformes > Corvidae > Coloeus > Coloeus monedula. Next base: position 2,498,819 of record NC_138822.1, on the reverse strand, counting down.
CCGGGATGTGGTCATTGACCAGGGGATCGGGAGAACCCAAGAAGCTCTCAGCCTCTGGCGGCGACTGCTTACAAGTGTAAGGGACAGGTACCTTTGTAAAGAAGACCTCCAGGTGCACCAAGGGAAATGGAGCACAATGGAACAAGGTATCCGGTGCCTGAGGGAATTGGCTGTGCTGGAGATAATTTTCTCAGAAGACGAGAGATTTCCTAAGAGCCCAGATGGTGTCCAGTGCACGTCACAGATGTGGTTGAGGTTCGCACGCCTTGGACCAGAGATATACTCCCGTTACCTGGCAATGCTGCAATGGAGGGAAGGCGAGGACAGGGTGGGCGTCTTGGTGAACAAGCTGAGGATTTACGAGGACACGGTCACAGCCCCGTTTCGCACCCATGTCTCATCCGTGGAAACAAGTCTTTTGGCTGAGCAAGTCCGGAGCTTGATTGAAGAAGGCCATCAGAAACTGAAAAAGGAACTTAAGGAAGAGATTTACCTGATCTCGCCAGAACCAACAAGAGTCTCTGCCATTAGGAGCCGGCGTCCCCCAACCAGGGAGAGAGGATACACCCCACGAGGTAACCTCTGGTTTTTCCTTCAGGAACATGGAGAAGACATGAGTAAGTGGGATGGAAAACCCACCTCCTCCTTAGCAGCTCGGGTACGTGAACTAAAAAGAGGGACAACTACCACAAGAAGCGCATCTAGAGTCAATATTGCTCCGGTCTCTCGCACACAGAACTCCAGACGGTACTGGAATGATAATATGACCGATCCTCTTGAAGGGACCTCAGGAACGTATTCACCGGAAGGGAGCAACATGCAACATGACCAGGAATAGAGGGGCCCTGCCTCTAGCCAGGTAGAGGAAAGGGAGAATCGGGTCTTTTGGACTGTGTGGGTCCGATGGCCTGGCACATCTGACCCACAAAAATACACGGCTTTGGTTGACACCGGTGCTCAATGTACTCTGATGCCATCAAGGTATGTGGGAGCAGAACCCATTTCTATTTCCGGAGTGACAGGAGGATCCCAGCAGCTGACTGTACTGGAAGCTGAAGTGAGTTTAACTGGGAACAAGTGGCAGAAACACCCCATCGTGACTGGCCCGGAGGCCCCGTGCATTCTCGGCATAGACTATCTCAGAAATGGGTATTTCAAGGACCCAAAAGGACATCGTTGGGCTTTTGGGATAGCTGCTGTGGAGACAGAAGATATCAGACAACTGAGTACATTGCCTGGCCTCTCAGATGACCCCTCTGCTGTGGGACTGCTGAGAGTTGAAGAACAACAGGTGCCAATCGCCACAGCAACAGTGCACCGTCGGCAATACCGCACCGATAGAGACTCTGTGGTTCCCATCCATGAGATGATTCGCAAACTGGAGAGCCAAGGGGTGGTCAGCAAGGCCCATTCACCTTTCAACAGCCCTATATGGCCAGTGCGTAAGTCCAGTGGAGAATGGAGGCTGACGGTGGATTACCGTGGCCTGAATGAGGTCATGCCACCATTGAGCGCCGCTGTGCCGGACATGTTGGAACTTCAGTACGAGCTGGAGTCCAAAGCAGCAAAGTGGTACTCCACTATTGACATTGCCAATGCCTTCTTCTCCATTCCTTTGGCAGCAGAATGCAGGCCCCAGTTTGCTTTTACCTGGAAGGGTGTGCAATACACCTGGAATCGACTGCCCCAGGGGTGGAAGCACAGTCCCACCATTTGCCATGGACTGATCCAGACTGCATTGGAAAAGGGTGAGCCTCCAGAACATCTGCAATACATCGATGACATCATTGTGTGGGGAAACACAGCAAAGGAAGTGTTTGAGAAAGGAGAGAAAATCATCCAGATTCTCCTGGAAGCTGGCTTTGCCATCAAAAGGAGCAAAGTCAAGGGACCTGCTCAAGAGATCCAGTTCCTGGGAGTAAAGTGGCAAGATGGACGGCGTCAGATTCCCACTGAGGTCATCAATAAGATCACTGCGATGTCTCCACCGACCAACAAGAAGGAAACACAAGCTTTCCTAGGCGCCATAGGTTTCTGGAGGATGCACATTCCCGAGTACAGCCAGATCGTGAGTCCTCTCTACCTGGTTACCCGCAAGAAGAATGATTTCCACTGGGGCCCTGAACAGCAGCAAGCCTTCGCCCAGATCAAGCAGGAAATCGCTCATGCGGTAGCCCTTGGCCCAGTCAGAACAGGACCAGAGGTGAAGAACGTGCTCTACTCTGCAGCCGGGAACAATGGTCTGTCCTGGAGCCTCTGGCAGAAGGTGCCTGGTGAGACTCGTGGCCGACCACTGGGATTCTGGAGCCGAAGCTACAGAGGGTCTGAAGCCAACTACACTCCCACAGAGAAGGAAATCTTGGCAGCCTATGAAGGAGTCCAAGCTGCCTCTGAGGTAATTGGCACTGAAGCACAGTTGCTTCTGGCACCCCGACTACCGGTGCTGGGTTGGATGTTCAAGGGAAAGGTTCCTTCCACGCATCACGCCACCGACACCACATGGAGCAAATGGATCGCCCTCATCACACAGCGTGCCCGTATTGGAAACCCAAATCGCCCTGGGATTCTAGAAATTATAACAAACTGGCCTGAAGGTGAGACTTTTGGATTATCTTCTGAAGAAGAGGAAGAGCAAGTGACTCGTGCTGAGGAAGCCCCACCATATAATGAGCTACCGGAGACTGAAAGACGTTATGCCCTCTTCACTGATGGTTCCTGCCGAATTGTAGGCGCTAGCCGAAAGTGGAAAGCTGCAGTATGGAGCCCCACACGACGAGTTGCACAAGCTACCGAGGGACAAGGTGGATCGAGTCAGGTTGCAGAGCTTAAAGCCGTCCAGCTGGCTTTGGATATTGCTGAACGAGAGAAGTGGCCGAGGCTCTATCTCTACACCGACTCGTGGATGGTAGCTAATGCTCTGTGGGGATGGCTGGATCGCTGGAGAAAGGCCAACTGGCAGCGCAGAGGGAAACCCATCTGGGCCGCTGAGATTTGGCAGGACATCGCCGCCCGAGTAGAGAAGCTGACCGTGAAGGTTCGACACGTGGATGCGCACGTACCCAAGAGTCGGGCTAATGAAGAGCATCGCAACAACGAGCAGGTGGACCGAGCTGCTAAGATGAAAGTATCTCAGGTGGATCTGGACTGGCAGCACAAGGGAGAATTATTCCTAGCTCGTTGGGCCCATGATGCCTCTGGTCATCAGGGGAGAGATGCAACATACCGATGGGCCCGTGACCGAGGGGTGGACCTTACCATGGACAGCATCTCACAGGTCATCCACAGTTGTGAGACCTGTGCTGCAATCAAACAGGCCAAGCGGGTGAAGCCTCTATGGTACGGTGGACGATGGTCAAAGTACAGGTATGGGGAAGCCTGGCAGGTTGATTACATCACCCTTCCCCAAACCCGCCAAGGCAAGCGCTACGTGTTGACCATGGTTGAAGCGACAACTGGATGGCTGGAGACCTACCCTGTGCCCCATGCTACAGCCCGGAACACCATCCTGGGCCTGGAAAAGCAAGTCCTGTGGAGACATGGCACCCCTGACAGGATCGAGTCGGACAACGGGACTCATTTTAAGAACAGCCTCATCAACACCTGGGCCAGAGAACACGGTATTGAATGGATATATCATATTCCTTATCATGCACCAGCTGCCGGAAAAGTTGAACGCTGCAATGGACTACTTAAAACCACCCTGAAGGCACTTGGTGGGGGGACCTTCAAAAATTGGGAAGTGAACTTAGCAAAGGCCACCTGGATGGTCAATACCCGAGGGTCCATCAATCGAGCTGGTCCCGCCGAGTCTGAACCCTTGCACACAGTGGATGGAGATAGAGTCCCTGTGGTACACCTGAGGGGTATTTTAGGAAAGACTGTTTGGATCAATCCCACCTCAGGCAAAGGCAAACCCATCCGTGGGATTGTCTTTGCTCAAGGACCTGGTTGCACTTGGTGGGTAATGCAAAAAGATGGGGAAACCCATTGTGTACCGCAAGGAGACCTAATCTTAGGTGAGAACAGTGCGTAGGGTTTCATTGTGTATATATATGTATATATATATATATATATATATATATATATGTATGTGTGTGTAGAGTTTAAAGAAGGTATTGATTTGGGATGATGTAGATGGTAATAGAATAAGGGGTAGATAATGTCCTGGGTTGCAGTGTATTCTATTACCATCCCCATCAGCCGTTGAAATCAGGTGGGGCAGTGTTTCCTTGCCTCCTCCCCCCAGACTATCTTGCTGTTAATGGCCCATCATTGTCCTGCCGCATGACTCATAGATAACTCCCTCTGGACTATCATCTGTTAATGGGCCCAATCAACACCTGGCCTCATGACTCATTACCCCATTGTGAGATGCTCCACCCAGAGGGAGGAACCAAGCATCCCAGCGTGGATATAAGCTGAGGTTGAAAACCAGAGAGGAGACCTTTCCACTGGATTTCCAGAGGACAGGAGCTACACAGCCACCACTGGACCTTCTGAGGAAGAGCAGACCCTCTTTTCTACAGGATCACCGCTTCAGAGGACTGCAGCCATAATTCTAGCAGACTGCTACCACCACCCTGCCTAACAGGGACTCAGGTTGTATCTTGACTCTGTCAGTTTGAACCAGTGTTCTCTTTTAGTTGTTTTTTCTTTCCTTTTCTTTAAACTTCCCCATTAAATTGTTATTCTGACTTGGTGCCTCCCACTGGTTTGTTTTCAAACTAGTACAAAAATAATAGGAAAGAAAGAAAAGAGTGATAGAAAAGAAAGGAAGAATGGAAGAGAGAGAAAAGAAAGAGAAAGAAGAAGGAAAGAAAGGAAAGAGAGTTAGGAAAGAAAGAAAGAGACAAAAAAGAAAGGAAAAATGAAGAAAAGAGAGAAAGAAAGGAAAGAAGGGAAGAATGGAAGAGAGAAAAAGAAGGGGAGAAAGAATGAAAAGAAAAAAAGAAAAAGGAAACAAAGGAAAGAGTGATAGGGAAGAAAGGAAAGAAAGGAAGGAAGAAAGGAGCAGGGAAAAAGAAGAACGAGAGAAAGAGAAAGAAAGAAAAAGAAAAAAGAAAAGAGAATAAAAGAAAAAAGAAAGAAAGGAAGAGAGAAAGAAAATAACAAAAAGAAAGAACAAAAGACAATGAAAGAGAATGAACATAGAAAGAAAAAAATAGAAAGAAAAGAAAGAAAATAAAAAATGAAAGAAAGAACAAAAGAGAAGAAAGAATGAACATAGAGAAAGTAGGAGACGAAGAGAGAAAGAAAGAAAGGAACTAAAGAAAAAGGAAAGAAAAGTGGTAGAAAAGAAAAGAAAGAAGGGAAAGAGGAAAAATGGAAGAGAGAGAGAGAAGAAAGAGAAAGAAAGGAAAGAAAGAAAAAGGAGAGGAAGGAAAGAATTATAAGAAAGGAAGAAAGGATGACAGTAAAAGAGAAGAAAGAAGGAAAAAGAATAAAAGAGAAAAAAATGAAAAGAGGAAAGAAAGGAAGAAAGAAGGAAAGAAGGAAAAAAAGAAAGCACAAATGGAGAGAGCAAAAGAGACAATGAAAGAGAATGAACATAGAAAGAAAATGAAAGAAAGAAAAGAAAGAAAGCAAAAGATAGGAAAGAAAAGAAAGAAAGAAGAGAAAACAGGTATCAGGTGGGGGGAGAGAAAGAGTGACAGAGGCAGCTTAGGCTGAACACTTCACCCCTCCGTGCATGCCAGCGCTCCCGTTGACGCTCTCCATCAGGTCTCCTTGGTGCTGAGGGTCCCACAAAAACATTGAGTTCAGCACACGGGCAGACACCTGGGCTGGGGGAATGGCCAGGTACCTCCCCTGGCGGGGGAGAAGTTTGGCACAATCTCTTGCAACAGCCTCTGCATCTGTTGCATCACTTTGCTTCCTGTGCAGTGCTGTGCTGCAAGGCCTCAGCAGTGAGCCTGGGGAGCGCTTTGGGGCTCTCAGAGGGATAATGGCTCCTCCCTGCCTCTCCTTCTCCTCCTTCTCCTCCTTCTCCTCCTTCTCCTCCTTCTCCTCCTTCTCCTCCTTCTCCTCCTCCTTCTCCTCCTTCTCCTCCTTCTCCTCCTCCTTCTCCTCCTTCTCCTCCTTCTCCTCCTTCTCCTCCTTCTCCTCCTTCTCCTCCTTCTCCTCCTTCTCCTCCTTCTCCTCCTTCTCCTCCTTCTCCTCCTTCTCCTCCTTCTCCTCCTTCTCCTCCTTCTCCTCCTTCTCCTCCTTCTCCTCCTTCTCCTCCTTCTCCTCCTTCTCCTCCTTCTCCTCCTTCTCCTCCTTCTCCTTCTTCTCCTCCTTCTCCTTCTCTTCCTTCTCCTCCCTCTTCTTCTTCTCCTCCTTCTTCTCCTTCTTCTTGGTCTCCTTCTTGGTCTCCTTCTTGGTCTCCTTCTTGGTCTCCTTCTTGGTCTCCTTCTTGGTCTCCTTCTTGGTCTCCTTCTTGGTCTCCTTCTTCTTGTTCTCCTTCTTCTTCTGGTTCTTGTCCTTGTCCTTGTTCTTCTCTGTGGTGATGCGAGGTTTTTTATTGTATTTTAATGTGTTCTCTGTACCCCAATGGTTCATCCCTACCTTCCCTACTCCTATTCCCAGCTGGTTTGTCCCAGACCCAAGCCGCTCCCCCGGTGCTCCCTACATGGTTGTTCTCCTCCCCTTGTTCTAGCTCTTTCCCTATCAATCACCCAAACCCCTCCTGTTGTTCCCGAAGGTCCAGTGTCCATCATCTGAAACCTCCCAGTTTACCCTTATATGGTCCCCATCAATCCCCCGAGACCCTACCCCTCTAGATCCCTCCCCCTCTGGAAATCCCCTAAACCTCGATGCCCCATTGGGGCATGTGATCCCTTTCCCTCCTCCTCTTGAGGCTACTGGCCCAAGGAAATGTCTATCCCTGTCCCTATCCCTCCCCTAAGGACCCCTATTGGTCCCCTGTTAAGCCCTCCCCATGGTAATGCCTGCCCTTATAATGTATTACCCAGAGCTGCTCAAGGGTTGTCTCCTGTGAGTTTCCTTCAATAAAATTGGATTTCCTCCTGTGGCGTCCTCGCTACTTTTTATCCTCTCCCTCATCCAGACTGCTGACAGCCACTGTGCCTGGAGCTTCAGCTCCCGTGGGCAGAGCTGAGCTCCTGAGGAGCAGCTTTAAAGCCAAGAGCCTTCGGCTGCTCCCGACTCCTGCTGCACACCGCAGGAGCTAGCCTGGGCAGTGGTCAGTGGCGGTCACTGTGACACTTCTCGTTCATGTTCTTGGTCTTGTTCTTGTTATCCTTTTACGTTGTCTTCTTTTTCTTCTTCTTGTTCATGTTTTGTATTCTTGTTCTTTTTCTTGGTCTTGTTCTTCTTTTTCATCTTCTCTTTTTTCTTCTTCTTCTTTGTGTTTGTGTTCTTGCTCTTTTTCTTGGTCTTTTTTTTTCTTCTTCTTTTTCTTACTCTTTTCCTTATTTTGACTCTTATTCTGATTCTTACTCATTTTCTCACTCTTATTCTTATTTCTATTCTTATTTATTCTTATTATTCTTATTTTTTTTCTTACTCATTTCTATTCTTATTTATTCTTATTGTGTATTCTTATTCTTTTTGTTACTCTTATTTCTATTCTTACTTATTGTTATTGTTATTCTTTCTTATTCTTGTTCCTATTGTTACTCCTATTCTTACTCTGTTTTAGTACTATTACTTTGTCATCGACTTCATTTTCTTCTTATTCTTATTATTCTTCTCTTTTTTATTCCTATTTATATAATATTATAATATTATATACTATATTATTGTTATTCCTACTCTTATTCTTTTTGTGTTTTTTGGAGGAGTTTTGTGGTTTTTTTGGTGTGGGATTTTTTTTTCTTACTACCTCTATTTCTTAACCCTAACTTTCTTTTGTTTTGCAAGAATGGTGTGTGTCGAGTCCGGCAGCGTGCGGTCGTGTCCTGGGAGCAACAGCTCCTGTGTGTGCCCATTCATCGTGGATGAAATGGCAAAGGATGAGCACGGAATCCTTTCCGGATGAGAGGAAGTGGCCTGAGATCCCAGCAGGGGAGGTGCAGCTTCAATATGGATCAGCGGCTGCGGCTCCCTCAGGCCGCCCGGCAGCTGCAGGCCGGCCGCCGTCTCCAGGCCCGGCCTGGTGCTGCTGGCAGCGGCCGCTAATCCTCCGGCTGCGCCGCCAGGCAGGGGCAGCGGAACAGCGCCCGCAGCGCCCGCAGCGCCCGCCTGAAGCGCGAGGGGCGTCTCCTGTGGGGAGCCAGCTGCCCGTGTGGGGCCTGGGCGCCCAGCTGGGCGGCCGAGGGGCCGGGGGGGCCGTGCGGGGCAGGCCCCGGCCTCTCTGGCCCTGCCGCTGGCACCTGCTCGGCCGAGGCAGGAGAAGACAGGTATTCCACGGGGGTTTGGGCTTCCAGAGGGTCAGACGTGGCATAGAGCGGCTCTGGGGGGCACCACTCCAATGCCTGCACCCACGACTCCACCCAAGCCTCCCGAGGCACAGGCACCGAGAGCCCATCTCGTGCCAAGCCTGCCAGTCTTTGCTCCCTGTCTTCTTCTTCTTCCTCGTGCAGCTCCAGGACGCTCACGTCGTCCCACTCGTCGTCCTCCCGCCGCAAGGCCACGAGCGCCGTGCTCCGGACGCTGGCGTGTTCCCCGCTGTCCTGCGCCGGCTCTCGGTCGCTGTCGTCTTCCCAGCTGGACTGCACGGAGGCTCTTCTCTCAGCATTGCCTTTGGCCGCCTCCTGGCCACTGGAGTCTTGCTCTTCACCAAGCGCTTGGCCACTGCGCTCTTCCCAGTGCACGTGCTCTCGGCAGCTCCCGACCTCTCTGGGGGACAGCTCTTGCTGGCTTTCTTCTTGCCAGTCTGGGAGCTTTGAGGAGGCAGCAAATCCTCCTTGCAAAAGCTCTTGCTTTGTGTCTTCTTCCCAGTCAGAAAGCTCTTGGTAGCTCCTGGCTTCTTCCTGGGACAGCTCTTGCTCGCTGCACACATCCCAGTCAGAGAGTTTGTCGTAGCTACCAACTTCTAGTGGGGACACCTGTTTCTCAAGATATTCTTCAAAGCCCAAATATACTAGGTAGCTCTCAATGTCTTCTTGGGCCAGCTCTTGCTCCACGCACTCGTCCGAGTCCGAGACTGCTGGGGAAGGCTTGACCTCTGCTTGGGAGGGCTCTTGCTTGCTGTGCTCTTCCAAGACAGAGAAATCCCAGTAGCTCCCGGATTCTCCTTGGGACAGCTCCTGCTTAAGGCCTTCATCCCAGTCAGAGAGCTCTTGGCAGATACCAGCATCTCCTGGGGACAGCTCTGGCTCAGCGCAGGCTTGCCCTGGACTCACTTGCTGGTGCTGCTGGGTTTCTCCTCGGGAGAGCTCTGGCTCTTCCTCACCGTCATGCTGGGAAAATTCAAGGTCCCCAGTCAAGGCCCCCTCCTCGCTCTCTTGCTCTGCCCCGACTGAGCCCCTCTCGGCCTCCTCCTGCTGCTCACTCCAGCCCTGGGCCCCCCGCAGGCTGGGCGAGGGGCTGGGGGGGCAGCAGGGGCTGTGCGGGGCAGAGATGGGGCTCTCTCCCCTTTCTCCTGCAGCTGCTGCTTCGCCTCGTGCAGCCACGCTGGGCTCCAGGTGCCTCTGCTCCTCTGGCTGCTGGCCAGAGCCCGGCACCTGGAGCCCAGCCTTGCTCCCAGGCTCACGGCTGCTGCGGCATGCTGAGTCCAGCAGGGCCTGGCTGCGGCCTGGGGGGCTCTGTGGGGCAGGGACGGGGCTCTGTGTCTCTGCCCGTGGCGCCTCCTCATCTTCATCCCCTTGGTACGCTTGCTGCGCTCTCACCCTTTCTGCCCACTGGGACAGCTCTTGTTGTCTCCCATGTGCCCCCTGCACTCTCACACGTACCTGCCAGCGCTGCAGCTCCTGGGCTCTCACAGCTCCCCAGGGACAAAGCCCCTGACGGGCCACCTCTTCTTGCCACTGCTGAAACTGGCGCACCGTCACTTCTTCCCGCAGGCACAGCTGTCGGCTGCTGACGCCTGCCCGTGGGGAAAGCTCTCCATGCACGGCGTGTTCCCACTCTTGCTCAGTGGTGACACAGGCCCCCTCCTCCTCCTCCTCAGTCTGTGACAGGGGCAGGACTGAGCTGCCCACTGCCCCCAGCCACTGCCCGCCGAGGGCCTGATCTTCCGGCCAGCCGGGCAAGGGGCTGGGGGGCTGGGAGTTGGGGTAGGCCTTGTCCTCCTCCATCTGGGGCAGCCTGGAGCACAGACAGGTCCCGGGACACAGCAGCTCCTGGGACTGGCCACCGCAGGGCCCTGCAAGGTCCCGTGTATGGCCTCAGCCGGGCGCGGCGCTCCCATGTCACAAAGGCCTCTGGGCACCACCATGTCCCGCCTCGCCGAGGGCCCTGACACGGGGCGCCCGTGTCACAAAGGGCCACCCGCGGCTCCCCTTGCACAGCCGAAGGACTGCACGTGGCACGGGGCAGCCCCCGGCCTCGTGGGCTTCCAGCCCCTTGTTCCGAGCCGGGGATTCAAATGGTCAGGAGTGCCTGTGCCCAACTGAAGTGCAAACGAGAGCATATGCCAAAGTCATTTGTGTGGCTTTTATTGAACAGTTTTATTGAACAGTTAATGTGAGAGATGGGGGGAGAGAGAGAGAGAGAAAGAGCAAAAAAAGAAAGAGCAAATAGGAGAAAGGGAGAGAGAATGAAAGCGATAAAGAACGAGAGAAAGAAAACAAGAAAAAACGAAAGAAACATAGAATGATGCTACCAGGTTTATGATAATTTCTTAAGTGACAGGGTTAAAGAAAAGTATGAAATTTTATTTGAATGAATTGCTGGTATTGATTTAGAGGGGAACTGGTAATCTGAAATTTTTCAACTCAAATGTGTCTCTGTAACAAGTAAATTTTTTCCCACATAATAGGTCTCTAGCATAAAGAGCCTCAAAAATACAGGAAAGCTTTTATGCTTGTTTGGCTTGCTAGTGAGGAGGAAAAGTATACAAAACTGTCAAATTTGGTAATATTTAGATTTTTTTTTTTAAATCTATTGTCTGTGAAAAAATTAGATTAATCCAGATGTATTTTAAATGAGCTCATGAAGAAGTCCATGAACATTAATTTGCTTAACGTTTTTATGATGTCCACCAATTTAAACCCCAAATCTCATGGATCACGTATCTCTCAAATTCAGATCTTTGGCTTGCATGTAAGCTGGCTTGGCCAAGGAATAATATCTTATCAGTGATGCCCTCAATATGTTCCTGTCCTTTAAAAGAAGATTGAGATATGACATTGATAAAACTGAGAATGATTTTCTATTGCAACTATCATCATCATGCCATACAACACCTGGTTATTTTCCTGCTTTATGAATTTTATGCCTCCTTTGACACTCCCAGTTTATCAGTTATTTCCCTTCAAGTGAATCATATGAATTTAAAATGGTGAAATACTAAAGCAGCATATGCATGTCATTTTACCCTCACACAGTCAATATCATAATCTATTTTGTTCACTAAAGTTTTACAGAACTTTTCCCTGTAGTCCTGAGATGCACAACTGTATCCATGCACAAACTTTGTTTTGTGCACTTAACAGTATTTAATAGCCACATTTGCTTTGTACGTTTAGTCAACCACCTCTATTTACAACTGATGCTCCTGGAGCAATTACTTGTACTGACAAAATCAGAATGATCCATAACGCAACCGGGGGCTTGTCACCACCAGCCCCGGCGTGCCCTCGGGCAGAGGGGACGCAGCGTTGGCCTCCACAGCGTCCTCGCTGCACGGCTCAGTGGAATCGGCGTGAGATGGATGCGTGCGCTGGCTCCTCCTCAGAGGAAGCACGTCGGGCAGCCGATGATCAGGCTGGAGTTTGCCCGGAGGCAAAGAAGGCGGGAGGGGCTTCTGGTGTGAGTTCCAACAGGTTTATTTGCAGGAGGGACCAGGGACCAGCAAAAGCCCCGAGGAGACGCGGGCTAGTCCCCTTTATGGGGGGGTGGAGTAAGGCAGGGAAAGGGAAAACAACCAGTGGGGTACAAGCAGAGGGGAGGATACAATTTTTCCGAACAAATGGAGAAAACAGGGAGGCAGGAGTCATAACAGGGAACCAATTAATAACTACAAAAGGGAGAACTTTCTGGAACAGGGGGAGGTAATTTAGGATTGGGAGCCACCCAGGGGGAGGTAACCTAGACCTCAGTGATCTCTTCTGGTGACTGACATTTGATGATTTCAGCCTGTGAACAGGCTGGGCCACCCCAACAGATCCCTGGGAAGGAACACCATTTTTAAAAATTCTTCTACAGAGGTGATCGTACGGATTCCCAAATAAAAAACTTTTTCCCAGGAAAGTGTCATTACCACCCAAACCAATTAGAAATGGTGGATTGTTCAACATTCTCTTTTTCAGAGTATCATTAATTTATTGGTAATATGTGATCACAGTGCAAGCTAAATTTTTTGCACAGTGTTATGTTTGTGTATTTATTCTTGTGCTTGAAAGTAAATATACGTCTTGTTTCCTGTTACATACAAAATAATAAAATGCTCTAGAACGTGAAGCTGATTTTTCTTTCTTTTGGTAAAATGCAGAGGTCTAAGCAATTTAGATGAGGTCCTATCTTGGAGAAAACCCACTTACTTTGAGACACTAAGAAACACCCCATAAAGATTCTACTAAATCAGAAATATTTGGGTAAGGTCATGAATTGTATTGATGTTGAAGTACTCCCGAAGTATGATTAATCTGCATGTTCTTTCTAGAAATGAATCACCAGGATAACAAGTAAATTTGCTACCATAGATGACATCTGTCATTGAAGAGAACAAGAAATTTTGCATGAAAGATGGTCATTAAAAGCAAAACTTTTGTGGTGCTGTGGTAATTACACAAGGCAGACTTTCAACACAGCTTGCTCCATTTTAGTATGGAAATCCTAAGATTCAGGTTGTCATGGACCCAGAGATCACACAGCTTCCAGGATTTGTAAGGTAGAGTTCGGGTTGTGGAGGCAAAACAGGACCTCAGATTTGGCAGGTTTTTCCAGGTGAACACTTAAATACAATTGTCAGATGGGCAAGCTATGTTTTGAATAAAATGGCAGTCTGGGGGGCTTTGTGGGTTTCATTTTCTTTTAATAGAAGCCTTCTGTGCCACTGAGTGAGCAACTGCACAATTAATTTAATATTTATTTGATTAGGATTTATATATATATATAAAAGGTAAAAATATGGGACTTCTCCCGTAAGTCACAGTTCTGTAAGATGCAAAAATTTCCTTGGTTCCTAAGATTTCACATAAGAACTCTTAATATCTTTTATTTCTCCGCAGGTCATATCTCTTTTTGCCTCACCCATTTCTACTTATACATCATTCAGGGACAGATCCTCAAAACCTGCTCAACTTGCATGTATCTTACACTCAAGTATTAATGTGCATCAGTTCACAAAATGAAAAGGCTTTTCAAGCAGAAATTGCCTATTATTTAGACTCTCACACTGCTTTTGTTAATCAGGTGTGTTTTGCAGAGGCATGACATGATTGCTTCACAGAATGACTACTTTGGGTGGTTTTAATTTCTTGTATTTGCTATACTTTATATCTTTTTTTTTTTTTTAATTCTAATGGAGCAATAACATAATTGGTGTCTTGGAAAATAATATTCTACTTTTTTTGACCTACCCTGAACACTATAAAATTGCAAGTCTCAGACAAAATCTTCTTCTTTTTACTGGGGTACAGTGAATGAGTACTGAAGACAATAAAAAGTGAGAAGTCACCCATTCCAATAATAAAGCTCTAGATTATCTCAGGAGAAAAAGAAAAAAACCAGCAGAATTTGAAAAGATCTTTCTGTGCACTCTTCTTTCTATAGTGATTTCATGGCTATGTGAAAATAACAGACTTGAATGTAACACTTTCTAAATTTTTCAAAAAGAAGGATGAACTTGGTGATTTTCATGATGACATCTGATGATTTCGTACCCTTTAGTATTTTAGGGTAGATCAGCATCAATCTTTTTAACATATCTGCTTTCTGTGCTCTAGATGATATCAGGGGGTAATCTCAGAACAGATAACTTAAGTTCTTTCTGACTGAAATTGTGCTTTTCCAGTCACTTATGGGCATTCAGTCCACAGGAGCAGTTAGAGCTGAAATAAACCTTCTCATCACAAGTGCAGGTGTCAGCACCAACCATTTCTATCCACAGATCTTCTCCTGTTGCACAACTATTTGGTAAAATAAACCTCTTTTTGCTAGTGAAGTTGAATTTCCTCCAAGTATAGCAATGTGTGTGCATATCTGTCTACAAGAGAATGAGAAGGGAAGGTTTCAGCTTTAAATTCACCACTTTTGCAGGATGTAAAACAAAACAGCATTCTCCCTGCTGAAAGGTTTCAAAGTTTTCAGTTTTAAATATTTACATGGGCAACAAACCTTCATCAGATGTATAGATTGTTGATCTACAAGTCAATAAAAATTTGAAAGATGGCTACATTGTACTTAGTACTGGTCTTGTTTTAAGAAAGTTTTCTGAAAAGAGCCCATTCTATGCTGCAGTAATTGCTGTGAAACTGAAAAAAAAATCATCAAATTCTAATGTACTGGGAGAGAGAAAAAAAAGTAATAATTTTGTCTGGGATGCTCATTACTTCTATTATCATGATGGCTTTTTGGATAGAAATTTTCACAGAGATGGCCTCGTATATTCGTTCTTTAACTGTATATTTGAAGCAAGTTAGCCTTGTTTACTACTCACCTGAGGAGCAAAAGACAGTTTTAATATTTTATATTTCTAAAAAAATACACATATTTGTATCATAAAGAATGATCTGCATAGGAGAACGGACTTTTCCAGGGGAACATTGTGAACAGCTTCCAAGTCATGTCAAAGGCATATTGGGAAGCTCCTGGTAACAGATCTGTTTATTCATATAAATTGTCATTGACATCTTTTTTCCAAAGCATGAGAACAAGTTGGTTGGGTGACACCTTATGCACACTTCAAGATTCAAACATTCAAGTGTCGAACAGCTGGAAGTTAACGTTCCCATAGTACCTATTTCCTGAAATACGAGACAGAAAAAAGCTTTTGATTTATTTTTCCCATTCGGGGCTTACTGCTTTGGATTTCTTCCCATGTGTTGGTACAGCTGAGCATTAAACCCAACAGATTTGAGCACAGAGAGGCACAAAGCACCATTTTCTGTCTGTTTTCTACACTGTCCCACATGTGTTTTACGTGTTTTCTCATCCACATGTGTATGTGCAGATGAATTGGAATCACTGCGTGTGTAGGGAAACTTTGATTGCTCTGCTGTTAGGTTTTGCTTTAAAAATCAAAAGCATTCCATTGTTTTAAGTCTTAAAAAAATTAAGAATTCACAAAGCATCCTGGAGAGTAAGACAGTTGTGAGTGCTGACCTGCAGCTGCGCTTTTCAGCAGAGGGACACAATGATGGTGGTTCCTAAGGCATAAATATCAACCTAGGAGAATGAGGTGTTTTAGAAAAAAATGGAGCAAAATTAAGTTATTCCCTCCAAAGCAGTAAAGGACGTGACTAATATACCTTAAAATAATGTGTTTATAAAGTAGTAAGAGATTCCACATTAATTAAAAAGATGTACATGTTCTCACGAAAATTACCATTTAGACTTGGAGCGTTGTAATTTCAGTTGAACAGATGAAGTCTCTGCCCACTTAAATGCTGAAGCAGAAATAAAGATTCATCTCAAGACCTAATGAAATCTGGAAAACATACAGGAAGATGTTCCTTCAAATCACATCCTCAATTTTCTCATATATTTTATGCCAAACACTTGACATTACTTCTTCTTGTTTTTTAAATTTAAATTACAATTAAATTAAATTAAAATTAAATTTAAAAACTGAATATAAAGAAATTAAGCTTTTAAATTTTTAAGGTTCTGTTTACTGTACTTCTGTTTGATATTACATATTGGCCACATTTTCCTGGGCACCAGAAGAAGAAATAATATGACAGAAGTATCATCAGAGCAGGCAACAGATTTATTAAATTATATCAGGGAATAATCCAGTAATAGCTCATCCAAATAGATGAAATTTTATAACAGTTTCTATCTCATAAAGGCCTGTTCTCAGTTATCACTGCCCCATCCCTTCTCCTCCCTCCAATCTGTTAATGTAAACAGGTTTTGAATATCACAGATTTTCTCTTCTGAATGTGATGAGACCAAAAAAAGAGGCAAAAACTCTTTTCCCTAATAAATAATAAGGTATTTATGATTACCCCTGCAGTACTTTCTGAATTTTCCTGTTCCTGTGCTGTTTGAAAGTTCACTCTGGTGAGGAAACAGAGTGCCAAAACAAATAAATAATAGTCTCTGAATAAATACAGAAAATAAAAACTAGCTGTCTTGAGAAAATATTAATGTAACTGTTCGATTAATTTACTTAATGTAGAAGTTAAAAATATACAAGTAAATTATAAAAAAAATACTTCAATATAATCTATTAGTACACTCCCAGTGTTGAAAAACCACATGGTGTGAAGATCACAACAAAATTCCCAAGGTTAAAAATAAGTAAAAACAACAAAAATATTATCAAAGACTTAAGAGAACCAACATATTGTCCTGTTCCTTTAGAAAAGGGGGAGCCGGGAAGGATTCTTTTGACAGATTTTTCTGACGAAATATCAAGCTCTAACACGGCAATGTTATAGCTGAAAACCGTTTATTGAAATAAAATTTATATAAAAAAAAAAAAAAAGGATGAACAAACAAAAAACCCTAAGTGTTCTTATTAAAAAGGGTTGGGGAGAGAGGAGAAAGGAGTAGAGAGAGAAGAGAGAGAGGGGGAAGGAAACAGAGACAGGGGACAGCGCTGCCAGAGCCCCGGCTTTGTGTCAGCATCGGTGCGGCAGGCGGAGCGTGCGCGTTGCGATCCGCGGAGCGTTCGCGTGGCTCCAGCGGCGGCCGGGCGCGGCTTTCAAAGAGCGGCGGGCTGCGAGTCCCGTCCGTCGGCGGGAGCAGCTGCTGTGGCTGCCGGAGCGCTCCCGGGGCAGCTGCGGTGCCTCAGCGTCGGGCGGCGGCGGCGGCTGCGGGCCGGGCGCCGCGGGGATGTGCTCCGGGCTGGTTACAGAGGGCAAGGCGGGGAAGGCGGTGGCGGCAGCGGTCACGGCGAGGTGCAGGCGGCGGCCGCTGCTGGTTGGGGGCGGCGGCTGCGGGCACGAGATCCTCAGGGCGGCTGGCTGGTTCCCGGCACAGCAGGGCGAAGCAGGCACGGGCAGGGAAAGCAGGGCCACAGGGGAGAGGGCGCCAAGGCGGGAGCAGAAGGGGCCAGGCTGACCCTGCAAGTGACCCAAAGCAAAGAGATGGAAAAGCCAAAACCTCGCGGTGTTGCAGCTGGCTGCTTTTGTGTGCCCCCAAACTCCTGCCCCGACTCGGCTTCGCGGGCCCATTTCTCGCGGGCATCCGGGTGCTCGCCTTCACCGGCAAGCGTGAGGGGACAGCGTGTGGGGACAGCGTGTGGGGGACAGCGTGTGGGGGACAGCGTGTGGGGACAGCGTGTGGGGGACAGCGTGTGGGGACAGCGTGTGGGGACAGAGGACAGCGTGTGGGGACAGGGTGTGGGGACAGCGTGTGGGGGACAGGGGACAGCATGTGGGGGACAGCGTGTGGGGACAGCGTGTGGGGGACAGCGTGTGGGGGACAGCGTGTGGGGACAGCGTGTGGGGACAGCGTGTGGGGGACAGCGTGTGGGGGACAGCGTGTGGGGACAGAGGACAGCGTGTGGGGACAGGGTGTGGGGACAGCGTGTGGGGGACAGGGTGTGGGGACAGCGTGTGGGGGACAGGGGACAGCATGTGGGGGACAGCGTGTGGGGACAGCGTGTGGGGACAGAGGACAGCGTGTGGGGACAGGGTGTGGGGACAGCGTGTGGGGGACAGCGTGTGGGGACAGCGTGTGGGGGACAGCGTGTGGGGACAGCGTGTGGGGACAGCGTGTGGGGGGACAGGGTGTGGGGACAGCGTGTGGGGGACAGCGTGTGGGGGACAGGGTGTGGGGACAGCGTGTGGGGGACAGCGTGTGGGGACAGAGGACAGCGTGTGGGGACAGGGTGTGGGGACAGCGTGTGGGGGACAGCGTGTGGGGACAGCGTGTGGGGGACAGCGTGTGGGGACAGCGTGTGGGGACAGCGTGTGGGGGGACAGGGTGTGGGGACAGCGTGTGGGGGACAGCGTGTGGGGGACAGGGTGTGGGGACAGCGTGTGGGGGACAGAGGACAGCGTGTGGGGGACAGGGTGTGGGGGACAGCGTGTGGGGACAGCGTGTGGGGGACAGCGTGTGGGGACAGCGTGTGGGGACAGCGTGTGGGGGGACAGCGTGTGGGGACAGCGTGTGGGGGGACAGCGTGTGGGGACAGCGTGTGGGGGACAGCGTGTGGGGACAGCGTGTGGGGACAGCGTGTGGGGACAGCGTGTGGGGACAGCGTGTGGGGGACAGCGTGTGGGGACAGCGTGTGGGGACAGCGTGTGGGGACAGCGTGTGGGGGACAGGGTGTGGGGACAGCGTGTGGGGACAGCGTGTGGGGACAGCGTGTGGGGGACAGCGTGTGGGGACAGGGTGTGGGGACAGCGTGTGGGGACAGCGTGTGGGGGACAGGGGACAGCGTGTGGGGACAGCGTGTGGGGGACAGCGTGTGGGGGAGGAGGTGCTCGCAGTCCAACCATGGAGGCTTTCTCTGGGGACAGGGCAACAGAGTTTTTTAATGGGAATTTTTCTTCTCATTTGTGATGTATTTTGAGGCATATGTATTGGTCCCTCTCACATATCACAAAAATACAAAGTGCCACGTAATTTCTAATAAGAAGTAGTTTTAGAAGCTATTATAATATGTTTAGTTTGCAAATAACAACTAACAGAGAGAGGGTTCACAAAATGCAGCTTTTAACATATTAAAGGAAATACAGCCCAGGAGGTACAATGATAAACATATTGTTTCTTCAGGATGCACAATATGATTTCTGAAACAAAAATAAGCGGATAAAAGCCAAAATAATATAGAAACTAAACAATATAAACTTAAGCAGCTGCACATGACTTAGAAGAGGACAAGGAATTTACTCTTAACTTACAAAATTAACCAAAAAATGTCTCAAGCATTTGAGTGGATAGAAGATTTATCTGTCGTCTTGTCAGCCATTCACAAATATGAATCTGTTACTAGAGATTAGTATCATCTATTAATTGTTTATTGGTGCTCCATTTCAGGAAAACTAAAACATAAATACATAATTACCTTAATAAGACATAATAAGATGCAAGAAATAATTACCTTTAAGTTTGTTTTGCTAGTGTTTTCTGGAGTAAAATAACACATATAAGGGATGCCAATATGATGCCTTTTTTTTTTTCTTAACAAAAATGAAGAGCTGTAAAGTTATGAATCTCTGTTCTTTCATTTTATTCCATCACACTACAACCAAATCAAATGAACAAAATCTCTGGAAGGAGAGTCAACTCTGTTCTAATTTCAAGTGGGAATAGAATTTCATACAAAGCATGAATTATTTTTTCAAGTTGAACTGAGCTTACTCCAAGCCATTTCCTGACTAATTTATTTATCCAGAGTTCACAACATCTGAACTCCCCTGAAGAATTGCTCCCATGAAGCCTTATATCTTGCCTGCACTTCAAAATGCCGGCTTCATCATGAATTACCAATATCTGCTCAGATGATGTGTGTGGTTTTTTTTTCCCTTGGAGTGTGACAACATCTCCATTTGAAGCACATCAGCACCGAATTAAAAGCAAATTCTGCCAATAGCTATATGAGAATCCCCTCCAAATGTGATTATAAATGATCCTTAAATGCTGACTTTGCTAATAGTAATCAGCTTATACAAGTGGTGCCTTCCTGCATCCTCTCAGGATCTTTCAAGGTCAAAATATGTCAAGGCTGTGCATTAGAGATACTCTCACAGCAAACAAGCAACAGAAATGCTCATTAGTGGGCTTCAAAATCAAATTATGAGAAAAGAACCCTTTGAACCAATTGAAGCCAGCACATTGTCAGAGTGATGCTGGTAAGAGGCACAAAAGAGCAGCTGTTTGGTGGTACCACGGAGATTTACCAGCACGTTTTTGGGTTTTTTCTCAGCATTTTGTTTTCCTGCTCTGCAACACAGATATTCCCCTACCTCAAAAAGCGCTTTGAATTCTTCATGAGCAGTTGGCCTGATGCAAATGTTGTTTCTAGAAGCACAAACAGCATGACACCACACTACTTAAGAAAACCTCCGACAAACCAACCCTACAAATTTATACATACTGGTAGCACAAAAGTCCAGACAGTTCACTGAGAAGTAACTAATTCCTTAAAGTACTTTAGCTTTTATTTTGGAGGAAAACTGAAAAAGAAGATAAAATTATAAATATTGACGGAGGGTACATCAGGCTCAGTCCACTGTCTGTCTTTTAATCTGCAGTTTCCAGACACACATTAAAATAACTTTGTGAATTTCTACAGTTCTAGCTAAACACATCCAGATGTTCTCTGTATTTCTGCAACAGTTCTTATCATTTTGTTTCTTCCCTTAAATGCTGATGACCTGATACTCTCACAGATCTGCCTACTGCGAAGCCAAAATCTCTTTCTTGAATAGAGATATTTAGTTTACATGCATAATTTGATCTAAAACATTATGGTTGTTTTCCCACCCTAGGTTCCTCTACAGATCTCTGCAGTTACCTTCTCCTCAGTCTGAAAGTTAGTCATGTTTCCTTTCAACTTCATAAAAAACTTCATTGCTCCTCTTGAAAGCTGGAATTCTGTCTGTGTCTATGACCTGTGTGATCTCCTGTGTACACTGGCCCATTTGAAGAAATTCAGCACATCTGCGAGGAATTTCTTTTTTACAAGGCAGGTCTGTTTTCCTCTAATGTCATTTATTAATGTGCCTATTATTTAATTATTTTGAATAAGTTCTATCACTCTGGCCCATTGTCATTTGAGTTACAGAAGCCCTGGGGGTGCTGTGGGGGAGAGCTGGGAGCCCAAACCCCCTGAGCTGGGCTGGGCCCCAGCGTGGGCAGCAGGGCAGGGGGGATTCTGCCCCTCTGCCCCCTCAGCTGAGCCCCCACCTGCAGAGCTGCCCCAGCCCTGGGCCCAGCTCAGGAAGGAGCTGGAGCTGCTGCAGCCAGGCCAGGGCAGGCACCAGGATGAGCAGAGGGATGGAGCAGCTCTGCTGGGAGGAAAGGCTGCCAGAGCTGGGCTTGTTCAGCCTGCAGAGGAGAAGCTCTGGGGTCACCTCACTGGGGCCTTGCAGGGCCTGAAGGAGCTGCAGGAAACCTGGAGAGAGACAATTGCCAAGGGCTGCAGGGCCAGGACCCAGGGAATGGCTTCCCAGTGCCAGGGGGCAGGGCTGGATGGGAGATTGGGCAGGAATTGTTCCCTGGCAGGGTGGGCAGGCCCTGGCACAGGGTGCCCAGAGCAGCTGGGGCTGCCCCTGGATCCCTGGAGTGTCCAAGGCCAGGCTGGACATTGGGGCTTGGAGCAGCCTGGGACAGCGGGAGGTGTCCCTGCAACTAGATAAGATTCAAAGCCTCTTCCAACCCAGATCTTTCTGGGATTCTGGGGTTCTATATCAAAACCACCTGGTCATGAAGGAAAAGCTACTTTTCATACAGAAACAGTGAAATAAGAACCTGGACATTAATTTACCACACAACACAGAGCACTATGCATCAGTGTGATGGGCTTAGGCACCCCTGTCACAGGAATGTGTAGCTTGTATTCCGCTTGTGAAAACACGTCACATAATTTGTCCTGCTTCTTTATTCTTCATTAGATAGCAGATTTTAGACATATAATACTAGTAAAAATTTCTTACAATTCTTTGTGTGTAGAGTGAAGAAAAAGTTCATTTTTCTCATTAGTCTTGAAATAGGTTGCTGTGGCCCTCAAGGCCCCATAAAACATCCCAACCCAAAACTTCGGGTATCAGCAGTGATTATTTCAAAGTCTGATATTTCTTCTTGGATTACTCACAAAAAGGAGTGAAATCTAAACCATAGGTCCTTATTAAAATGGGACTTTTATTTTGGGTACTTATTTAGTGAGGATAATACTTAACACTGCATTATAGGCTATAAAAACTCTTTCTGAACAATAAAGAAACAGTAAATGTTCACTTAAAACAAGCCATTGCCAGAGCACTGATGATGAGACATTTACTTTTTACAAGCAGAATATGGCACCAACAAATAATATATTTATGTGAAACTGAAAAATTAAGGAGCACGACAGGAGAAATATGCTAATAGCAATGGGATACACTCAGAGACATCATACTTCTTGCTTCAAAAACCATTTTTCAGAATAAAATTCAAAGTAATTTGGGCTGAAAAAGGACATTTGAGAGCAGAAAGAAAAAAATTGCATACAAAAAAGAAAACTATCCATTTATTAACAATTAAGCTAAGCTACAACTCAGCGTATTTCATCAACTCTCAAGTTTAAAATGTCAAAACTATCAACATCAAATATGAATGAATACCATTAGGTAGTTTTATAAGCTTGTTAAAAATTAAACAAAAATATGTAGAAAAAATACCTATTATTTCCTTTTACCTGTGAAATGAGAAAGGTGACTAAATTTTGTGGGGGAATATTTTGTATCTCTGACTTTGGAAAGTGACCAACTGCAACTCATTTCAACAGAGATGGATATGCCAAGACTAAAATATTCCGGAAAACAAGAGCCTTGGAAAATTGATCTTGAGGTAAGAAAGAAATTGGCCCTATCTAAGAGACTAAAAGTACAAGAAGTGTAAATCAGTCTTATATGTCCAAAAGTATTTTGTTTTCGTTTTGAAAGAATTAAGACAATTTGGGTGTCGATGAAGTATATTCACAAGGGATTTCCCTTTTCCCAAGGGAATTAGCTTAGTTCTTCATGATGTGTTTCTCTGACTTTTCATTTAACTGAACAACAACAAAAAAAGTTGTTCATTAAATGGTTTAAGAGTTGGTTGGGTAGTAGCTGATGTTTCCAAGGGAGTCACGTCAAGTGTCTCTGAGCAAAACCAGTTCTACACATTTCTGTAAAATTTGGTTGATGGTCCCATACCAATACAACCAAAATCAAACCAAACCAGAAAAAACAATAATAAAACCAAAAACCAAAACCCCAAACAAACAAACAACAAAAACAAAACAACAAACCAACAAACAAAAAGCCAAAAAAACCCAAACCAAAACCAAATGAAAAACCAAACAAAAACATCCAAAAATGAAAACAAAAGAAAAAAGAAACAAACCCAAAACCCCACAAAGACAAAAACAAACCAAAAAACTAACCAACCAATCAAAAAACCCACAACCAAAAAAACCCCAGCCCCAAACCAACACCCTCCAAAACCACACCAAACCACACCAAACTAAACCAAACCATACCAAACACCCCACAACCCATACTAATACAGAAGGAGAATGGTTGCATGGCCAATTTAAAGGATCAGAATTTTTTCCTGAAATATGACAGATCAGTTAGAGGGGCCAGAACAGAAGGGTTGATTTGTCTGGTTTTTTTGGAAGGCTACCACTGTACCAGGATGGTGTTAAGACATTCAAAGGGAACAGAAACGTCAGATTTATTCTGTACAAGTTTTCACCAAGAAAAAACCACAACAAAAGCAAGTTGTGTACTTATATTATAAAGACAGATGGTTCATAACCCCTGAATGCATAAAAAGAGAATATTTTATAAATACGGGGAAATTAAATATTTACCTTACAATGCTTAAATCACCTTACAGTCTCCCTTACACCTTATTTTTAATTTTTCCTCTTCAGCATAAAATATTATGAGCTACAGAGCTGCTTATAAAACACACCGCTACAAGACCTTGTTATTCAGTGTTATATTGACACCTCCTGCTTTCTCTCCCTGGAATATTCAGATTTTTAAGACCATGTTTCTTATTCTAAGGCAGATATTTTAGGCTCAAGAAATGGGAAGTGTTGCAGTGACCGCTACTGACCCAGGCTAGCTCCAGTGGTGTGCGGCAGGAGTGGGGAGCAGCAGGAAAGGTGGACCCAGATATCTGATGGTGTTTTCTACAGCTCTGCTTTTGCACTCATTCATCTGATTCCTAGAAGTTGTCTGAATACAGATCCCAACCCAGAAAAAGAAACCAAAAAACTTTAGCAGGGGAACAGAAATTCAAGAATGAGAGGTACAACAATTCAGGAATTTTTACTGTTTGACAGCATACTTAACTTGTGAATGTATTTCAGCAGAGTTTACTAAGTTTTAAATGGATTTTTAGAATAAAAATTATTTTCTTATAACAGCAATCACAAACTAATGTTTGAGTAAATAGAGTTTGGAAGTACTTTTATCAACACCATTCTGAATTTCATTTTAATCAACATTGTCTTTGACCAATAAAGATATTTCTATTAAGAAAATTAAAGATTTTGGTACCTATCATCATCATCATCATCATCATCATCATCATCATCATCATCATCATCATCATCATCATCTCCAGAGGTTTTAATTTGAAATTCCCTTTCTCTGTCATTTTAAAGATGAAATTTACTCCATGGAATACAAACAGGAATCTAGGAAGCATGCCTTTCTTTTTTTATATTACCTTGTTAATATTTCAGTTCATGTAAGTACCTTTTTCAGCTATTCTCAGACATTTACCTAAAAATATTGCAGGAATTACTTTAGGAAGTTGGATTGTTACTGAAGCTGTATGAAAGACCCACCATATAGGCTGTGAAATAAAATTCAGTCTACATTGTCTCCTGTCCCCATAACAAGATAAGTCTTATCATATAATTTATTTTCTGCTCAGGTTGAAGATTATACATTTTATTCAAGAAAAAATGAAAAAGCTAAACCTACTTACTCTGAAAAAAAAATGTAGTAAAAATTATGAATTAAATTATCTCTTTCTGTAATAGCATAAATATTAGTTGAAAATAAAAACCACTTTTATTAAAAAGATCATCCCTATCTCAGACTCCTTGGCTTTTCCAAAAGTCTTTATTTTTCAACTAAAACATCAATAAAATCTAAGTAGAATAGCTTAAATACACCAATTCAGCATCTTCCTGATTTTATCCTTTCATCCAACATAAACTCTAGTGTCAAAGTTAACCTAAAATGGAATTTCAAACAGTTTTGAGAAAGTTATACTCATCCATACAGATCTTCTTAATTTTTTTTGTCTTATGTCTGGGAATGTGTTATGCAAAAATGTGTTTTTAAAACCAAAATAAAGAAGCATACTATAGACAGAGGGGGGAAAAAAGAGAAAACAGAGAAATAATTAGAAACAAGGAACCTACAACATATTTTATTTTCAAAACAAATAGAAACCACAGGCAGAAGGCTGTATTTGATTAAATTTCTATGGAGAACAAGACATTTTATTATGCTGTGCATTGTACGAGTCGTTTCAATAATGAAATGCAATTTAGTTTTACTACCAATGGGCTGTACAGTCTCCTAAAGAATGGACATGATGAAAATAATACATATTGTTTATCATGGTGAGTTTTCAAGCCGTGAAAGAAATTTCAAGCAGTGGTCATCATTGCTCAGCCACAAAAAACACAGCTGGAAATTAAAAGAGCCACAGAAAAGATGAGGAGAACAAAGAGTTTCTGGTTTTCATTATGCACATTTAAGGAAAGTACTGCAATAGCTGCGTCCTTTGTGTTTTGGGAAGTATTTGGAAGACAGTTTTGGATTTAGGCTGTCTCACTTTTACATTTAAATTGTCCAGGTTGTCAAAACTACTATGTTGGTCACCTTACAATTCTGAACTATTTACATAAGACTGAAGAAAATGAATAATGAAAAAGAAAACCTAAAAAAGCCTCCAAACAAAGAAAGCATCATCTGAATTTGAGAGGAAAACAGATGCTGCTTTCTTTTAAATGACATTTTGACCGAAACAATCAGTACCTTGGGAAGGGAGGAAGGTCTTTAATATGTAACAGTGTGGGCATTTTCAGCATCTGGATAAACTGCACCACACCTGCTGAACAGATGCAGTGAATTCTGAAATTCAACAATAGTTAATCTTAAGGTGCCTTATCCAATTCATTTCACATTCCCTTGGGAATGTGAATGCTATTTATTGGCATGATGTGTAATCAAGGAATGATATGAAGTTTTATTTTTCTGTCATTCTTAATTGTCTTTCCCTGCACCTAGAAAATAAACCTCCCTGAGTCCCATCTTTGCTAAAGATACAGTTAGCACTGGAAAAAATGTGGAATGACACGGGGCAAAACACAAAGTGAGTGTTGAACAGCAAATCCCAGCGGTGCTCTTCACTCCTCCTGTTGTTAAGGAAGCTGGGAGATTTACCTGTGGGTGGAACTGGGTAGAAACTTCTGGTTTCTGCATCCACACAGACAAGATGAGTTTGGAATAAGTCTTTTTACATTCCTGGGCAGCATATCTGCCCAAATTGTTTTAGAGAAGCTATCTTCAGACAACACAAAAAAAAAAAAAAAAAAAAAAAAAACAAAACAAAAAAACCCCAAGAATTTGAGAGTGAGTCCTGTGAGGAGCAGCTGAGGGAGCTGGGAAAGGGGCTCAGCCTGGAGCAAAGGAGGCTCAGGGGGGACCTTGTGGCTCTGCACAAGTCCCTGACAGGAGGGGGCAGCCGGGGGGGTCGGGCTCTGCTGCCAGGGAACAGGGACAGGAGGAGAGGGAACGGCCTCAGGCTGGGCCAGGGCAGGCTCAGGGTGGGCAGCAGCAGGAATTTCCCCATGGAAAGGGAGCTCAGGCCTTGGCAGGGGCTGCCCAGGGAGGTTTGGAGTGGCCATGCCTGGAGGTGTCCCAGGAATTCCTGGAGGTGGCACTCGGTGCTCTGGGCTGGGGACAGGGTGGGGATCAGTCACGGGTTGGTTTTGGAGGTCTTTTCCAATCTAAATGATTCTGTGATTCTAATGTTAGGAATATATTGATGGTCATCCACTTTGGAGAAAAGAAGGAAAGGTGATGGGGAAGGTGGAAATTGGTATTTCCTAACAGCTTTCCAATTCCTTCCAGTTGAACCTAGTACTTTGCACCTGCATTAAGGCTTATCCCACTGTGATAATACTTCTTTTTGCTAGTACTGATAAGAATATCATATTAAAAGAAATGCAGTCAGTTGACTTAGAGATCCTGCACAGAGGAAATGACAGCAGCTGTCCAGGATCTTCATGCTAAGCAGCCAACACCACTCACAAAACAATTTTGCTCATGGATACATTGCCATTACCTGTGGTTGCTTTATAAAGCATTGTGATAACTTCTTTGACAGTGAGAGCAAATTGCTTTGCCACCTCTGTGGACCCTGATCTAAAATGTCATTTTGCACCCAAATGGCTAATTGAAAAGTATTTCTGGTTTAAACACTTTTCAGATGAAAAGTTGTCATAACAGACCACGCACAACATGATTTTAAATAATTCATGTTTTTATGTCATTATTTAATGCCTGCTGTAAGCAAGAATTTAATTCACCCAGACATGAGAGATATGTATAAAATCTACTTTTAAAAAATTCTTTCCTTTTGTGTGTGTTTCTGTGTGTTTGTGTTGGAGTGGCAGAAGCCAGAAAGATTTACAGACTTTATTTTCTGATAAGTCTCAGAAAGGAAATGGTCAGAATTTTCAGCCACCTGGAATCTAACAAGCAATAAAATGTACAGATTAATCTCTCTTAAAAGTAATACAATTCAATATTATTTTCATTATTATCTCTTACTATTACCTTATTTTTTTAAATTCCTTTTTCTCCCACCACCACTACATTCAATAGTTTTAGCCTCACTATGTTCAGTAGTTTTAATTTAAACATAGTCTTGGATCTGGAAAGGTAAACAGAATTTCTTATCTACTTGTTGCTCTGTTTTCATCCCTTTTGTTTCCATTAAGTAAAGTCAGTCTGGAAACATCAGACTTTAACTTTGCCTTAAGAAAATTCTGAGGAAAAGAAGAGGAAGATGGAATTTTCCACAACATGAAGATGGGAAAGGGCAGATAGAACAAAAAAATCCCCCAAAACAGGAAAAAAACCCAACCCAACCCAACACAAACAACTTAAAAAAACCCCCAACAACAACAACAAAAAAACCCAGATAAAATTAAATTATTTCTATATAATAGGTGAAAAAAATTCAATTAATATGTAAGTTCTATCAAAAATTTATACTAATTATAGCAGAATTCTATAGGATTTCATCCAATTGAACTCTTTCTATCAGCAATACAGGCAGATGGAAGAGTGAGATCAAATTCCAATTTCCCATGAAAGCTTTCTCCAAAAAACTACAGCACTGCTATAAGAGCAGAAGATAAATGCCAAGACAAATTAGCATGCAAGTCTGCCTACAGCTGTACAACTTAACTTCTTGGTGGAAAATTTAAATCAGATTTAGACAGGCAATCTTTGTTTATTTGTTCAGATAAACCCAGAATTATTCAGAAAGCAATACAGAAAATGAAAACACGATGAAACAGAAAAACCGAAAGGATCAAACACAACATACAGGGGAAAAAAACCCAACAAACAATGACAATCAAAACTAAAGTAAGCAAAACTGGGAAGAGATTATTTGGAAATTATTAAGGAAATAACAAATAATAAGTATTTTTGACATTTACAGAAATTTAAGAGTCATTTACTCAGACACTCTCTCATTTATTTACAATTCGTATAGGGAACATCTACACTGCAAATTACTTATGGTTGATTTTACTACATTAGGCAATCTATTCCACAACATTTGTTGTAGTGGAAGCATGTGGGTGTTACTACAAGGCTGATCAGGTGCATTTTACCTCACAACTGTTTCAGCACTGTTAAAAATAAGCTTGAACCATGGAGTTTCCAGAGGTGGAAGAGGCTCACAAGGATCATCAAGTCCAACTCCTGCCCCTGCACAGGACAAAACATAAAAGAGGACTAATCTCTTCTCTCTCGGAATTCATACTCAGGTCTCACCTGCATTTTTTTAAATGCGAAAATACATTATTATGAAAGTTATTTTTGCTCCCCATTGTGCTAAGTTTGTCTGCTGACCAGTGTGTATATATATTTTATTATATAGATAATCTATATATTAGATGTGTCCCATAAAGTTGATCCATTGGTTTTTCAGTAAATTGCAGACCTGGCCATGAATTAAGCAATAAGTAATATGAAATAGTATTCTGCTTCTCAGCCTGGATTAAATGCCAGCTGCTTTGATCAAACATGTAAAAAAAATCTATTACTTCCTAATGAACATAATGTTCTACAATCAACTTGATTGGTATTACGCAGGGAATTACAATTTTACTCATTGTTGGTGGGAATGATATATTCCACTGCAGCGTCAACCAGGCCACAGAGATAAGAGGCTTTAAGAGTTTAATTAGAAAGGTTTTTAGTCTTAAAGATATGCAAAGAAGATTACTACTAGTGGGCTTGAAAGCTACATGGGATCTCTGATGACAACTCCTGCTTTGAGGCAAATACTTGTTTTCTAATTAAAACCCACAGTACTAAAAATGCTTTGAAGAGATCTGTGCAGACGTTCTTATTCTCCAGTTGCAGTGACAATCAAAATATTGACACTAATCTGGATCTCTGCTCTCAGAGGTACTGAGGGAAACAACTGAGATTTGTAGCTTTTGCCCGTGGAAATTTCCCCCAGAGCTGGAGCTGTCTGTCAGTCGCAGCCGTCGCCATCATCCTTCCATGGTTGTTACACACATGAGCCACCACTAAAAGAAAAACACTTGCATCAGATGATTCTGATAAAAATTCTTGATAAAAACCCTGCTGTTTCCTCTACTTGTATTGAAGATGGCAGATTGGAGTGATCTGAATCTATGATGGGAGCCATTGTGAAACTGTAAAAACATGATGTTAGTAATTAATGAAATAATTTTGTCACTTATGAGCTTTTAAAAAAAAAAAAAAAAACATTGAAAGGACACAAAGATTTTGTGAACTACAACAAAGAAGTCTTAGGACAAATGCACTGTGGTTTGTAATATAAGAAGGTTAGAATCACAGAATGGTTTGGGTTTGGAGAGACCTTAAAACCCATCCAGTCCCACCCCTGCCATGGGCAGGGACACCTCCCACTGTCCCAGGCTGCTCCCAGCCCCAATGTCCAGCCTGGCCTTGGACACTCCAGGGATCCAGGGGCAGCCCCAGCTGCTCTGGGCACCCTGTGCCAGGGCCTGCCCACCCTGCCAGGGAACAATTCCTGCCCAATCTCCCATCCAGCCCTGCCCCCTGGCACTGGGAAGCCATTCCCTGGGTCCTGGCCCTGCAGCCCTTGGCAATTGTCTCTCTCCAGGTTTCCTGCAGCTCCTTCAGGCCCTGCAAGGCCCCAGTGAGGTGACCCCAGAGCTTCTCCTCTGCAGGCTGAACAAGCCCAGCTCTGGCAGCCTTTCCTCCCAGCAGAGCTGCTCCATCCCTCTGACCATCTTTGTGGTCCTCCTTTGGATCCTAATCACGGTTCACAGCTGGAACAACAATTACACCAAAGAGCTGTTAAGTACTGAAGAGTGAATATAAACTTTCTGAGACAGACGTAGTGAGATAAATCCCAGGAGCATAAGGGGGAGAGAATAAGAGTGACCCAGTCGAACGCTTCTGAAGATTAGTTTTCTAAATGTATTTTGTACTTCTGTGTGAGAGAACAGAGCAGTACAGCTTCACATTCTAATTTTAGAGCATTCTCATATAGAGAGAGGCTGTGGCAGGTACACCTTGTTCATACTAGACATGAAATAGAAGCCTTTAACACATGTCTGCCTGGCACTGTGAGTGCTGCAAGAGCTGGAATCGCCTTGGCAGATAAACAGTCATAATTAGATGTCAAACAGGAGTCCCATTTGAATAAACAAAACTTTTTTATGCCACCAAGTGCTCCAAATATTGTACCGTAGTATATAAATAGTGTGTGCCAAAAATGCCTGCTCTGAAAGGAGACAGGATGATAAAGTTTTTCATTATGAAAAAAGGTATGTTTTGCCTGCAGAAACTGTTAACTTTGTTTCTGGGAAGTCTAGACAGCCATGGAAGAAGCAACAGCTCACAAGGAACATATGTGTATTTTACTTAGGGCAGCTGACACCAGCATGGTTAAAAAATAACACTTCCAAACAAGACCTGTTTCTGTGAAAAATACCCATCAAAACCAAAGAACTTAATCCTAGCCAAAGACAGAAGAAAAAATTTTCTTTTAAAATCAGTGTGTATTCATGTGAAGACTAATGTGTTTGAAGGCACAGAATTCAGTTAAAAGGACGAGGAGAAACCAGCATAACCCCTCAAAATGATTTTAAAATGAGCTTAATGTAATAGCAAAGCAGGATGAGAGAAGCCTTTTAGCTAGAGCTGGTGCCACAGGGATACCCACCCATGGGATTAGACTGAGCCCAAATGAAAAAATAATCTGCCTGGCAGAAATGGACCATTTATGCCTATTATCTCTGATGAGAGCACCCGATACATGTACACATTCGTTTTATTCTGCTGCTTTTTAATCCAAATTTCCGATTTTACCCTGCAGTGAAGGAGACGTTTCACACAGCAAGGGCACAAAGCTTATTTAAAATCTGCCAAATAGTCGTAGCATCTGAAATACTGTTTATCCAAAGCACAACAACTTAACATCAAGTGGAGGAGAAATTTCAATTTGCACAAGACTGGGCCTGGGTCTTGCAATGTTTTTAGTTCAGGAGTGGCACCTTAGAGGAGCTGGAGCACAAGGCTGGTCAACAAGCAGTATTTGAGTGACCGCAATTGATGCTGCACTCCTGCTGATCCTTCACCTCCAAGTATGTGTCACCCCCTAGTTCCCTTACAAACCAGAAGCACATAATTATTCTTACTAGTTAAAGCACTGGAGTGTTAACATAAATTAATAAAGTTAGGGAGGAGTTTCTTAGTGAATAGTGTTTTGTTTTGTGTACAATATGATGGGAAAGCTGTGGTGAAAATGAAAGCAATGGCATCACTAAACTCCAGAATAACAGGCAGGGTCCCCTGGAGCAGTGGCACAGGAACGTGTCCAGCTGGCCTGGGGATGTCTCCAGAGAGGGACACTCCAGGCCCTCCCTGGGCAGCTGTTCCAGGCCTCTGCCCCTCCATGGACACAAGCTCTTCCTCCTGCTGGGCTGGAGCTTGGTGTGGTTTATTTTATGGCCACTGCTCCCCACCCTGTCCCTGGCAGCACGGAACAGAGCCTGGCACCATCCTCTGGCAGCCTCGGAGGTGTTTGTATGGATTGATGGGATCCCCTCTCAGCCTTCCCTTCTCCGGCCTGGCCAGGCCCGGCTCCCGCAGTCTCTGCTCATCCCAGAGCTGCTCCAGAGCCCAAATCCTCTCTGTGGCCTCGCCTGGACCCTGTCCAGCAGCTGCTGGTCTCTCCTGTCCTGAGGAGCCCAGGACTGGCCCCAGCACTGCAGAGGTGCCTCAGCTGGGCAGGGCAGAGGGGCAGGATCCCCTCCCTGACCTGCTGCCCACACTGCACCTGATGCACCTCAGGATACCAGAATATAAAGAGAGACAGAGATTAGATATAGATATAGAGAGAGATAGAGATGATAGAGATGATAGAGATACAGAGATATAGATAGAGATAGATTTTGGTATGTCTTGGCTTGCACAGTAGTAAGCTGCTGAATCTCAGGCTCTTCCTAAGTCTGGTCTAATTTTGAAGCCAAATTATCGTTAATGTACTTGTAATTATACCATGTGTAAAACAGATTCCAAGTCTCTTCTTAATTAATAATTAACTTGGTGTTTTCATTTGCCTGGGACAAAGGTTATGAAATCAACAAGGAGGATGCAGATCCCAGAGAGCATCACCAGGCCTGCCAGCTTCCCCAGCACTGGCAAAGCCCCTTGTCCTCTTGTCCAAGTGAGTCAGCTATGAATGGTTGTTGTTGTTCACAGCACCACCATATTAATTCAAAAGGCACAAGAGTTGTCACACAATCACATTTTCTTTTACTGTGGTGTCATCTCCATGCAGTAAACTGCATCAGTTTACTCTGTCATGGATGATAGTAATTGTCTTGTTAAGTCCTAGCTACTATGAAATGGAAGTTTCTGTATCTAAAACCCTGTCACACACATAAATCTCCAGACCATACCTACCATTGCTTTGTTCTGTCCCTCTTTCCCGTCTTTCATTACCATGTCCAGATGCCTTTTGGATGTTTCCAGGGATTGAAAATTCACAGCCTTTCTGTTGCAGTTCTTGGTCACTCTGGAAGTGCAAAAGCGTTTTATTTAATTGTTTATTAGTTGAACTACTCTTTGTGTTTTAAAATAGCCATTTTTATTTCTGCATAAGTTCATACAGTGTTTGACTATTGAGCAGCGAATATTTGGTGTCCTTACTGCCATTCAGAAATAATAATATAAAAGGATAAAAGAGAAGAGGAAAGACAGAGAGGAAACAGGAGAAGGAGAGGAAAGAAAGAGAGGAAAAGACTGTTAGAAACATTCGCTGAAATTATTAAAGACCCAGAAGAAAAAGAGGATTTTCTACTAGTTTGAGCTTGTTTCAAATACCTGAGAACTGGGGAAGACCACGAAAGGCATGTTTGAGTAACTCTAAACAAACATATCCCCACAGATTTGTTTCTCTCTGTAAAAACATGTAGCTGCAAAAGATTTATTCCCAGCCTTTATTCCCCCAGGATGCTGGGCTCTGATCCTCCCTGCTTCCCCTGATTTGCCAAACTGGTCACATTTGGCTGACTCCCTGCCAAGTTACAATTTAACCCAGTGTCCTAAGGCAGCCCTGCACT
The DNA here is from genome assembly GCF_965178545.1 of Coloeus monedula. Taxonomy (NCBI): domain Eukaryota; kingdom Metazoa; phylum Chordata; class Aves; order Passeriformes; family Corvidae; genus Coloeus; species Coloeus monedula. Next base: position 2,465,035 of record NC_138822.1, on the reverse strand, counting down.
GAATAAAGAGAAATTCTTGTTAGTGTTCTGTTTCTGGTTAGTTTAGTACAGAAATGAAGGAAAAGTGGAAATGTGGCAGTGGAAAGGAGAAAGTTAGAGGGACAATAAAAAAAAAAATAAAGACAGTTTGCTTCAAGTGTGTGGCAAAGATGAAAGAAATCCATCACAGATTAAGTTAGTCTCTGAAATTATCATTATTTCGTAAAAGATAAACATTTAATTACCAGTGGGATAAGCAATATGTGAGGTTATAGAAAATTCATAAATTATGTTAAAAATGTACATCAATATGTTTGAAATGAGGAGATGGAGTGAATTTCAGAGGCCAAGTTTTGTGTGTGTGGTACAATTCTGTACATTTTGCATTACCTTTTTTCAAATTATTTTTTATCTTAGACCCACAAATTTTAGTGTCAACCTTAAAAGTTATAACAATGAAAATTAAAAACCGAAATTAATAGAGCAATACTCAAAAATTTCTTTGGTCTTATTAAGTGATGGTATGATTAAGTGAAACAGTGTTTGTTAAATAAAAATAAAAGAAGTATTTATATGTGAATTTCTACACTTTAGAAACATTTATATTGCCCTTTGGTGACAGAACCATTATAAACATTGTATAGGGAACTTTCAGCCTGACAAGATCTGCAGGCAAAACTGTTATTTCCGTTGTTGGATTCTTTTTTTGAAATTCTGAAACCCATTCAAAGCGACAAAAACATCTGATATTCCAGTTTACATGTTTTATAACAGAGGTGTATGTTATACTTAACCACTGTATCATAGCAAATAGATTATTAGCTGGAGTGACTTAGAATGGTTATTTGGGTTTTAAATTTTGAAAATTGCCGTTTCTACATATTCTGAAATGCCGTGCCAGACACTGAAATGCCTTTTATTTATTTTTCCTTTTTTTCTTCAGTTGGTTTAAAAATAGGGAAGATGAAAGAAATTAAAACCAATGTGCCTAATTAATCAACAAGTTATTTATTAACTAGATATTTAAATTAGAAGGTAATCAATTGTGGTTAAGTTCTAAGAGCAGGAAGTGACAGGAGTTAATCTGAATCAAAATGAAAGAAGGCTATTTGGTATTTTCATATGGTTTGTAAAAAATCATTTTGGCAAATTAATTTCTTGTGTTGCTGGAGGAAGATTTTCCTGAAGTTTTTTCTGTGCTCAAAGAAGAGGGCAGTTTTGTTAAGGGAGATGGTAGAAATTAGCAAAATCACAAATGATTTCAGGCATGTTTGAAGGGGAAGAGAGAGATCAGGCAAGAGAGATCATGAGAAATGTCATTAAACTCTCAGATGCAATATGTGTCTTGTTGAAAAGGCACAAGTTTAAATGAGGATTTAAAAGGATACTTCCCTCTGATTCAGTCAATTTCAGAAGAAGGAGGAAAAGGAAAATAAAAGAGGAAGAAAAAAAGATTAGGAGGGATGGAGATTCATTTCCTAAAACTGTCAGGGTTCTTGTGCCAGTGGTTCTCTTGATGCTAAGAGGATCATTTGTGTTATGCATTACCATGAATCCAATGGGATTATAAGGAATTAACTCAGAAAAAAAGAGAGTGCTAGATTGTACCAAATTAGTGTTTTCTCCAATCCAAGAGGAACAGTGTTTAAGGAAAAGGAATCTAGAGTCCCAATATACAATTAGCATTAATTAACTCTGTGCAGTGCTTACATGGCTGATACAAGTTTATGAGACCAGTCTAAATATTTCCACTGCATTACTTTCCAGGGAAAAAGATATTCCTTAAGTATGATTTTTCCAAATTTCTGTCATGCCTAAAAGATCCCTGCAGTTTAAAATGTTTCAGTTTGTGGCAACCTGGTTATTCTCCAACAGAAGGCCTAGGGGTTTTACATGTCCTGCTTCACAAAATATGAAACAAGTCCAGACATTAGCCAATGTAGTCTAATTATGAGGAAATATATTAAACCATAAGTGGTATTTTCTGTGACTTTTTGATATTTTCACTGTAAAAGAAATATTAGTCTAGGTGCAAAATGAGACATATTGTATGTATGGAGGATCCCAATAACTACCCTAATTTTCTAGACTTTCGAGAGGGAGTACCTTGTGTATAATCAAAGGCTTTTTGTCCACCAGGATCACATCCAAATGAATATTAATTAAAATGTTCACATTTACTAGGAACCAGGCAATGTTTAGTGAAAATATTCAATTTAAAAAGCCTCAAGACAGCAAATAAGCAAGATAGACAACATTGTCCACGCTGCAAAAAATAAACTAATGCAGTATGTCACAATGCCAAAAAAATTTTGGGAATGTTCTAGATTTTAGGAGGAGTGTTGCTAATGGAATCCGACTGCTACAGAGAAAGTGAAGTTTAAAAATCATCCTGTGTATACAATAGATACTCACAAGCATAAATAATGCATTTGTTTATATATAATTCAAATTTCAGTTAGACTGTATGATTCATCTCTGTAAATGATATATATATTTCATATAGCACAGCACCAGAGTGCTACCTTCCAGAAATACAGTCTCACAAACAGCAGCAAGTGCACAGTCAAAAGACCAAGAAAAATCTATTACCATTAGATTCAGTATAATTAAGCTTTGGCACAGCTGCCTAACAATATGCATGCCATAAAATAAAGGAGTGGGAAAAACAGCAGTGTGATACTTCAGTGCAAAACCACCAAACACATGCTATAAATGCACATTTTAGGAGAACTTTGGTGGTGTTTTCAGCTCTTCAGGCTCCACTGCAAAATGTTTTGGGTTCCCAGTGTAAGAAAGAAGTAGATGAATTGGTGTGCATTCAGCAAAATTCTTGGGGAATCGAGCACTTGCCATATGAGAGGAGAAGCTGAAGGAAGTAGATTTTATTTTGAAGTGGAGGGAGAAAAGATGTGAGGGGACCTAACATCATCTTCCTAATGCCTATGAGAACATTCCTGAGAAAGCAGAGGCTGTCTACTGACATGATTTCTGATTGGAAACACAGAAAAGAGGGAAAAACAAAAATATAAGGACAATCAATGTTGTTGCTTCATTACTCTGTTAGTCAAAGCCTGGGGGAAATAGGTGTGAATTTTGTGTTGACCCTGCTTTGATGAGGTTTTGGGATAAACAACCTCCTGAAGTCCATTCCATCCATTATTCATAATACTGAGAAAAGTGGTGAGGAAGATGAGGAGGAGTTAAAGCTATTAAGAACTGCATGAGTGCCAGAGTTCAAGCATTGGCACAATTTTGTAAAAAATCCTGAGTACGAAACACTGAGGATTGTGTGTACCTGGGCTGAGTAAGGAAATGCACTCTTTTTTTATCTAGTGATTGATGATGGTATTGGTTAGAGCTCATTTTGCACATTTAAAGCCATGGTCACAAATCAAAAGTTCAGATAAAGACCAGGAGAACTTAACAGAAGTATCAAGAAAAGTCAATCCTAAATCTGCTGTTTCTAAATGGCTAGAATAAAACCAGTTTACTTGGGAAGAATTAAATTTAGCTCATATCCTCCCTACTAATAAGGTTCAGAATCCATTAAAGTTTACCTTTTTGGATAACTTCACTGGATTGAGAATGGTCTTTTGTTTAGTTGGAATGCAAAATCCAATAATGATTTTTTTTTTAAATTATTTTTTTACTGGATCTAAGCCAAGATACTAGAACTCTCTCTTGAGGCCCCAAAATTCTATTTCCTTGGAGACACAAATCTTAGAAATGCTGTATAATCTAGGAGGAGCAAGAGCTTTTCTTTTGCAATGCAAGCACGTCTCTAAGTTAAATCTCAGTTCATTTGCTGAACTGGACTATAAATACCAATATTTTATTTTAATTTTTTATTTGAGGGATTAATTAATCTGGATTAACTCTCAGACCGTGTTTGCAATACTGATGTCCTTCTTCACTCATTAGAAAACCCTAAATAAATGTCTTTTTCTCTTAATTAAGTGGTTAAACATCTGTGCAGGTGAACTCTAGTGCAGTTATCTCAAAATGAGATCCTGCACTTCTCTTTGTGTGTTGCACAATATTTTTCTGATAGCTTTGAGTCCTGCTTTACAAATCCAAGATCCTTGTACACAGCATTATATACAATATGGTCTGCAATTAGGCAGCATATGGCATCAAAGAAAAATTATATATTTTCCTTCAGCTAACAACAAGTCAAAAAAAAAAAATTAAAGAACAAACTGGTAGAGCATGGTTGTTTTCTAGCAGTTTAAGAATTCAGGGAAAATGACTGAGAGGTATCAATAAACCCAGGGTACTCTAACATCTTGTCGCTTCCAAATTTGAGATTGTGTATTTTTGCCTAGAACTGATTGTTTCAATTAAACAGTGTTCCCATTCTTGCATAATTATCTCCATGTAAGTTGTCATTTTACTTTCAAACAGCAGACTGGAGACTACTTAGTTCCTAACTAGAAAGAACAGTTGTGTTTTTAAGTAAACAAAGATATCGAGGACTGAAAACATTCTTATGCTGCCTGCCAAAAACATTAAAAATGCACTGGGATTTTTAGCAGCAACTCTATTGCAATCACTGATTAAGTGCGCTATCAAATATCACAGACTTACATATTTTAGGCAAATTCTGAGGATTTCTGATGCTGACAACTGTAAAAGAGATAAATGAAGAAAGATTATACATTGTAATTACACCATTTCACTGTGTTAATGGCATACTAAAGGACTCACTTGCATTTTCTGAATATGTAATTCCCACTAAAACTAAATTAACTGCTCTTACACTGGTCTTCACAGATATTTAGGATTTATGTGTCAATCAATGAAATGAACACAGTACATCACTCTTTTTCTTTCCATATGAGAAATTGCAGGCCACACAAGATGCTTTCTGCATAATTCTTTTCATTTTCCTACTGCCATATGGCCAAGGAATCCACAGTTATTTTGCAAGCTACTATCCTCTCCTTGAAGATGGAAAAAAAACAAAATATAAGAGGAGAAAGCAGGTATACAGTGAAGCACAAAATCAGAAATGAATAATGCACTTTTTGTGCTCAGTGCTTCCAGTGCAGGGACAAATTCAAACACACCTCCAAGAAAGGCAAATTTCTAAGGGTAGGCAGAGAAAAAGTCAATATTGTACCCAAATATTGATACACATATAGTGACTCTCAGCTTTCCAGAACCCACAAGACTTTGTTTTGGGGTCAGGCTTCAGAGACATTTATTGTCTCAGGGTGAGGGCACCAGACATATGGATATTGCAGCACATCTGTCTGGACAGTATTTTATTAGTGTCAAAATAAAACCAACAGAAAATGCCTAATTTTGTCATAGAAGTATGACTCACTCTGTTTAAGATTACATGTTTTCTTGCTAAATAGCCACATTTTAAAATGATGGAGGGTAAAGCAAGAAAACCAAGTGAAACATTATTCATCTACCACAGTTATGAGAAATTATCTGTTTTTTGACAACATACGTAAGTAGTTAAAAAGCGTTTAACACTTACATAAGTCTTTGGGACATAATAGGAAAATAAAACATTGACACCTAAAATTATAAGACAGCGTTCATTTCAGCTATTTAAAAATGCCTTGCTAAGTCAGCCTGGCCTCAAAATGTTCAGGAATGCAAAAGTATATTTACCACCACTTGATAAGTAAGGGGATGTAAATAGACTTTGCAGTTGCCAAAGGAGAAATTTTGTTAAAATTAGGATCGAAACCCTTCATTTTTGAAGCAGCCCCTGGTGTTGGCTTCAGGCTAATTGGCTGGGTGTTAATCACCTCTGCAAAGCCGTGACTTGCAGTGTTCTTGAGACAGAGAATCAGCAGATCCATGACAATCTCTCCTTCTCCACGGCAATTAGCACGTTCCCCTCTGCACCCAGGGGCCGTGTCAGGAGCGGAATATGAAGTAACACATTTATTTCTTAGGAGTGTTCCCTTACAAAATTACCGAGATGACATCCAGCAGGAAACGAGCAGTCATCTGGCCATTACCATGTCAAATTACTCACAGAACAGGAGCAAATTTCTTCAAACAAATGGCTACACCAGGGAGGAGGCTCCAGCCTTTTTAGCCCTCCTGGTAAATCTACACCTGACACTGCAGACAGCTGGCAGGGTTTCACTGCACACCTTCTGAGCCTCCCAGGGGGGAAGGATAACATTGCTGGCAGGTTGCTCCTGACAGAACCACATTGAGTAGGAAGATCAAGCGGCTTTAAAGCCAAAATGCAATTTTCTGGCTGATCCTCCACGTTGGAATAACATTTTGGCTGCACCCTGAGTCCTTTTCTGAGGCAGTAAATATCTCCCCAGGGAGAAAGCATGCATCAAACAGAGCTAATAATCATGTTTTTACTGTCTTGGGGTTCATTTCATGGGTAGGGAGAGCTTAGTTTAGTAAAACCCTGGTCCCAGTAAAGCTCTTAGGTTTCTGCTTAACCCCAACCACATGAACATTTATTTTAAAATCTCAGAAGAACTTGTACTTAAAATTAACATACTTAAGATGTTCAGTCAGTCGTATCTCAAGAAGTGAAAAATAGGTGTTATCATTGTATTAGTCTAAATGAAACAAGATTCCAAGTTTGAATTGTTATGCAATGAATGCCACGACAAAGTGAAGTGCTGGATGCAGTCAGAAAAAACCCAAATTTTCCGAATTCTTTGCCAAGATTCCTGTTTAGGAAGTGAAATCTGGAATCCTACAAGCACTTGCACAGGCTGAGTCTGGGCATGCATGCACATTTGCATGTAGGTTATAGCAGATATGTATGCAAGTTGGGAATTTGGGCTTCTCTAATTTTGATTTTCATGACAGAATATTGTGGTTTGTATTCTGTGTAAAGAGCTCAGGTTCATACAAAGAGGTACAGATCTGCTTGTATGAATTTTTGATATGAAAAATTAGATTTAAACTTCTTGTTAGCCAACAGACTGACTCTCCTTTAGCATCATAAGCTGGGGTAGGACATTCACAGTCATATTTTCAGAATTCTTTGAAAGTATTGTGCCAACTGTGGATCATCTTTCATGCCAAGCTTTAGAGTGCTGATAGGGATAATCAGTGTGATTTTTGTACATATATGTCTTCACTGCATTTGCCTCTTTTTATATTCAACAGGGTCCCTGTACCCATGACTAAACAAAGTTAGAAACTTAGAGCTGTAATTTTATAGTCCTACACTGTTGCTGAAACAATGTGTTCTAATCTAGGAAGCATATCCGTTTTCATAAGAGATAATACATATCTCCAAGGGTTTTTCTAATTACATTAAGCCCATTTAAACCTCTGATTACTGCAGTGAAAATGTGTATTCTTTAATGGATCAGACAGAGCAGCTTTCAGAAGATGAAGGTACTTAATTTAGTTTGCAGTTTCATTAATGCAGACTTCAAAATAATTTAGAGACATAATCAACAGTGGCAATTCCCCTATGGTTTTATTAGATATGTCTTGACCTTTTTTTTTGTTTGTTTTGCTTTTGTTTGTTTGTTTTAATTATCATTATCTATTGCTTGTTCAAAGGTAAAAAAAGGGCATTATTTTGAAACATCATATTACATTCTTCTGATACACAATGTTTGTAATGTAGCATATATTTGGAATCTGGAATGTGTTCTATTTGCTGAACTAGTGGCAAGTTACAGAATAAAATTATGAAATCTGTCATACATCTCTGCCTTACATTGCTTTAGGAAAATAATTGCTTGCAAGCCTCCTTCTTCTCATGTAGGTGTTCTGCCTAATTACTTGAGATCTGTTGGTATTTATCCTGGGCTCCTCTTAGATCTTTTACAACCCTGAAAACATCCAGCAGATATAAAGACCCTGAGACAGCTCCTGCCAGTGCTGAATCCTGCAGTGAAGAGAACTTTATACCTAAACTGAGAGGTAGCTGGGATTTATTCCTCTAGAAAAGGCAATAACCCTGTAGTTAGTGAAGATTTCACGTTCATAAATTCTTCACAACAGCATTCCTGCCCATAAAACCCTGTAAAAGGAGAGGGAAAACACTCAGATTTATGTTCTGATTCCACACAAAAGTTTGAGAATTGAATTCATTGTCAGAACTGCAGAAGTTCTGAGGAGGGGGGAACAACCACGAGTCTTGAAAAGCAGTTTGGTACACTCACCCCCAAACTCATCACAAATCATACATAAAAGCATGTTTAACGTCAGAAATGTGCAGGTAAATGAAGTGTGAACAGTGAATTCAGGGCAGGAAAACAATCATTTTTCCAAAGTAAAGAAGATGGGACACTTTGCTCCCTTACAGTCTGGATAGGCAATGGGATCCCAAAGTATAGTGTTTTGGGATTCAATATTTTACTCTCAGTTATCAATCTGGCTCTTATTTCAGAAATAATTTGCATTGGAAGGGACCTTAAGGCTCATCTCATCTCACTCCCTGCCATGAGCAGGGACACCTCCCACTGTCCCAGGCTGCTCCCAGCCCCAATGTCCAGCCTGGCCTTGGACACTCCAGGGATCCAGGGGCAGCCCCAGCTGCTCTGGGCACCCTGTGCCAGGGCCTGCCCACCCTGCCAGGGAACAATTCCTGCCCAATCTCCCATCCAGCCCTGCCCCCTGGCACTGGGAAGCCATTCCCTGTGTCCTGGCCCTGCAGCCCTTGGCAATTGTCTCTCTCCAGGTTTCCTGCAGCTCCTTCAGGCCCTGCAAGGCCCCAGTGAGGTGACCCCAGAGCTTCTCCTCTGCAGGCTGAACAAGCCCAGCTCTGGCAGCCTTTCCTCCCAGCAGAGCTGCTCCATCCCTCTGCTCATCCTGGTGCCTGCCCTGGCCTGGCTGCAGCAGCTCCAGCTCCTTCCTGAGCTGGGCCCAGGGCTGGGGCAGCTCTGCAGGTGGGGGCCCACAATTCAGCTGCCCTTGGACTTAGACATGGCACACAGAAAAACAAAGTCAAACTTTTTTTTTTTTTTTTTTTTTTGGTTCCAGGGATTTGAAAGCCAAGACCCATTCTTACACAGACATGTAAGACACAGAGAAAATCAGTTTTGATCTAATATGTAAAAAATTATATTATAACTGCAGTAACCTGCCATATTTTTCTAGCATATTTTTCTAGAGAAGAAATCTGAAACAGTGTTCTACTTGGAATAATCATATTTATGTTAAGTTGAGAAGCACAGGCACAGACTTGACATCCCTCAGAGTTGTTGACTTCAGCAGAACAGCTGTTACCTCAGTAGCTGCTGGTGATGAAGACTCATGATTTTTTTCCCTGCTGTGCTGACTTCATTTTGAAAACATAAGAGTTTGAACATGTTGGAAATCCTTGTAGAAGGACACCAGCACAGAAATGTTTATGCTGAGGAAAGGCTGTGGAAGCTCAGTTGGTTTAACCTCAAAAAGAAAAGGTTGAGGATGATTTAGATTCAGTTTTCATTGCCATAAAGGCAGTAACCTGATGCAGAAGACAAAATAAGGCTCAGAGCAGCACAGAGGAAAGATGAGAGGCACACGTTGCATGAAGCGAGATTTCCACTGGACCTGTGTATTAAGGAGAAGCCTTTTCAAGGTCAGGATTATTAAGTACTGGAACTGCTCCCAGAGAGCAAAATCTCTGTCCTGGAATTACTTCCTTTTTTTTCCTCCTTGACCAGTCAGGGCCCTGAGGACACTAATCCAAGTCAAAAGTAATCCCTGCTTTGAATAACACAACCTCATGTGTTCTTTGTAGTCTACACAATTTTGTGATCAATCCTGAAAAATCCCCTGAACTCTTCATTTAGAGAACTCAGACCCTCCAAAACCCATGACTTTTTATTCCCAGCCCTTTTTGTACAGGTTTGTTAAACATAAAAATAAAAGCAAGCCTGCTAGAAAATTATCTTTGATCTATGGGACATCAGAATCTATTCCTTCCTGTAGGTTAAGCTGTAAAACAGAAACCTGTCTTAGTATGTCCAACGTTTGGTGTCTTCCCCACAACACCAGAGATTAAAGAGGGGCATAAAAATATTTTGTTTATGTCCAACAAGGCTTTAGTGAAAATGTGAGCTTATTAATTAATAATGATATACTGTATAATTAAATTACAATAAATATATAATATAGAAAGTTTTATAATATATAGCATGTAATATAGAATATATTTTACCTAATAATACACCTGACACACAGCACCACAACACTGCAATGGATGTTTCTTTTAAGGCAAAGTTGGAGGGACAATGAGAGTTACACCAAAAAATGTGTTCTCAGCTGGATTTTTTTTTTCTTGCGTTTAAAATAGCCTTAAAGGAACAAAAAGTATTTATTATTAACCCATGTCCCTTTATGTATATTATTTAATGTGTGTTTGTATAAACACACATGCACTGCCAAAGGGTGAGAGTGTCAACAACTGGCATTAATTTTGTGCAGAATCAGAAAAAGTTACTCCAGTCCCATCGACAGAGAGTGTCAGTCCTTGAGGTTTCCCTTGAAGGTCAAACTGTGGAGCCAATGATTTATATATTTTGTACAGTGAGGTAAAAAAAGTTCTATTTCATGCAGTCTGTTGTCAGTCTTATATGAAATACATCCATCCATGTGGGTGGCAGATACTGCCTCTGGCAAAGTAGAAAAAAACAGAATAGAGCCAACAGATTGTTTTTTGTTGTTGTTGAGATGAATCTATGAGAGAAAGAAAAAATAATGCTAATTTTGAAACATTTATTCAATTCTAGTAGTCATGATAAAAAAAAGAAAAAAACTCTTTAGTATTTCCTGTACAAGGTCTGTATAATTAGACTATCTTCAAATTTTCATGTTATTCTGGATCCTACAGAGAAATTTTGGTGTGTCAAAGTCAGTCTGAAGCTCTCATGATTTCTCAAGGCATTCACTAGTATATGCTAAGCTGGTGTAAAAATCTGGTTATAAGATTAATCTAATTAGTTAAGCTCTATGTAAAAAAACAAGCACACAAGAGGGAAATATTTTCTCAAAGACAGGTCCTTTGGGCAAGTCAAAGACAAGTAATGGTTAAAAAAATTAAACTGTTCGTTTCTGAAAAGTTGGTCCACAGCACTTTGTAATACCATGAATGATTAAATAATTGGGAGTGTAAGATAAGGAGTTTTGTAAAAGACAGATTTTCTCTGTATAGTCCATCTTGCTACAATTTCAAAGTCAGAAATTTGTCATTTCTAATTATAGCCTTCTTTTCAACTTCTTGAATCCCTCCAGTTTCCTTTAGGCTATTTGGATATTTTTAGGACAAAGCTGTGTTGAGTAATATAAGCCTATTATATGAAATTCCCATTTTCTATTTTAATTTCTAATAAGTTTTTATTTTAAAAATAGATACATGAACAATAGAAGTTGTAGATTAACCTGAAGAAAAACTTCCTCTTTTATAATAAATAGTCCTATTTCTTTAGGACTCAGTGGCATCAGGATTTTTACTGATTATATTATTACTGTAATCAGATTCTAATCAAGTTTCTGAAAATTATTTTAATATTTCTAACAGCAACTGCATCTCTTCTGCGATTAAAGAATCCAAATATGGACAAAGGAAATATGCACAAATCTGAAAAAACTTTGTCTATGCACAGTCACATAAATCTTGATATAATATGTAAATATTGCTTGACAAAAGGCAGGGAAGGAAGGGAGGGAAGGAGGGAGGGAGGGGAGGAGGAAGGGAGGGAGGGAGGGAGGGAGGAAGGAATTAGGAAGGAAGGAAGGAAGGAAGGAAGGAAGGAAGGAAGGAAGCATGGAAGGAAGGAATTCGGAAGGAAGGAAGGAAGGAAGGAATTCGGAAGGAAGGAAGGAATTTGGAAGGAAGGAATTCGGAAGGAAGGAAGGAATTCGGAAGGAATTCGGAAGGAATTCGGAAGGAAGGAATTCGGAAGGAATTTGGAAGGAAGGAAGGAAGGAAGGAAGGAATTCGGAAGGAAGGAAGGAAGGAAGGAAGGAAGGAAGGAAGGAAGGAAGGAATTTGGAAGGAAGGAATTCGGAATTCGGAATTCGGAAGGAAGGAAGGAAGGAAGGAAGGAAGGAAGGAAGGAAGGAAGGAAGGAATTCGGAAGGAAGGAAGGATGGAAGGAATTCGGAAGGAAGGAATTCGGAAGGAATTCGGAAGGAAGGAAGGAATTCGGAAGGAAGGAAGGAAGGAAGGAAGGAATTCGGAAGGAAGGAAGGAAGGAAGGAAGGAAGGAAGGAAGGAAGGAAGGAAGGAAGGAAGGAAGGAATTCGGAAGGAAGGAAGGAATTCGGAAGGAATTTGGAAGGAAGGAATTCGGAATTCGGAAGGAAGGAAGGAAGGAAGGAAGGAAGGAAGGAAGGAAGGAAGGAATTCGGAAGGAAGGAAGGAAGGAAGGAAGGAAGGAATTCGGAAGGAAGGAAGGAAGGAAGGAAGGAAGGAAGGAAGGAAGGAAGGAAGGAAGGAAGGAAGGAAGGAAGGAAGGAAGGAAGGAAGGAATTCGGAAGGAAGGAAGGAAGGAATTCGGAAGGAAGGAAGGAAGGAAGGAAGGAAGGAAGGAAGGAAGGAAGGAATTCGGAAGGAAGGAATTCGGAAGGAAGGAAGGAAGGAAGGAAGGAAGGATGGAAGGAAGGAAGGAAGGAATTCGGAAGGAAGGAATTCGGAAGGAAGGAAGGAAGGAAGGAAGGATGGAAGGAAGGAAGGAAGGAATTCGGAAGGAAGGAAGGAAGGAAGGAAGGAAGGAAGGAAGGAAGGAAGGAAGGAAGGAAGGAAGGAAGGAAGGAAGGATGGAAGGAAGGAATTCGGAAGGAAGGAAGGAATTTGGAAGGAAGGAATTTGGAAGGAAGGAAGGAATTCGGAAGGAATTCGGAAGGAATTCGGAAGGAAGGAAGGAATTCGGAAGGAATTCGGAAGGAATTCGGAAGGAAGGAAGGAAGGAAGGAAGGAAGGAAGGAAGGAAGGAAGGAAGGAAGGAAGGAAGGAAGGAAGGAAGGAAGGAAGGAAGGAAGGAAGGAAGGAAGGAAGGAAGGAAGGAATTCGGAAGGAAGGAATTCGGAAGGAAGGAAGGAAGGAAGGAAGGAAGGAAGGAAGGAAGGAAGGAAGGAAGGAAGGAAGGAAGGAAGGAAGGAAGGAAGGAAGGAAGGAAGGAAGGAAGGAAGGAAGGAAGGAAGGAAGGAAGGAAGGAAGGAAGGAAGGAAGGAAGGAAGGAAGGAAGGAAGGAATTCGGAAGGAAGGAAGGAAGGAAGGAAGGAAGGAAGGAAGGAAGGAAGGAAGGAAGGAAGGAAGGAAGGAAGGAAGGAAGGAAGGAAGGAAGGAAGGAAGGAATTCGGAAGGAAGGAAGGAAGGAAGGAAGGATGGAAGGAAGGAAGGAAGGAATTCGGAAGGAAGGAAGGAATTCGGAAGGAAGGAAGGAAGGAAGGAAGGAAGGAAGGAAGGAAGGAAGGAAGGAAGGAAGGAAGTATGGAAGGAAGGAATTCGGAAGGAAGGAAGGAATTTGGAAGGAAGGAATTCGGAAGGAAGGAAGGAATTCGGAAGGAATTCGGAAGGAATTCGGAAGGAAGGAAGGAATTCGGAAGGAATTCGGAAGGAATTCGGAAGGAAGGAAGGAAGGAAGGAAGGAAGGAAGGAAGGAAGGAAGGAAGGAAGGAAGGAAGGAAGGAAGGAAGGAAGGAAGGAATTCGGAAGGAAGGAAGGAAGGAAGGATGGAAGGAAGGAAGGAAGGAATTCGGAAGGAAGGAAGGAATTCGGAAGGAAGGAAGGAAGGAAGGAAGGAAGGAAGGAAGGAAGGAAGGAAGGAAGGAAGGAAGGAAGGAAGGAAGGAAGGAAGGAAGGAAGGAATTCGGAAGGAAGGAAGGAAGGAAGGATGGAAGGAAGGAAGGAAGGAATTCGGAAGGAAGGAAGGAATTCGGAAGGAAGGAAGGAAGGAAGGAAGGAAGGAAGGAAGGAAGGAAGGAAGGAAGGAAGGAAGGAAGGAAGGAAGGAAGGAAGGAATTCGGAAGGAAGGAAGGAATTCGGAAGGAAGGAAGGAAGGAAGGAAGGAAGGAAGGAAGGAAGGAAGGAAGGAAGGAAGGAAGGAAGGAAGGAAGGAAGGAAGTATGGAAGGAAGGAATTCGGAAGGAAGGAAGGAATTTGGAAGGAAGGAATTCGGAAGGAAGGAAGGAATTCGGAAGGAATGAAGGAATTCGGAAGGAATTCGGAAGGAAGGAAGGAATTCGGAAGGAATTCGGAAGGAATTCGGAAGGAAGGAAGGAAGGAAGGAAGGAAGGAAGGAAGGAAGGAAGGAAGGAAGGAAGGAAGGAAGGAAGGAAGGAAGGAAGGAAGGAAGGAAGGAAGGAATTCGGAAGGAAGGAAGGAAGGAAGGATGGAAGGAAGGAAGGAAGGAATTCGGAAGGAAGGAAGGAATTCGGAAGGAAGGAAGGAAGGAAGGAAGGAAGGAAGGAAGGAAGGAAGGAAGGAAGGAAGGAAGGAAGGAAGGAAGGAAGGAATTCGGAAGGAAGGAAGGAAGGAAGGATGGAAGGAAGGAAGGAAGGAATTCGGAAGGAAGGAAGGAATTCGGAAGGAAGGAAGGAAGGAAGGAAGGAAGGAAGGAAGGAAGGAAGGAAGGAAGGAAGGAAGGAAGGAAGGAAGGAAGGAAGGAAGGAAGGAAGGAAGGAAGGAATTCGGAAGGAAGGTCAAAACATTTAAAAATGAAGAAGCAAGAATCTTAATTTGTGAAGCTATTTTTTCTTCGTGAATATTGAATTCTGTAATGTATCATCTTTTTAACCCTAAATGATCAATGAAGTCAAAACCTTACTTTTAGCCTTTTATTTCTCCTTACAGAAAGGAACTGCGCTTGTTCAAGTGCTGTGATTTTGGAAATGGACTCATGATTCACATGATTCAGCAGCCTGAGTAACATTTTGTCAAAATAGTCCAGACGCCAAAATTATTTTGAACATTTTACTCATAAACTCAGTCACTTAGACAAGGACGAGACAATCAAGAGTTTTGATGTGTCTTTCAGTATTAAAAACCTTTTGCTTACTTACAGACATTTATCCAAAGACATCAAATTTCGGCAGGTGTCAGAAAAAGACTTGTTGCCTTTTTGCATGAGTTTTAGGTAGAGTTTAACATGCAATATTGATCCTGTGGACTGTGCAAATATTTCAATTTTTTTTGGTTCTCTTAACTTTGATTACATTAAACAAATGTTTTGCTACAAATGGACGTGCTCTTCTGTTGTGATCATTACAAGCTCACCCATCTTGAAAATAACTTGTATTGTTTAATTACCTTAATAATGGAATTGAAGTTTTAAATCAGTGTGCATGTAGCAAGTGTGTTTTGGAAAAAAAAGAAAAAATAGAAGAATTACAGTTTAGGGAAGGATTGATTTCCCAGAGGCCAGGCAGACAATGCTGTTCTCAAGATAACAGAAAGCAGACTCTGCTTCCTAAGAGTATCCCTAAGCAGCTTAGATCAATTCTCTTTTTTTACAGAGCATGCTCTAGCTGCTGTTCTTATTCACACGAAACATTTTATTTGTGTCACTGGTTCCATTGAGTTGGGTTACTGGAGAGGGAGATATCTATTTAAAGCTACATAACTTGGAAGCAGCCTTTCAATAAAAGGGTTGCCTATGTTTCCCAAACTAATGATCAATTTGGTTTGATAGCTACTTAATTATCAGATGTTTCTTTTTTAAATAGAAGTCTAATAACTTACTGAATTAGACCATAATTAAGTAAGAAATTATTTTCCAATGGCAATGTGTTTTCTTTCCTTCTCATTTGCCTTATCTCTGTTTTTCCCCAGCTCTTTTGTGGCTTGATCTGGTATATATTCTCTTATTATTCATGTGACTTTGAACGTAGTTAACTACTAGTCTTCTGTAAAAATAAATAAATAAATTCAGAGGCTGGTAATTTAAACTTCCTTCTGCTTAATTGGGTAGCTAATGGGAAGAATTTGAATTTGCAGTACTGCAAGCACAGCTTTTGCACAGCTCTGCCAATTCAAATACATTTTGCTGGGCACTGGAATGTTGATATGGCCAAATTAATTGGAAAATGGGAGAAGTAAATTAAAAAATAATTTATTTCTCTGTGGAAGGGCAGACAAATAAAAATGTGCCTCTCTAGCTCCCTATGGCCCAGTAAGCCTTGGGCTATTAGCAGTTGGCATAGATTAAAGTTGCCTTCATGCTCCCAGCTATCGAAAACCATGGGATTGCTTCCTACTAAGAATTGATAAAATCAGAAGCGGGGTGAGGAATATTCCCTGTTCTTTATGGCATTGATTTTTGTTCCTAGTGCACATTTCTCACTGGTACATAGTTTCTAAATATTAAACACTTAGTTAAAATATTAAACACTAGCAGTTGTGCCGTCTGTCCAAAGAGAACTAACACTCTGTTTCATTACAGATGGGGCAAGTGTTCTAAACACAGAGGGAATCAGCTAACCCAGCTTTCATAAAATCACAAGAAGTCCTGAGGAGCATGAGTCCCCAGCTAGGGAAGAAAATTATGGAGTCTGAGATAAAGTTCAGAGCAATAGGTAATTTTGTTGAGGCAGTTTAGCAAAATCAAAGTCTTGTAAAGGCCAGTCCTAACTGAAAAGAAGATTTTTTTCCTTTTTATTTCAAAGCAGAATTCAGGTGGCGAATTTTCTCACTCAATTATGGTTTGCTGAGTATTATACCAAGTGATTTCACATCTCTAACTTTCTTCCTTTCTATTTTTTCTTTAATTTTTTCTTTTCACTGCTTAGAACAAAGTTAGTTGGAAAAGCCTGACAGACATTTCTTCCTGTGATGGCAGAACGTGCTGGAATCTGCTGGCAATGTCCAGTTTTGTGGGTTCAAGAGAGATGAAGAATGAACAGTCCAGTTACTCTGAGGATACTCTAAATGCAGTCATGTAGCTTTATTAAGTCTTAAACAAATATTATGACAAGACCCTCAGTGAAGGAAAACCTAATCTGAAACTCAATCTATCAAATGGCTATGAATGTTTCTTGCCTGAAGACAATCATCTGGGTGTTAGGTATTCAGAAAGTGATGTTGTAGTGCTGCTCACAAGAAGCCAGGTAGCTGGGTGTTTTTTTTCTCCTCTCTCTTTTTTTTTTTTTTTTTTTTCCCCAGGAAAATTGTATGCATTGTAATGTTTCTTGCTGTTAACATGCAGAGATTATGTGTCAATCAGACACAGTTAAAATCACAGAGCTTATGGCACAGGAATAACTTTTCTTACCACCTGAGGAAAAAGAAAGATGCAGGAACACTTTAGGAGCCTGAAATATTTCATTATCTACCTCATTAGACTCTGTGGGACATGGGAAAAGAGATCAGAAGAGTCGTCAATTATTTCTAAGTGAATAGAAAAATGTGGTCCAACGTGGTCTCTGGAAGCCATCTCAGCACTTGAAAATGGGCATTTGGTGAACATGGAAGGGAAGATTTTCACAGAGTCACAGAATCCCAGAATGGTTTGTGTTGAAAGGGACCTTAAAGCCCATCCAGTGCCACCCCTGCCATGGGCAGGGACACCTCCCACTGTCCCAGGCTGCTCCCAGCCCCAATGTCCAGCCTGGCCTTGGACACTCCAGGGATCCAGGGGCAGCCACAGCTGCTCTGGGCACCCTGTGCCAGGGCCTGCCCACCCTCCCAGCCAGCAATTTTCCCGATTTCCCATCTAACCCTGCCCTCTGTCACTTTGAATCCTTATTGTTTTTACTGGAAAGAGATCACAACAGGGATAAAAATCTGTTGCTGTTGTCTCATTATGGGAACTGTTCATTAATGGTCTTCCAAGAACTTGTACACCATGTGCAAAGCAACTGTAGAAGCTGTATAAATATTTTCAGATTGGAATTATGGTTGGTATAGGGCTCTCCTCACAGGTAAGATCAGAGCACATGCAAATAAATACGGCCTTAAAAACTCAAACCATGTTTAGTTTCACATCTACTCAAAGACTCACTTCCCCGTTGGCTTTTCCCTTCCTCTTCCTCTTCCTCATGGACCAAAAGCAGCTAAAAATAAATGAAAGGGGCTTCTAAGAATGTTGCTGTTTAGCATTTCAGTAAATCACATCTCCAGGCATGTGATGGTGCCTAAATACAAATGTAGCTTGCGGAGCAAAGATGAACCAAAAAAAGGTATAAAATCTCCTAATGGATTTTAATATGTTTTGTCCATTTTTCTGGAATTTTGTCATATATGACCATCATCTACTGGGTGCCATAATTAGCAGTGCTACTGATTGGGAAGTTGAATTATCTGTAATGTCCCCTCTCTGTCTGATATACAGAGTAGGAATCAGTGATGAAGGGCCTGTGTTACAGAAAAATACCTCAAAAATAAGATGGAGAAATGTTTTCTCTAAGGTTCAGATAAAATAAGTGGGATTAAAAGGGCAAGCGAAAAATGCTAAAGAATGGCATTGCTCAAGAATGTCTAAAGCAGTTGTTTTTGGTCTTCATTTATGGATGTTTTGGACAAGATGCACACTCTTTTACCAGGATATTCAGGCAGTCACCTTCCCTTCCCTTCCCTTCTCTTCTCCCTTCTCCCTTCTCCCTTCTCCCTTCTCCCTTCTCCCTTCTCCCTTCTCCCTTCTCCCTTCTCCCTTCTCCCTTCTCCCTTCTCCCTTCTCCCTTCTCTTCTTCTCCCTTCTCCCTTCTCCCTTCCCTATTATTCCTGCCAAATTAAACATTTCAGTATTAATACATGACTTGATGGATTCTAAGGTATGGGCAGAAAGGGAAAGGAGTAGGCAAACTTTGCTTTTGAAAGAGATAAATCACTACCAAAATCCCAATGCCGATCTTCGGGCCTAGAAACTTTGTGTATTTCTAACAAAAAAAAAAAAGAAAATTGGATTGCCTACAGTTTATTTCCAGTGACTACTATTGGGTCCTGGTGCATGTACTTTTGGGGACATTATATTGGGCAGGAGGCAATTTTCCTTTGATCATGTGATATGGAATCCCAAAAATAAATTTCTCAATCTTTGCCTCAACAAAAGTCATTAAATTCATGGTCGTTCTGAGCCCTGGAGCTCAAAAATATTTCCTTTGTGAAGCTGTAGCTTTTTTTTTTTTTTTTGGACTGCAGAGCTTCACATTTTTCATGTCTATGATAGCTATCTCTGAATTTAAATAAGCTATTAACAGTGTTTACAATTTTTCCCCAGAGGTAACGTGAGCTTGCAGAGCAAAATGCTGGCTTCAGTGTCTATATTTCCATGTCCACTTTTAATGAAATGACTAGTTAACTTCAATAAATATTTTCTTAATGTGTGTCTCACATTCCCGAGAAGCAACAAGAGTCAGGCAAAGAAATTAATAGCACTCCATAAAAAGCATGAAATGGGATTAAGATGTTTGCTACAGGAACTGTTACTAGCAAGTGTGATTTGTCTAATCTGCACATTTGATTTATTGATGGATACATCAGTTGTAAGGGAAATGTGGTGGACTGAAATGGAAGAGTAAACACTCCAGTCGCTGTATCTGTCTAACTTCATGCCCTGCATTTACGTAAGGGGCCAGTCCAGAGAACATAAAGCTGTTTTTCAAGCTTAAAATGCATGGCTATAATATAAATGTTTGATGGACTGCCGATTTGCTGGATTTGTGCAGGAGACAGCTATCTGCAGTCGAGTGGGAGGATGACAGTGCTTGTTGCTGATCCAGACAGAAAAATCTTTGTCACCCCTGTGCCTGCAACACTTTTCTCCTCCACGAGCAGCTGAACCAGCTTGTGTATGTCAGCACAAGGGAACTCCCACACTGCCTGTTAGTAATGGACAAAATGCCTCTGGCTGAGGTCCACTTTGTAACGTGAGAGTCGCTCGTTGTTTCTAGAGATAATGTGTGCACGTCCTCTCCCACCTCTCCTCCTTCCCTCAACCCCGGAAAGATCAAACCCTCACCTCTAATAAAAGTGTTTGTGCCATCTGTCATTTTTGGGTGACTGATTTCTGCCAAAATTAAAAAAACAAAAAAAAAGTTCATAAAACTGGATAAAAAGTTACCAAAAAAAGGAGATGAAAAAGAAAAAAAGATAAATCGAATTAAGCTTGTTTCCTAATTCAGTATCTCTCAACAGGGACGGACTCCTGGACTTCTCGCTCTACCAGCAAGCAGGCTGGAGGGGCACAAGGAGCTGGGAAGGGACAGAGCCAAAACAGCTGACCCCAGGTGACCCCAGGGATACCCCAGACCACACGGTGTCATGCCCAGTGTGTAAAGCTGGGGGAAGGCTGGAAGGGAGGACACTGCTTGGGGCCTGCCTGGGAATCACCAGTTGGTGGTGAGCAGTGGCTTTCATTTGTATCAGTCATTTTTCTTGAGTTTTATGTCTCCCACTTTGTTATTCCCTTTCAGCATCAGCATCACGGTCATTGTTGTTGTTGTTATCATTGTTGTTGTTTTCATTGCTTATTTTTAATTTTACTTGTTTTGTGGTTGCTTTGAGTTCATGTTTTCCTTTTTTTTTTAAATTTTGTAGCAAGGGTTACACTGCTCATATCTCAATCCATGACGGTTTTTTTTTAACTTTTACTCTTCCAGTTCTCTTCCTCTGATCCTGCGGGGGGGGGGGGGGCAGAGTGAGCCAGAGGCTGTGTGGTGCTCAGTTACTCTCTGGTTAAACCATGACATATAGAGACCTGATGAAAACTGAGATCTAAAAGTGGAAAAAATAGAGCCATTTACTCGTTACTAGCATGAATAAATGCACCTAGGTATCTACTTAATTGGGTGTTACCATTTCACACAGGGAATTTTGAAAACAGAGGACTCTTAAACCTTTCACAATAGTCTCTACCAGCCAAAGGTGGATGTCAAAAATAGAAGTACTTGGCAAAAGGGGCACAGAGAGGAGGAAATGGTGCTGTCAGAAGTGCTTATTTTTACCAAAGCCTTAACAGCTCTAGGAGTGAACTCCAGTAGAGGTTTTACACATAAAACCCTGCAAATGGCATTTATAAATAAAGCTGTGAGGAAGAGTATGTTTGGGTGGTTTTCTTATTATTTGTCTTGAATCTTACAATATAAACTTTAAGAGCTCTAGGAAGCCACTGTCTCATCTCAAAGCAATAAAAAAGCAGAGTGTTTTCTATTAGTGTGTTGTGTGCTGTACTATGTAATAAAGAAAATAGTCTTCTATGTTTTAAAGGCTGGCTTTTTTCTGGGTTTGGTTGTTTTGGTTGTTTTGATCTTTTTTTCTCCAAAAGATGGTAATTTTCCGTGGTTTACATTAACTTAATGACACAATCACATGATTGGAACTTCTGCTTAAAACCCTGCCTAAAAAGTTGTGTTCAGACACAAGAATAACAAGAAAGACAATAGAAACAATGCTTAAGAAAGCACTGTACCCCTAACATTTTTATTTAATTAACAATTTAAGTATATTCTTCCTGGCGGATCAAAAAGATACCACGGATACTTCTTATTCTAAGGGACAAAGTTTGAGGGGCTTGTACTTTATTTGGATGTTTAATTTTATTCCACGTTTCTCTTAAAATTAAAATATATTCCCTGTCTTGTAAAACAATACTGTTACTTAGCATGTTTTGAATGCTTGTATTAGTAAGAAAGTACTTTTTCCCCCTAGGTTTGGGGATGAAAAGAGTACGTAAAGCCGACAGGTGAATAAAACACCCAAACTCTACTGTGTAAGTACCAAAGTACCCGAACTCTACTGTGCTAAATCCAGCAATAGAAATAATAGAGACAGTTCAACAAATTGGGATTTTTTTAATGTTCTTTAAGGTTTGGTTTTTTCAAATTTGTTTTGGTTGTTGGGTTATTTTTTTGGGTTTTTTAAAATGCTTCTATGTTGGACCAAGAATGCTGGAGTGGGCTCTGTAAATATATCAGCTTGGGTGTCTGCTAATTTATGCACCTCCTTCACTGTAGCTCTTTCAGGTGGCAAAGTTGATTCCATGCAAATTTGCACTCTGCATCACCTCATTGATGAGGACCACAAGGGGATACAGGCTAAATTAAGAAGAATTTAGCGCCTTTATTAAGTGAATAGTGAGGAGGGAAATTTCCTGGCAGAGATTTGAAGACATTTTGCATGCATCCTATCATATCCAAAATTCCAGTGCTGCAATACGAACATAATAGACGTGTCAAAGGAGTTTCCTAATGTGTTCAATTATAAATGGTTACACATCTGTTACCTTTTGTGCGTAAAAATTCCAGACTGCAGCCTGCTTCCATCTTCTTTGTTTGTTATATATATATTTAAGAGATTTGTGAACAGGATATTCCTGTTAAAACAATGAGGGATGTTCCCTATATAATCTGGATTTTTTGTCTTGGCAATTTGGAGAGGTCCCAGCTGACTGGAAGCTGGTGTCACTTTTTGGGAATGCTGCAGAAACTGGAGAACAGTTATCCAGAATAATTCCACAACAGTCAGTATCTAAGCTTTTAAATAATAGTAAGTAAATGACTGAATAAATAAATAAATAAATAAACCAGCTTGGCCATTCATTATATTTTCTTGCTGAATTTCTGATTGAAACGTAGTCTGCACGTGCTCAGTGTTAATCAAAATGAAACACCAAGGCACAAACAGTTGAGCCAAAGCAGAATAACATTACTGAGCTGATGAAATGGCTTTTTTGCTTTAAATGAAACGTGGTAAGGACCGAGCTTCCTACAGAGAACTCGGTTTAAAAAGCTTCGTGGCTCCTGTTTTAAAATCCTCTGAATCGCCCCATATTAGCAGAAAAGCATGTGATGGCTCACAGCATGTTTGAGAATCTGACATTTAGCGACACTTTTAGGATGAAAGTTTACACTTTGAGTAAAAATTACATAAGGTGGTTTTCAGTTTAACTGTCATGTTGACTTTTCACTTTAAAGCACAAATGCATTAACAATGTCTAGTAATTTTTATTGATGATTTTGAGAAAACTTTCTCTTACAGATGTACAGAATTAGTTATTTGGTTGGTTTGGGGCTTTTTTGTATGTGTATGTGTTTTTCAGATCAGTCAGGATGATTTAACAACCCCAAGGGTAGATAGAAAATCAGTAAGAATTCTGTGTTAAGGAAAGGGGGTTGCTAGGGTTAGGTAGCTCTCTCTGTGGTGATACAAGATTTTTGTTTGCATGGTTAAGAAAATCACACATAAAGGGAGATTTTTACTTCATTTTGTAATTTACACAATATTTCACTTGCCTAATTATCTTGGAACACATGTTTGGGGCAGTTGGAAATAATCAGATGGTGGCTTGAAATAAAAAAACAAAAATAAAATAGGTGTTTTGTTCAACCCTTCAACAAATGGTTCTGTCATTGGAGTTGTTTACAAAGCAGAGGCATCCCTGTGTCGGTGAGATTGCCATAAATGCCCATCAGAGGATCTGAAATGTGAGTCTGGCTCACTGATTCGTTAATTTCTCCTGGTGTAATGAGTTTAGGCCTGGTTCTGTGACGCTTTGACAGCAGCTAAAATTAGCTGAATTTTTTTCCCCTATAACACAAGATGTCCAAGTGAAGGCATCCAACCCAGGCCAAGAACCTGGAGATTAAAGTCTCCCCCCAATCTCCTCAAAATGAGGATATCAAAGCCAAGTATTTCAGGTGCAGGGTAATAAAACCAAAAAGAGAAGAGCAGGTGTGATGGGCTGTGCTCTGAGGAGTGCCCTTAACAGGCCTCATGGGCTTCCAAAGGAGAGGTAAAGCACGGATGAGTTTCACAGGGGGAATTGCTTTGGGATCTCCTCATGTCATTTTTTCAATTATTCGTTTTTAAGAACAATGGTTCCTCATGTAAAATCCCTCTTTCATCTTTGCCCCTAGAAAAGCAGCATAACTTGATTTAAGAAATTACAATAAAAATTGATGCTCTGGGTTATTTCAAAAACCTCACTGCAGGTTATTGTGGCATTTTTTGAGTTCCTCTGCTACAATTGCATTGCTAAAAGGGTCTTTGTGGCTCTTTCATTTGGCAGCCTCCTCTGTATGTCATTATCATGTGCCATTTCCACCCAGATTTAGACTTAGAAATAGGCTGGGTTTTATTTTTTCACCATAACAATGTTCTGTTAGCACTAGTGAATATACTTGAAATTGTGCTGTGCTGAACTCTAATTGACACATCACTCATGAAAGCATTTCTAGTAAACATAGGAGACAAAAAACACCTATAATACGAGTAAGAAATAAGACTTTGCCCCCTCAGCTTGACTTATTCCAGGATTGCATTTAAAGGAGGACATACTTATCTTTTTAAAAGAATGTATTCATGTAGATAAAAATGTCAAGCATTTCAAAATTCAATAAAATAGTTATATATGGAGTACCTAAGACTGAAAATCTGAAGAAATCTACACCAACTGGTTTTGAGTTTTCAGATCTTTGAGGGCCTGTCTTTCAGGTAAAACATAATTAATTAATTAATTTTAAGCAGTCTTTACCCCTACTGATGACAAACTAAAATATAGGCAATGGGAAAAAGCAAAGCAAATTAAACAGTGTTTAATGTACTGTTATAGAATATATATATAATTATAGATGAAGCAGAAAAAGAAAGCGTGTTGGCAGTAAAGAACTGTCTGACTTCACATAAAGATCACATTTCCCTCTTTAAATAATAATAGGAGTATTAAATATTCACTTACTCCATTGCTAAGTGTAATCTTCTGAAAGAAAACCATCATGTGGATGAAGTCTTTAAATCAGGTGGGGTTTGGGGATTCATTTTAAATTTAAAATTCCCAGGGCAACCTATGAGAATTAGTAGAGTGTGCAAATAATTGATTTTAAAAATTACTTTGTGCTACACAACAATTTAATAAACAGCACCTGGAATGTTTCCACGTGTTGCAAACCTCTGCACCAACAGGTCTCACCATTAATATAGGAAAAAATTGAGACTTCAGGTCAAAACTCACTGAAATTAGTAGAAGAACCCAAAATTCTTATGTGTGGTTTTTTTACAGAAAAAAAAGAGATTCCTCTCAAATTTAGCTGCAGAAGATGATTTCTAACATGTTCCCATGGATGAGTTTTATGTGGATTGTCCCATCCTGCCAATTCGTCTTAGGTGCATGTATAATTTTTGCAAAGAACAGCTAATTGCTTGGCTAATTGCACTGTTCTGCACAAGGAGCTCTTTAGTTTGAGCACACAGATGTCTGCCTGATAATGGAAGCTCAGGGCAGGGGTAGGAAACCCACAACAGGTTAACTTTTCTTCTTTATCAGCTCCTGAAGACTCTCAGTGGCTTTTACATGGCAGGAAATGGCAATTTAATTTCATATTTTCTTGTGGTGTTAAGCAATTAGTAGGGAAAAAAAACCCCCAACCCCTAGTTTCATGAAATTATGACTGTTATTTTCTCTAATTATGCAAAACAAATACATTTTCTCCTTATTAAGGATGAGAAAATAGAATATGTATTTATACAAGAATACAACTGCCATTTAAAAGCAGCTAAGTAATTCCTTTACTGGTACCTGCAGTCACTGAACCAAGTAAAATTGAACCTCCAAGCAGGAATGGTCAATAATTAAACTTTACAGAATTTTGATATCAATATTGTTTTGAAACCAAGGGATGTGATGCAACCAAGGGGCATTATACTGGCAGATGAGGCATGTTGCAAACATAAATTAACTTTGTGTATCAAAACATCCCTTTTGCCATCCAATTTCAGCGTGCCAAGAGTTGTATTCAAGAGCAGAATGGCATGGTCTGACACCCACAGGGTATTTGTCATGTATGGAATGGGGACAGTTGTTTTCCAGCACAACCTGTTCTAACAACTAATACTCATTCTCTCGAGACAGTCAAAATACCTTTGGCCATGGATAATACACGTTTTCCAGGTTCCCCCCTGGGCTGGAAATGAGAAAAATTTTCATCATCTTGCTTTGCCTAAAGGATTCTTGTATTTACATGCATGGGGGTTTTTTTGGCTTGGTTTGGTTTTCATTTGTTTTGTTTGGGTTTTTTTTGTTTTGTTTTGTTTTGCTCCATTTTGGTTTTGGGTTTTTTTTTTTTTTTTATACATGTAGTATTCTCAAATCCTGGCCTGTAATTTGCACACACCAAGTTTCTATCCACAGCCACAGGGGGAGAATGGATGCTAAGAAAGCTCTTAATGACGTCCCCCTAAGACGTTTTCTCTCAGTTCAAATGTTTTTGATAAAAATGTCAAACTCTGTTGACATCAGCTGAATGTCTCTATTTTCTAGGTAATATGAAGGGAATCAGGCACCCACATTCTGGCAACCACACATTCATGCTCTCAAAAAACTAATGCACAGATGCCACTATAAATAATTATCAAGAATTCAAAAGACTCTAAATTAAGTCATATTAAGACTTTTATATTTAATTTCATTTCCTCAGCAAAAGTTGCAACACAGTGTAAATTGTGCCAGATTTCCTTTCTTTTGGGGTGAAATCTGGGCAGTTTGCAATAGTTAGAGATTAGTGGTGATGCATATTAAAGATATTTCTGGTACAGAGATATAAACATGATAACACACAATTTGGCAAAAAGGCAAGGGCTGGGGTCTGAAGATGTTGTATTTCCTACAGATACGCCAGATCAACAGTTTTATCTTCCAGAATTAAAACTCGTGTCCCCTGAGAAGCCTAAAAATCAAAGTCTATTTAAGGTACTTCCAATGAACTCGAGAAAATATTTTTTTTTCCTGCAGACTCGTGCAGTAGTCTTTTTAATTGAGTGCCCATTTCACAGCTGAGTTACAAACTCCTGAGCAGGTTACAGGGGAATACTGAGAGACTTTCATTTATACTGCCACCAGACATAACTTTAATGCTGTTCTTGCATTTAACATCTTTCACCAGTTTACTGGAGCATGAGCCCTGTAGTGCACATCATTGAACTCGCCAGCACCTAAGATGGAAACACATTTTCAGAACAGCTCCCAAGCGATTAAAATGGAAAATAAGTTCTTTTATTGCAGATGTACTAATTTATAGTGTACCATTAGTATCAGCTTTTCCATTAACTCACTGAACAGACTAATACCAGAAAGGATGTGAGCTGAGTTCCTTCTCCCCCTCCACAGCCTTCCCTGGATATCTATTTCTGTGGCATAATCAGCTTTCAAGGCAAATGTTTTGCAATAGCAGTAAATGACATAATTATTTCAGAAACCCACAACTGCAAGGTGTGTTCCAAAGTCCAAGGGATTATTTTCACTATGATACAGGGGGAAAAAAAGATTAATTTGAAAGATTTCACGCATCTCTCCTTTCAGGACAGTGTTTGTTAAAATAAAATTTTAAAAATTGCGTATATTTAATCTTTTGTTGATCAATGTGATATTTTTTTTTCTGGTCAAGCTGTTTTGAGATGAATTCTCCAGAGAAAGTAATGGGAAGAATTGCCAGAGACAGGAACTTCCTTTTTTTTTTTCTATTTCTTTGTGGGAGGTTAGATGTCACACTAAATAAGGTTGAATTTCTGGGGAGATAGTGCTGCAAGTCAATCCAAGGTGATAATGTAAACAATTTTAATTTGTAGTTAGAATATACTATTCATCTAGTCCAGTGGACAGCTTAGAGGAACACTTACAGACTTTTTTTTTCTGGAAATATGATTTAACCACAATTAATAATAATAATTTAAAAAAAAAGAATGAAGCAATTCAGTTTTGTGTGAACTCTTTTACAGAAAATTAGACATCTGTCAAGTTTTTAATTTAGACTTCACTTTGTAAGCAAGGAATGGGGTTCATAAATGTCACCCTCAATCCTTTTTTGTTTTGTCTTCACAGACTTGCTTTATTGTGCAGAAAAGTGGACAACTAAATGAGTTGATCTATGAAGTTTTTAATAAAATGCAACGTTTTCATTCTTTATTATTTAAAGAAAAATAATAGGACAACTAGGACAACTTTGATTTCTCTAAACTTCTCTGGTACAAATACAGTGAAGGATTGCTCTAAATTAGTCTTTAATTAGCTGAAAAGACAGGAATAGAATTATGTAACAGAGGCAAAAATTTGATTTAGTAGGTTAAATATGCATTCATGGATTTTTATCTCTATTTCCAAAATGGACTTCAAAGAGAGTTATTTTTGGTATGAAAAACAGGAAAACAAGTTAAAGGGGATATTTAAGTTTAGCAAAAAAAATTTAAATAACTGTATGTAGTAATGAAATATAATATCTTGTTGCCTTGGGTTTTTTTTTTGGGGGGGGGGTTGTTTGTTGTTTGTTTGTTTGTTTTTGTTTTTTGGTCTGTTGTTGTTGTTGTTGTTGTTGTTGTTTTTAAGTGTGATGTGGTAAATCACACTTTTTTTTTTGCAGCATTTTTGTTTTCTCTGAATTTTTCTTTCTGTTTTTAAACTCATAATTTTAAGCCTGAAGGTCAAGCTAAAAAACTTTGCTATTTACACATTTTCCCATTCTGCTTGTGGAAAATGACTGCTGTGTGCTCCACCATGACATTTAAGGGGAAAAAAAGTTTAAACTTTATTATACCTTCCTCTCACACTGTTGGCCCGCTGCAAATGTACTTCTTTTGCTGACCAGATGGGAACCCATTTTATTAAAAAAAAAAAAAAACAACAAACCAAAAAAACCCTAAAAAACTAAACTAAAATCCCCCCCAACAGGATCTACAATTCACCAAATACTGGGAATACCACTTAGGCAACATTTAAAGAGAGACTTTATTTCCTGTTCTGGCCTTTTATTTATGTGATGATTGTAACAGAATTTTGACTTTTGCATTTAAAATGTAAAACTGCCATCGTAGTCCTCTTTCATGGTAGAACTATCTTGTTCCACTCCAGTGAATACCAGAGAGTTAAGATGAAATATCTACTAAATACCTCTCCACATCTTCCTTTGAAGCAAAGTAGAAAATATTTCGATACAATGTCAAGTAAGATTGTATGTTTGAAGAAAATTTAAGTATTTGTTGGTGGCTTTTTCTCCTTTTTTATTTAACAATGACAACAAATTCAATTAAAAAAAAAAAAAAGTATCTGTAAAAAATATTGGGAATACAGACCAGTTCCACATAGATTTACACTAAATTGTCTATACAAAAGCCTCTAAGGCTTCTGCTTGGAAATATTATAAACTGAAATACCATATTCTACATGAAAGCAGTTGGGCTGAACTGAAGAGCCATGAGGATACAAACAAACTGAAATGAGCTGCAATGATCCAGGACTTACATTCCCTTAATTCCATCTGGGGGGGGGCAGGGGTGGAATGGGAGGAAAAAAGGGAAGTCAAAAAGTCAATGTCTTGTAACTGGCTGGGACAGAAACTTCAGCAGATCAATAAAAATGCATCAAGGTAATAACCATAGATCCTATACAGAAGTAAATGAAAAGAAATAAGGCAGAGTAGCACAGATAAAGTTTTTTGCGTTGGAACATTAACACAGACAGCCTTCCTTAGATGGTTGTCACTCTGCCAACTGTGAGGTGATATGAGGGACTGTAATTTATTATTTTATTAGCTTTTAGAGTGCTAAATTGTTAAGAGTAATGCATAGCTTATGCAAGAGAAATTACATTTTTTATGTACCTTGCTCAGCTTGGTGGCTGAGAATCAATTTCTCTGTGAAACAATAAATACTAGGACAAGATCCAAAATGCCTAAAAGGAATTTTAAAGAGGATAGAAAGGCAAACAGATGAAATTTGTCTTCAGTCAGAACTGATTTTTTTCTCCCCAATGGAAAAATTAAATCTCAAGGGATAAAGATTTTCCTGCCTCATTTAGAGCACTTTTCAGGTCTTTTACTTATTTGGAGATCTCACTAAATGGTTATTTATGTGGAATATAATCACAATTCAGATAAATGTCATAGAGTCATAGCATAGTTTAAAGTTTAAAGGTCATCTAGTCCAAACTTCCTGAGACCTTCCACTGTCCCAGGGTGCTCCAAGCCCCATCCAACCTGGCCTTGGGCACTTCCAGGAATGAGGCAACCACAACTTTTTCTGGCAACCCGTGCCACCCTCATTTTAAAAAACTTATTTCTGATATCTATTGCCAATAACAATCACCTGTTTTGTTTACACCTTTTATACCCGAGTGCAGAATTGCTGTCATTAATAATAACCCTATCCACACAATGTTTCAGATACTGTCCTTTATCACAGCTTGGCAAAGCTACTTTTTTGTGAAAAATAGTCTGTGTGTGACAATAGCTTCTAATTCCATGAGTAAAGGAAATCCACAAGGTTTAGTAAAACAGTTGCTTAAATTGAACTGGAGAAGCAACATGGACACGGATTCCTTACGTGTGGATTTTTAAATTTATGTGCTTAAGCAGAAAGCTGTGATTTCTTCTGGTTTGTCCTTGTGAGGGCAGGAAGAAAGTTGTGAAAAGTTCTACAGTGTTATGAAGAATAGAACAGGAATACCCTGTCCTTGGAGAAAACCCCCATATTCTATCATCATACTTTTCCAGATATTGTTTTTCCCTTATTTTTCTGTTGTCTCAAGGAAAAGTCTGCTCAGCTCTCATTGTGCATATGTAGCACAAAATGCTTCTAAACCAAACCAGGAACTCAGACTGAGTCCATCTCTTTCAATGATTTTCCTGGCAATATTTTTCAGCATACATTTCTTTCTCAGCATCATTGCATATTTGGGTAGAATAATAGCATGCTTATTATTTAAATCTGAATAAAGCATGAACATTTATGCATGGAATTCTACATGAAGCAACCTTCAATGCCTTGTAGACATAAAGTAAACCAAGCTCCTTTTCCTTTACAGCTGGTCACCCTGTCAGTATTTTCCCAGGTGTTTGGTACGACATAGAAAGATAATGCAAAATGTATATTCTTGGTGCAGATGGCACTGGGCAGGAACACAAAATGGTGAAAAAAAAACCCAAACTGCTGAAAAACGACGATAGAAATGCATTCATATTGAATGTAGCTGCCTCGGTGTCCCACAGTGTATCAAAAAAATGTGGATTTTTTTTCCCTCAGAGTGGTATTATCATGTGTTCAGGCCAGTTATGTACCTGCAAATCAGAAACATGGCTGGGCAATGAATTGAGCCTCCGGCTATCTGCAGTGCAGCTGCTACAGATTAGATAGAGCCAAATGATGCCCAGAAGTATAATAAGACATTAACTGAATCCTTAGAGGAAAAAAAAAAAAAAAAAAAGATAAGAGGAATGTACTGTGTTGGAGGTTCTGAGCCCACAGAAAGAAGGGAAAAGTCTGATAAGAGACTCATTAAAAGAATTTTGACCCATTACATTGAATAGATTTGTGTAGGAGGAAAGGGCTGGTGACAGAATGTAGGAGGGGGATGTTGGCTGCTGCATGGGAGGAAAAGATCAGGAGGTCAAGAATGAGAAGTTCTGAGTAATCCGGAGGAGCACAGAAAATCTCCAGTATCTAACCAAATCAGACATAGGTTTTTACTTAAGACACCAGTACTTTTGAAATTCCCAGCCTTTTTTTTTTTTTTTTTCTTTTTTTCCAAAATCTAAATTGTTTATTCAGTTTAAATATGTCTCAGGAAACATGGAGATCTTACTATCCATAGATTCTGACATCAGAAATCCCTCAGCAGGTAGCAACATAATGAAATGCCTCTGCTGTTGTGTGGAGGGGGAAGATTGTTGGTCTTCTGGTGTTAAATAATGGATTCTTACTTTATCTTTCTCTTTTATTTGAAAAAAAATGTAAAAAGCTTTATTCAAGCAGGAATTTTTAGGATAGAGTTTGCAGTCACACAGCTAGGTTGTGCTCCATTGGATTCCAGTGTCATTTTGTCTGTGCTTGGGTAAAACACCTGAAAAGATGGAAAAAAAAATTTTCTGCAGTTCTCTAACACTCAAAATCCATTTTCTGTTCCGTTCCTATTTGTGTTTTGACAGAAACCCATAGCCAAAATTGACGGATTTCCTTTGAAACTAAAACAGGGTTATAAAACTGCAGAGAATCCACCTAGAGATGACTCAGGAGATGGAGGCAGTGCTACTTAAAGGGAAACAACCAGGACAGTTTGATGGAAACCTGTCAAGCTCTTTTATTTAGAGTGAAGAAATCTAAAAGAGTTGTTACTGCTTTATTTTTGAAAGAGGGTGAATTGTCAATTAATAGCTGAAATTACTATAATAATTCAATAGTTTCCGACTTTCATGCTCAAGGGAAATTCTTTGAAATCCCAGGTGGTTTACTGTTCTTACAGAATTTCTTAGAAGCAGCTGAGTGATTTCTAGATCAAAGGCATGGCAAAGGTAGGGGTTAATTCCACTCAGCTTTAGCTATCTACAAATAAGATGCCTTTTGTAAACAAGTTAATTATTCTACATCGAACTTCGGGTGCCTGTGAATTCCATTGTCCCCAGCAATGCCCTTTTTGCTCTTTAATGGCACAGAAAGATCTGGACCAGGTAAGATTAAATGACTTAATTTAAATGGTTAAAAGAAAGTTGTTCCCATTCTGAGTTGTTGCAACTGCTAGGAATTAATAAAAGAAATGGATAAATGGGTCTAACATTAAAGGCTGATTTTTTGAAGAGGTTACTCTATCACCAGTCATAAATCACTCGTACAATCCACAACAGTTCTACCAAAATCAACAGATTTTAAGTTTACAGCCAGCAGTAATACCGGTGTGATAACAGTTAAACAAAAATGTCTTCTCTAATTTAAATTACAAATGAGGACCAAGTAATGTCAGGCTAATAGCATAAGGCAGTTTGAATGTTAATCGATTTGTGGATTGTATTGGACAAAAGTTTTTAGTGATTTATTGCAGTGTTCTTTGATTAGATTTGTTGTATTATTAAGTTTTCTGGTTTTTTTAAAGTAGATCAGGTTTTGGGGTTTTTTTTTAAATATAGAAAAGAAATTATAGCAACTTTTAAATCTTTACAAGGCAGAACAAACCTTAGTCATCATAATAAAATGATTAAAACTGTTTATATAAAAACACAGATTTTAAATACTTGTGTTTATTGGTGTTATTGCACTCACCTGTAAAAAACACAGAAAGATATTACATTCAATTTCTATTTCCATTAGACATTCCTGTTTCTATACAGATTGCATGATCATTTAAGTATGGAAACAATGGTATAATTTCTGCATTTAAAGACCCCCCATGAAAGGTACACGTGTAAAAAGACTTAATTTGCCATTTCATTGCATTTCAGATTCAGAGGTTTGGGATTGCTTCTAAGATTCCTTAAGTTTTGTTTTGTTTTCCTTGAGATTTGAACACCTGAAATTGTTACTGAAGTGCCAACGCTTGTCCAACTTTGATGATAAATGCTACTGAAAACATGCTACAGTAAACCAAAGAGTTTTTGGGGACAAAATGCCCTTGAGTCTTTAAGGCACCAAGCTTTAATGATATGTAAATATTCACATTGCCATGTCTACATTAATCTGTGCTAAATTAATTCAATATCAGTGCTCCCACAGCTGTACATACCAATTAATGTGATTATTAATTCAGTAATGTCATATTCCTTTGTTATGTCAAAGGCTGGTGTATTATGTGGGTAGGATTATTTGAGTTTAACATTAAAGGCATGAAATGTAATCACCCACAACTTTGCTGAGATTATTATTGCATTTTAACTTTTATTTTTACTATTATACAATGCAGAATTTTGGGTTTAACTTTCTTAGCTTTATATGAAAAATCTTTGCAGAGGAAATTTAATGTTATCTTGGATTAATAATGTACTGAGAAACAAGGCAGATTAAAATTTGCAATATCAGGAGTTCAATTTTCAATTACTACACTACATTAATTAGATATGTTGGTTAATTTGTTTCTGTGTGTAGTGTGCTTTCACCTGTGCTGCTCTTTCTTCATTTTTTCAGCCTTATCTGCAGTTCAGCAGAGAAATTACCCCACTTTAAGGCTTATACTTAACTTTTCTTTGTTAGAAGATAGAATGCAAATTACCCGAGACTACTGTGTCTACATTTCTATTATGTCAAATTGAAATTAGTCTTAAAAGATGTGAACAAATTCCCTATCCAGAGAAACTTATCAACTCTTAACTGTTGGGTTTTTTTGGTTTTTTTTTATATAATTAACCAGATTTTATCTGGTTTTTTGAATTTCATGCTTTTAACAACACTGGCATTTTGGTACATAACATGTAAAAGTGACTTTTTTGAGAATTAGCTCTTGAATCTTATAGAGAGAAGAAATTCATGAATTGCCTGAGTAATTCCACTGCCTGGGAAACCTTTTAATTAAAAATTATTTTAAATGTTTATAAAACCGGAGTGTATTATTTTTCCTACAGACTATTTTATCAGAAGTGTACTATTTCCCACTCTTTTTTAAAATTCCCGTGTTTAGTGATACTGGTGAGTTACTACCCAGCCCTTTCTGGGTCCTGAATCCGTACCACAGGTCCTAGCAGCCATGAAAGGGCCAAGTACTAAACTTAACAAATATAAAAAGGTTTTTGAAGCAGACTCTTTTTTTTTTTTTTTCCTTGATCAATGTTTGTTCCTTGTCTACAGCAGTTCTGGGTTTTTATGACATCCACTGCTGCTGCTGTCTGACATCCAGATGGGGATTCCTGGGACATCCCAACCATCCCACGGACTTTGCTGCTGGCCCAACTCCTCGGCCCGGTCCTGACCTGTGGCCTCAGTGTGAACCAGCTTTACCAACACTGTTCCTTCCTCTTACTCACAAAAATAGGACAGGCAGGTGTGACCCACTTGAGGGGCTCCTCACCTGTACAAACTCTCAAAACCGTGTCAAATGCTGTTCTCATTTCACCGAAAAGAGACTTAGAGCACTTGGGTGGCTAAAATCACTGTATGGTGGCTGGTGTGGTGGTAGCCTCTGGTCTGTAACCTCATCTTGTCTCTGGTTTTATGTCTGGTGTCAGGCTTTTTACTCTGGTCTCCATTTCCTGAGTGCCCCTGGTGTTCCCATGACAGTCACAGTTCCATGCCTGCCTCGAGACCTGAGCGTGGCAGGGATGTATTTGGATTTTTGTTTATTTGGACTTATGGGAGCTGTTCCAGTCACTCTTTCCAAACACCATTAAGGCAGCTGTGGAATGTGGAGCACTGTGGTGAACTCTCTAGAAATTTTAGTCAATCAATCACTTCAGCCTGACAGCACATAATTTTTATATGCTCAAAACCACTGCTAATTTATAAGCCAATAAAAAACCCCAAAAACCTTAAAGACTGTTTCCACAAGCTCATATTTTAATTCTATATATGCATTTTTAAAGTAAAATAAGTTATAAGACTTCTTTTGGGTATGTTCAGACTTATGTTCTCTATTCTTAATATATTGAGGCACTGCATATCATAGTAGTGGTTACAAGTATTATGCATATACTTACATTTCAGTTTTTAAATGTATAACACTTTTAAAGTATGTAAACTAAAAGATATATCTGTTAGGAATGGCAAAACAATTGGTGAATTATCTGTGGAAAAGAATGGAAAATAAAAGAACAAAAAAGAAAAAAAAATCAGATTGTTATGTTGTGAAAACTAAATTTTGACAACCATCCCCACCCCAAAAAAAACCCCAAAGAAAATCTATCATATTTCCAGTGAAACTTCCAGTGAAACTTCTATATAAACAACCAAGAAGCTGGAAGACCAGCATGGTCACCTAGCTTAAACCAGGCAAAAGAAAAATAATTCAGAAATCATTAAAATTTTATTTTGAATCCCAGATATTACAATTAATGCTTTTGTTTATCTTCCAAAATTATTTTCCAAATATATTTCTCCAATTTTTTTTTTTTTTTTTTATTTCATCCATGTGAAAAAACCAATTCTTCCTTCTATATTTTTTTTTCCCCCTGGAATTCAAAGCTTACTGGTGTGTACTTCAAAATATTGTTTTTTAGGGTTGCTTTGCTGCTAGCCCACGTGAAGGCAGAGCACAGACAGGCAGTGCTCCGAAGCAGGTGGAGTACACAAAATGCTGTAAGACTAAATGGGCAGACACTGACAGCTCTTGCAACTCACTGAGCCATTTGGGATGAGCAATGAGTCAGAGCTGGAGTCCTGCTGAGAAGGATCAATAGTGAATGCATTATCATAGTTATTTCCAATGACAGGAATAATAATGCAGTATTTATTTCTGGTACACGATTGTTTCAAGCATCATTTTCCCCCCCTCTCATTATTTGGGCTGTAGTTCATTCTAGGGCAATATGGAGATATCTCACTGTGCTTAATACTATGATTCCACTCAATCTAGCTGTTAAATACTTTTTTTTTTCTCATTATGTTGGTTAATTAAACTTTCTGTGGAGGTGGTGGTAATTGAGTGTAAGGCTCCCGTTAATGGCAGTAGGACTGCAAGACAGCAATGGAGCTTTCTATGGTTTTATCATTTCCCCTGTGGAAAAAAAAAAAAAAAAGAGAGGGGATTAAACAAACAACTAGCCTGCAGCTTTAAGTCAGCTGAAACACAGAAAAAAAAACCCAAACCAAGCCAAAAAATAGAACAGGTAAAAGGAAAGAAAACAGAAGCATTTCTCCAAACTTAGGAAAGAAGCTAGATGGAGAGTAAGCCTAGGAGTAATTCTAATGTTCCTGAAGGGACAATTTCTTTTTCACTTTATCCTCTAAGGGCTTTAATCTGTTGACTTTCAGTGAGCTCATTAGAACCTAAACCTCCTTGGCACCCTTTTTTTTTTTTTTTTTTAAAAAGGTAATTTGGCAGCTGTTTCCTTCTTTTCTGAGTGGTAAAACTGCTTTGAGGAAATAGTAATAAAACCTGTAAGGGGTGAAGTTAAAGTCATAACTAGAAGTAAATCTGAGGGCTTTCTATTTTCTAGTTCTGTGATTCTGTATATATTTACGTTCGCCTGAAGTAAAGCACCCCTCATATAAACACCTGGAAGTGCATTTTGCCATTTAAAGGAAACACTTCAGCTTTTGCAAGCTACTCTACCCCTCCTAATTTTTAAAACCATAATGGCTTCTTTATGTACTTTTTTTTTTTTTCAGTGAATTTCAAAACACAACTTTGTTTTGACATGTTTATTGTCAATTGTCTTGATGTGTTTATCACTATGTGTCAACCCCCTGTCACAGGGATGCAATTTCTTTTACAACTTCTCTGTGATTCCTTAGGAAGTGTTTTGATTTCCCATAAATTGGGAGTTACTTTCAAGGATGGAGATATATATAGTGAATAACATTTCAAATATTACTGCAGAAGGAGCTCTGTTTATACCACTGCTTCTTCATCCATCTGGTTTAATGTTGTGATCAGAGAGGAATTTCAAAGTCTATGAGTTGAAGTAGGATAAAGAGCATTTTCTAAATGCCTCTCTGCTTACTCAAGCCACTTGCCTCCAACCTTTTCTGCTTTTCTCCTGATTCTCCTAGGTAGAAGCTTCTTGTCTTAACAGGCAAGAAAAAATCCTGATCTTCCTTACATTTAAATTCATGTGTTCTTAAAGTTGCTTTTGTAAAAAACATCAGAACATATTGACCAGTGTAAATTTTTAAGCTTTGGTCAGATTACAAACTCTCCCTCTGGAACTGTCACTTACAAACTGGTTGGATGCAGGAAAGAGCTGGAAAGAGAATTGCTCACTCCCAATTTATTTTTATTAATTCTGTGTTATGTTTGGCCAGACGGACAGAGAACCACATCCAGGGTACTGGGGAAGAGCAGTTCATTAATTAACAGAGCATTTTGGAAACCCCAAGGACTTAGATCTTAGAACCAACAGGTATTTGGGGAAAAGAAATTATGAGCACATGCTCCCATAGAAAATACAAAATTCCAGTAAGAAAATTCTCTTCTCCAGTCATCCAGTGGCAAGTAGAAAACTTGTTCCTGAGTTTTTCTCGAAAAGGTACCAAATGCTTTACAAACATGCTAAAAAATGGAGTCTAAATTTATTATTTTCTAAAGGATTCACTTGTTTTATTTTATAAATTTTTGTGGAAAATACTTCCATTCTACTTATGACTGGAAAATCCTTCATTTTAGTGAGCTGAAATGGTGATATCACCAAAAAAATCTCATCTCTTTGAACAAGTCACATTCCAAACCTGGATATTGCAGGCATGGCCTACATCTACTGAAGCACAGACAGTTGGTAGAATTTCCATGCACCTGAACAACTTTCATAAAGATCTATATTTTAGTCATATTAATAATCTTTTAATTAATGTATTTATAAATCTATAAATTCTCTGAGAAACATTGTGAATAGTCCCTAGAGGCAGAAAATGAGGTGGCATATGGCTAGCACTCAGATAAGGGGAGTAGCCCCTGCTCCACCCTGAAGGCCAGGAACTTCTGTCTTGTTAATAATAAGTGCTGAAAAGGCTCATGACTGTCAGAAAAAGATGCTTTGCCCCAGATCTCATCCCACACTGTGGCCTCAGGAACGGCCCTCTGTGTTTCTACCTCAATTTCCCTGGCCAGAAACTTCAGGTATTTACCTGACCTCACATATCCCAGAAAGTTGCTGAACGCTTTTGGAAAGAAATGCCATTCAGAAAATTTTATTATCAGCTTTCTTAACTTGCACCTTATAAACACAAAAATATTAACATTTATAGGAACACGCAGAACGTCACTTAAAATTTCGGAGGTTACTTTCCTGAGAACAGGGAATACCTTGATGTTTGTCTATTATTTGCCAAACACTCTGTGCTACTCCAGAGGGACGTGTTCTTTTTTTCTGGAGGCAAATCCAGCTGCCTGTTCTGCACGGGATGAAGCCATGAAGTTTGAAGCAAAGTAATAAACTTGTCAATATGTTAAATAAAGCTCAGCATCTGCTCAGGAGTTCTGTTTGACTACTACACTCTGTCAGGCAGCAAGGTTTTGTAGGCTCAGCTGCATCTAGTAACAGACACACTCACAGGAAAGAACCTACCACTATCACCAGTCTGAGAAGCACACAAATTATCTAAGAATGTTCACCGAAGGTAAAGTTTTTGTCTCAGCTCTAGAGGCAAACAAGCTTCTGGGGGATCCATGGGCATTTTTAATATCTGAGGGTTTAAAAAACCTTGATTTTCAATCTTTTTCTTGTATAATCTTCAACGGTTTGTTTCCAGTAGTTCCAAGCAATTGTAAGTTAATTTGTTGACTTCTGAATATACCCACTGGATGAATGTCAACTTCAGAAAAATAAAGCTTCAAGCCCAGCTGTGGCAAGAAATTAAGAAGGTGGATGAAGGCTGCAGTCCTGATGTGCTGGTTGTGCTGAATAACACAGGATTTTCTCATCTGCTGCCATTGTTCTGGGACTTTGCGGTTATTCAGTTATTTACCTTCATATCTGAGATAAATATGTGTACATATATATATATATATATATATATATATAATACATGTTTAAATAAGTAACTGCAGGAAAAAAACTGCAAAACTGCAAGTACAAAAATGTTTTGATGTGCTGAATGGTATTTATTATGAGCCATGCATTACACGTATATATCATGTGCCTTTTATTGCTC
The DNA here is from genome assembly GCF_965178545.1 of Coloeus monedula. Classification (NCBI taxonomy): domain Eukaryota; kingdom Metazoa; phylum Chordata; class Aves; order Passeriformes; family Corvidae; genus Coloeus; species Coloeus monedula. Next base: position 2,425,687 of record NC_138822.1, on the reverse strand, counting down.
TTGAATCTTAGGCTTTTTTTTGGATTATGCCATTATTTTTAGGTTCCCTCATGGTTTTATTCTGTTTCACAGTTTTGTCCAACAGCCCAGTAATTTCTACCATATTAGGACAAATAGGTGTACTTCAGAATTTTCACAATGAAGAAAAAGAAAATCACAGTAAACCCCTACATAAACAATTTACAGGAGAACTTGAGTAACTACATATGTTTTATTAGAGATATTGTGGCATACTGAAGGCCAGGTCAGCATCTTCTTCAAAGCAACAAAGCTGGCTATGGGCCATAGGGAGACAATGTGCATAATTTCAATTGCTTTTCTTCAAATTATGTAAAGTAAGTGCATGAAATTAAAATAAGACCTGAAATTCTAGTATAAGAGAATAAGGATATCTTTTTTCATTATTTCTTTTTGCTCCTATTGAAACAGCTAGAACCTTTGAAATAAATCAGCATCTCTGGCAGGTTGTACCACTGCAGCTTTTTCTGTTAATAAAAAGCAAAGATTCACAAGCACAGAATCACAAAGAAAAGGGAAGATAACCTCTTTTATGTGGAGAACACATTTCAAGCACAATAAACATTGAACTCATAACCCGAAACTTTAAGAAATATAATAATGTTCCTCGCATCTTTCAGGTGAAAATAAAAACAAATGAAAAGATATCATTCCCTGCCCCTCACACACACACACTCTGTACCTAAGAGCATTTAAAGATCTACACTTTGAATTTAATTCCTCAGAGAGGCTTCTCAAAAGTTACAGCTTATTTCTGAAGTAATTCTACAAAGTGACCAAGTGCCCCCAATTTTAATGGGCTGTATCAGCCTCGCAGGGATGGTTGCTGGAACATTAACTTGTGCCTTTTAAAGCCATGAGCTGGAAAGCCAGAGTATTTGCTGACTTTCTGAAAGAGGACAATCTAAAGAATCTGTTCCCATAACCCAAACCCCAGCATTCAATTCACACACGGAAATTTTGGACAACAGCTTCACCCTTTTCTGGACGGTAAAACTGAAGCTGAAGAGCATTTCCTTCACAGTCTGTGTTTGCTGAAGATGCTGAATGTATATTTATAGCCTGTAATGGTCCCTCACCAGCAGCTCAGAGCAGGAGAACTTGATGGCTTGGAGTTGCTCAATGTTTATTTCCAGCTCATTTCCAGCTACAATGAAATACCAGGATCTCATTCACTTTAACTTGGGAAATACCAAGTGCTTTTTGCCAGATATCAACTACTCCCAAACTACATACAGCAAATGGAAATGTCTGCGTAAAGATTCATACAGCACATCTAGAAAGACCATCTGAAGTGTAACAGGTACCTTAATAGCCACAAAATCTTTTGAGTTTTGCCCAGAATTCTTTGACTGAAATAGCGTTGGATCCTCAAAAGGTTATTCTGAAAATTGAACAGATAAGAAATGTAAATCAACCTTTTCATAACCTTTCACTCTTTTTTTTTTTTTTTTAAGGCTTACTAATTATTTAATTGGTGACACTGATCGTGCCATAATTAAGCCTCTCCTGGTTGGGAGAGAGATTTTAAAGTCCTTGCCCGGAATTCAAGAGACAAACGAGACTCTCAGTCTTCACTGCTTCCAGATAGTTGTTTATTAAGTCTTATCCGAGAAATAGAGCTACTAGCATGACCCAGATGTAGCACAAAGCAGAGAATGCAGGAGAGAGCTGGATTATCAAGATTACACGGCCTTTCTAAAGGTAAATTAACCAATGGTTACTAAAAACGTACACTATTTTTACTTTTCTCCCAATTATCTAGTAACACAACCAGGAACTGTGGAATTCTTTATCCAGTCATCCCAAACTACTTCTACTGCAGAATATGGAGTAGTAGAAGAAGAAGAAGGTTTGGAGAGACACAACAATCTTTCATTTTGATGGTTTTTTTGCCCAAAACCTCTAAATTTTCACCCTGTGACAATCTTACACAGTATTCTATCACCTAGTTCACACTAGTCTGGTTTCTAATTCTTCTCTAAGAGTAGGCAGTTTTTTCCAAGGATGGAGCTGAGAAACAGTGCTGTTCAGGGGGGTAGAACCCTTCAAAACAGGCAGAGAAATATTCTCTGCACTCTGGGTTCCTACAAATTGGAGTTTCCACTTATGTCAAAGGTCTCATGTGCTATTATTAAGCTGTGCAAGAAAACAACATCTCATCTTTTTTACCCAAAGACAATAAGAGGTTTGGCAGGAAACTTTCTGCTGCACTGAAATCAGTGTTCAGGGAAACAGAGGTTTAGAAAGAAAATATGGGGGTACAATATTGACAGTAAGAAATACAGAAAATTTTTTTTTCCTATAAATATGAAGTGAAATCAAAGTCAGTAAATGAAACACATCTCTCTCATTTCATACAAGATAAACTTACAAATTTTGACAGAGACATTATGTAGAGTACAATTTCCACATGGGTAGCCCAAAAGATTTTCTGCCAATGTATCACTCCTCAGTAATGCTATAGAATTATGGATGTATATACAGAGTGCCTCCCTTCCCAATTAAAGAATTAAGATAATCTAAGCAAGATATAATCTCTTTGTAACTATGCAGACTTGTGAGGTTTTAGAGCAATTTAGCTTTATGTACATCAAAAAGAGAAAAAACTGTAGTTCTATGTTCTTAATACACAGAAGTTATGGAAGGCTTCATATTAAATGAGCCACAAGAAATTAAAGTCAATCAGAACCCAATAATGCTCAGCTGTGTCAATTGGATTTTTTTTCAGCATCAGTTGAATATGAGGATGCTGGAAAAAGGGGAAAGACAGGAAATGGAAAGATGTTTTTGCAGGCTGAATTTGCTGCTACAATTACGCAGGCAAAACACATTGCTACATCCCTCCAGACTGAACTAATGCTTAGTGAAAATATGTGGTGTATAAGACATATGAGACAGAGTAAATGGTGGTCAGGAGTAAGTTGGAAGAATGACAAAAAAAAAGAAAGGAAAGAGTAAAGAAGGAAATTCTGCTGATACACAAATCTGTTGAAGAAGAAAGGATATTTTTGATTTTTTTTTTTTAATGTCAAGGTCTAATTTTCATATGGATAAATTAATTGCTGTCCAAAAGCATATCCTATTCTCTGTGAGCACAAAATATAAATCAGCCAATTAAAAAAAATCATCTTCATTTTTAGCAGAGAAAAGCCTCTTTTCTGTATCAAGAATCTCAAAGGGTCAAGATGGAAGAGAAAAACAGGTGTGCAGTGCATTTCTAGATGTAAGTTTTGATGTTTATATGCTTGTCTCTAGCTTTAGTGTTTTTAAATGGGTCTAATTCTTGCTCTGCGATGAGAAAAAATAAAGCAGAGTGAAATCAGACTGCAATAAACCTGAGTAAAAGTTTTAAGCAAATATGTATTCAACTATGTAAAGTAAAATGTAAGCTGTATTTCTGAAATCGTATGAGAGGTACATGTTGGAATTAGGATACTTCATTGCTTATATTTTTTAAGCAACTTCTTAAACTGAATCTTTTCCTTTTATGAGTTCCCTTTTATTGCATCCATAGAACTTGAACACAAAAGTGTAGTTTGGGGGTAGCATCAAAAACACAACTTTAAAATAAGCCCTTCTCTGACAAAATAGAGTCAGTTCTTTCACTACCCTCCTTAAGTTTTCCAGTGTAGTGAGCAGGATTGCTGCTTATTTTATTTTCTGTATGCAGCTTCCCACTTAAAAATCCCAAACCATTCTCACCTGGCTGCTCGGTCTGTCCCTGGCTGATTTCACAGCCAAGTTGTAACATTTGTGGATGCTCCAACTTGTCTCTCACCTTTCCTGCTGAAACACAAAACATCACCCAGCAAAGTCACGAAACAAATGCCCAGAGGGAGAGTTTGTTCTCTCAGGGAATGAAGTCCTGATTTAGTAACTACATTCCACAGCAAAAATAAAGGGTTTCACTTAGCACACCGTCGTTCTCTGTCCATCCATCTCCAGGGCTTTTTACAGCCTGATACTGGAATAGAAGGAATCAATCCCATCAGGGAGCCTGTGCCAAAACCACAAGGGACAAACTGAGATGAGGTACAGAGGCATTTCCTTCACGAACTGTGATGTATCTGAGCTTCAAGTAATTAACTCATTCTAAAATATTTTGTTTCTGCTAAATAGTTTTACAGTTGAAAAAAAAAATTAATAAAAAAATTAAATTTTAATGGCTTTTATATTTTGAGTAAAGAAATCCAAAGAAACCATTATCTTGACACCAGTTTATTTCTATAATATTTGTATAGGAAAAAATGCACCTTCCTGAAGGAAATTCCTAATACCTGATATTGACAATGCACCTTTTATAAGGAATCAATATTATTAACCAGCAAAGAAAGCCAGAGGAGACCAAGCAAACTGGTATTTGCACAGACTTTGGTATTTGCATAGGAAAAGGAAGTGTTTCTGTCATTGGATGTTGTATTAGATACATAAAGAATATATAAATAATTATTCCTTTTTGTAGTTTTCATAGGCTTATCAGAAAAAAATTGTTTGTCTTCCTACCCTCCTCATTGAGCTGATATTGAAAAACACAAATTTCAGTATTAAAGTCAGGGAAAAGGACTTCTGAATCTTTTAATGTCTATTAATGTGAAAGGTCTTTACTAAAAATCAGAATTATTCCCTGCTACAGCAGCCGTGGTGACCTGATCATAAGTAGGTCATGATTCTGTGTACACTAACTGTAAAAATATTTAAAGTTTGACTATTTTCTCCTATTTCATGAAAGCCACAAAATTTATTTAACTTAACCACGGAACAGTACAAGTTGAGTGGATACATTGTCACTGCTGATTAATACCACAGATGTTTATGATTAACTAAAGTGCTAAAAAGCTCTATATGTGCAAAAAAAAAAAAAAAAGAAGATTCTGGCCCCGAAATATATTGCATGGATTGAATGTTAGATACTGTGCTATGTTACTCTTCTCTGTTTCTTAAAAACAATCTAAACAAATTTCTCTAAAAATTGCAATAGACCTGACATAATCAATCACTGTCTTGATTGCTCAGACTGAGACACATGCTTTTACAATATACTTCACATGAATGAAATTGCTCCTCAATGTCACAGAAATAAAATTATTGTTCCCTGAAGCTGAGGTCTCTGGGGTCTCCTGATTCTGGAAATTAATTTCATTAGTCCACAGGTAAAACCCATGCTTCATCTTTTCAATCACTTTCTCTGTCGCGGTCTAAAAAATTAAAAAGAGAAAGATAGCTATGCCCCTTCTGCGTCATATCAAACATATTTTCAAGCTTGTAGATCATTCTCTTTCATCACAGCACTTGTAGGGAAATAAATACTGAAAGCAGTTGGGAAGAAATCCTTCGTTATGAGGGGTGTCAGCTTTGGAATGGTTTGTGCTGAGGATCTCTGGTCTTTGCTTTGATAAGGCATTGTCAAAGTTACACTGCAGGATCTCCAGTCTCTTTCCATCCAAACTGATCTGTCCTTCCACGCTTACAATTTGGAATTTTTTTACTGGGGAACATTTTTGCTGCCTCTGACCTCTTTGATATAAAGTCTCACAAATTTCCTGAAATTTTTATAACCCATTTGAACTCATTATTTCCTAATAACAGATTTACTCAGATCTTGCTATTAAGGACTTCAATCTCCAGTAAAATTTCTTAGTGAAGTCAATGGCATCGTAAAAGAAAATTATGGTCAAAAACTAATAAAAGCTGGAGTTTCAGTAATGGCTTAGATCAATCATTTGGAAAGGCACTACCTCAAGATCTTTTCCAATGGAAATAAAAACGCACACTTGCCTTCTACAGCTTCTATAGGAGAAACTAATTTGACATCTGACATTTTTTCCTGAAAGTTCCCCTGTATTTGGAAATGAAAATGAAACCTCAGATACTTTTAGTAGAGAATAATGGCATTGAAATCAGAAAAGTGAGTTGCAAATGATGTTGAAAAATCTGTATGTTAGAGGAATTAACAGAATCTAAGGACAGAGAAAGATCAGACACATGAAACTCAAATAATACAATGCAAACTACATACAATGAGTTTGATATCAACTTGAGCTATTCCAAATTATATAATGAAACTATATAATTTGAAAGAGAATCACAGGCTCAACCGTAGCATCCATTTCAATGGGATCCTTTTATAAGGAAATGTAGGATGTTTTAAGTATGCACCACACATTATGTTATTTTCTAAAACAGTACCTTTAAAAGAATTTGTATATCAGCATTGATAACTATTGTTTCTGTGAGAAAGGAAATGCTAACCAAATAACTATATAACCAGCTAACTAACTATGTTATTGTCAATATCTATTTAGTCTTTCTCACTACTATTATTTTTCAAATGTTAAATAACTATGTAAGAAATTAAAAAGTCAAGGTAAGACATTAAAGGACACACATCTTGATTTTTTTTTTCTTTTTTTTAGGCAAACTTAATTTCTCTTGTGGTTGTTGTTGTTGCTTCTACCTGTCAGCTTTCCAAACTGAGCAGAAGATCATGTTATGACATGGAAATTGCATCTGGCAAGAAACACAGCAGAAGCAATGTCCCTGATTTTTTAAGAAAAAAACCGTTCAGTATTCCTCTCTTACTTGCTTGTTTATGCCCTACATTGTTGTCCTAAGAAGCCTCCTGATTTTTTGCAAGGTCATAGTTCACAGAATTCACAGAATGTCTGGGTTGGAAGAGACCTCCAAGATCATCATGTCCAGTCCATGCTCTACCACCTCAACTAGATCATGGCAGCAAGTGCCATATCCAGCCTTTTTTTAAACTCATCCAGGGATGGTGACTCCACCACCTCCCCAGGCAGTCCATTCCAGCATTTTTATCACCCTTTTTCCTAATATCCAATCTATATTTCCCTTGATGCAGCTTGAGACTGTGCCCTCTCGTTCTGTCAGTTGCTGCCTGGTGAAAAAGGTCAACCCCCACCAGACTACAACCACCCTTCAGGAAGTTGTAGAGAGTGATAAGGTCACCTCTGAGTCTCCTTTTCTCCAGGCTAAGCAACCCCAGCTCCCTCAGGTGTTCCTCACAGGGCTTGTTCCTCACAGGGCTTGTTCCTCACCAGCCTTGTTGCCCTTCTCTGGACACATTCAGGCATCTCAACGTCCTTCCTGAACTGAGGGGCCCAGAACTGGACACAGCACTCGACGTGTGGCCTCACCAGTGCTGAGTACAGGGGAAAAATGACCTCCCTGCTCCTGCTGGCCACACTATTCCTGATACAGGCCAGGAAGCTGTTGGCCTTCTTGGCCACCTGGGCACATTGCTGGCTCATGTTCAGCCGGCTATCGACCAGCACCCGCAGGTCCCTTTCCGCCTGGGCACTGTCCAGCCACACTGTCCCCAGCCTATAGCGTTGCTGGGGGTTATTGTGGACAAAATGCAGTACCCGGCACTTGGACTTACTAAACTTCATCTTCTTGGACTCTGCCCATCTATCCAACCGTTCCAAGTCTCTCTGCAGAGCCCTCCTTCCTTCCAACAGATCAACACACGCTCCCAGCTTAGTGCCATCTGCAAATTTACTAATGAAGGACTCAATTCCCTCATCCGTGTCGTCAGTAAAAATATTGAACAGAACTGGCCCCAGCACAGACCCCTGAGGGACACCACTGGTCACTGGTCACCAGCTGGATGCAGCTCCCTTCACCAGCCCTCTCTGGGCCCACCCATCCAGCTGGTTCCTGACCCAGCAAAGAGTACTCCTGTCCAAGCCACGTGCTGCCAGCTTTTCCAGGAGTATGCTGTGGGAGACAGTGTCAAAGGCCTTGCTGAAGTCCAAACAGACAACATCCACAGCCCTTCCTGCTTCCACCAAGCATGGTATATGGTATATGCCTCCAGGAAGTGACATCATAATCTCATATACAGGACAAAAAGAAGGCCAAATGCAATCAGAGCCAGAGGAACTTCTGATACACACCTGCATCTTCTGCTTCTAAAAGTCACATCTAAAGCAATCACACTTTTAGCAAACTCCTGAAGGAGGGCTCAGAGATTTTGCTTTAGATAGAGCAGTATCATTTTACCATTCACAGAAGTGCTTTGCTGTATTTATTCTTAATTAATCCCTAACGTGTTGAATGTCTGAGTGTTAAAGACTTGTAATGGAAATGCTCCTCATAATTGTATCCTGAAAGGGACAAACAGGAAAGATGGAGAGAGACTAATTACAAGAACATATAGTGACAAGACAAGGAGGGATGGCTGCCCAGTGCCAGGGGGCAGGGCTGGATGGGAGATTGGGCAGGAATTGTTCCCTGGCAGGGTGGGCAGGCCCTGGCACAGGGTGCCCAGAGCAGCTGGGGCTGCCCCTGGATCCCTGGAGTGTCCAAGGCCAGGCTGGACATTGGGGCTGGGAGCAGCCTGGGACAGTGGGAGGAGTGGCACTGTGTGGGCTTTAGGGTCCCTCCAAACCCAGGCTATTCCATGATTCTGTGGTAATGAGGGACTGCAAAACAGGTGAACTTTCCCTGACAAGGCAGTGGAATGGAAAAGCATTTTTAGAAATTATTTGTGTCTGGCTTTCTTGGCCCTGTTGGTCAAACTTTTGACAGCTCGTTTTACTCTCCATGCATTAGCCTGGCATGCTTATTATTACAATACATAATATGTGTTTCTTTTCATGGTGTCTATCTCATATTTCCTTTTCCTAAGACCACTGTAAAAAGCTGGCTAATTAGACTTTAAAATTCTTTCCTGCTAGTCCTTAAAATTTTGTCTATTATCTCTTTCACTGATTTCTTTACACTTACGCCAGCCATACATTTCTTGTCATTCAGGATAGCCCATAGTGAAATTTTCTTTATGGTTATGCCTTCTGTACAAGGTACATTTATTTCATAAATGTACAAACAGGTTCACTGATATTTCATGGGGTTTTTTAAAATTTTGTTTGTTTTGTTGTCTTTGTTGTTGTTTGGTTGGGGTTTTTTTCTGTTCAGATATTTATGCAACCAGAGGGAGGGAATAAGAAAAAAGAAGAAAAAAAGACTTTCTGAAATATTTCCTGGAAAAGCATATCCAGAACTGTCTGATCACAGGGCTTGGCTGCTGCCTAAGGGTTCTAAGACAATTAAACACAAGATACTTCTGAGGCCAGAGTCACTTGAGTGTAAGAGCTGTTGGCTAATGAGCTGTGAATCTTTCATAATGCTGTAATTTTTATTTGATAGAAAAATAATTGTGGATTTATTTAACCTGCACCTGTAATTAGTGTTCTCCTTCTCAGTGGTGGTTTTTTTTTTTTTTTGTCAGCCAAAGACTTTTGTCTGCCCTACTTACCTGAAATATGTATTTCCCACAAGGGATGAGATTTGTTTTAATAAAGGAACAAATACTGTTGACTAAAAGTTTGAGTTTTTCTCTAGTAAAAAGCCAGTATTTTTATCATTATATAATCTTGATTTAGAGAAAATATTACTTGACAATGAACAATTAAGAGCAAAAAGTTCCCAAAACAATGAAATTGAAGTGTATGATTACCTCAGTTTCAACAGTGAGTTCAAACCAAAAACAATCTACTTGAACATGTGTGTTTCGAATGAAAACATTTCCTTTCCCCATGGAAAGTTCTAATTTTGTTTGGTGAAATTTGGTGATAAAAAGGATTGGAGTTTTAAAAATATCTTCGCTAAGAATATTTCTCCAAGGCATTTAAATGAAAAGAAATCCATATCTCTCAGGGCAATTGGACTTAAACTGCATTCTTATTTTCTGCCTAAATCTATCCAAATATGTTTTACAGAGTCCCAAACTTCAAAAGCAGAAATCAAGCAGCTGACCATTTTAAAAAAATAAGCTGCATAAGGAGAAGTAAATACATCAAATTAAACTGGATTGTGAACATTTCTAACCTGTTTTATTTCAAAAGATTTATTTCAGTATTTAATATGTTAACAGTGGCAGGCACAAGATTATGCCTGTGAATGATGGAGCTCTATGTATTTCCTGGACATTTAACTGAAGGATAAGGACAAATAACTAAAGAGTAAAATACATATTTTTTTATTGAAGGAGGGTAGGGGCTTTAGGAGGGTTGAGGAAATGGGTGGGTTGGAAATGAAAGATTGTCTCAGACACACAGAGGATCTAAAAATGAATGCACAAATTCAGGCACAAAAGGTGGAAAGGAAGTGACTGAACATTTGATTTACTATGTGGCATAGCATGCAGGTTAAAAAAAAAAAAAATTGTGCATCTTTGAAAAATCCGTCTGTATTCTGCCTTGAAACCAAGCAAGCACAAGTTGCCAGCACAGTCACAAATTCACCTTTAAAACTTGTGGGGGAATAAACATATAAACAAGCTTAGAACCACTTTACTTGTGGCATTTTTTTCCTCCCTGTCTTCAAGAGAGCAAGTGTGCACAAATTTGTGCTGGCCTTAGCTCCAGGAAGAGTCATGTTCCTGTAGATTTGGAAGCAATGGATTAAAAAAAAAAAAAAATTCACAGGGAAAGGTGTGTTAATGTGAAGACAGGTCTTCTGTTCCAGCAGTTCTCTATTTGGTAAAAATAATTTATTCTTCCATTCTCCCCTGGATATCTGATATTGACCCTTCTAGACAGATGGGACAGGATAAGAAGGATTTCATGGCTTAAAGATCTCTGCCTCTTAAAATATAGAAGTGCTTGAATCCTTCAGGCAAGAAAGTTGTTTCTACAGAGTGCACATTCTAAAAGCTTTTAAACAGCTTTCTGCAGTTCAGAAATGCCTGTATTATTCTCTAGCCATTGTGTTCTTGTGTAGCTTCTGTTGCAAAACTACATTTGTCTTCCTTATACATTTCTAAATTTTCATTGCCGTGTGAAGAATAATTAAATCACAAAGCAAGTGAAGCCAGCTCAGTGGTGAATGAAAAGCCAGTGCTGCAAAACAGTATCAAAAATTGAAACTGAACAGTTTAGCTTTACCAGCTAATTTACTTAGGTATCACCCTAAGGCATCAACACCATTTATCACTACTGCAGTAGTCTGGAATGTTTGCACCATCACTAGGAGCAGAAGTATTTATGAAAAGAAAACAAAACCAAAGATTAGGAACTTCAGGGAAATACAAGGTAAATATTGAAATGAATCAGCAAATGCACAGAATATCTGCAAGTGGGCATCAAGGTCTGTTTAGCATTAAACCAGTGCACATAAGAGATTCTAGTCAGGGAGTCATGCTTACTTAATGAGCTTACCCAAGATGTGGAGATATCAGAAGTTTTTAAAGTAAAACACAGTCACAATTTCTAAAGGGCTTTTCGGGGACAACACAAATATTTGTGTGCAACTACAATTTTAAGAGGAATAATGAAGAATTTGTACACACAGTAAAAGAGGGTGGTAGCAGAGATTTTGCAAGAGATTTAGTTTTTCACAAGAACTTCTTTTAAATACTTAAAGTCATTTAAATCCATCTCTATTACTATTTAAAGCAGCACAAAGAAACAAGCAATACAAAGGCAAAAAGGAGCCAACATGCAACTCTTAGAGGGCTCCAAAACTAATATGAAAATTCATTTTTTAATACTATCAACACACACAAAAAAAGGTATTTCTGTAGTATTTCTTGTGACTTGAGTTGTCAAATCTGACGTTTGAACACGCCAGTCAGACTCACATCTGAAAATTTAGGGGTTTGGAACAATAGGCTAAAATTGTGTAGCTGTTCTATTACTGCTACAGTTCAATGAATAGCAAAAAGCATAGGGGACTCATTGAATAAAGAGTGCAAAGATTTTATTTGATTGTTCTCTCCCTCCAAAAATTTGCAGCAAAACTAAACATATTTAGCTGAAGTGAACACTTCTATTCTTTTCACTTTGTTAGTGTAAAACCTAACTATGAAAGCAATAAAAAAATGGCATTGTGGATTTAAAGTAACAAAAGAAATCAATCCTAACTATTAATTTTAAATTTCCTTGCTTTGGTCGTTGTAAGATAACCCTATAGTTTCCCTCAGTAGTATTTTTTCAATCTAACATCACTGCCTGATACAGTTTAAGCTGTATATATATAAAGTATAGCCCATTTTCTCTAGGCCCTTAAAATCTTTCCCTTTGATAAAAGGGTTTGCAACCTATTGAAAAGCAAATGGAGATAAACATTAAAGTGTCATGCATATGATGTTACCAAAAATATGTACATATTTTAAGCTGTCTTTTTAAGATTTTGTATTTCTGGAAGTGCATCTCTGCTGATTTCAGGAAAAGAAAAAATAGTAAACATTTCTTGTTTTGTGCAAAATGTCATGTATTTTCAAGAAAACTTGGCCATTCTTCGTCGTGATTACTGGAGCAAAATGTAGTGACTCTGTCTTACTAAAATCATCAGTTCTCTCTCATTTAGGATAAATTTCTAGCTACTCATCATCAAATGACAATTTTTCCTGCCTTTGATGATGAAGATATCAGACTATATTAATGGTCCACCAAATTCCTGCCACATTCATAAATTAACTTGTCTGTTAGATTGTCAAGTATGGTAAGCTCAGTAGGTTGTTTGGGGTTCTATGAGTGATTTTCTGAAACCACAGCCATCCAAGATACACCCTCAGCATGACACAAACCTAAAAAATTATTTCATATTACTATCTTTTGATAGTTTCAAAATATTTTACCTTGTCCCTGGAAGTCCAACAATATCTTTAGTTTTATTTGTGCCCATATTTACATAATTGCTAGAATTTAATTTTGCACTTCATTAGCACCCCCAGCCCATCCTAATATTCTAAATGAGCAAGAGTTCTTCACATTTCCTTTAATCACAAACACTCATTATAATTTTTCTGGGTGATGGGGTATATCTGAAAATCAACATAATTCCAATATGTCTAATTTACACCCAACAGAGTTCTCAATTCTCCTAATCATGTTTATGCAAATGTACAAGCAGCAAAAGAATTAATGTAAGGATTTCAAATGCGTTTAAACCCAAATTTTCTCACTGAAAATCGTCCCTGAACTCATCACTCATTTCCTTTCCCAAAGTGTAGGTACATGTTTTCTGAAAATACACATCTTTTTCCTGTGCATCGAGATCTCAGAATATTCTGTGTCAAAACTCCTTTTTCCGGCATTTACTTTACTGAGTTGATGAATTTGCTCCTGCTCTACCAGTTTTCACCACTCAAACACTCTCTCTTTGAACTCTATATTTTTTTTCTTTCTGTTTGATGTTGTCTGTTTTTTCCTGAAACAGAATACACTGACAAGTCCAATTACTTCTCCTTGTGAGATGGATGTTCTAAATTCAACTCTTTTAGCCAATGGAAAACCCTCCAGACTCTGCTGGCCTGGATTTTTAAAGGAGAAAGGGAAAAAATATCACCACTGATGAAGAGCCATGGAGGTCAATTGAAGCTTGAACCCTTAACATTAATGGACCCTGATGGCCCATCCCTGGAGGTGTTCAAGGCCAGGTGGGAGAAACTCGTTCTTGTGGAAAGTGCCCAGGACAGGGGGTGAAGCAAGATGATCTTTAAGGTCCCTTCCAACCCAAACCATTCTGTGATTGTATGGTCATCCACCAATGGTGTCAAGGATGCTGGCTGACATGACTGGGAAGGTCCTCTCTCTTTGCTTCTTTGTGGAGCCATGGAGGTAGGGGCACTTCCCAGAAGACTGGAAGAAGACTAATGCAATCTACAAAGTCCCAAAGAAGGATCCAGTCAATTTTAAGCCCATCACTCTTTCTTTAGCCCCTGGGGAAGTTCTGGAATGAATCTTCCTGGGGACTATCACAAGTCAGAGGAAGCACAGGACTGGGAAAAACCAGCATGGATCTGCCAAGAACAAATTGTACTTGACAAACCTGACCACTATGACAAAGTCCCCTGCTTGGCTGATGTGGAGTGAACAGTGACCATTGTCTTGAAGCCTAAGATTTTTAGCTTCTTATGTTTTTCATATATTTTTAGCTTCTTATGTTTTTCATATATTTTTAGCTTTGTAGATTGCTAAAACATAGCTGTAGCTTCTAGCACTTTTCCTGTCTTTCTTCCCTACATTTAGGGACTCCAAGCTGACCTTATAAACGCATTCCAAAAATATTGTTTAGTCTTATTCCAAGAAGAAAACCAACTACAAGGATGTTCTGTTTTCCAACCAGAATCTGGACCAGACATAAAAAAAGTGGGGCAAAATAAACCTCTGGACTGCTTCCAGTGGGGCAGGACCCCAGAAATTATTACCTAATACAATAACCTTTTAATTGGACAATAGATGATAGATATACTACTTGACTAAGCTTATAAAAATTTTAGAATTACTCTACCATGTACAATTTTCACCGTATTGTGTACCTGAAAGCTTTCAAGTCAGTTTGCTTTTATATTCACTCTAATGTTGTTGGGGAGATCTATTCTATTTTCCAGGCTACAGTCTAAATGGATTTCTCCAAGGTTTTCAATACAGTTTTTTAGGGCCTCCTGCTAAAAAACTTGTTCACTATATTCTAGGCAAGGGGTCTGTGGGATGGCTGGGGGATTGGCTGACAGGTGACACATAGGGGTATCATGATAAATAGATCCTTTCCAAACTGGAAGATTGTCCCAAATAGGGTCCCCCAAGCACCAATATTGGACCCAATATTGTTTATTATCTTCTTAAGTGATCTGGGTGATGAGATGAAGCATACCCTCATGAATTTTTCCAATGATACCAAACTGTGTGGGGAAGCAGACACTTTGGAAGGAAGGGCCCACCCTGCAGGAAGATCTGGACAAGCTGGAATGGAGAAGGAAAAAAGAACTTTACGAAGTTCCATAAGGACAAGTGTAAGGCCCTGCATTTGGGAAAAGCTGTGAAGCACAGGCTGGGATCCACCCAACTGTGGAGCAGCTCTGTGAAAAGGGACCTCTGTGGAAAGGTACCTGGGAGTCCCAGGGAGAACCCAGCTCGAGTGAGTGACCAGGGTTCTGCTGCAGCAGGGAAAGCCAACAGGATGCTGGGTGGCATCAACAAGGCCATGTCCATCAGAGGTAAATTCATGATCCCGCTTTGCTCAGCATTTGTTGGGTCACACCTGGAGCACTCTGCCCAGGTTTGGTCCCTGTTGTGCTGGAGAGGGCCCAGAAAAGGGCCACAAAGAGGATCCAAGGGCTGGGAAGTCTCACAGGTGAGGAAAGGCTGAGAGACCTGGGTTTGTTCAGCCTTGAGGAGAGGAAGCTGAGGGGAGCCCTCCCCACACGTTCCACTGTTCAAAGGGTGGCCACAGAGGAGGTGGAGACTCCCTTTGTACACGGAGCCACACGGAAAAGACAAGGGGTAAGGGGTCCCAGGGACTCCTGGGGAGGCTCTGATTGGACGCAAGAGGAACAATTTTCAATCCTTTCAACCATGACAATCACCCATTGGAGTAATCTGTCCAGGGAAGTGATGGACTCCCCAACTCTGGACATTTTTAAGATTCAGCTGGGCAGGGCTCTGGCCCATCTTGCCTGGACCATGATTTTGCCAAGAAAGTTTGACCCAGATGATCCTTGAGGTCCCTTCCAACCTGGGATTCTGTGATTCTGTGAACTTGCAAATTCAGGAATATTTGTCCTAAACAGATCATAGCTGTGAAACATTTGTTCTCGTCTATGTTTGGACATTCCAAGACAAACAAGACTGTTGCTGCCATGCAAAGAAGAAAACAAATGGAAAACAATTTCAATTTTAATATAAAGTTAGTCATCATGTATGATGGAAAACCCAGCAACTGAAAAAGCCTTAAAGATAAGAAAATTTATCACCATCTAGCAAAGTACATGAGAAAGCCAATATGATTTCTTAATGGTTTAGTTCCAGTAAAATGAACTCACTTTAAGTATACTTCCTGAAAATATTACCTTCCAATATCAGAAGCTGCAAAACCATTGACATATTAAAGTCACAAGGAATAGGAAAAAGTCTATGGTTTATGAAGATTTATAAATGATATATTATTGTGAAATCACATAGTGATACATCAGTCTATCTCTGTCAGTGATAAATTGGGTCCTTTAATCAGTGCATTTTTATTTAGCTGTACTACAGAAAAGAAGAATTGTTTATAAAACAGAAACTGACCATCCAAGCCAATATTTAACATCCTGGTGGGGTGAATAGTGTCTTTTCTTTGATAAATTTACAAAATTGCTTACTGCAGGAAACGATAAACAAAAAGATTAATGAAATAAAATGTAATATTTCCATGTTATCAGATAGCACACTTGGAGTTCAAGAAACCATATACATAGTTTTATCAAATCAATCAAATTTCATTGACACTATTCATCAAATAGTGCCTTTGCCATTGCTTCTCTGCTTTTCTTGGAAGTTCCATAAAACTATTTTTAATTTAACTCTTCTTTTTGTCACATAAGTAGGTTTTAATTGGCATTTCAACTACGTAATTTTTACAAAGAATTACACAATAGCAGTTTTGTAAAATTTTGCTTCAAATGTAACAATTAGCTTCATATTTCATATATATGTAGAGTTTATTTTTCCTTGTACACTTTTGTTTTCACACAGTTTTCTCATTCAAATTACAAGATCAAAAAAACCTTGGTCTTTAATTTACCCACACTATGTGTTCTCTAAATTAAAGGCCCCTTAATTTGTGCAAAAAAAGACCATAATTTATTTGCAATTGCCTTTGATTATCTGAAAAATTCATTTAAACATTATTCTAGTAAGTAGCTACCATGCATCCACAAAAGTGAAAATTCTCTGAATTTCCTGCAATTTTTTTCTGCATAATATATTTTGCATTCTGTGTTGAGTGTACAAATCCTCAAGTACATACAAATTCCATGGTTTTGCACTTTATTTTCACCTCACATTTTATCAGCACAAAGGAGGTGACTATTTTGTATTTCTTCATATAAAATCTTGTTTACTCTCTTTAAAGCCTTTGTTTTTCTCTGTATAATGTATAGATCACCATTTTCTGGGCCTTGACACAGATCTTGCCTTGATTTGCATCTTTATTAACAAGTTGAATGATCAGGCTCTGCATTTTTAACATGAAGCAGTCAAGATGAGTCATAAGTTGCTTATCTGTTATATTAAACCTTACTAATCACAGAAAATTTGGGCTATTTAAAGATCAAGAGGGTTAAAAGTGTTTTGGGGCTGCATAAAATATGGGATAGAAGAACTAAGAATAAAAAAGGTGACTTATGATGTATTGTAATATTATGAATTGGTCCCTGTACATTATGTAGTACATTATGTAGTCGACAACTCTACTTGTACAAAGGTTCCCCTCTCAAGAGCTGCATTTGTTTTGAAGCTGCTTGTCAGCTTTAAAGGGCTGCAAAACTTTACAATTTCATTCTTGCAAAAGGCACCAAGGAATTTTTAAAGTTCTGGATCTAATTAATCCATGTTAGGAAGCTTTGTGAGATACATGAGAACAGTTCTGGTTCCCAGTGTTAGAGATGACTCCAGTGTCCAACAGCAGTGTTTCAACTGTTATGTGTCTTGAAATTGTTCTGGTGGCCTCAGCAAAGACTAACAGAGCAAAATGTTTTCATATAATCACAGAATGGTTTGTTCTGGAAGGGACCTTAAGGACCATCTTGTCCCACCCCCTGCCATGGCAGGGACACCTCCCACTGTCCCAGGCTGCTCCCAGCCCCAATGTCCAGCCTGGCCTTGGACACTCCAGGGATCCAGGGGCAGCCCCAGCTGCTCTGGGCACCCTGTGCCAGGGCCTGCCCACCCTGCCAGGGAACAATTCCTGCCCAATCTCCCATCCAGCCCTGCCCCCTGGCACTGGGAAGCCATTCCCCCTTGTCAATTAGCCTGTCTCCATGTTTCAGGAGGCTCCCTTCAGGTCCCTGAAAGCCAGAATGAGGTCACCCCAAAGCTTCTCTTCTCCAGACTGAATAATCCCAATTCTCTCTCAGTTTTTCATCACAGTAGAGGTGTTCTATCTCATTTTGTGACAGAAAATACCCCCTGATATCCTGAAGCCAGACCAAATGATGTGGAAGGCTAAGGATGAGGGACATGGAGCAGTTCCAGCTTCCCATGAGCAATGACACATCTTGCATTTGGCTGCCATCCTGAAGATGTTACCTGAAGATGTGCTGCAGCCTTCACTGCCCCCAGTCAGCCACCAGCACTCTGCAGTCTGGACATCCCTCTACCTCACCAATCCCTGTATTTTTGTTCATTTCACACTGTTTAATTGCTCCTAGATTTTTTTTTCCCAAGTCCTGCCATGTGGCAGAACTGTAAGTGAAATCTGTGGCAGAAATCTGTCTTCTCTGTTTTAATATTCCCTTTGTTTCCCTTTATTTTAAAAAGCAGTTCACATCCACCCTCTGTCTAGGTGGATAATTTCCCCTTATTTTCCTAGCATGTTCTGCCACTTTTCTTCTGACTGTGGATTTGACATGGGGATGCCAAACATCACCTTCTATCTTGTTCCTTGATTGCCACCCCTGGTTGCCAAGCCCACACAGATGAATGGCAGTTTTCCTAGGAATGACACCCAGCAGTTAATCAAGTGGGCTTATCCCTTGGACACATCCAGGAAATCCAGACAAAACCATGTAATCTCCTCTTCCTGTCCTCTGCTTTACCAAGTGTAACAGTTACTGCACAGAAATGGTGAGTATAACCATGTGATATGGAAGAAAATAAAACATTTTCTATCCTTGCCATTTTTCCATGGGTCTTGAATGAATTTCATTGTAAGGGACCCTGTTCCACTCCCTCCCAGCCCCTAAATTCAACCCTGAGCCCTCTCTCCACATAAATGCCCTCTTGTGTGATATCAACACACATCTTCAACACCGGACTGGTAAGATTTTTCTCATCTGTGAAACTTGTTGAGAAACAAGAAAAAAGCTATTCTTCAGTTGTCAAGTATTTGTAAAACTTAAGGAGTCCCCAAAATACAACTAAAAGCAAAAAGAAATATCCAAAGAGCAACCTCTTTGGCTAGAATGCTTATGGAAAATTTGGCCTATCTCAATACACCTTTAGACCTGTACCCGCAAGACATATATGTTCATAAAATGCACATAATGAAGAAAAAAACCACATGTAAATCACTGAACTGATTGATACCAACATTAGGTAAAATTAAAATTAAGGATACGTTCCCTGCTGTATTATTTTGTGAAATTTAACAAAGTTTTTCATATTTATTTTAGTTTTCTCCATATTTTATAGGTTGTATTTTCCTAGACTAAACTTGCATTACTAAGAGATTTATTATTTCAAGATTTTTCAACATATTTTTACGTATTTTACAATTGTTTTCTTAAAGTTTCCCTCTGCTACATGGCTATCACAACAAAAAAGACATCTCAGCTCTGTAATGCTAACACGAATGGGAATCAGTCATGTTTTTATTTTGCACAGTTTCTTTAAGGGTTTTAGTGATTTTATCAACTTGCCTCCAGAAGTGAACGAGCTTGGTTGGTTGTTATTTGAAGAAAGAATGTGTTAGAGGCTATACTTTTGTTTTCGTTAAAATAATCATAAGATCTCCAAGGGGATATTTGTGGTTTAAAACTAGTATGTGTATAGGTCAGGTCTAGATTTGTTTAATACTGCAGAAACACAAGGATTCAAAGAGAAGCAACTGATACTTTCCAGCAATTTGTCTAAAGTGTACAGCTAGTCACTTGCCTTGCCTTGCCTTGCCTTGCCTTGCCTTGCCTTCCTCTTTTCCCTCTTTTCCCTCTTTTCCCTCTTTTCCCTCTTTTCCCTCTTTTCTTTTCCCTCTTTTCCCTCTTTTCCCTCTTTTCCCTCTTTCTTTTCCCTTTTTTCCCTTTTCCCTTTTTTTTTCCTTTTTCCTTTTCCCTTTTTTTTTCCTTTTTCCTTTTCTTCATCTTTATAAATTTTCTGTGTGATGTATTTATACTGTAGTAGAAAAGAACCAAACTGGCCTCTTCCCTCCTTTCTGTTGCAGCTAAATTTTTTTGAAATAATTCTGTCTCATATAGACAGTGGCCATTCGGTGTCCTTTAAATCACCCCAAGGGATTTATTAACAAGAATAGGAGTTACCCTAACTCAGAGGTAGCTTGCAAAAACATCTTTCCAAATTAAGAAGCAACTACTTCTTATCATGTGAAGAAAAAACTGAATCTGAAGAAAAGTTAGGACCATTTTCAGGCTAAAAGCAAGCACTTAAGTTCCAAAGAACAAACCCTTTCATGAAGGCCTTGTTGAGACAGAGCTTCCCTTTGGGTGGTGGTGTCTTCATACCAGGCTGTCTGGGAGTGATATTTTGGCTTATTTCTATCTGTATAGGACTCTAAAGCCCTGCAGGCTGGAAACTAATACCTACAGTACACAAATTTCCAGATGAAATTATATCACACAGTTTGTTTGTCACATTTCCTGTGATTTCTGCATTTTCCTGTGGATTTGCTGTGACAGAGAAATGTGATTTTTCTGAAGTTTGATATTTTAATCCCTCAATAAAGACAGATTTTTCCCTTCAGTCACTTAGCCTCTGGTTATAGTATCAAAACCAAATGAAAAAAAATTGTAACACCTGAGTAGTATAAATTATGTCTTCTCAGGATGATCTTAGAGGTATTTAAATTAGTAGAGAAAATGGCAATTCAAGATTTAATATTGCTTTTCTTATCAGCATCTTTTATCTAATGGTTATCTCCCGATAAGAAAAAAGAAAGAAACCTACTGATATTCATTCTCTGGACTCTGTGAAATCATTAGTGCAAGTTTAATTGTAATATCATTTGTGGCATGGGTTCCTGCCACTTGGATAGTAATGCCAACAAGCAGAGTGCTGTGTTGAACTTGGACTCAGACCTCCACAGTTTCCTTCCTCACAATATTTTAACAATTCCATTATCTTTGGATTTTTCTTCGCTGTGTTCTGTTTTCATAGCAGCCACCTATTTTGTTTTACCAGTGCCCATTTGTGCAATAAATTCAGTAATCTTTTACCTTACCAAAAATATTTCATTCTCTTCCTTTAACCATAGGATGTCTTTCAAACATTAACCACCTATGAACAGCTATGCTTCTTGATAATGTTTTGTTAAAGTGAGTGACAATGTCATGCATGAAAAAAAATGCTAACTACACCTCATCTGTAATTACATGTCATGAGACAAACATTATGGGAACTATAATAATATATTTATGGGACTGAAAAGTTTTAAAGTCTGGAACCAAAAACGAAAACAAAATCAAAATCAGAAGCAAAGATTTTTTATTAAACTGAAAAATTAGATTTTTTTTTTTTTTCAGAAACTGTGCTGTAGTAACAGGAATATTTCACTTAGTTTGAAGATTAACCCAAGTCCAAAGAGTACAAAACTTGGTAGTCTCCTTCCAAAAGTACATATTGGAAGTTAATATAAAGAAAATTTTAATATGTATTAACAAACACAATCAGGTAGTGCAGATGAATCATTTCTATTACTTGAGAAGTAAACAGAACAGATTGAGCAACAGCCCTGCTATGTAGAACAGCTTGCTACATTTTAATTACCCTTTCAATAACATGGACACCTAATTTATTGAACTTTTACAGGAATCAACAGTAGCCTTAAAACATACTTCAAAGGGAAAAATAGCGGCCCGGGAGCTATATGCACATCCTCCTGCTTGGCTGGCAGTGTGGAAAATGCCAGCTTCAAAGGATTAAGGCTTTATTTGAGGATCCTAATTTAAAGTGTTACTGTGGGATATAATGGTATCAGTGGTCATGCCTTTAAATAAAGCAGAAAGGTGTCACTAACCTTTATTGACAGCCCCATGAAATGTAAGATTAAGGCAACCATTGTGGTTCTGCCACAGAGCCCTTTGTCCCCTCGGCTCCCACGTGGCTCTGAGGGAGAGCACTTTTCTGGCGCAGTAAAACAGTGTTTTGGGTCACTCTGGACTGTGGCAGTCTAAGAGCACGCTACCCTGCTTGGCACAAAATTCTTCTGGGCTCCAACAGATATTCGATATCAGAAGAGGTACTTCTTGGCAGCATTAACAATGTTTTTTTTTTT
This sequence comes from Coloeus monedula, assembly GCF_965178545.1. Classification (NCBI taxonomy): domain Eukaryota; kingdom Metazoa; phylum Chordata; class Aves; order Passeriformes; family Corvidae; genus Coloeus; species Coloeus monedula. The sequence continues at coordinate 2,403,712 of NC_138822.1, read as the reverse complement.
TTATTTGAGTGCTGTCCAAAAGAGAAGACAAGGTGCAGCTTTCAGATCTAATAGCAACAGCCTGAGGCAAAATGTGGGCATCTGAGTCCATAAAGTGAAATTAATGAAGTTACCATCAGCATTCCAAAGACCCAGGCTGTTGTTATGATCAAGCTGGCAGAGAGTTCATCAGGAACTTATCATACCAGAAATATACTTTGCTCTTCAGTAAAGAGAATATCTGGACTCTGTGGTTCATGCCTTTCTTCTGTGTAAGAGGTTTGAAACCCTCTGTCTCTCATTATTAATTGAAAATAATAATAATAATAATAATAATAATAATAATAATAATAATAATAGTAATAGAGTTATGGGTGCAAACTATTGAGTTCTTATCCCCCATGTTGACTAAATTACACTTTTCCTTCTTTTTTTGTGTAGGTCAAAACAGAGAAAATAACAGAAAATTCTGACTTTTTTTTGACTCGCTGGGGAACACCATCATTTATTGTCAAGGGCCAAAATTTAAAAGAGTGAAAAAAAGTTAAAATAAAGGTGAAATGTCGCAGAAAACTGAGACACTTAATCCTGTGGAACTCATAGAAAATGTGAGCAGAGAAGAGAATAAGTTAAGAGCAAATTACTGTAACCTGTGATACCTTTGCATCTAGAATCCGTCATGATGAACTAGAACTCCCACACACTAAACATTTAGGAGAATTAACATGCAAGTATTGGGCCAACTACTCTGCTCATATGAAATTCTGTGCTCCATTGAATCTGATGTTATGTTGATTTATACCAGCTTAAAACTACTTTTCATGTAGTAGAACTCTTTTCAGGTAATTGAGTCATCTGATTGTTTCTTATTCCTTGTTTTAGAAAACTTTTCCTTTAAGAATCTGAAAGATTTAAAGCCACTGAAACTGCTCAGTTAGAAATTAAATTATAAATGCAGCACATAACACTTAACAATAAAACACATAATGGTAACAAAAGCTTAATGTATTGCAGTCCTAAGGGGCAACAGGAGCTGTTTTATTCTATACCACTCCTTGCTCAGATTGAGTGGTGCATTTCAGTACGTATTATCTTTTCATTACAGTCATTAAAATGAGTGAAAAGAAGCTGAGATACGTTTTGCATCCATGTTATTTGAGAAATGCTACCAAAGATAATCTATAAGTTCCACATAGGAGTTTTCCTTTCTTTTGAAAGTTAAAGTTTCAAAAGAGCTTTGAAGAACTGGAGCTTGACAAAAATACTCTCTAAGTAGTTTTCTGTTATTCTCTGAAATATAGGACAGGGAAGTAGCCAGGAATTGCTCTAGGGGGAATGTAGTGGAGCTGTAAAGATCTCAGGGTTCAAAGGTAATAAAATAATCCCATAACATCTTTACTCTTCTGAAATGCTGGCTCTTTTCCAATGTCACCAGCTATTTTTCTCTATAGTCCCCAACATTTAAATTGTGTCTTCAGCTGAAAGACACTTTATGTTCTACACTTCCATTCATCCCCGAGGAAAATTTCAAATAGGCTCAACCAAATGAGGTTGTGGAAGACACCACTCAAAACACTGAGCAGATGAAGGGGGCAAGGAGGGACTTTTTTTTTTTTTTTTGTGAAACACTAAAATACAGAAGGATAAAGCAAATCCAGAAGGCAGGAACATGCACATTTATCCTTCTGGCAGACAAACTTGGCATCATCCTGATGAGGACGCTCAGAGAAGGTTTCTTTTCAAACACAGAGACACAAACATGTATCTGATTCACAGTTTCATGTCATGCTGAGCACGTCCTGAAACATGGTTTGAAAAAATGCTCAGCAGCTTTAAAAGTATTCTCTAGGTTGATCAAGCTCTTCTTCTGGAAAAGAGGTTCACACCACACTGTGTGACAGTGATATGCTTTTTCTGTCTTCCTTTTGGAGCATGACATATAAAAGAGGTGCTGCAATTCACCATATTTTCCAATCTGTTTTGTGCCTTTTACTTTGTGCGGGGGAAAAAAAAACCCAAACTAAATATTAAAACAAACAGCATTTCTTGTGGTTATTGGTGATGTAGTCATAGAACATTTATTGATCTCCATACTCTGAGGCAAATTAATCACTCTGTCAGCTCTCTTTCATAAGTGAATTGGCTTTAAGTGAAACTAGTGATTCTTAGACTGGTATAATAGCTTTTTACAGCTGGGGTAGTCTTAATCCAATGCTCCCTATCGGTTCATATAAATGTTCCATTTATTCAATGCTCCAAGAACTTGAATCTAGCTTATCTGCTGTCACAGACATTGATAGAGGCAAACTCATGATCAGATGCATTCTTGCAATCCTGAATAGCTCAGGCAGTGCTAAATAGACTCGCTGCTTCTTTCAAGGCAGTTTCTGCTTTTTCTGTGCAGTGTAACTTGGGTATTTTTATTTGAACCTGTATTCCTGGGACAACATGTGGGGCATCCACGCAGGTAACAAAACTGAATCACTTATCATAACCTGGCTGGGGATCCCTTTCAGAATGGAGGATTGCTTGTGACACAAGTATGATTCCAATCACTCCTGTGGAAAAAAAAAAAAAAAGGAGGTTCTACTTTATGTGGTTTCTTCCTTTTTATCGGGTGCTTATGAAAACTTCAGTTAAGTGGGATAATTGTACTCTGTGTGTGCACATGTGCATACTGGGGGAAAAAAGAAAATTACCAGGACTTCATACGTGAAATCTCTAATATAGCGCTGTCTCTATTCACAGAGTAATGGAGTATTAAATTAGTATTGACTTTCAGACCTGTTATTGATTATGTTTGCCTATTAACAAGTCTGATTTAAGCTCCTGATAAAGCCTTTGTAAAAATTTAATCTGCTTTTGATTTCACTTTTACACTGGGCATGTCACTTGTTATATGGATAATTTTTTATGAATTTAAATCCTTTGCTTAATAATTTTTTTTTTAATATGATTATACCATAACTTTATATTTCCAACTAAGTTGTTAAACATTTTCTAAACTGATAAGGCTTCCTTGATGGGGTATTTTTTGTCCCTATTATAGGACAAGAAGAGCAAGTGAATTCAGGATTTTTACAAGTTTTTATGGGTAGAGTAAAATGTTTGAATTGATATAGTTTGAATTAGTTTACTTAATGCAAATGTAATCTCTTGCTACTGAAAAATTACCATTCATTTTCAGTTCCTTTCTTTTTCATTTTTCTTTTTCCTCCTTTAAGAACTAGATATCATAAATTTATCATCTCAGTCCTGGCCTATCTTCTGCTTTCAAAGTGGAATTTCTGAAGCTTTTTGTGAGACATATTACCCTACAACTATACCTACTTTCCATAACTATTCTGGTGACAATTTCCCCACCATCCCAATTCTGGATGATGTTGGTGGATGCTATTGTACTGAAAAAGAGGCACTGTGCAGCAAGAAGAGCCATAACTACTTTTGGTCCATTACTGGTAGGGTATCAGGACATTATTAAGCCATACGTCTTTTTGAGAGGAATTGGAAGTTATCATTAGCCACCAAGAAACTGTCTTTCCATTTTTTTTTCCTTCAAGCACTGATAAAAGTGCAGCACACAGCCGAGCAAGCCAGACAACGTACACACGCATGGAATTCTTGTAATTAATAAAAAAATGACATAGTGTGTAAGATACTAATGTTTATAAGGTTATAATAATGATTATTGCCTTCAGTATTTGGATAGTAGCCTGGGGGTTTTTTTTGTATTCTTCTCTGCTAGTTTCTTTGACCCTCTGCCAGCTTGTTAGAGGAGGCTGCCAAGACTTATTTGTGTATGTTAAAGCTGTGTTGGGATGTTACCTCAATATCAGCACTGCCAGCAAGACAGCCTCAGTTAATTAACTAATGTCTATTGCCCTTGAAGCATCCGAATCCAAATAGAAAGAGTAGCAGCATTGTGCCCTATCATCTGAGAAAACAGGAAAGAGAACGCCGAGACACAAGTTATTTAACATCAGATCTTGCAGAGGTTGGCAGCCCTACTAAGACAGGCACCAAAAAAAAAAAAAAAAAAAAAAAAAAAAAAAAAATTGCAGACTTGAAGATTAAAAAGAAACCACCGTAGAAGTACATGTTCTCAAAACAAGCTGTGTTTGGATGGATATAGTTAGCACAGGGTACAAACTCGTCACGTTCCGAAGAACGGAATCGCGGGGACGCAGAGGGCTGCGAGCTGCAGCGTTACTGAAGATCTCCTGCCCACACTCAGATCTGACAAGGCACCAGCCAAACCCTGCCTGGGAGCCATATGGCTCTCTGTTCTCTCTCCAAGGCTAGCACCTGTCTGCTGGCATCTCAGTAAGTCTTTTCCTTCACACCAATTCGCATCTACCTACACCTGTGTGGATAAACACGCTGCTCCGTCATCTGGACACGAGCTCAGCCTAATTCTATGCCTGGGGGTTCAGATTTGGCACTTCTACATAGTTATATATCCTTAATCTGCAGCCACAGCAATTACCCTTCATGATCTCTAATAGATCCATCCCTAAGAGCCTCAGAATGTATTTTTAAAGTGAAAAATTAAATTATTGGCTAAAACTGTGGTTGAAAAATAAGCAGTGGAACATAAAACTTTAAGCAGAAAAAAACCCCCATACAATTATAACATCTAAAAATATTTTTAAAGACAACTTGCCTGATGAAAACACCATATATGTATGTTTGTTGTTCAATAAATTACATAATTATTCAAAAGTAACGAATTACAGAAAAGTAGATCATGATGAGGCCATTAATGTAGCTTTGGGATGGCCAGAACTCTGCTTTGAAACAGAAGTTTTGAACAAGTTTGAAAAAGCATAAAATATTTAAACCATTTAGGAACATGTCAAAATCTTTAATTTAAGCTAATTTTATGATTCCTGATGAATTAAGCATTTTAAAAAATCTTGTTAGGTACGTGTCTGTAACACAGATATCTGAACACATTTTATGTTCAAAAGGAGGAGCTCACACAGATGTGTGTGGTGTCTGGATACAGATTTTTTTGATCAGCCTATCCAAGCTGCTGTTCTTTATCACAACATAAAATTAAAAATTATTAGTTGTTTTGCTAAGGAGTAGCAGGATGAGGTGCATGTAAAAAGGCGCATTAACTGGGCACCCATGAGAAGGACAGACCTTTAAACAAACCTCCCACAGAAGCTGCTTGGATTTACATTTTCAAATAAATAAATAAACAAATAAATTTAGAAATGTACGCATATAAAATATATTTTGAAAATTTAAGTATTTCCAATGTAACAGAGGAAAATTACTCAACATATTGAGGGGAGGGGCTTAAGTCACTATTTGATTGCACAGCCCAGGCACCCATGCACCAGGGGCAAACCCAACCATATTGGTCTACAATCCAGCAACCTTCCTGTGAGCACAGGTCCTATTCCTATCTCCTATTTCACTCAACAGTTTAGAGAAAACACTGCTAAATGCATGGGAATAACAAGAATAGTGGTTCTGAAACCAATTATCTTATCCTTGTCAGCAAGAGGGTTTCTTTGCTCGGCAGCTCTAAAGACATGCTGCCTTTTATAAATTATTAGTCTAAATAAAATAATGAAAAAAATTGTCAAACATTCCTCTTCCTCAGTTTCATTGTGAAAGAGTTTAGCTAGGCACACCAAAAAAAAAAAAATACAATGAAAATGCATTTTAGATACTTACCCTTGTAGAAATGGTATGAATTTAAAATTAGATTTAAAAGGGGGAGCAAAAACTACAAACACATTTGAACAGAATAATTTTGAGGGACAGGCAATATTTATTTTCCCTGCATGCCAAGCAGTAGGAATATATATTTAGTGTAATATTTTTTGTTTTGAAGAACTAAATGAAAAAATAGCACACAATGTAACATTATGGTAACAAAAGAAACAGACTTCAAGGAAATAATGTATTTTATACAGAGAAAATGGGAGAAATACATTTTATTCTCCTCTGTAAAAACGAAATGAAATGAACAGGAGGTGTAGTGGGGTTGCCAGTTATTCAAACCTCAAACAAACAAACAAAAAAGTATCAATTTGTTACAAGACTTGTATGGTATTGAAATATTAAAGAAAACCAGAAGATTTAACCATTCATCCAAAGGTGGAGTTTGGTTTTAGACACAAAATATTTTTCAGAAATAATACAGGAAGACAAAAGATACAAAGTTTCTGCTAATCAATCTGGAACCATGCAAAAAAAAAATTTTAATTCCTCTATATGGCAGAGCTCTGTTAGAATATTTTGTTCCTAAAACCATGACTTCCATCCTTGGTACATTCCAAAATGTCACCTCTCATTTTTATTTCTGGGAGAATTTCAGGAATGTGTGGAGTTATTATTACTTTGTCATTCGCTTATGTTTTGGAAGTTTTATTACTGTGCAGTTCAGAAGAAACTGAAAAAACATACAAAAACATAAAAAATGTTTACCCATAAGAACTCTACATCTGTTACATCATCCTTTTGAAAGGGTATTTTTAGGACCTGGTGTTACAAAATCGACATCAATTTTCTTTTTAAAAAAAACAAACTGAGCAAAAAAAACCAAAGCAAACTATTACAATACTTGAAATAAAAAGTTGTAACACAAAAAAAAAACCCCAAAAAACAAACAACTTATTCTATATTTTTATTAGGTTCCTGCTTTGCCAGTCTGCATGCTACTTTTGTAAAGCCTCAGAAAATAGCTTATAATTAGAGTCTATATATTGAATATTTTGAAAAATGAGAGAGTGTTTTGAAAACCTTGGGAGCTTTTCATGTGAGAAATGCTAACACTCTCTTCAGTCTTGTTATAATAAAGGGTAAAAGAATAGGTCAGAAGGCACTTTGACCTAATTTCACAAGTGTTTCAAGTAGATTTTCATAATTAACCAAAGGCTTGGCTGTAATATAAAAAACTCTTTGGAAATTAAACCAATCATTTGAGGTCAAAAAAGGTAGTAAAATTGGAATTTAAAAAAGGTGTATTTTAAGATTTATATTAAGTTCTTCACATAGACTAGAAGAAAAAAAAAATTGCAACTTCTATGCAGTAAGAAGAAATACATAATTTAAGTAGAGATAAAAAATGAACAAGCAGTTGGCTTCAGTTTAGGAAAAGAAAAGATGATGGCATGAAGTCTGGAGGAAAGTTAGTAAGAATAATGAAACTAAAAATACATATTTATAGAAATGAAGGTGTCAAATTACCACAGAATTGAATAAGATGGTAAACTGGTGTAAGAAAAGATAATAGAGATCAATTTATTTAAGCATAGCAAACTTCCTCCCTCTCCTGCAGCAAGGTGATTGATCTGATTTTCTAGACAAAAGGAGATGGGTGGGTTGAAGCACTCTGGGTTTGGAGAAGTGGATGTGGGACCACCCTAAACACCATTAATGAAGTTAGCAGCAGTTTAATGCAGGAATCATTACACAGTGAGGAACTAGTGGTAGAGATAGAGGAGGACCATGAATATAAAAAAAGAGGGGGAAATTAGAAAGCCATTCTTAACAGCAGCCTCACCAAGTAATGAGCTTTGGTTACACCAGTGACCTGCATCGCATCAAAATGTGATGTTGCCCAAAGGAAATAGAGGCTTTTCTAGGGCCATGCTAATAACACTGAACTAAATCCATAAAGATTTGTCTGCAAATAACTCTGGACACCCGTGTTCAAGGAAGAATTTGAAACCAGAAGATTTTTCATAAGATAATTTTGGACTCATAAGGGGAAAAATACACCCTTGAGCAGGGATCAGTCCTAAGACACGCCACAGCTGCAGCCTATAAATACACTGGAGGTCAACTCTAGATCAGAAGAGCTTTTGAAGCCAAAATTTGCTGATATGGGTGTATAATAACAATGAATGGATTTAGGCTGGGACTACAACCCAAACTTCTGAAGGTATTTTTAATGCTAGGATGGGAAATGTATGCATCAGAAACACTCATCGTTTTTAATTTATCAAAATAAGCAAGTGTGACAATCCCCACCAAACAGAGCAATAAACTTTGTGCTCTCAAATTACAAAATATGTGAGTTTTTTTCTGAAACAGCAAATTCATGTACATCACTGGCTGAGCCCAAATGTGTAATCTAAGAATTGGGTTTATTCTTGAAGCTTCTTGCCACACTTTTTCACAAATATGGCCTTTGCATCAGAGCTGAATTATGGATGTTCAGCTCAGACAACAGGCAAAACAAACCTGAGATTTCTATAAAAATCACATAGCCATGAATTTTGCTAGTTTTACTTTCATTAAGTGCTGCCAAAGAAAAATAACATGTAAAAAGTGAGCACCTGTGTGACTCACCAGCACAAATATTGCTTCTCCTGTTCTTTAAAACCATAGATGCTGATGAAATACTTCCTGATGCTGTAGAATGTATTGCAACAGCCAACTGGATCTGCATTAAGTATGAAATTTCCATTATGTGTCCCGCAGCAGCCCTAAAATCACAGAAACTTCAGGATATTATCACATTGCAAATTACAGTTAAAATGCATTTATGCAAGACATATATTAAAAAAAATAAATACCCTAAGGTGTATTACTATGTCCTGCAGCCATAGGGAGGAGGAGAGAAGATCCAGCAGGCAGGAACTGTGCAGCAAGATTGATTTATTTAATTATTTTACAAACTCTTTTATAGACTTTCTTCTTCATAGTCTAATTGGACAAAGGATCAGCCACCTCTTGGGGGTGATTGGCCAAAATCCTAAAACATCCATTGTCAAAATATTTTTCTACTGTACCATAAACAAGACTTTCCAACGTTGCAGGTGGCTTGGTTGTTTACATTCTCTGCTGCCTCTTCTGTGAGAGAGAAAAGTCTCTCAGGGGCTTAGAAAATAGCAAGAAAATCCTTGCTAGCAGCATTTTTGTATCCACAGACATAGAACATAAGGACACCTCAGAAAAGAGCCACTATTTTGGCATTAAATGCTGCTAATTAATTCATAACTTACCTTGCAGCCATGCCATATTCAATTTGAGTTAAAGAACACCCGAAGTTACACATAGGATTGATAACTGTTAAAGGGAATTAATTATCTGGAATACAGGACCCTTTAATAGGAAGTGTCTACTTTTCACAAGATCCTTCATAAAGTGTATGACAGTATTTTATTTTTTAAGTTACTCTATCCTCTTGGGACATCACCACTTGGTTGAAAATGTCTTCAATGTCAGATGTTTTTCAGGTTAAAGCAGTAGCAGCAGCATGTATTAAAAAGATATTAATAAAATCTCTTGCAATTCTGACATGGTTTTTAGAAAGCTTCATCTTCTTGAAGAGCACCTCTACATTAAGCTTTATGGTGGCAAATAATTTATTATGGCATTCCAGGTTAAGGACTATTATTATTATTATTATTGTTGTTGTTGTTGTTGTTGTTGTTGTTGTTGCTGTTTTGGTTGAAACTTTTTAAAACAGACAGATAAATTTTTACCTATTCAAGTTATGTCTACTTAAATCTTGTCAAATGTGAACAGAAAGTCATAAACAAAGCCATCATTTCAGAGGAGAATATTGTGATAATTCTGACATCAAATTTTCTTTTCAAAGCAATGGTGATAATCCAAGCTCAACTTTTACTGAAATGGACATTTTTCACCTTCTTTGCAAAAGGAAAGATTTTGACAATCTTGACCCCAGATCAGTGGCTGCCCTGAACCATTGCCTTGGTTTAGAAGAGGCCCAAGGAAACACATTGCTTGGTACTCCTGGCTTATCTAAATCACTGGGATTAAATAGACTTTGTTCATATAGAAGTGAAGGAAAAACCCCAAACTGTAAAATTGGATAACACACAGTTTAAGAAATTCTTGTTTTTCTTACAGAAAGCCTAGTGAATCATTCTCTGGCACATTAACAGTTGAACAATGTTTCTAGAGCTCCTTTTGAATGTGAACAAGCACCAAAATAATTTTTAAAGTCACAGAAAAAAAAGGTGATTTTTTTCCTAAGAGCAGAAATGAAAGCATCAGGAATAATGTGCTGGAAAGTGTTGTTATTACTGCTGTTGTTTTTATAAGGCAAGATGGAAAGAACGCTTAACTGTCAGAAGTATATCACCTAAGATGGCCAACAGAACTAAGGTCAAATTGGTAAATCAGCCTCCACCTTTCAGTACATCCTTCCAGAAATTTCTGCCAGAAGACAGAATACATTTTTCTGCTGCCTAGAATTTTTAGTTAATATTACTTCCAAAGCTGATTTTATATTAGTGGAGGCTCCATAGCTATATTTTTTTCTTGTGGGAGGTCTGAGTGTTTGTGCTGACTTGGATCTCTGGACAATTTTGTGTTGTTACCTGAACAAGATGCCTAAGAACACTAAATCTGTCTATTTTGACATCTATTATAACTATTCTGATCAAACTGGAAAGGTTCCTTCAGCTGTCAGAGCTTCCAATCCGAAGGTGCATAGGATTCAAGGAAAGTACCCCAGGCATGTTTAAAAGGAAAATGCCAAAAGATGTCTTTATCTCCATGAAAAACACCAGTGCAAAGGAAGGTACAAAACATTGCAGCAACACCCACAGTCACACCTAATTGGGAAGGAAACTTCAACTTGGTCTCTCCCTGGCAAGGAGTTTATGCTCTGGAGCAGGATAACTGATGGCATTTCCTCACCTGTATGTTTGCTGACATCCAGTAATGGCTATTGATTTTGTAAAAGACAAATATAAAGCAGATTTAGCTGCTGCTCTCAGGTAGCACACCTGAGAGTCTAAAACTCTGAACAGGGATTTTTCTCTTGTGTGAGGAAGGTCATAAATGTTAAATTCTTTGATGTAATAATTGCCGAAGACAAAGAGAACAAGCCATTCACAGACAAAAAATAAACCTCCTAGAAGTGCACATCCAGGACATTTTCTTCCATGCACCACCTGCTCTGCTCCACAGTCCTCTTTCCATTAGGTTCTGGTCTTGCCACAGAGGAAATGCCAAGTATGAGGAGCCAGAAGATCCAACTTCCAGTATTAAACTTGTGTGACCTGAATCAAATCTCTCAGGAAAAGCTGCCTTTGTTTTTTGAAAGTGCTCCACAAAGATGTTCTGCATGCTACAGCTGAAACCTAATCAAACACTGAAGGGGTATGGAGAGGGTGGAGGAAAAAAGCTTAACTATTAGTCACAGCAACAACAACAAGAACAACAGGGAAAAATAAAATCTCTGAGGAGAACAGCAGCATTACTTATCTTAGCACACTGTTGTTTGGCTTTTCCCAAATGTTTTGGGCTTTTAGTTCTCTCCAACATTGTCAAAACCAGTTACAGGCATCCTATCTTCAAGTCACAGCGCTTGTCACATCCCCAGCCCGAATATGAAATTTTAAACACATTAAGCTTCTGTCTGTTCTGGTGTAAGGGACAGTTTTCCAGCTCCATTTGTCACATTTAACAACCATAACACAGAAAATGGAGGAAATAAGGAGTGTCATCCAAAGACATTGTCCTGATGTGGCTAATCAGGAAAAAAGTGAGTCAGCAATATAAAGAAACATTCTACACACCTGGGCAATTAGAGTTGATATAATCAGTGACTGGAAATCAGTACACACACAGGAGGTAGAGAGGAACGTTCTAGATATTTTTCTATAATCCTTACAGTAATAGTTCATCCTGAGATTTATATGTAATTTATTGAAATCAAAATAATTGCTTCACTGAGGCTCAAGGGTTTTGGATTTGGTCAAGAGGGTTGCTGAGGTTGAGAAGAGTAACTGAACAATATTGTCTCTGTGTGCATGTGTATATTCTCTGGATAAATGTATGTGTCTGTGGAATCTGTGAGGAATTAAAATGGACTCAGAAAAAATGTCTTGAGGATGAACTTCCAAAGGACAAAACTCCCCTTTCTTTTTTTTTTTTTTTCCTTCTGTTTCAAAGACCATAAAAAGTTTTTTAATTACCTTCTAGGATTAAGCTCTCTCTTTTCCTACAGAAATACCTCAAATTCCATCAAGATGCATATCCTCTTAACAGATGATTGACTCTGGGATGAGCTCGAAACCTTCATGAAAAATAATTGCTTTACAGCTTTTTAAAAAGTCACACCCAAAATTTCCTTTTATCAGAAAAATATTCTGCACCTCTAATCCCTTATCCTGGACAGACCACAGAACCACAGAAGATTTGGGTTGGGAAGGCCTTTCAAAACCCTCTAGTCCAAACATTCCTGCCACAGCCAGGGACAACTTTCTCTAGATCAGGTTGCTCAAAGACTCATCCAACCTGACCTTTAAAAACTCTGATGATGTGGCAGCCACAACTCTTCACTCCAGAGTCTCACCCCTTCCATAATAAAACTTTTCCACTATTTGTCGAATCTAAATCTACTCTCTTTCAGTTTAAAACCTCTTCCCTGTCACATGGTAAAAATTCTCTCTCCATATTTATATACTGAAGGACCACAAAAATGTTTCCCCAGAACCTTCTTTTCTCCAGGCTGAAAAACCCCAACACACTCAAGCTTTTTTCATGGGAGAGGTGCTCCATCGTCTGACAGCTCTCATAGTTTGGTGTCATCACCAAACTTTTAAAACCTTTAAAATCTTTTGAATTGAGAAGGAATATAATTAGTGGGAATGACACAGGGCTAAAATCTGGTGACTGCAGCAAACACTGTTTAGTGATGGGGGATTACTAACTTCAGAATACATAAATGGGAATAAATAGTCCTGAAAGTGTCATCATGCTTTTATTCCTATTCATCCCTTTTAAAATTAAAATATTTTAAATTAACAAGATATTAATTTTCAGACTACCTAATGTTTTTACAGTATTTAGGCTTCCATCTTCTCTTTGCCACCCAGTTTTCAGAAATAGAAATAAGGTTTTTTCAGAAATACTTGGTTTCTTTTCATTCCATAAACACGTCCACAACATCTCTGTACATGCACTCTTCATACCAAAAGATTTGCACATGAGGGTAAACAATAGATGTAATGGTAAACATGGAAAGGACAAAAAACAGTTGCTGAGTATTTCTGAGCTTTCATGCAATTTAGATTACAGAATACTACTTTGGATCATAAAGAAGACGCACAGAAGGTTAAAACAGACTTCATGAAAGTCACTGAAATCTGTGTTGAAACTACTTGTGGTGACTAATGGTAATGAACTACATCTAAAGGAGTTACAAATACCTTTTAAGTTTCTGCTTTTATGCCCAAAAATAATGCCCAAAAAGCAATATCTAGAATACCTTATGAACTGCAGAAGCACATTAGCAGGGGAGATGAAGACTTTGCACAGTGAATAGTAGGTAATGGGACCATTGTCTAATGTGGGAAAAAAAAAATTACAGAAAAAGGTTATTAATCCTCAACACTTGCTTTGTGCTTTAGTACCTTTCACCTCAAATTTACTCTCTTTTATGCTTCCACTTTAGTGCTTTGAGAGCTTTATGAAGGCAGAATGGAATCAATAATTCTGAAATCATAGAATGAGAGACAGACTGTCTGGCTCTGGGTCCATGAGGCATTGTATTTGGGGGGAAAGAAGAATCTGTTCAGATTTATTCAAAATATTCAGATCTCTTGCAGAATGACTCTACATGTGAGAAGACACAGAGATGATTCATGGCCCACAGCACTGAGGCCTGTATCTTTCCACACTTTTCCTTCGCTACTACACCCAAATTTCTATTTTTTGGGGGGCAAATATTTCTTCTCTAAAGTAGTAATATTCATATACTCACAGTATGTTTATATATAAGTTCAAACAGAAAATATATGGAACACTAATAACTTGATTATTTCTGATTTTTTTAATACCTACTTTCTTCACAAACAGTGTAATTGTTAAAATCCCAAATAAATTAAAGGAATCAAGAGAGGCCCTCCAGTATTCTTCCCAAATACAGATAAAATTCAAACTGTGGTCGAAGGTTTGGGAAAACTGGGTAACTACTGACTTTGTCTTTTATTGGCAAGAGAATAATTCAAAGTCAGCTGTGAATATTTGCTTGAGAACCTAGCAGATAAAAAGGGGAAAGAATAGAGAAACACATCATACTTCACATTTTTTTCCCTGAAATGTTAAACATATTTCACAAATGTATGGAAATTTCTGTGATGAAGATTTTTTTGTTACAGAAAAGTACAATTTTCTTTTTTTTTTTGTAAGCTTAGAAAAGATACAGATATGTAGGCAATGTGCAACAACTTCTGTTCAGTAGAACAAAATCTCTTCGGGATGCTAAGCCCAGGTTTAAAAAGTTGCATTTACGATTGGCATCAACCGTTGGATGCTCCATGCTGATAAAAGTTTAAATTAACAGATGAGACATGATTTTGGCTCTAAAAGTTTCTGAAATCTTTCTGACCCTGCAGATTTTAGCGTGGTAGAATTCGTGAAGCACAAGCTTCAACACTTTTGCACGAAATTAAAAAAAATCAGATGAGCAACAGCATAAAGACCAAATGAGCTGACAGACTCATTTAAGTCACACCAGCAGACTCCCACATCACATGTTTGTTGCAATCTGTTTTACGTACCTCAGCCATCAGATTTTACCATTTTAGCAAAGAAATTACTGCAGTTGAAGGACACCAGCAGTACTCCAGTGCAGCCCATGGGCTAATTTGGTTTGTTTTAAGCAAGTACAAAGCCCTGGTGCTCTCTCTTGCTGTTTTTGTGCTTCACATTATGTGTTTGATCCATGGGCTACAGCAGAAACTCAGCTGGGAAAGCCCTTTGTAGAGATTATGTGAGCAACTGCTGCATTTAGTGCTCAGTCGAGCGCTGGAATGAACACCCTCAAAGCAGATTCATCAAAACCACGATTATTCAGTCACCAAGGTGCAGGACACAGAGCAAGAAAGAAATATGTGGGAGAGATTTAAATCTGAGCAGATATCAATCCAGCCTTCTGCAATAGAGAGCAATTTCAGTGGGATGAGCTAAAGACAAACCATGGGAAATATCTAACCTTTTCTGAAAAAATGAAAACATTTCAATATTTCTTCTCTGAAAAAAGGAATCATATAGCCTAGCTATGTCCAAAAAACCCCCCAAGAAACCCAAACAAACAAAAAAGAGACAACCTTCCCCCTTTATTTCTGCAACATGGACTTAGCAGTCCCCTCAGCCCAATAAATAAATAAATAAACACATTTATTTTGAGAGAAAAAACCAACTTCACTAATGTTTTATGACAGTGTGCTTGTTAGGCTTTCTTTTCTATTTAAAATAACTGAGATTTGTGTGCTTGAGTTCATAGACTGTTATAATTTGGTCTAGCAAACATTAAAAATTCAATTTCTAAAATGCTAAACATACAAATTTCAGACCACAGGTGTATAAAGAGCTTTTTTTCTCATATTTTTAAAGTAGCACAAAAACTTAGAAAAGGTAAAACATCTTGACCAGGGACTTGAGGAGTAAAAGGCTTCTCTGAACAGGAAAATATTTGAAAATTCCATAACAATTATTGCATTTGTGCCAATACTGCATGCTCAACTGTGTAGATGTCAGAATAATTTCTGTACCACAATAGGCTTTTCCTGAATCTTTTTTTCAGACATATTACTGCTTCGAGAGACATATCCAGAGTACAGTTTGGAATGGCATGAAGAATTATGGATTATCCAGTGTCAGGTGTGATTGACAACATCACAAAGTTGCCTTCAATTTTTAACACAGGTTTTAAGCTTGCCTTAAAATTTGGTATACTCCAAATTATGTTAAAATACCTGAATTCTACTTTTCAGTGCAGGAGAATAATGCTCTTGAAACCAATATCAGGATGAGGCACCAGTCTTAATTATTTTATAAATTTACAAAGATTTAAACAGTTTTACAATATTGTCTATAAATAACATCAGTACATTTCAGAGGTCTATTTTTGGTTGTTTTTTTTTTTTTTTTTTTTTTGGATTGAGAGGCAGGATGTGAAAATAAAACACCAAATCTGGGATGAAAAGATGGCAGATATATTTATTTAACTGTGGTAGAACCTGCTACAAATGAAAGGCCCAGGGCATGCACTGGGTGACTCGCAGATGTTGAAGGTGTGGCAGAGCTGAGTGAACTTGGCAATGTAAAAAACTGACATGGGTTATACTCATAAAACACATTCATAATTAAAATTTAAGGGAGAGTGGGCATGGATAATGTTTAAATATCTAGAAATGTACATTCTTAATTCACCTGCAAATTGGAAACCCATGGCCAGTCCTGTGCCTGTACTAAATATAAATGCTGTAAAAGAATGATAAACTAAGATAAAAGTAATAGTTTAATCAGGAATACCAGATTATTTAAGAATGTTAAGAATTGTTAAGAAGGACAACAAGTTTTGATGGATTTATATTCTTATCTCATGCATCTCCTTAGTGAATTTTTGGAACAACCTACTAACGTGTCACGACAGAAAGAATTGTCAGCCAGCCAAGATGCTGAAGCAATCAGAGCAAGAAACAAATTTATTTTTCCAACTTCAAGACAGATTTCTTACTCAAAGTGAAGGAGAGAGTCACAGCACTAAAGTCGGCTCTGTAAGATTCACAGTAGTACAACAGAGAAGAAACTTTTCCTTTGTTGCACCCATAGGAAAAATGTCCCAGTTGAGATGCTGTAAACCAGCATCTCTGGCTGCAGAATTTAAGGGAAGAGGCAAAATTGTGCTTTAATTGATTATTTGGGAAATTCCAGTAAATGCTGGTTAAGAATATTTACAAAGTGGTGATCTGGTGTTGCTAAAGCAGGAATTAACTTTCTCTTGCGTGGCCCCAAAAATTCCGGTATCTGTAACTTGCTATCTGCTGAATGAGGCCCTTCCTACTCTGTAATGTTTGTTCATAAAGTTAAATGATCTAGCTGAGAGAAAATGCCTCTGTGAAGATCAGAAAACCTGAAGCCATTTAAATCAATGTGAATTTTACAAGATTTCATTACAAATGCACATTTTGATTCCATCTAAAGCACTTTCAGTCTTCGAAACCCAGCAGCCACAGGAGGAGGGTGCCCCTCCTCTACCAAATTAACAAAGTTTGACCAGAAAGATGATTCCTTTATGAGCTGAACTCAAATGTGATTTAATCTTTTTTCTTCTCCCTTTTCTTAGCTGCAGATAGAGCCACCTGTGAGGCACCCCATACGTTCTATGTCAGAGTTTTTTATCACTTTGACCTCTTCAAAATTCTGTGTTTAATTGGTTAATACAAGCACTGCAAAGCATCAGAGAATGTGTTAAGCAACAAAATCCCCCTGGTCTCTTCACCTGGTAAAAGCTCTGATGTGAACAGAAAATCTAACCATATTAGCATCCTATCATGAAGATAATTGCAAATAATTTTACTTATTCTTAATGACCTGAGGAGTTTTTGGTTGTTCTTTTTTTTATTATTATTATTTTTTTTATTTTCCTTGTGGAATTCAAAGCTGACAAGAAGCTGAGTAAAATACTTGGTGGAAAAATGCCTGGTAGAAAAATGATACTAAAGTACTGGGTAATTTACACTGTCTTGACCTGCATGAAGATTTTAAAGAATAGTTTCTAAAAAGGTAAAATAATTTAGCACTCAGCAAAGCACACTAGTAATGATATTATACTAATAATCTTCACACAAAAAATACTTTTAGGATATTACCTTCCACTGAATCAGTGCCTTGCTGCTATCTAGAATATTCTCACAGTCTCTTTTTATTCCCTTCTCAGGCAGTGAAAGAACAATTTTTTTTTACCATTTTCTGGCAAATCACACATTTCCTCTTCTACTGCTAGAACTGTCCTATTTAAAAAAAATCTCATTCAGTGTAGCATTATGTAATAATTTACATGGCAATATCATAGCTAAAAAGTATCTCCTTACATGTAACTTTATAACTTTTTACTTTCATCAAAGCACAGTTATAGGAAATGTGGATACAAGAGTTCCCCAGAGTCATAAATATTACAAGGAATCGAGCCCTTGACTGGATAAACTTCAATATCTATGATACAGCAACAATAAAATGTTTCAGCAATTTTTTTTAATACTGAGAGTTTGAGTCAAAAATTTTTAACCAGGTACAGGTTTCAATTCCGAATATTAAATTGAATAAATAAGCCTAAAGATGAACAAATTAAGTGCTATAAACTGAAGAGATTAGGTGAAATAAGCCATGAACAGCAGTAGCTCTCAAGGGTCTTGATACATCATAATTAATTTTTAAAGTACATTATGTTGTTTTCCTCCTGGATATCTGGAGGTAAAATGGAAGAAGGCTCTGGTATAAAATAAAAAAGGAGGGTTTTCTATTTTCTGCAGGTGAAGGATTCAACATGAGCTGTAAATTTAATCCTGGAGAGATAATTCAGCCTTTGGCGGGAACAGGTTTCTAGTTTTAGATTCATCCTACTTGGTAATGAGAAGTAGCAGAGAATAAGTCTTGTGAATATTTGCTACGGAGTGTATGAGAACAACAAACTATGGAGAATGCAGTCCCCACAGTACTGGTCAAAGGTTTACATTATTCTGCTTTTTCGCCTTCCTGAAAGAGATTCTTTAATTTCTAGATTTAAAATTTGGGATGTGGATATTTATGCTATGAAGATAAATCACAAAATAACCAAACCAAAACCAAACCAAACCCAAACCAAACCAACGAACAAAAAACCCTAAAGAAACCCAACCCAAAAAGCCCCTTCATCTTGTGAGATGGATTTTTTTTAATAAGAGAAATATTTGTAACCAAAATTTAGAATTTAGAAGTCAAAAAATATGCCGGTACACCAAATACTTGCTGGTGACATGGGTTCAGATCTTTTGCCACATAAGGAATGTGATGAATGATGGTGAGACGCCACACTCCAGGACTAATAAACATAATCCATGTAAACAAGAAACCCAATATTCTACTTTTATTTTCAGTTTTGGAATATCTCTAGAATTTTAAGCTATCACTAACTCATAACGGGAACATTCAAAGCTGTGGGGAAAAAAAAAGCGAGTTCCATTTCCTCAAGAAATTGACTTTCATGGATGTTTGGGTTAATTAATGTGCAAATCAGGATACAATTTTATCTTCTGACCAGGCTTCGGCATCCAAGAAAAATCTGGTGAAATAACAACATCTGAAAAAAGAAATCAAAAAATACCAAGTTATATTTTACAAGGCCCAGACACATTAGCCAGGATGTTGAGAACAAAGGCTGTTCTGTTTCTGGTCAAACACTGGTTGGTAAAGTGTTGTTTAACAAACTGAACAATGTACTTGATATGATTATCAGAGGTGCGCATGTATAAGGTCTGGCACCAAAGGTGAAATAAAAAATCTGAGGTTCTGCCTTTTCTCTAAAACATGGCCTGAATTAAGCTGCAGGGAGTTCAGAAAATCAAAGTGTCAGCACAGGAGGAAGAAGATTTCTTTCAGTAATAGAAATCAGGTGTTTTTTCAAGTTTTCTTTTTTTTTTTTTTTACCATTTGTAAAGTTTTACTGACAAGTCTGAAAAACAAACTTATGCAGGAGGAAAGCAACGTTATTTCTATCCAGGAATAAGCTGTGCCAGGCAGATAATAATCCCCCAAAATTAACCAAGAAGTCTTTCAGTAATGGAAAACTCAAAATTCTTAACATTTGGGATGAAACACATGTTTGAATCATTTCACCTCATTGAGAGACACCACAGTGGGGGGAACCCTGGAACAGTCTGATTAGGAAAGGAGCAATAGTTTAAAAGCTGTGGAGGTCAATATGTAGCCAGAAAAAGTCAGGAGTGATTGCAACTGGCACATTTCTCCATCTAGGAAGTCAGCAATTATTTCCAGGGTCAGGTGTACATACATATTATTTTAGTATATTTTCTGACAAATGCTTTTGTTCCAAAAATGAAAACCCTACAGTTCTGATATTGTTAAGGTGGTTCCACAAACTATGTGAGTATTGACAGAAACTGCCCCTGCAGAGGTAGTGGAGGGATTCAAAGCTTGCTGGAGGCAGTGCTTCAAGGGACTATTTCAAGTACAAATGCATTTACCAGAGTAGTCATGTAACTTCTGCTATAAATATAATGTTTTCTCATTACAATTTCCCTTAGCACTATTCAGTGAACTACAGTGCTTTCCCAAGACCATCTTTTGTTTTAGTTCACCATTTGATTCCTTGGCTACAGATAAGAGCTACATGTTAATCACAAGAAGTAAATAAAACAGACAGTTTTACAGGGTTATTTTACTTAAGGTATTGTTAAAAGTTCTAATCAAAACCAGGGATACTATATACATTTTCCTTACTTAATTTCCTTATTGTTCAGAAATGTTCTCAGTTTAAAAGCAGTTTTCTGGAGATCCTTTTTCTTTTTGTTTGTTGGAATTTTTTTTGGTGGTTGTTGTTGTTCACTTCATTTTTTCTTTTGTAGAAAGTTTTCCATGAGTTTAAAAATGCAGAATGCTTTCCAGAATATGCCCCAGAGTCTGATTACTCAAGAAGGGCCTTCACTCATTCCCCCTGCTACAAAAGCACAACCCCATCAGTCATTTCATTCACAATCTGATTCTCAAATTTCTGCTGACAGTCCTAACATGGCGCAAAAACTCTTGTGTCTAAATAGTACTGGTAAAAGACACACTTCAGCACCAATTTTCGAGGCAGTTCTTAAATATAAGTGGTATTCCCAATAAAGAATGTCATTGGCAAGGCTGTGCCTATTCCATCTTGGATAGAGCATAGAAAATGCCCACTGATCATGGTGACAATCCAGTTTTAGAAGCAAAACAGACAAATATGTTTTCCATAAATAATATTAAGTGTCCCTTGTTTATTAATACAAAGTTATGGCAGCAGGAGCAAAGATTGTATGAAATAGATAGCACATGTACAGTTACTACAAGAGACAAGTCATAACAACAGAATTATGATGCACTGTTAGCTTTGTCTGACTGACTGAAATAGACATGAAAACCACCTAAATCTAGCAAAGACAGAATCTAGAGATGTGAGCCGCTGCTGGGTTTTGCAGGTGGTTAAGGGTCAATTGTGTGACACACAGATAAACCTTCCAGAGATTTGGAGACAAATTTGGAGCAAAATTCTTTCTACAGGTGCCATGTCATGTCATACAGTAATATAATAAAAGACTGGCAGTGGAATAAGAAATGCCATTATAGATATAGACACAGATTATACAGACACAGATTATACAGATAGAGAGAGAGAGAAAGAAAGAAAAGAAAGAAAGAAAAAAAAAGAAAAAGAAAAAGAAAAAGAAAAAGAAAAAAAAGAAAAAGAAAAAGAAAAAGAAAAAGAAAAAGAAAAAGAAAAAGAAAAAGAAAAAGAAAAAGAAAAAGAAGAAAAAGACAGAAAGAAAGAAAGAAATGATACACAGGCAGACAGACATATAAATATAGATACAGATATGGATATACAGAGAGAGATATATCGCTATACCGAGGAGATATAGATAAATACTGTTATAGACAGATACAGATAAATATATAGATACACATATAACTAGATACAGATAGTATATGTATGTGATGATACAGATATGACACAGAATCACAGAGAAACAGAATCATTTATTTAGAAAAGATCTCCAAGGCCATTGAGCCCAGCCTGTGCCCCATCCCCACCTTGTCCCCAGCCCAGAGCACTGAGTGCCACCTCCAGCCCTTCCTGGGACACCTCCAGGCATGGGCACTCCAAACCTCCCTGGGCAGCCCCTGCCAAGGCCTGAGCTCCCTTTCCATGGGGAAATTCCTGCTGCTGCCCACCCTGAGCCTGCCCTGGCCCAGCCTGAGGCCGTTCCCTCTCCTCCTGTCCCTGTTCCCTGCGAGCAGAGCCCGACCCCCCGGCTGCCCCCTCCTGTCAGGGACTTGTGCAGAGCCACAAGGTCCCCCCTGAGCCTCCTTTGCTCCAGCCTGAGCCCCTTTCCAGCTCCCTCAGCCGCTCCTGGGGCTCCAGCCCCTCCCCAGCTCCGTTCCCTGCCCTGGACACTGCAGTCCCTCAAGGTCTCTCTTGACATGAGGGGCCCAGAGCTGCCCCAGGATCTGAGGTGGTCCCTCAGCAGTGCCCAGCACAGGGACGGTCACTGCCCTGCTCCTGCTGCCACGCCATGGCTGGGACAGCCCAGTGGCCATTGGCCTCTTGGCCCCTGGGCACCCCTGGGCTGTGTCCAGCTGCTGTCACCAGCACCCCCAGGGCCTTTCCCAGCTTTCCAGCCCCTCTGCCCCAGCCTGGAGCTGCAGGGGCTTGGTGTGACCCAAGGGCAGGGCCCAAGACTGGATATTGTTGACCTCACACTGTTGGTCTCATCCCACTGATCCTGTCCAAATCCCTCTGCAGAGCCGCCCTGAAGACAGTTTTTACTCAAGTAACTTTCCTTAAATTTACCATGATTCGTCTTTTACCATCTTCTTGTCTCTTTCTCATCAGGTAAAAAGATACTATAAATTGTGCAACAACATCAGGTTTCTTAAACTCTCAGGAACTTGATGTAAACTCAGTTACCAAATGCATATATAGTGACTTCTCCAACTCTTGTATTGATAAAAGTATTGAAAAAGAGGGTGCAGTATCTAAGGCAAACAAAAGAGAAACACACATGACACAAATTCATAATTCTTACATTACATATGTAAAACAAGGGAAATATTAACAGTTAAGATAAACTAATTAAAATCTGAAATCTCTGACAATTACCAGTACACCACAGATTTTCATATTTGGGGATATTTGGAAAGAAAAACAAACAAAAGAAGATCCAACAAAACAAATAAACAAACACAGCACACACACAAAACCGTAATTGGTTAAAATTCTCACTTAGAGTTGCCAGTAGTTTTCCAGCTTCAAAATGAGAACCTACAGCTTGGCTCATGTGAAAACTTTTGTGTAACCAGCAAATTTCTGATTTCAGAAGTAGAACTCATATAGACAAAGGAGGTTCCTGCTCCAAGGCAACAATTGAATGAATTCAATGGATTGCTATAAAAATCTAAATCATATTTATAATTTGGCTATAGAGGCAAAAGTTTTGTTTTGATCTCCTTATAACCCTAGTGTTCATTTGCAGGTCTTTAAATCCTCATTGAACAAGTGAATTTCATGAGCTATAGGAGCATCGGACTCTTAATTACCTCATTTGTCCTCAAAGTTGTGCTCTCTCTATGAAGCAAGACATCAAGACAGAATAAAGGTGATCAGCACTTTAGCAATTTATAAACAAAACTATTCTCCTTTCACTTTTCCCTTTCTGTTTCAGAGCACAACTTCACTCAGTATTGCAAACAAAACACCTTTCCTGTGCTTGCTCTTCTTCAATGTCCGTGAGGGAAATGTTTCTCCTTGAAAAGAGAGAACTTCCTCATCTCAATTTGCTATTTTCCTCAAACAAATAAGTAGAATAAAATACATCCACATTTCTTCCATGACTCTCCATAATTAAAACTATGAATTTTATGGTGGCCATCCTTAGAAGAAATAAAAAGAATCTCGTGTCTAGATATATATCTGCTAAGACATCAGGGCATGCAGTTCTGTCTTGGAGCAAGAGGATAAACACAATGACCTCCTGAGGTCTGCACCAAAATTTTTTTTTATTTCTGTGATAAAATTACAATTTCTATTATTTTATTTGTCTTTGTGCATGTAAGTTTTCTGGGATGATGATTTTGTGTCAAAATTTGTTCTTTCTATAATGTAAGCCTATTACTTTTTTTCAAGACAATGTTTGAGAATTTAGAGTCATTATTTCATCTCAGATTTGTTGGCAAAGGTAGACATTTACACCGGAATAACAATGCCTTTTTCTTTCAACATGCATTCAGACATTACATGCAACTCGACTTATAATTTGCATTGGGAAAAGAAGCAAGGGAAAAAAAAGGATACAAAATGAAAAGAAAAAAATATGCAGAAATACAAATAAGCATTTCTTGTGCCTACTCTGCAATTAATTAATCTTAACATAATACTGCTCAAGCATTGTAGTATAATTTGGAGCTATTTGTAAAAGTGTAACCAGCCCAGTAATATGATTGTTAATATGTATTCATGCATGGAAATATATTTAAAAAAAACCCCATCAAATTAAAAATGTAGTCATAGTGATAGAAAAGAGCAATTAGTAGAAAAGCCTTGTCAGCAGAAAACTTAAAAAGCCTGAACAGAACCAAACCAAACCAAACCAAATGAGAAAACCAAAATCAAGTGGACCTCCTCAGAACTAGAGACTGGGAGATAATGTTTCCTGTCTTTGCAAGGTGGGATGACAGGGCTTTGATACTTCTTAGGTCAGACAGGAGTTTCTCAGAGTCTCAGTGACAAAACATGAACACACAAGCCAAAATAAGCAAATGTAAAACAAATACTAGATTTGGCTGTTTGTCTGTTTTAGCTATCACAAGCTTCGTCTAGAGCACTAGTGGCTGAGCAAGTATCTGGTTAT
The DNA here is from genome assembly GCF_965178545.1 of Coloeus monedula. NCBI lineage: Eukaryota > Metazoa > Chordata > Aves > Passeriformes > Corvidae > Coloeus > Coloeus monedula. The sequence continues at coordinate 2,379,344 of NC_138822.1, read as the reverse complement.
CAATGACATTTCACAGCCATTGATTACCCCTCATATTTTGTCCTGCATTAATTTTTCTTCAAATTCTACCTACTTAAACCTGCGTATTCCCACTCCCACTTTCCACATTCCAAAATGTTTTGTATATTCTATGCCACATCCTCTGTTTTTTTGTTTTGTTTTGTTTAGTTTTGGGGTTGTTTTTTTTTGTTTTTTGTTTGTTTGGTTTTTTATTGTTTTTGCTTTCTTTTTAGCAAATATCATTCTGTCATCATTATGGTACACAGAGCTGCCAACAATACATACACTGTGAAATTTTCTTCCCACCACAGAATTTTGCAAAAATAAGTATATCAACCCTAACATCCTTTTTTGAGAGTTTCAATCATTTTTATCAGAGTACGAAACAACACACTTTTGGAGCTTCATGTAATATTGAATAGGCTGTTCAGAGTGACTTAGAGGTCCCTGTACCCGTCTAACAGCATTATAGTGCATTTGCTTAGTTAAAGTATCTAAATTTATCTGGAAATATGTTACTGGACCGTACAGGATAGGTAGCATCAGTAAGTGTTGGGAAAACATACAAGAAATGCAAATGCAATTAAAAAATGGCTTGTCAAAATATTGTCTTATGCACTCTGTAATATTAATATTATCTTTATAAATATCTGCAGATAATTTGGTGATCACACCACATAACACCTTGGGTTTGTTGTTTTTCTTCTGTTTCCTTTTAGATACTGTTTTACAAGCCAGAGATTTTATTTTCACTGTGAAATAATATAAAAAATACAAAGCGTATAAAAATATAAATATGTCTATCCATTGCAGCAATCAGCAATGAATGTCTGTCCTCACTCTTTGTACTTCTGCATAAATTTTCTAGAGGTTGTGGATTGGGCTCTACACAGCCCCTCAAGGGGGAAAAATATATACAGATACCTGTCAGCTCAAAATAGGAAGATAATAAATATAATAAAATATTGAGGAAGTATATGTACAGCTTTTTACCAGCTAAGCTCATAGTTCAATGCCTTAGAAAGCCTCGGATGGCCTAGAGAGGTAGCATGGGCAATCCAGCATTTCAGTAGCTCTGAAAGTGGCAAAATGGTAGCTGCAAAACTGATACCACCAGCAGAAGCAAAGAAGGAGAAATATAGCTCTCAGCTTGCCTAATTTCCCGCAGTTAGAAGCTTTCCAAAAGAAACAGAATCACACAGATGCTCGCAGAAAGAGTTGCAAAGCCAAAGAGGGTGGGTTCCCCCTTTGTCCTTTCTTTTATTCGGAGAAGGGGAAAGGGGAGGACTGGGGGCAGACCCAGGGTGAGCGGCCAATCAGACCCTGCTAAAGAGTCTGAGTTACATTTGGTTTTGCCCCTGCTTAGGAACAAAGGAGCTCGGAGCACATGGCAGAGGCAAGTGTCTTGGGGAGGAGGAGGGGAAGCTCAGAACAGGCAGCAACAAAATATATTGTTATTTTGTAATAACAAATAACAGTAATAAAATAATAATAACATTAAAAATAATAAAAATAACAATAATATTAACAATAATACTAAAAATATTCTAAGACTAACAAGACGAGGAGAAAAATAAAACAGAATGTAAAGAGGGGGAATTATTCACCTTCCTTTTACCTGATGGCCTCCTACAGGTTGGTGTTCTTACCTAGGATAGGAAAGACCTGGGCTGTGCCTCTTCACCCATATCCACCTCTGTTATTCTCCTGAAAAATGCTGTTAGCCCTAACGTTTAAAGAAAACACATTTGAATGTGAATTTGAAGGATTCAAATGAAGAATTTGAATGTCTTTGCTGGTATCTTTAGGATTTATTAAACAGATTACTTTATATTTATTTTAGCAGAGTACAGAGAGATCTTTTTGAGGTCTCCACACCTTTATTGGAGTGTGTTCCCCACTGCCAGCAGCTGCCAGTTCCTGAGAGCTTATGGAATAACACTCTTTGTTAATAAAATTGTGGCAGGTTAGGGTTCGAGGATTGCTGGTGATAGAGTCTTACTGTAAAAATGTATTCAGAGCAATACACAGACGAGCTGTAATCCCCAGCAAAAGCCACTTTGAGACAATCTTTAATGGGATTACACTGTGCTTCTCACACAACATAATGTGTTGTGTGTCCCCATGGATGAGGAGAGAGGTTCAGCCCGTCCATTGATCACAGAAGCTGTGCTGGGACTTCTCTCCATTCTCGGGTTGCTTTTATACTCTTTCTTCACAATTAGGTGGAGCTTGAGTGACTTTAGTTGTACGTCATGATCAGTGAGAGGTGGTTGTACCTTGGAGTCAGGTAACTTTGGGATGGATGTCCATCTCAGTATTACATCTGAGGTGATTTTGGGGTGGAGATCCACGTCAGGGTTACATGTCAGGTAACTTTGGGATGGATGTCCATCTCAGTATTACATCTGAGGTGATTTTGGGGTGGAGATCCACGTCAGGGTTACATGTCAAGTAACTTTGGGAAGGATGTCCAAGTCAGTGTTACCTCTGAACAGTGATTTTGCCATGGTTGCCAGCTTCTTTTACCTCCCTTGGTTAACAGCTTATATTTGTCAGCTGACAAAACCCACCATATTCCATCTAGAGAATACCCACATTTACCCCGGTAATTTCTGTAGTGTTATAACTGTGTCTACAACTTTCCAGTTTTCTTTAATTTTAACCCCAGTCTTTTTTCCAGAGGTACTTTTTGGGAAAAAAAATCAGAAACTTGCTTTCAAATTCAGGTATTACATATCCCCTCCCATAAATATTCAAATTAGATTTCAAAATCCCATAGGAAACTTAGGAAACAGCCTATTGATATTCCTAGAAATATACTCCAAATTACATGTATGCTCTTGAAAATTCTGTTCTGTTCTTTTTCAAGGCATGTTTGCAAGAAAAAAAAGCCTATTTCCCACATGCTAATCCCGAGCTCCACATTGAGTTCTGACATTTGAAATTTGCCATTCTTCTTGTACTTGCTATTTGCATAAATTAACCAGAAGAAAGCAGAAGTAACATCATACGACTTATGCAACCAGTCAACGCATTCTGAATTATGAATATTTATAGCAACGTCTTTGTGCACTAGACATGAAAGAGAAAATTTCACATAGAAATTAATGAATATTTGTGAATAACTCTTAGTAGTGAATTTCACAATCCATTTGCAAACAACATGCAGGAGAAGAAGCAATGAGTGTTAATGAATATTAATTAGTGCTCCTTCTTTTGCCTGACATACGCACTCTCTCCCCTATTCAGTTCAGTAAAGAGGTGTAGCTGCACCAGATGGCAAAATTTGGTTCACAATATGGGTATGATTGGTATTCATATTTACATGTGGTCACATTGCAGTGTGCTCTCAAGTACTGTGTTGACAGAGATTGTGTTATATGTTCCGGTTACGGAAAGAGATGTCAAACTACAGCACCAGTTCATTGTTTGAACATGCAAGACTTGGCTGAGAGATTTTTTGGAAAGGTTGCCCAAACTCTTGGGCACATAAGCTAGAAGCAGAACTGACCAAACAAGCTTTGACATAACTTTTGGTTTCACCAGATGCTTTCTGATACATTATCATGAAAACTTTTTAAACTTAGGGGGAAATTTAAAAATCGATGCTTCTAAAAGCTTGTACACCCTGACTGTTTTATGCAATCAAAGTGGTATCAGCAAACTGTCTCGGGTGGGCAGGTAAAGAAAACAATATGTAGATCAAAGAATCAAATGAGTGTCTGCAGGCTAAGTTTGAAAACTGTTCAAGCAATGGCAATCCCACGCCTTCCCATAAGAATATATCATCAGTATTTCCTGCACCACCATCTACAGGTTGCATTTGCCCTGATCTCTTTATAAGCAGAGATTAATGGAAGTTATGAGTGCTGCGTGTCTTTTTACTTTAGATGAGTTTTCTCTCTGCATTCAAACTGAAAACTCTCTGCAACCAAAAGCAGCTGAGGTTAGCTCGTGCTTAACTTCTTCTCTGAGGGTATCCAGAAAGTTTTCTAAAATACACACCCATATTTCTAAAGGGGGCATTAGTTCACACACTGGAATATTCTGGATGTTAACTAAGAGTGGAGAGGTTAGAGTCCTTCTTTTGCTGCAAAACAAGGCAGCTAGAGAAGTTACCCACTTTGGACTTCTGCCAGTTTGACACACATGGAAGAATTCCCTGAAAAAACATATCCATCAGTCTTGAAGAATTCAACACTGGTGAAGATTTTGGTTATATAAAAAAAAAGAAAAAGTCTTCTTGTGCCGGTTTGGGCAAATTTGGAAATATATACTCTGAGAGAAGGTAGGTTACAAGCAGCCCTCCCCCACCAGGTTCAGGAAAAAAATGAATTTTCCTCAAAGGAAAGTGAAAGAGATAAAAGCTATTTATTTAACAAACACACAGAAAAAGGATAATAATGCTAAATAATAAAACCTCTCACTGTGGAGACAAAACCTGGGAAAATTTCAGAGTCCTTCTGTAGGTAGGCTCTCTCCTCCTCCTCAGAGCTGGGGTTGGGTGGGCCCTCCTCCAGGGCCTCCATTTCAGTGGAAAAAGTCCCGATATGTTCTGATGTTGAAACAGTCCAAAAAAGAAGAAGGGAAAAAAACAACATCTCAGGAAAACAAAAAGTTCAACTCTCCATCTCCCTCTGGAGAAAAAGAAAGCTGAAAGGTGGCGGAAAGCAAGCAGTGCTTCCTCCCGCTCCTCTCTCTCGCTGCCACTGAATGCAGAGAGTGTATCTCTGTGTATCTCTGTGTCCTTGAAAACAAATTGCTTTGAAAAGTTCACTCGTTTTTTTTTTCCTCTCTCCCCTCTCAGGCTCAGTTTAAAGGCATAGAAAGGCACAAAATTAATTTCTGGGCATAGAACAGCCATATGGGATACAGCATCATAAAGTCACTCCAAGACACTTGTGCAGCACTAGAAAAATCCAGAGATATGAAGGTAAATTTTGACTGGCAAGACAAAAAATTCGGCTCTTGGGTCAGCTTGAAAATTATGGTTTTTTCCTTTTAAGTGATGCTATTACTGACCATTGTGGACCCATCTGGTTACTTGGAGAGGGGAAACATCCTTGGTGCTCATGTCTAACCATGACAGTAGCACTGTACTTCTCCTGATCTTTCTCTTCCCTAAATGCATGGTCCAATTCCTCCAAATTCTCACAGGCACTCTTCTTTCCTTGCTCTGGGTATGACCAGGGGAAAAGAAGCACCTGATCCCTTTAATATCACTCAGATGCAGAGCTGGACATGATGAGAATTTGACCTGCGCAGAAGATGTTGGTCCCTCAGTTTTTATGCAGCTTCTGGGTTCTGCAGTGGAGATATCCCCACAGATTTAAGGCTTAAGTTGTGTCTCAGGAGTGGTAAAAAGTGAAAGTCATATGTTTTTAGAGCTGAGACTGAAATTAATAGATCATCTGCATCTTTCCTGAGATGTAAAACCTCCCCAGTTTCACTCCAGTTGCCAGGTTGTCACCCTTGAGAACCTGTGAACTAATCATCCTATTTCCATGCTAGGACAGGTTCAACAACATGAACAAAAAATTCCGTTTAAACAGGCAATCTTCATGTGTAATTTTTTTGCCTATCTAGTTTTATTATAGGATCTTAGAAGATTTCCCTATTGAATTACAGGAAAAGCTCATATTTTTGGAAAGCCTTTGATACCTGTGTGGATAATTCTCACATTCCCCTGTGTCTCCCAGTGAGATGATTTTTATTTTAGGAAGGCAGAAGTGGGGAGCAAAGGAATCTCACTGTTTACTTAATCAGATCCTAATCCGTTTCCTAACCAAAGAAATTAATTTCCTCTTCTCACTATCAAAACTAAGAGGATTAACAACACTGTTTACCTTGTGTGCTTGTGGCTGGCTGCACCCTTTTCTGTCAGAAACCATCCCTCCACCACCTCTGTACCCTGTGTTCTGGTGTCTATGCCACGTCCCTGCTCACATCTGCCTCAGTTTCCCCAGATGACCACTGGGGTTCCTTGGCAGAGCTTCTTCAATGCCTCGGAGTGGTCAAATACAGGATTGCATGAATGAAAAGCCCAGGAAATCTGTGTTAAAGGAAAATTTGCACTGCCTGAAATATGGGACACATGCCAGCATTCACACAGCCACACTCTTCGCCATCGACAATTAGCAATAATCCCCTAATTAATGATGTCTGTACTGAGGTGAATGGAAGAGTCTTGGTTTCTGACTAGATCTTGCAGGTCTGATTCTGATCTTTAAATTACTTTTTAATCTTTTTTTTTTTTTAAAGCGCCTGTGTAGCTGAAAGCAGTACAGGATATGTATCTGTGATTTCCTTTTGCAGATTTGGTTTTACATATACACAAAAAGCACCACATCACCATGGTAAAATGCATTTTTACATTTGAGAGTACAAACCCTCATCAAGTTAGTTTTGCCTAGAACTTCAAATGCTCCTAGTACTTTTTTGAAGTAAGCGTGCCCTTGCAGCCTTTATATTTCTTAGAATGTTCAGCACCTACTAAGTTACACAATTGCATTTATTTCACTTCATGGATTAGATTCTAACTCATCTTCCAGTGCAGTATACAATGAAGTCAAGGTTTATTTTACCTCTGCAACTAGGTATATTATTCCAACATTAGTACTCACAGAATTAAAGTACCTCTAGAGATTACTCAACTTTGTTTTCCTAGTGAATGACTTCCTAATATTTAAATTTTGATGTTGATTCCTTGGTCTCTTAACAGCCATTCTGAACACTATGAATATATACATATATATATATGTATATAAATGCAGTATTTGAATAAGTATTTAGAAGCTATTAGACTTGCAAAGAAGTACCTCAGATTTTTAGTCCAGCCCACTTCAAAACAGAAATTTGAACATGAAGATTTCTGCATAATCCCATGTGCTTTGAAAGCATGTCAGCATGCCCAGCAGGGGAAGCAATGCACTGTTTCAGAGCATTCCTTAAGCAAAGGGAGGTGGTTAAAATATCAGATTTTTCACACCCTTGCTCCAGTTTCAAACACATCCAAAAGTATCCATTACACAATATTAACAATATTGATTTTCCTGTACAGTTAGCAGGAGAAGAAATTGTACGGGAGCTCTAAAGTTTTCAAAAACATTAAAAGCCAATGTAGAATTCCCAGAGAACTCCTCTCTATAATTCTACAGGAAACACAGAGTAAACACTCCACCAGACACACTCCAGAAAGTCCCCTCAACCTGTTGAAGACATTTGTTTTTCCATTTCAGACCAAGAAACAGGGCTGGTTCCAGAATTCCGGGATGGTCCAAGGAAACTCAGGGACACTCAGCACTGCCAGAGCTGGGCAGTGTCAGAGTTTGTAGAGTGTAATTCACATTAAAAACACTGATGAGGCAGATAATTTAGAGTGTAAAACACCCCAGGTATAAAATTCCTGGTTTTCTGACTGATCATCCCTCCGTAGCAATTTCATTTGCAAAGCACACAGCTCAGTTTGCTTATTTAGCAATGTCCTCTGCAGGTAGTGATTTATTTACAACTAGTGTAAATAAGATTGTTGACAGATATGTTGTATAACTTCATCTCAAATACAGTTAAAAATATGGTTTTAAAATACGTTTAATAATGTATTTTAAAAAGGGGCACCTCAAGGCACTGCCATTTGTGACCCACAGGGAATACACATATTATATCTTTCTATGCTATTCTTTCATAAACCTCTTGGTACTCTTTATTTCTGTGCATAGAGAGACAATAATTGCAAAAGGCAGTACTTGTGGAAAGTGACATTTTGCAGAAGTAGGAGCAAAATTTCCTTTTTTTCTGGGAAATGCTGTAGCTTCACATTTAGTTCCATATATTGTGATTTTTGAAAAAGCTTTCCTCTCCTAGAATCAGTATAAAGCCAACACAGCTAAAATTGAATTATGTGTATGTGGATACAATATTGCTGTTAGCAAGAATTTTTCTTGCATCTTTCTAAGCCCACGAGATACTTTTTTCTCTCACGAATATATTTGCAGAAGTTCTATAAACTCTGAACACCTAAGACCTTGTAGAACTATGTTTATGGTACAGTAGAAAAATATTTTCACAATGGATGTTTAGGATTTTAGCCAATCCACCCAGGGGGTGGCTGATCCTTTGTCCAATTAGACTATGAAGAAAAAAGTCTATAAAAGAGTTTGTAAAATAATTAAATAAATCAGTCTCGCTGCACAATTCCTGCCTCCTGGATCTTCTCTCCTCTCCTCCCTACGGCTGCGGGATACAGTAATAGGTGTACCTTCTTCCCCGTGTTATAAAAGACTTAAAAATAAAAGATAGGTTCCTATCAGTTGTGAACCCTGACACAAATCATCTAACAGAAAATGAAAATATAAAAGTAGTGCAATGTCCTATTGACTGACCCATTGAATAAGTGTAACTCAACCAAAGATTTATGTAAAAAGAATTTTATTGTTACACCCTATCGTGTATCTTCAAAAAGAATTTGAGTTTATAGTTCACACTTATTAAAAGAGAAGAAGAGAAAATTCAAGTCAGATATAAGCTAGGCATCCTTTGGATTGGGTGAGGGCTTTGAATTTTCTTCAAGAATTTTAGAGAAAAAAAATTGCTGCCATTGGAATTCCTTTCTGGTTTGTTTTATCTTAAGAGACCTGGCAGGGCCAGGAGTTGGACTGGATGATCTGTGTGAGTCCCTTCCAACTCAGAATATTGTGTGATTCTGTGACTCTCTGTGAAGATATTTATAACATTCCTCAATGCATTTTTAGAAAAAATATCAGCGACTTGTATGCGTAAGTCATATTTAATGAAATTACATTTGCACTGTGAAAATAAACTTTAATCAGTTGCCACCCCTGTAATTTGCTCTTGCTTCCTCATGTTCTTCCCTAAGCTTTTCTAGTTAGGTGTCCTCTACAAAGAGAAGAAAAAAATACTATATTTAAAAATGAAATCAGTGTTGGTAGATTACATTACCACTGAACACTCAGTTTCTACAGACGATCTTTCAAGATCGTTCAGGTTTTTTCAGCTTATCCGAAATATTATGGGGAGAAGTTCATGTGAACAATGAGTGCATGCCTGTGTAACACACAATCCCTGCTACCTAAGCCTGCACTCATTTTGGAGCCCTTTTAGTATTTCCCTCCAAATTCAATCCTTAGCACTTATGCATTTGCAGTCAATAAATTTCAAACATTTATCACATTGACTGGAGGATTCAGAGCACTGAGGTTCCAATTTGTTTTCTGCTGAGCCAAGGATTTCTATAAAACAAGAGCTTGCAGAACTCTTCAGTGCAGTGTTAATCTTTCACACAAATAAGGACTCAAAATTGAATCAACATCTGAATTTTGAGACAGTTTTAAGAGTCTCCCATCAAAAATGGAAAAAAAAAATATTAGTCCTTGTCAGGAACAACACACATTTTCTTGGGCAGGTATTTATATTGTTTGAAAGAAATCCTGAATGTGAGATTACTTGTGTGCTCGCAAACACCCGGTGGTAGCATTTTCAAAAGGCTATTAAAATTCATAGAAATATCAGGTTTATGTATCTTCTAGCTGTTTCAGCTTATAGAAAGGATCACAGGGCTATTTATTTTAAAGTTCTTTGGGCTGTTTCTTTGGGCCAGGGTTCTAGAATTCTTCTTTTTGACTCTTGTTGCCAGTTCCCAAAAACACCCTTAAGATGAATGTCCTGCAACCCTTCCTCCCCCATCAACAAGCTCTTTCTTGAGTTTTGCTAAGAAAAACAAAATAATTCCCAGATCTCCCGTCTCAGGCTCAGAACTGAGCCCTTCTGTTGCCTGATTGTCTCTCTTTCTCCCTAGGGGTGGCAGAGATGTTCTTTATCTCCATCTTTACAGACAATTCACCTGTCAGCTACACTAATTCTGTCTCTGAAGGTCACAATTAATTACCAGCTTATAACTGTAATGAGCCTTCAACACTGCACTGGCAAACATTAAAATGGTGTGAGGAGAGGAGAGCACAAAGATATCTTCAAGCACAGCAACAGATTTTAAGAAAAGCCCCAACAGTTCTAGATTCCAAAAATGTTGGAAACTGCCCAAGAAAGAGAAGAAAATTCATAAATGGAGTAAGATAATTTTGATAAGTCAGAATAATGTTTTTTTGTGTGGGAACCAATAGTTCACAGTTACATTTATACCACAGGGAAACATCTTTTCAGTTCAGAACTGATCATGGTTTGTTGTTGTAGGGGATTCCCCTAATCTTTCATTCATTCATAAAATAGAAGTCCCACACCTCTCTTTCCTATAAACTCTGAATTGGAAAGAGAGGCAAACATTTGCCTAAGGAATGGGGTGTTCAGTGTTTGAGAAGAATGTAAATTGTTCTCCTTTCATACATTCCCATTACTTGAAGTAATGAAATGATAGAAAGAACTACTATTTACAGAGACAGAGTCATTAAAATGAAAAATTATGAAAATGTGATTGCACTGGGGTTGTAAATATTTTGATTGCCTCATGCAATTAAATAACACTTCATTTTAGCCAGTATTTTGAAGGGGATTATGTTCCTCTGTCCTGGTCTCTTAGAATGATAAAGAGATCTGGATAATCTAACTTGTGGAAAGTACTAGTGGCTTCTGATTAGTCTAGAAACCGGAATAAATTCAAACAGTTCATTTTTTCAGTGTGAAGAAGCTATCATTTCTTAAACAGTATTGTTCATGTCCAGAAAACATCAGACTGGACACATGAATATGCTGTAAAAATGACAACTGCAGGAGAAATTTAATTTAAAAACTGGTAGAAGGCATGCAGGGTGTATATATATATATATATAGATAGATAAATTTAAAAAACAAGGGAGAGTGCTTATCAGTGATATTACTATTTAACAACACAAAGGAAACAAGCACTTTCAGATATCACCTGAACAAAATATGTTCTAAAATCTATCAAAAAGCTTCAAGGGAGAGAAGTTAAATCTCATAAATAACATTTTTTCCCTAATCGGATGCTTGTTTTGTCAGAAATTTATTTTCTTTCACTTAAGATTATTTCCAGACTATCAGGAATTACAATATTTAAATGAATAAAGGGATGTCTTCATTATCACCTGCTATTCAGCTGCTGACATGGTAATAAAACAAACATATTCCTTCACCCCGTTAAGAAGCACTGAATAATCCCGTGAGTGAGTGTGAAGAACAAATTACCTCAGTGCCACAATTGTTCAGTGAGGTAAGTAGTCAGTGTGCTCCACTTGGCCACAACATATTTGATACAGTATGGCAAAAATTATATAATATTTAATTTTCTGGTATCTATAGAGGAAATAAAAAACACATCAGAAAAAAATCCCATCCCTGTCCAAGTCCAGTACTCTTACCGGCTTCTTTTGGATGTTCCATGCTTGGCAGGTGCAACATTTAATGTCAGAAGTACTTATCTAAAGGTAGCTGATGCCACATGAGGTTCCTTGTCTTGCTTTAATGGTCTGTGCTAGAATGAGTCATGTGTTCACTCCTCCCATGCTGGTCTGGTCTTCTTTGTGTTGAGATAAAGCCAGGTTCACTGGAAAAGCTCTGCTCAGCCACGTCCTATGTTATTCCCTGAGCTTCACAGGTACATCGTCCTTGTCCACCTTGAAACTTCTTCCATTTTAGGGATTCCACTGGTTGGACTTCTGATAGTCGCAATCTAGAAATGGCATTGACAAATTGTCTTTTTTTATTTATTTTTAAAATTTTTTTTGTTTGCGAATAGGATCTCCTAGTTCAACTAGAGGAAAACCGTGAGCTTTTAATGGTGCCAGATCTTATCAAGAGCCTGTAGACTTTCTGTCACTTTGTTTAAGCAAAGTTTAAACAGTATCTGTTAAGAAAATTTTCTGGCTTATGACAGGTATCACAATTTTTGGTTTTGTTTCTTTAACTGAAGTGTCTTCAAAGTTCAATCAAAACTCTGAAACTTAACAGAAGAAGTTCACTCTTCATTTCTAAGATAGTTTTGGCTGGTTTCTGCAAGCCACTACACTTTATTGATGTTTTTCCATTTTCGACCATAATTGACCTTTCTTGTGCTGATTGAAGAAAAGTACCTTAAGCTGATACACATAAAAGGTTATGACTAGCAAAAAAAAAAAGAAGAAGGTTAACCATCTCAGCCCAACAAGTGTTAAAAAAACCCCCCTGACTGTAGAACAGTTTCTTTCTGTTCATTTCACTCCAATAATACAGGAAGGAAGACAGGGATCAAAGATACAGATACAGGATTCTCTCGTTCACCTTCTGATCCTTCTCTTCATAGCGTGAGACCTCACAGAAGCAGCAATATCTTTTCAGAGAATGCAGCAGGGAAAGAGGTTTAACGCAGCTTAAACCATTTCCCCCAGGGACTGAATTAGGTACTCGGTCTGCTAAACGGCCCTATCAGCCCAGGTACACGAGCACATCCTGTTCCATTTCTCTCTGTGACGCTGCCAGCTTGCTGATAGAGATATGTTACGTACTTCAGTATTTCCCATAGAAAAATAAAGCCTCTTTTGTAAACCAGCAGTGGGTATGCATCATGTATTTCATTTTTCTACAGGTGAAGGATGTTTCTCTCTCGGTCTTTCACAGACAGATTTTGTTCATATTCTCATCTTCTGTACAATCACGTTGTCAGGTTTCCTGGTAATGAGTAGACAGCTCTATTCCTTTCATTTGAGGTTGTGGGAAAAAAAAAAAAAAAAGAGTAAATTCAGATTAGAAACATAAATATCAAATATTATAATCTTAGTGATGTCTCTAAAAAATGTTCACTGTTCATAAATGGACAACGAGACTAATTCACAAAAATATGGAAGGCAGATAGGAAAAAAATGAAACATTCCAATTCATTTTGGCACAACCCAAAATCAATCACACAATGGTTTTAATTGGATGGAGCCTTAAAGATCATCTGGTTCCATCCCTTGCTGTGGGCAGAGATACCTTCCACTGTAAATACTGCAAATACCTACTCTTCTACTCAATAAATCCAAAGGTGTTAATAAAGAAACAAAACTGAATTGAGACTGATTTTGTCAATATCCAACCTGCTTTTGATGCTGTGAAGAGAAACATTTGGCAAAACCAAGAGATTCCTCAGCAGAATTCACTATGGATAGAAAAATTTAGACATTTCTTATTCATTATAAGAAGTCTAGAGAAAAATGGGTTTCTGTTAAAGCACTGGTAAATAATTTTATAAAAAACCTTGAAATTAATCAGCACAGAATCTGGATAGTCCTAGTTTATCTACTCGAAAAACTATTTCCATGTGGAGGAAGCATCTTTGGCCCACAATTGTATAAAAGTGTATAAAATTTAATATTCCCCCTGCAGAAATGTGTCAGTGTATAAACACAAATTTGTTTTTCTATGTAATTCTATAAGTCTTAAGACTCATTGGCATGTATCAGGGCAAAAACCTACCTGACATGCTAGCATTACAAAATCAAGACCTTGGGTTCAAACCCTTGGGTTCAAACCCTTGCCAACAAGCAGTATGCTCATAAAATATTATCACATTGCCTTGTCAAGGCACCAGAAATTTTAATATTCGCTCATCTGAAGGAAAATGCTTATCTAACCAACACTTTATTCAAGTCTTATTGGGCTGAAGACAGACAACCAGAAACTTGGACCTGTTCAGCCTTGAGAGGAGACACAGCTGAGAGGAGACCTCATCCCTGCTCTGGCATGGCCCTGCTGGAGCAGGGATGTAGGACCAGATAATCCGCTGGGGGCCCTTCCAGCCTGATGTGTTCTGAGATTCTGTGATTAAAATATATGTTTTTAAATTTTTATTTAGAAGAAAACTAATGCACAAACCAAGTTATTCAAACAATTGTGAACTTCTACATCCTTAATTAATGTGATGATAAGGAGCATCAGTACCACAACAGTACATTGACATGTTTCAGTAGTTGTTATTCTATAAAGACACCCTATACTGCATTTTGGGGGTCACAGGAATAGTTTTATTGTTGTAGAGTTCCCTGTGAATTCTTTTACTAAATGGTGCCATGGATTAAAATTTAAACCTGAAGAGCTTTATAGACTGGAGTCGTTTGCCATCATCCAGGTCAGATTGTTATTAAACTCCTGCTGTTTCTGCTGCCTAGTGCTGTTCAAGTATGAAGGCCTACACTGTTTTTCACAAGAGCATGGAGTGACTGGACAAGGGAGAATGATTTCAAACTGACAGAGGGCAGGGATGGATGGGATATTGGGAAGGAATTGTTCCCTGGCAGGGTGGGCAGGCCCTGGCACAGGGTGCCCAGAGCAGCTGGGGCTGCCCCTGGATCCCTGGAGTGTCCAAGGCCAGGCTGGACATTGGGGCTGGGAGCAGCCTGGGACAGTGGGAGGTGTCCCTGCCCATGGCAGGGGTGGCACTGGATGGGCTTTAAGGTCTCTTTCAACCCAAACCATTTCAGGCTTCTATAATTTTTATGAATATGGACACCAGTTAATAGGCAAGCATATGGCCTTGTATGGTGTACTGTAATAGACTTTATGATGAAGTCAACTACTCTTTAGCTGTTTACTTATATTGAAATTCTGACAGGCCAAACACAAGAAAAAGACACTCAAGTTTTCCTTTCTTTGGTAGCTGAGGCGTAGAAGAACAGATGACATAGACAACTTCATCCACTAAGGAGCCAAAACCAACTAAAGAGATGTGTGGCAAGTTCAGGACAACAAGAAAGAAGAGCACTTCACAGAGAATAACAGAAGTTGTTCTAAATATATGAGTTACAAGTACAGAGTCATCACTGTAATTTAAAATAAATCTCCTTGAGAAGTAATTGCAGTCCCATACATACATTTACTGTAATGAGGAATGGGAAGTATGCTATTTTCTGCCTCTTTCATTTGGTCTTTCTCGAAAAATACTAAAGAAACTTTGCTTTTTTAGCTGAGTGCCTTTATGTGCTGCAAACTGGTTTTAACTATTTCTGACAACCCTAATCTTTTTAAAAACAAATAAAACCCCAAACAAACTGGAAAAAAAGAGAAGTAGGATTAAAAAATTCGCCAGCCACAGCCAACTCCCCTTGTCCTTAAAACACCACCAACATTACAATCAGCACCATCCCCTTGGTCAGTGATGCTGGATTCCAAGAAAACGTTGGAAATCTTCTACAAGGTCAGAAATAAAACCTATAGTGTGTGAATTAATGATATTTATATGATATATAATGAAGTAGAGCATGACACTTTCTTTTGACAAGTTCTTATGATAAGGAAATCTACATTTGTGTTATGAGTGGCTCTCTGTATAATAGAAAACAGACAAAAAATTTTAAAAAATTATTACAAACAATCATACCAGAAATCAAGGATTAGAGGAGATCTAAAGATATAAAAGGTATTTGTTTTTAATGTGTTAACATTTCCAATAATTTAACGGACATTTTATGTTGCAAAACACTGCAGCCACAAACATTTTTAGTGACAATTTACTTAATTTTACTTTAAATTCTGCTGCAGTTTAATAAATTCTTCCCAAACTGGTGTTTTTACATGCTATTAAGATTTATGCAAGAAAAACTCTGCACACTGTAAACTTCAGTGTTATTTTAGCTATGAAATAGACTGTTTTTGTAGTTGGGAAATAACCATAATGTTTCAAAGGGCCAAGATGCAACATTTAAAGATCTGTTAATTTGTAGTGGGCACACACACACATACAGCCTGCAGAATCATAGCTGGTTTGAAATAATTATTTTTAATTGAAAGCATAAATCAATTCTTTTCAAGCATTGAAACAGTGTCCTTTTTCTATTCAAGAAGGGCTGGTGTATAATTAGATGAAACTTGAGTTCATAGATAAATATATGCTTTGTTGATTGTACATGGCATTTCAGAGTAAAGCAGCTGCAGAATTACTGAAAGAATCAAGATTTAAACAAATTCTCTGGTATCTTTTATCAGGAATATAGAGTTTTAATTACTGTCACATAAATTGATCTATTAGCCTTGTAGAGAAAAATAAAGCAAGAAATATTATGCATGTGAGTTGGTTTTTGCAGTAGATGATACTCACCTCAAGAATCCTTAGGATTCTGACAACCTTCAGGTTATTGCTGAGTAAAATAATATTGGCCATGACACCTGCCCAGATGCTCTGTGTTACTGCCAAGATTAACTTCTTTGAGAAATCTACATGAATTTCCCATTCTGTATCATTTCTGTACAGAAACTATATGTATGAAACTTGCAAATATGTTTATGTCTCTGTAATCTGAAGGTTAAGGTACTATTTGAGTATAAAACTTCTATTGTTTCATAAATTCTTCATTTTTGGTTTGATAATCCTATAAACCCACATGCATATTTTGTTCAGATTAGCACAGTTTAAAAATATTTGTAAACTATCTGAACACACTGTTCAACACTCTCTCTTTGAGAAGCGTTTGTTGTTTCATTAATTACTTTATTTGTAAAGAGACAGATTTGCACGGTTCCTCTTGTGACACAGTAGAATTGACTCCCAGAGGAGAAAATTCATTAAAAAATGCACAAAGAACACTGAATCATGGAGTATCCTGAGCTGGATGGGATCCACAAGGATCATCCAGTCTAGCTCCACGCCCTGCCCAGACCCCCCAACAACCCCAGCCTGGGCATCCCTGGCAGCGCTGTCCAAACGCTCCTGGAGCTCTGGCAGCCTCGGGGCCGTGCCCATTCCCTGGGGAGCCTGGGCAGTGCCCAGCACCCTCTGGGGGAAGAACCTTTCCCTGATACCAACCTAAACCTCCCTGATACAACTTCAGCCCATTCCCTCAGGTACTGGCCTTGGTCACCAGAGCCCGGGACCCAGCTGCTCAAATGTAGCTTTCTATGAACAATAATGTAAGGCAAAGGAATCCATGAGAAGAATGTATAGATATTTATATTGATTACATGACCATGGTCCAGTAAAGATGGTCTTGATATTTCTTTTAAGAAGCCATAGGTTGGCATTAACATACACCTCCAGGTGTATTAGGCTTTAGATGGACAGATCTCAGCTGCCTAGAGAGTTCTAGTTAGAAAGAGCATTTATTCACTGTTATTTTATCTTTAAACTGTTTTAGTTTTTCTTTACCTCTCTACAGTCTTGTGGCACAGCACAATGTGCCTCTGAAAATAATGAAGTGCAGTGAAGTACAGGTATGAGGTGATGGCAGGTGCATAAAAATTGCAGGGATGGACTGATGCCAGATGACAAGGAAATAAATAGTTCTTTTAAGGTCAAATACTGCTCAGGGAATCATAGAATTACAGAATGGCTCGAGTTGTAAGGGATGTTAAAGACCCAACCCCCTGCCATGGGCAGGGACATTTTCCACTGTCCCAGGCTGCTCCAGCCCCAATGTCCAGCCTGGCCTTGGACACTCCAGGGATCCAGGGGCAGCCCCAGCTGCTCTGGGCACCCTGTGCCAGGGCCTGCCCACCCTGCCAGGGAACAATTCCTGCCCAATCTCCCATCCAGCCCTGCCCTCTGGCACTGGGCAGCCATTCCCTGTGTCCTGGCCCTGCAGCCCTTGGCAATTGTCTCTCTCCAGGTTTCCTGCAGCTCCTTCAGGCCCTGCAAGGCCCCAGTGAGGTGACCCCAGAGCTTCTCCTCTGCAGGCTGAACAAGCCCAGCTCTGGCAGCCTTTCCTCCCAGCAGAGCTGCTCCATCCCTCTGCTCATCCTGGTGCCTGCCCTGGCCTGGCTGCAGCAGCTCCAGCTCCTTCCTGAGCTGGGCCCAGGGCTGGGGCAGCTCTGCAGGTGGGGGCTCAGCTGAGGGGGCAGAGGGGCAGAATCCCCCCTGCCCTGCTGCCCACGCTGGGGCCCAGCCCAGCTCAGGGGGTTTGGGCTCCCAGCTCAGGGGGTTTGGGCTTCCAGCTCAAGGGGTTTGGGGTCCCAGCACAGGGGGTTTGGGATCCCAGCACAGAGGGGTTTGGGGTCCCAGCACAGGGGGTTTGGGGTCCCAGCTCAGGGGGTTTGGGGTCCCAGCCCAGCTCAGGGGGTTTGGGGTCCCAGCTCAGGGGGTTTGGGGTCCCAGCACAGGGGATTTGGGGTCCCAGCTCTCACCCAGCAGCAGCTTTGGAGGTTTTTATAGGCGTTTTTATTGAAAACAAGCACTGAGCAAACAGAAAACACCTCAAGAAGAGCAAATTTGGATGAAAAGCAGAACAGAAAACCAGTGAAGAAAGTCCATGGTGCAGTCTGTAGCATCTAATGTATAAAAAATTACCTAAAGCAGTGAGGAGGGAAGGACCATCAGCATCAAGCAATTTTGGCAACAGCCTCAGAACAGTGGCAATGGACACTCCCAAAAATCCTCTGCCTAATACTGGTGACCTTAGAGAGGAAATGAAGCATCAAAAAACTGTAAGGGTAGGAAAGAGTAAATGTGGGCATAATAATCCCAGTTGCCCATAATCTGGAGCATCATGTAACCATAATAATAATAATTTAATTAGCTTCTTAATCTAATTAAAATCTTAACAGTAAAATCTTGACTTCTTTTAATGCATTTCCTTCCCTCCAAAAAAAGCAAGCAGTTGCAGGCAACAAAAGATAACACCTGTAAAACAGTTTAGCCAAATCTTTGTTTTGAAAGTTTGTCAGGCAAGATAGACATCTAATTTATGTTGGTTTATGAAATGTTTTCAATTCACATAATGTGCAAATATACTGCTGTAAAGAGTATTTTCACCTTAAATTCTCCAAGTCAAATATGTTTTCTGAAAGCACAAACCTGTAGATTCAATTATAGACTTTAAATTAAAAAAAAATAAGTTAAATATGGACATATTTAATTAGTTACGGGTTTGGAGACTTTTTTTTGCATGAACAGCTTTGTCTGGAACACTAAAGAGAGGTGATTCAAATACACAGTCTGTTTTCTCCTAGACAGGAGAGTGAATGGTCTCAAGAGGATAATATTAGCACTTATTTTATGCACATACCTTTTAGGCTTCTTATCTATTATTTGCAAATGCAGGGGGAGGCAACAAATGAAAGGCAAACAGAGGTGAACCAATTAATAACAGCTAGAGATGATTTCTTGTGGTCTCTCAGTCACTCAGTCACAGTTCTCTGAGGAACAAATCTGCTGGGCAAAGTGATGTCTGATTTCTACAGGGAGAAACTCAGTTTCAGGGTAGAGTAGAAATACATCTTGCAAACTCATCTCATCTCAGGAGGAAATCACAGGTTCACATATTCACAGAATATTCTGAGCTGTAAGCAAAAGCAATCCAAGAGCCAGGAAGTAAGTAGTGAAAAACTAACTTTCAAGCATGGCAATCAGCAAGGCACTGTAATTTTGCTTTTGCCATCTTAGCTAATGGCAGTAGATGGACCATTTTTCTCATCAAGTTCAGCTTTTCTTATACTCTAAGTTAATTTAGTTCCCTTCCAAGCAGAGGAAGCTTTTTCATTACGTGAAGCATTCTGTGCTGCCTCAGAAGAGATTCTTCCTATTAGTAATGAAAAAATGTGTATCCAGATCGTAAAGATGTTACTCAGGTTTTGTTTTCTGCATGGTAACATACTAAAACTCATAATCAACAAATCCATTTTCAGTTATAAAGTACAGCACGAGTCTGTTCTTTCAGAACCTGAAGAAGGATAATGTGTTCCATGAGGTCTTTTCCAAGAACCTTAGTGATTCTGTGATTCTGTCATTTAAATAAATACAGCAGCTGTGGACACTTTAATATAGCTTAGTTATCATACTCAGAACATTTAGAAGAATTAACCTCCCACCAAAAAAAAACCAAAACCAAAACAAAAAAAAACCCAAACCCCCCAAAGACATACAAACATAAAATAAACCCAAACACACAAAAAACCACCAACCAAAAATAAAACCCCCAAACAAAACTTTCTGAAGGAACCTGCTTTAAAAAAGATTGTGGGTTGTTTGCTTAACAAAGATTTGTTGGCATTTTTTTTCCCCTAAGTGACATCCCTATTCAATTTGGTATAATCTGATTTTGCAATTTTACCTTACATTTTAATTACAGTTGGTGCCTAAGCTGCACCATTAATAATAAGCATTTTGTTATTGCAACTGCCATGAACTATTCTGTTATTTGCAAGAAGTGGGGTGGAGGGGCTGGGTTTTTAATTTGGAAATTTCATTTTTTTGAGTGGAAAAAACCTGGAGTCCTGAATTCTTGGGTCTATATTAGAGCTGTTTAAGCTTGCTGGGGTATGTTTTTCTGGTGATATTTATCCTTGTTTGAAAGCAGGTCGAATGTTTTCATGGCTTGCATCTTGCCCATTTGAAAGTCTGACAAAATATCCACTGCCTTTGCTCCACCACTGCTTTCTCATAAGATGGAAGAACCAGGAACTAAATTTTGTAAATTATTTGGGCCAATTTTGCCTTGTATGGTAGAGTTTTTCCCAAAGTGCTCAGAAAACACACCTAAAATTCTAGGAAAAAAATATAATTATGGGAGGGAATAGTATTTTTCCGAACTTTTTCACCACCCTTTTGCAAAAGTAGTTCTAAAAAGCTAAAGAGACATAAAAATATATATATTGCTCCCGACCCCTCCGTGTTCAATATCATAACCTG
Organism: Coloeus monedula; assembly: GCF_965178545.1. Classification (NCBI taxonomy): domain Eukaryota; kingdom Metazoa; phylum Chordata; class Aves; order Passeriformes; family Corvidae; genus Coloeus; species Coloeus monedula. The sequence continues at coordinate 2,358,784 of NC_138822.1, read as the reverse complement.
CACTATATCCCTCGAGAAGTGCCAAAAGCCAAACGATCAGAAGGTTTTATCCAATTAACAACAATTAAATTTAATGTCACTCTGGGATGCTGGTATGTGTGACCAGGAGGAGGAGTGTGATCAGGAGAAAGCAATGCAGAGCTTGAGGACTGTAGACACCTGGGCAGTGAGGAGTTAAATTGTTGCTGCTTCTCAAGCACTGGTGACCACAAAAGTGGTCAAGTTAAAGTGGACGTGCCTGGAAAGATGGGGCAGCACCATGCTGCCAGTTTTCCTGTGCAGCTCCATGGTGAGGGGGAAACACCAACAGAGGGGGATGGAGTCCCCCAGTGACACCAAGGCACACCCAGATCCTTTTTGGGAACTCTCCATGAGAGTAGATCACATGAGCCATAGGGTGCTATCAGACACGAAGAATTCCCTCCCTGGGAATGCCCCCTCTAGGCATTCCCATGCCAAATTGAATATATAAAAGACCCTCAAACCCCCCTGACCCATTTCCAGAAAGGTCCAGAAGACTGGATTGCAATGCTACCTCCTTTCTATGAGTCACATGAAGAGCAAGAATCATAATTGCAGGGAGGGGAAAATTTACCTGTGAGAAGGTGCTCCCACAGAGTCTGGGTGTCCCCCCCAGGACCCTGGACATGCTATCAGCCAGACCAGTGATGGACATGGGACTGGTGATCCCCTTTCTTCTCCTGTTTCATCTCCCTTTCATTTTTCTCTTTCATATTTATTTTTAATTTATTATTATTATTATTATTATTATTATTATTATATAGGGGAAATTATATACTGATCTCCATGCCGAGTGCGTGGTTTTCTAACAAACTTTGTGACTTTTGGGAGGTTGGATTGGAGCCCTTTTGGCCTTTGCTGTTCTTTTTCTGTCCATGGGCATCTATGAATCTTCAGTGCTCCCCTCCATGTAGGACTGGGATGCAGCAAGCACAACCTCATCTTTCTGAAGGAGGCCAGGATTCTTCCAGCAAGCCGATCTACCTACAGCTCAATGTATAGAAAAGTATATTGAAAATACTTGAAGAAACTGTGCATTGAAACAATGATTTCTTCTTGTCCTGGCCAAAATAAAGATGCTTTTTCTATGTAAAAAAATGCATCTCATGTAATAAGTTTTTAGGACCTTAAAAACAAACAAAGAAAATAAACAAATTTACTCTGCCCATTTCAGAAAAGAGGATTGAACCAAGTTCTATAACTCTCTGAAGAAGTTTTGGCTGTACTCTGAATTCATTAAAGTTGAAGCTGTTCTATTGCACACAAAAGGCAGCCAGCAGTACTAGAGAAGTGATCCCTCTAGTCTGACCTGTCCCTGGTAAAACTCTTTGGGATAACTTTGCTTCTGTAGATAATGTAGGAGAGTTTTGAGAGGAGTGAGAGCATCTTGCAGCAGGACACAAAACAGTCGACAAGGATCTCATAAGGACAAGGGAAAACTGGATTTCAACACTCAGCAGAGGGAAAAGGAATCAAAACTATACTGCACAGGTGACATCTGTTTATTTGTAGTTTATAGTGTAGCACCTTTTTTATTTAATACCTTTTTTTTTAATCTTTCCCCTCTTCATTTCAAAGCAGCAGCTTTGAGACCAAGTGCAGTAAAGAGATTGCTAAAGAGGACTGCTCTGAACACAAGTTTTGGAGCTGATTAAAAGAAACCTGGAGGTTTCTGAGATAAAAAATAATGTATTGCACACAAGACATAGGAGAAAGCTGAACTAATAAGGCAGAGCAGAAAAGTGAGAGCTTTCTCAAACATCCTCCCAGCCACAGAACTTTTCCATTTGTCTAAAAAATGATTTTTACCATTTCTCTATTTCTTTAATTGCATCCTTCCATTTAAAAAATAAGTTATTCTAAAACCTACTCTCAGTCATTGAAAGTCCGTACAAGCCCTTGAAAGCTGTTTCAGATTTGATGTTTTTAAATGTGGGGGGTTTTGTGGGTTTTTTGGTGCTGTCATTCTGGTTTTAGGTGTGTTAATTTGTTTTTCTTGCTTTCCTGGGGTTTTTGTTAGGTTAATTTTGTTCATTTCTTTTGTTAAACTAGATTTTTTGGGACAGATTAGTGAGTAGCTTTTCCCAAAGCCCTGATCATGCTGTCAGACCAAGTATTGGGGTTTTCACGATCAGGGCCACTGCCAAAGGTGCTGGAAAAGTGGAACCCAATATTTGCTGTGTACACACATTTAAGTCTATTTAAAATTAAATAAATTAAATCAAAAGATGACAGTGTTTTATAAGATTGTAAGCATTTTACAATAAAATCACAGAAAAAAAATCTACAAGCACCTAGGGTTTTTTTCACTGTCCACATTACAGCTGTTAACAGGATGGCATCTGATGACTTTATTCCACATACAATTGCAGTAGTTTACTTTCTAATGAAGAAATTCCATTTCCAATTTTTGATAAAAAATAACTTTTACTCAGGTCAGTCTGACAGCAGCAGGTACCAGAGTACCCCAGACACAGGAACAGGGTCATGTAGAACTCCCATTATTACTACAAGAAAATAAATGATCAGCCATAAAGGCAGTTCACGATAATCAAAGCAGTCCAATACCACATGCAGAGGAATAATTCTCACTCCCAGAAACACTTCTGTCAAATGCCCAAGAAATTAATTTTGTTAAAGTTTTCCAGATATGAAACAGGCAGAGTTGGATTGAATATCAGAGTGATTAAGACTTTAATTTATGTTACTCCTGCTCAATCATGCTTATAAAATATATACTCTTCTTTTGTTATAGCAGCTAGGGAGTATGTGAGACTATTTCTACATATACCAATTCTAATTACCTCTGAGCAATTAGTAAAGATAATCTATCATGGCTTAGAGCAATATGTTTTTAGGTGCACTTTGTCAAAAGAGTGTCATGAATATTTAGATCATGTTCACTTTAATCAGAAGAAAATAACAATGGTAGACAATGATTGTTTTTCAAAAAGAGAACTTTTATTATTCAGAGGCTGATTAAAAAAAACCCCAAAAAACAAACAACAAAACAACACAAATATCGTTCAGGAATAAGTGAATTACATGGCCTTTGCAATGACCCAATATAGTGACAAGAAATCATACGTGGCACTTTTACAGAATACAAAGAAATGGGTTATTGTAGGCTACTAGGCTGCAGATCTCATGAAAAAGATTTGGGGAAAATCTTGGGTATTTAACCAGTACAACTACCCCTCCCCCCCATCTGCAAATCTGGTGATCTCTGCTCTACAATCAGCAGGAAATAGGAAGATTAATCACTTGTATGTTCTAAATAAATTTATTTCTCCAGCTGTTTTAAAAATGTTTAACAGAATTGTACTGCTTGAACTTTTATCCTGTAGCCCTATCTGTCTAATATCTTCTCTCTATTAACACTAAAAGAACAATAAAATGAATATTTCAGTACTGAATCTAAGATTAAGATGACTCACTGAATGGATAAGGCCTTTAAAACTGTACATGTAATATTCAATAAATACAAATTGTCATAGGAATATGTAGAATATTCCTATGTAGAGCATATGACAAAGACAATATTAGAAATGTGAAGTTAAATGGGTGGTCACTTTCAGGACTTTCTTTCTCTGTACCAGTTATGCTGTTTCTGTTGCCTGATGTTTGACATGCTGACTCATCCATGCCACATAGCTTTGGATTTTTAAATTTTAAACAGAAGGGACAAACTCAGGCCACCTCACTTTCCTTCAAATCTGCAAGTGGAATCCATGGAGCCCTCACTGTTGTAGGCACAGAAGGTGTTTTAATCTCTGTTGAAGGTCCCCAGGGACATAAACTCTGCTAAAGATCATGCTCAGTTTGACGTGCTTATTTTTTCTAGAAAAGATTCACAATTTAAACACTACTCTTCCCTCACATCATAGTGAATTAAACCTGGTAGGCTTGGAACACCTTGAATCCAACTGCTAGGACAAAATTCATCACCAAATGCGCTTGAAACTCTTTTCTTCTGAAACAGATTCAGCTTAGCATCATTCAGACTTAACCCTGCTCCAAGTTTTCCTATATAAAATTGACCATCTTCAAAAGCTGGTGAAATAAAATAACATTTCCCATACAGCTAAATTCAAGAGACAGTTGACATCATACTTTACATTCTTATTTAATTCAAACCTGAAAATCAAAGTTTTTGTGTTTTTGTGACATACCCCCTACCATCCAGTTATATGCATGAGTACACACCTTTTAAAAAACTTATGTTTACTATCTGAATTATCTCAAGTACTAGTCCTTAAAATACTTCAGTAAAGATGTATTATTTAAATAAAAATTTATTATGAATGGGGTTTTTGTATTTGATGTTAATTCAAGTGTATTAGATTAGGTGTTTCTCCTTATTAAGCTCATCACTACTTATTCAATAATTTATTGATATTTGAAAAATATAAATCATGTCCAAATCTAATTTAAAACTCTCTTTGATTATAAACTGAGCTCTAGCAACACACAGCAGGGCAGTACCCTCTGCTCTGTTAATAAAGCTTTATATGTGCTCCACATATTATTTCATTTGGGGTGTGTTAATATCTCTATACCTATTTCTAATGCAAAATGTTAAAAAAATGATGGCTAACACCTTTACAAAATTGAAGTACAGCAATTTTTCAGGCAGTAGTTGCATAATTAAATACTTTTTAAGGAGAAATTTATTCCTTCCTGTCTTTTCATCCTATCTCTCCTTATCTGCTGTCTATTTTACTTTTAATGTAATAATTTTTCTGCAGAAACATGCTATATATTGCTTTGGTAAACCTTGCAAGTTGCCAAAGTCTGGTTATCATAGAATCATATAATATCAATAGAAAGAAAATAAATCAGTTTCAGTAATTAGCTTTAAAATATATTTTATTGTCTTTTTAATCTCATTCAGGTAGGGGCTTCTGATGACAGTAAAGGTTATTTGCCACAATAGATAATAAATAATTTCTCAGAGCCCTTTTAAATATTAGTTACAATATATAGATAATGTCAAAATTTGTCAGTGACAGTTTCCCACAGACCAGGATCCAGTCTGAGGGCAGAGAAGTTTGCTCATGGTGTTGTGCAGTTGAGTCTTGGAAACTTCCAAGTGTGGAGGGGATACAGGTCTCTGGATGGCCTCTTCCAGTTCCTCATGGTGAAAAGACATGTTTATTACAATGGCTGATCAACATAAACATGAAAAACCTGTCAGCAAAATAACCCAGTTAAATAAAAATGGATTTAAAATATTTGCCCCTGAAGTTGCAGGTATTGCTACACCTCTGTGTAGAAATATCATTTAAAGAAAACAGGACTCTTAAAGAAAGAACAAGGCAGAGCTCCAACCCTAAAGAAACTTGATGAAAAGTTTAAACTACAGAAAAGCTTTCAGATTTTAAACCTGTTGCATCTTCCACTGTTTGGCTTTTTTAATTAGAACTTTATTTGCCTACTTATAATCAGAGAGCCACAGAGCTTGTTGATAACATGGTCTTTAAAGACCTAATTTATTTTCATGAAGACTGCTAAGAGGATGGGGAAAAAGTAATTAACTATTATCTCTTTTTTTCCTAATAACCATAAACTTATTAAATGACTAATAGTCAAAGTGTGGGCATGCAACATGCATTTTAGCATCATTTAATCCTGAACTTAAAGAGAAAATGTTAACAAAACCCAAAATTATTTACAGAATTATAGTAATCCACTGATACCTCAGTATCAGCAGATACATGCAGTTTCCCTTTCAAATGGGCTGGATTTCCAGATTCTTTACAATTTTATGAATAACCTTTTACAAGAAGCTGTCAGGAACTTTGTCCAACTGATTTTTCTCATCCTGTATTCAAAACCTCCTACGTTCCTGTGACTTTAGCAAAAAAAAAAAAAACATTCTCCACAAATAAAAGCTTATTTAACTTACAGCTTTTTTGAGACCAGCCTAATAAGAAATTTGCTTTTTCTTTTACATTAAATTAAATAACTTATGAAGAACATGGTTAAGCATTAATCTTGGTCCTACAAGAAAATTTCTTGTCTGAAAATAGATGTAGAGAGTAGAAACACATCAAAGAAAGATTTAAAAAAGTACATGCAAGCATCCTTTTAGGTGCTAAAATGCATTTGGACTGGTGTGCTGGTTTGGGCAATTTTGGAGGAAAATATCCTCTGGTAGAGGGCAGGTTACAATCAGCCCTCCCCCACCAGGTTCAGGAAAAAAATGAATTTTCCTCAAAAGAAAGTGAAAGAGATAAAACCTATTTATTTAACAAACACACTGAAAAAGGATAATAATGCTAAATACTCAAACCTCTTGCTGTGGAGAGAAACCTAGGAGGATTTCAGAGTCATTCCTTAGGTGTAGTCTCTCTCCTCCTCCTCAGAGCTGGGTCAGTGTGGGCCCACGTCCAGGGTCTTGGTGGAAAATTCTCCCGATGTGTTCTGATGTTGAAACAGCCCAGAAAAAGAAGAAGAGAAAAAACCAAAGTCCCGAGAAAACAAAGCTGAACTCTCCATCTCCCTCCAGATGACAAAAGGGCCAAAAGCTTGATGAAGAGCAAGCAGGGCGCTTTCTCTGCTCCTCTCGCCGTCGTAGGACGCAGAGGAGTCTCTGTAACTCTGTGTCCTTGAAAACAAACTGCTTTGAAGAGTTCACTCGGTTTTTTTTCCTCTCCCCCCTCTCAGGCTCATTTAAAGGCACAGAAAGGCACAAAATTAATTTCTGGGTATAGGACAGCGATATGGGATACACATCATAAAGTCACTCCAAGACACTTGTGTAGCGCTAGAAAAATCCGCAGATATGAAGGGCAATGTGATTTCAGTAGCTGTTGAACACACAGATGCCCATGACAAACTACATAGTCAATTATTTGCGTATCTTTAAATCTGCAATCTGATATTAATGCAAATTTTGAAAAACATCTCTGGTTGGTTGGTCGGTTGGTTGGTGGTTTAACTGGTTACGCACTTGTTGCCATTTAAAAAATACCATAATAGCAATTTTTATCATTTTATCTCCTTTTCATTAGCAAACCTTATCACACACAGGTCAGAAGTTAGTTTCCAGAGTGGTGGTGGTAAGCATGTGATGTAATCAGGAGAAAACATTTGTGAGAAGAGGTTTCTCCAGAATTAAGGAAAAGACTTGACTAGATTTTCCCTAAAGTAAACTAAGAAAGCATTATTCCATTATTCTAAGGACAATTTTAGAAAAAAATATTAGCCTTCTTAAGAAAATAAATATTTATACCCAAACTTGCATTGAATGAGAAGTAACAAAGTTTCTAACCATGCTGGGGTTTTAATTTAAAGACAGTGATGTCCCAAGTGCTTTCAAAGGTCATGAAGCATTCAAAGGTCACCAAAGTGCTCCTTGCCCAGCCTTCTGAACTCACATATTTGGCTTTACTTCCAAAGCCAGCACCTTTATCTAAGCTACCCCTCTCTTTCAATGCCAGACAGATGCAGCTTTGCAGATGTTTATCTGTGGTTAGCGGGGAGAGGAGACGGTCACAGAACATTGCAGTGCTCTCCCAATGCCCCTGACAGGCACTGCTGAACTCTCCACAAGAGTTCAGTCTCAGATGCAGGATGTGAAACGTTCTCTGTCCTGTAGCTGCTATTGACTGCTTGGCTGAAAGGAGAGGGAGAGTGCTTTGTTACGAGCACACAGACGCTTTCCGAGCAGTCCTTTGATGACTTCGCTCTTAGATGCAATCAAAGGATGAAGTAAACCCTATAAACCTCTCCTGGCACCATGTGGCAGAAGTGCATTCAGTGAAACACAATAGTAAGGCCTCACAAAGTATGTCAGTAGCACTGCCAAGTCATGCCAGGCAATATTTGCTTATGATTCCAAATCCACTCCTTTAAATATGGTATAACTTGAAGGGGAATTGGAGCAACTTCATTAACTAGTGCAGATTTCATAAGACTTTCTCACTGAAAGTACTCGACAAGGGTTTTTTTTAAATGAAATTAATTATTTCTATACTATAAAGAAAATGCACTTAATATCTGAGAGGTCTTTCAAAATGATTAAATCTAACAAGAAATTATCATTGAAATACATTATTAAGAGCATTTCCTCCTAAGCACGAGTTGGTACAATATCACATTTATTTTATATGTAGCCTTCATCTGTAGCAACACAGAAAATATACACCATATGTTTGGAAAGAAAGGAAAAATAGCTGTAGGCAAAAACCTCCCATTTAAGTTGTCAGAGACCCAGATTTTGTTGGGTTTTTGTTTTCCCCAAATGGTCAAATGTTCCATATTCATGTACTTGCTTTCAACTGAAGCCTGAAATTTAGGTACATATTTCAGTTCATCACCTTTCTTCATTACTTTATTGAGTGCTAATAAACTGAAGCAAAAAGTTTTTTAGGAAACCAACAAAGCTAGGAAAGCTTTACAGGCTTGCAGTCATAAAAATGAATCTGTTCATTTGGAAAGGATCCTCTTAGGGATGTTTGCTTCCTACATGTGCCTTGCAACATTACTGATTTAATAATACCCTAAAGATATCTCAGTTATTATCATGAAAGTATTTAAAGATGGTTATAAAATGATAATTTTCCTAATTATTCTGATACCAATTTTCTCTTTAAATTCACCTTCAAGCAAAAACATGACTTGCCTACTATTTCAAACATAAAATATAATTTTCTTAGTCTGGTAAAAATGAAGAGGTTAATACAGGTTCAAAGAGATGTCTTCATTCTTTTCCTGGAAATGTGGCACTCACCTGGTCCCTCCATTTCTGCAAACTAAATAAACACTAAATAGTGTTTCGTTTCAAGTGAGAAGAGTCTTGGAAACCTTCTCATGTATCCCTCTCATTCACCAAGAATGTCCCAGTGATTCTGTTTACAGACAATTCAGATTATAGACATGATTTAGACCTTGATCTTGCAGGCAGGACTCATAAAATAAATTAATTTATCATTCACAGCAGCAGCAACAGCAGTGTCTTACCACAGGCTATATCCCCTAACGTCAACCTGCAGTCATAGGTCTGAAAGAAATTTCCAGTGCTTGAGAAAAAGGAAAATTATAGAATATGAACTAAGAACTGCTACTCTATTTTATTATTCTGCCAGATGTTAGTGTATTTCCAGCACAAAAATGCATATGAATCAAAATTAATGCAACGTCAGAACAAGTAATTAGTTAATTCTCTGTCTCCCTGCTCGCAAGGTTCCATATAATTTTTCTTAATTGCCACAGCATTACATTACTGATTCACTGCATTTTATTAACTTAGCTGATCCACATGAATTTTGGTGCATGGAATAATATCTCTAAAAAAGGTCTATCAGGTACTTGGAAACCCATTCATGTCTCACATGAAAGGAATCCTGAACCCTCAGCCCGTCTGGTCTGAATTATTCTACCTCCTACACAAAACTAATTTATGAAAACAGATAAAAATGTCCACATTTGCATAGAACTCCGACTGACACATGGATTTTCTTTCAAATTATGAGCTTGTTTTATAAAACTTCACAGAAATGGGCATTCCTGCGTGCAACTCTTAGTGTAATGAGCACACCTATATTTAAATTCTATAGCCCCAGACAGATTATAAAGGGCTATTTTCTTTAGAAGTGGAAACAAAGTGTAGCTTTAGTTATTAAAAGAACAAAGAACAGAAGTAATACTTTGAGAAACTACTGATCTGTATCACTGCTGGAAGCATGTTTACATGTTCCAGCACTCTGTGCCCCATGTAGAGCTCATTTTATTCTGCAGTTTCCTCTATGTTTATGGGTAGCTCAGCGTTCTTTTGTAACACCTTTCATCCACCTTCCCCTGCATAACACTTTTAACTGAAGGGGGATTGGACAAGTGTTGCCAAAAAAAAAAAGAAAAAAAAGAGGTGCCACTGAAGCTTAAAAAAATAATTATTAGGTTGGTGAGCATTAATAATTCTGGACAGCTCCAAGTGACACCATGTTCTGCTGCAGAAGAATGTTATGCTGTTGGAGGGTCATCCCCCATACCAGAGGATGACATTGAATTAAAATCTCTACTCTTTTTAATTAAACTGTTGTGAGGATGGTGGATGCCTCATCTTACTTCAGGGTTAAATAGAGGTGTGTAATTATACTGTTCCACAGACCTAACATCAGGACAAAACTAAACGATTTTAAAGTCATTCTGCAATGGTGTCGAACTATTTTACATGCAATGTACTGTATTTTCCTCTAATTAGTTGTGTAGCTAGTAATAGCTAAAGTAATTGATATAATTTATTCAAATCTAGTCACAGACCTCTGGCAGAATTCGGCAGATAAATTTGAAATTAGTTTAATATCACAGTCACCTGATTAAATTAAACTCTCTCCCATGCCTCAATTTCCTACTTTCCGCCTGCAAATTAGTGGGAATATTTGCTTCATGGAGTCACAGTGTTGAGTTTCAGTTACAGGAGAGCTTCGTGTCATCAGCAGCAATTTAAGCTTGTGCATTGCAATTTCAGAAGAACAACATTTGAACTAACTCTGCTTTTAGTTTTATGACATAAGCATTTGTCTTAAATTATTTTACAAAATTGTAGAGCAAGCACAGGGAGACAATGGAAGATGCCTCCTTAATAGCTTTATTAAATCCATATGTTTGAATATATCTATAGGCATACCACTGCAGTCCCCAGATTAAATTCACTTTGTGGCAAACCTGAGACAAGAAATATTTAATCTTTCTCCTTTTAGCCTTCATGCCTTGGCTTCCTTAAAATGCCATGGATGAACAAAAAACGATAGAAGTGACGCAGGAAGACTACAGATCTCTTGCTTGTGTGGTCTTTCTGTAACCACACAGCCATATTTCTTCCCCACTTTTTTTTTTTTTTTTTTTTTTTAATAATTTTCACTAAATTGAGGCAAAGAGTGGCTTCTGTGGACAGCAGGACAGCCCAAGGTTTGCCAACAGGCTGCTGCCATCCTCACCCTGCACAGCATGTCCATAAGACAAGAAGAGCTGTTGATTTATTTCCTTTTCCACCCTCTTTCATGTCCCCTTCTGCTGACAGCAGAGCCTAAATGTGAGGCTTTGGGTCAAGCAGAATACACAGGGAGCTTTCCCCTGATGTTGTCAGTGGGCTTCATTTTTAATCAGAGCCATGTTTGGCTACGAACACGCCTCTTACCAGCAGCACTGCATAGTCATTTTAAAAAGAAGATGAAGTGGTTTCTTCTAACTGCTATTCTCTCAGCTGAGCCCAAAAGGGGCTGTTTGTTGTCACAGATGTTCTTCAGCAGCAGCTTCCAGCAGTCAAACTCCCCAAAAGGCACAGCTGAAGGGGTCCCAGTGGGCAGTGGGCAGAGCCCTGCCATCTGCTCCGCCTCGGCCTCCAGAATTTTTTGGTGTGTGGGATTTCATCCCTCAAAATCCCCTTAGAAAACTTGAAATTGAATTTGTCCTTACAGGGCTTTTATTGAGTCAGGACAGAGCTTTGAAGCAGCTGCTTTGCTGCTTCCTTCCTATCTCCTTCCCTTCCTTGTTTTAAGAGTTATGATGATTGTGTGGTTGAATCAGCTGAATCAGAGCATTTATAATTTTTAAACATTTTAATTTGGTGGGTTTGCAACAGCCCTTAATACGTTGATTCAGAATGCTCGAGAGATACTTATGCTGAGCAAAGTGAGCTTCTGTAGCTTTCAATAATCTAACCAGCTTTTCCTTTTGGTTTTTCAATTTTCAGTCAACAAGCACAAATCTTTAAGCTTGTGAGTCCCACAATACAAACATCTTTTGAAGATACTCTATTAAGCTGTCAAATATATACATTAAATATTTTCATAATTTGAGTTTTGCAAATGTAGAGAAATATGAGCTATTTTCCAGTATAGATAAAATTACAAACTCATCCTTCTAACTAAGGATTACATACCTCTAATTGACATTGAATAATGTTATTTATTTTATTTCTATTTGGATATTCTGTGAGCAGTGATTTTTACTTTTCTCATTTCTTCTTTAAATATTCTTTCTTAGGAAATTATCATATCTAAATTAAATTTCACTGAAAAATTATAAAGCAAAGCAAAACACAGAATATTTACCACCATTGGAAGGTCATAACAAGGCAGCTAGTGCACTAAAAAAGGAAACCAGCTCATGGTTACCCCATCATTATGCCAGTAAGAAAAGGATTTTCCCATTCCTGAAGTTTGTTCAAACTGTGTTCTCTGAAATACTGTGTATCCCCAGCTCAATTTCTGAAATATTTTAAAGAATTTGAGGTGCTCATAACCCATTAGGGAAGATGAGACACTGGTCCTGTTAAACAGAGCAATTTTGGGGAAATTTTTATTTAAAAAAAACCTATTAGGACAAGCCCATGGCAAAGTTGGGGTTTTAAAAGTGGTGTTTGACAGAGAAAAATCCTTTCTTGGTCTGCAGCCATTTGTGGGTGCTACTCTGGGCTACACAATCCAGCACTGGATTCACTTTTGATGGTAGGGAAATAGTTCACTGACACCAGCACTAATTCTGGCCACATCTCAGATGGATTTAGTGCTGTTTTAATACTGTAAATGGTGTTTCTGCATGACTTGAGTACAGAGAGGAGATCTCTTCCACAGAAAGAGACAGAGGGAAGCTTCACACAGCTTCCCTGAAAGTTAATGTTCAATTGGATTGGTTCACAGTGGAAAGACTATTAAAAAGCTGTACAAATGCTCAAGATTTAGGAAAAAAGAAATTAAAAAAAAAAATCAGAAATACTGTGAGATTATAGAAAGATTTTAATTTGGTTTAATGCTTTTGTAACAGTTCAGCCACTAAAATTATCACATGCAACAAGCAGAATAAGATAACTGTTCACAATTGGCATCTAAAGAGTTCCAAGTCGTAAGTGTTACTCTACAACTTTAAGAATTATTATTTTTTTTAACCCTAGAAAGGGAGAATGGTAAGGGCATGGGGGGAAGAACAGAACTCAACTAATTTCAAACTGAAAAATATATTTTAAAATGTTCTAATCTGTGTAATCCCCAGCAGTATTCTAGTCAGATTAAACCTGAATATACTAATAGACTACATCAGAACAAATTTGAGTATACTTAGATATTTTCAGCCGGTGTGAGCACACCAAGAGCTTGTTCTTTGCATTAAGTGGCTGAACAAAATGCCATTTGTTGTGCATGCTTCAACTCAAGGAGTTAAAAATAAAAAGAAAGTTATTTTCACCTTGTTTTTTGATGACTACTTTGTACAGAAGAGCAAGTGATACCAGTGATATCAACTTTCTGATTGATCAGCAGCTGTTGAAGAAGTTAATACTGAGTTATTTCCACATTTAGGATTTGGAGAAATCACTCTTTAAAAAATTTGTACCGAGAAAACACAGTATATCCAAATATCCAGCATAGCTGAGCCTGAGGAATTTTCAAAGTACAGCAGCAGCAGGGAATTCTTTCTGAGGAGAAAAATGTTTATATTTTTATGCCTTCATCCTCGTGCAAGTTTCTGCCTTTGTGAAATGCAATATCCAGACATGAATCTATTCTTTTCCTCCAGCCAGATCCTCCCCTTGTGCAGCAGGAGTCCCCTACCTCCTCTCCTTTTTTAACAGAGTTTTAAGCAGTTGAGTCTCCTCAGTTTGTCACTCCTGGCTGGCAGAATTTCCTTGAAGCACATTCAGGTGAAACTCCAGCGGTGCTTCTGCAGCCTCAGGCATTAATTAACCCCACAGAAAGTGTTGTGCAGCTGAACACTTGCGGGGCTGTGCCTACTGTCAGCCACAGACACTCGTATTCATCGCCCCAAACTGCCTCAACACCTCTGCTGTGGAAGCAAATTAGTTTCTCTAGCACTCATACTTGAAAACAGAACAAAAAGCCCACCACAACACTTACTAGCATTTGTTTTAATGCAAATACATTAATTAAAATAAAATCTGGCATGGTTGTTACCCGCAGATGCAGCATTGTTTCCACCTTTGGAGGTGAATGGCAAGATTTCTCAGGTGTGTCTGATACAGCACAGCCTCTGTTGTGCACACAGCGAGTTTGGCGGGGTTTTTTGGGGTTATTGATTAGCATTTTTAGAACACTCATTTATCAGCTGTTAAGAGTGGGCAGGTTGTTCACCCACGGCGGACTCCTCGCTATTACTTACCAATTTTAATATATTAATTGAATTCCATTAATGACAATCTCTGAACTGTGAAACTGCTGTCTATTCCCCATGACCCGAAGTTGTCCAGTTTTAGATCCATTAAATTAAAGTATGTGATACAAAGGTTAATTAATCATGCATACCCAGCAGCAGAAAATCAGACATATAAACAGAATATTGATCTTCTGCTGCTACTTGAAACCATGATGGAATTACCCACAGGTGTCCTTCACCAGTGCTGGTGATATAATTAATGGTAATAAACTCTGGCCTTGGTAACTAATTCGATCAACTATGGAGAACATTTTGCTGAAGTGATTTCAGAAGCTCATGAACTCTTTCAAAAACAGCAAGTTATTCCCTTTTCCACATGGATACAGTTTGGAAGTGTCAGCCATTAGCTAATAAAAGTTGAATGATAAGTCATCAGGCTATAGTTTCCCTTAATAGTCCAGTGCAGTAAAGCTGGCGCCATTAAATCTAACATACTAAAATGGTTCTCTGCCACAGGTGTAGTAATATTTTACATTTCCTTTTCAAAATGCAGAAGTACCACTCTGTGTTTGACACAGTATCCTTGCTGCCATAAAACTCTTCCATTAACAACCCCCAAAACTTTGAGACCAAAGTCCTCAAAATCCTTTCTGTGAAGTACATTGTAAGTTGCAAAGAAATTTGGAGCTTTCTTGACTTATAAAAGATATACAGATAGTGCTGTTCTCCATTTTTAACTTTCCATGCTTAACTTAATTCTTGAAACCTTGCACTATATTTCTCTAATTTCAATGCTTTACCCTTGTGAGAGGAGGGCTTTAATTTCCAACCTTTACAATGAATTTTATCGCTAAAGAAATCTTAATCACCGTGTGTCCAGAAATACTAAAACGTTTAATGATTTGCCAGTTTTGGAATTGGTGGAGCCAGTATGGAACTACCTCATGTGGACTTTAATGGGGTTTCAGGATGGGATTAATGATGTGGGATGCATCATCTATACTGATGGTAACAACTGTCTGTAGGAATATTAAGACAGCGTTGTGAATGTGGCACTATGGCCAACCCAAGCAGGATCCACAGAGATTTTTTAAGCCTCATTTCTAATTTTTCATCTGTCCTGAAACCGGCTTTGTAGAAGACTGGAAGAGTCCAAGTTTCAGGGAGAACAGGCCTTCAGTATGCAGACTGAGAGAATGTTGAGATAGCTGAACTTTTAATAGATGCAGGCATGTGTCTTTATCTAAAGTCCAACTTAGTCTTGAAAGGCTTCCATAGGAAAGATAAACCTTGTGGAAAACCGGTGTGGAACTCTGAAAATATTTATTAATTATATAGGAAACGCATGTTTTGAATGACTTTAACTACTACTGAAGAGAGAAAAATAAGTGTATTCCACGATCTGCAGCAGAGTCCAGCCCCATCCAAACTGTAAAAAGAAATATCACTTATATGTAAGAAAATATAAATATAATACATTTACAATTTATCTTTATATATGCTATGGATATGTTGATATCAATATATTTTTAAAAAATTGATACATGCATAAAACCAGTCCAGGCTGCACGGAAAAATAGCACTGAAACTGCATCTATAACACAATTTAAGGAGGAGGTACATTTCTCCATAAGTCTTGCTTTTCCAGTTCTAGACTAAGGTCCAGTGTAACACCTAAACACTCCAGTCTCAAAAAACAAGCTCTCAGTTTTCTGTAAACTTCAGCTCTACCAGTCTGGAAGCAAGTGGAGCTCCCAGGTCAGGCACTGAGTTGCTTGATCTCAGCAGCATTCTGGTAATTTCATAAATGGAAAAAAATTGGTGATTTTGTTGCTGTCTTTTTTTGTTGTTGTTGTTTTTTAAAGTCTTTTTTGTCAGAGCTGTCTGGCTGGGACCCAGCAGAGATCCTGTGTTGACTTGTGGGCATTATGAGCTTCCTGCTGCTTTTTCAGAGGAGGATTCTCAGTGAGCTGCAGTCACTAAGTTTCTCACAGACCTGCACTGCCATGAAGCCTAGAGGAAAATAAGTAATTGATTAAAAATATTTGGGTCTGAAGATCTTGGCTTGGGTCAGGCTCCCTTTTCTTTTTTATCCACATGAGAAAGCACACACAGTCACAGGAATAAAAGATTCTTCTGAGCTCCTTTCTTACCTTCCAGGCCTTAAACACTTGCCTGTAGCCACATAAAATATTCCCAGTATACGAAACAAAAATAAAATTACATCTTTATACACAGTGGTCCAGTTTTATCGGAGGAGAGAAGGTTTATTTCATCAGCTTGGTTTTTGCCTCGGGATAGGAGAGGCAGGATTAAAACCTCCTTTTTCCTTCCATACCTTTCACTCCAAAGGCTGTGGAGCCCAGTCAGGACTTGTGGATCCGAGCTTAGAAACCACTTTTTGCTCATGATGTAGTTAGGGAACTGAAAAGGGTATGGCAGAATAAGAGAAGGTGTTGTGATTTTGATATTCAAGTAGAATATTTAAAATTTGTCTATGTCTTACACTATAAACTTAAGACCTCTATTGGATCTAAACTCTTTTTCCTTTATTCATTAATAAGGAAACTAACCTTTGAAGAAGGAGTGTGAAAGGCAAAAGAAAATAAAAAAAAGGAAGATTGAGAACTCCAGGAATTCTAATTTTAGGTGTCAGTCACTGAAACTGGGTGGAAGAGTTGATATGATTAGCATAAAAATGAGAGAAAATGGTGTTACAATCTTCACAGCAACAGGTTACTACCAGCACAACCATGCAATATGTATATGCATCTTATAAACATCAGAATTCAAGCAAATGAAATACATCTCACATTTAAATAGCATTCCAATTAATGCAAAATCCACAAGTGACAGAAAAAAAAATTAGAAAAATATTGGGTTCTAAAGGCAGCTTTTATACAAATACCACTGAAAAGAAGGATTAGCAAAAGTTTCTTATCTGCTGGGTTTCATAAGTATCCTCTGCAGAAAAAACTGAAAGTATTGATCTCCCATCAGTCAGTGGGAACATAATACTCATAACACTATATCCAGTCACATTTGTCACTTTTTAATCATGTTGGCTCTTTTTTTATTCCAGAAAATTGCTGGTATCTGACTAAAGGAAACTTAAAATAAATAAGAGAAACACAAAAATAATCTAAAAATGAAGAACCATGTCTTTCACAGAGTGTTAGAGCCATTGTTCTAATATTTCTCAGTCATACTTAGCTTTTAAGACTTAGATTTTCTTTGTGTAGCTTAATTTCAGAAACAATGATTTTATTATTGGTGGAGGGGATCCCTTAAAATACCATAGAATAGAGTTGAAAACTGCATTGAAATAAAAACCACACTTAAACCAAATAGGAACAGAAAACCTTTATCCCACATGCCCATGAGTCTGGACACCTTCAGTCAGAAGACTTCAACATGCCTATGAATTTGGTTTCTAGAAGATTTTCCAGGAAACAGGGCAAAGTGAAACAAAACAAAAGCAAAACAAGAAAACAAACAAATGAACAAACCCCAAAAACACACCAAAAAAGCCCCGATTAAGAATAATGGAGAACAGTTAAAGAGCTTGATTCTATTTAGGAATGATGCATAGATAACTAATTGTGAATTCAGGGATAAAATTTTTAAATTCAGCCCCTAACTCTCTCAACATGCTTTGGCTGTTCCAAGTCCCCTTGGCAAAGGGAGCACAGCAGCTGCAAATCAAAAAAGCAGCAGAGAACAGGCCCTGTCTGCACTGATGCACACACACACACCATCAGGAGGAACAGCCTTTCCTGCCACCATTTCAGAGTCAGGGCTGCAGGAGAAAGTGCCAGGTTGGAGGATTAGTGACACATTTGTCCAAAGTTCCATTAGTACCCGCTGGGAAGCATACATCTACATAAATGAGTGTTTTCACTTTCCCCTTGCCTCAGAATCAACTCTAAGCACAATTAATAAACTATCCTGACAATTGTTACAGTCAAAATATAAATTCCAAGGAAACAGACAACAGGATTAAGTTCCCCTTCTCAGCAAAGAGAAATAAAAATCCAATAAAAAGAGTGTTGGAAGTCTGAACTGCAAACTGACCGTACCTCCACAAACACTAATGACATCCTTCTTTTGACTATTACAACTCAGTAAAGTCTATTTTTATAAACAGTTGCTGACAGAACTTAACAGTTACAAAGAAATGGGCTGGACCAGACTGAAAGGGATCATCTTCTGACATTTATCATGGTACAACAACTTGGAGAATCAATACTTTTAATTTTGTGATGCGTGGAAGCAAGTCGCTGAACACAGTGTCTGGAACCATTATTTAATTTTC
Organism: Coloeus monedula; assembly: GCF_965178545.1. NCBI lineage: Eukaryota > Metazoa > Chordata > Aves > Passeriformes > Corvidae > Coloeus > Coloeus monedula. The sequence continues at coordinate 2,340,336 of NC_138822.1, read as the reverse complement.
TTCCTTTAAGAACATTCAAATGTTTATAGGGTTTATCCTTGTTTAATAGCCTAAACCCTCAAGTCTGTTTTCGTGTACAAGTACTCAGTTAAGGGAAAAGCTAATGTTTTGAAGCATCTTCTACGGCCATTATGTTTTCAGAACCCAAAATTCAATTCTGTTTGCATCATTAATGGGTTTAGAAAGCATAAAGACCCATGGCACTGGGGATCTGTCCACCTCACATGTTGATGACATCTGTGGGAAAATAAATTTCAGACTCAACAGCAAATAGGATAGTAAGCACCCTCTCTAATGAGTTGTGTTCTGTATGAATCAGAGGAATATGAGCTCAGATGGGATTATCATCTACACAGCCTGCTTTTAGGACACCCTTCAAAAACCTTTCAATGCCTGGGGTGGGGACAAAACACACTTGACAGAAATTTTTGCTTCTGTGAAAGCTGGAAAAGGAACCTCCCACCCATCCCACACACAAGGACAGTGGGGAAAAACCAGACCAAAGCAGGAGGAAAGAACTTACTGGCAAAGTTCCAGCAGCAAATTAAGTGAGGCCTTAAGGAGAGAGATGAGCTACTTAAATCTGTTCCCATAAAGGGCAAAGGCAAAACTAATTGGCAGTATTCTGCAGGTTTTATGTCTCACTGTGAAAATGGCTCTCCCTATACGGTGGGTACATATATTACCTACTGCAACCCCTTCTGCCCTTGCTTCCAATCTGCACTCCTTTGAGCCACAAAACATGCAGGGGTTGCATAGTCCCTTTGCAAGTGGGTGAAGGCTGAGGTTTCAGGAAAGAGAAAATTCATGGTGGAAATCTGTGGGATTTTGGCTGGGGATTTTTAAAATTATATTTAGTGCTATATTCATGCCTGAACTTTCACACTGATCTGAGTTTGATGAATCCCAGCTGCCTTTACAGATGGTCAGAATTCTTCCTTCCATTTTTGCCTCCTTAAGTGTAGGACAAGTGACAAGTTACCAGAGACCTCCACAGAAAATCAGTATACTGCCTCAGAAACTTGTGACTAGCAAGGTAAATATACATCAGGAAAAACAGTGCTTTCTGTAAGTTTCTGAAAAGATCAATAAAGAAGAAATTAAGATTTACCCTTATGCTTCTCTCACAACACATCAATATAATAAACTTTCTCTAGCTTAACGTTTCTTTTATTCACTTTGCTTTGTGCCAAGTATCAGTGTCCTTAATCCTGAAGCATTACAGCCTGGCAGGGCTACTTTGGAGCCATCTCCAGAGCAGCTTTGTTCCCAATTTTATGGAAGAATGTTATTAAATGTGTCACTCCAAGGCTAGACACAGCAGTGAGATGCCTCCTGCCAAGATGCCACTGCATCCAGATAAATTTTAGTTAAATATTGCAAGTGGTTATTAGGAAAACTGCACTTCTGCAGCCCAAGTTACATGACACTGCTTCAAGTGTACATCACTTTGGAATTTTATTTTTCCTTCAAGTTTTTGGCTTGTGTTTATAACTAGTCAGAAATAGTGTTGTAAATGTTTGAGAAACATTATAATAAAGAATTTTATGAATTTCAGCAACTTTTACAATTGTCATGCCTGATTATTTTTGCCCATTTCATGAGCAGTGTAATAAGAGGCAGGTGGGAATCCCTTTCAAGGGGTCTGCTAGGTCAGTCTGAGTGAAATACACTGCAGTGTCCTCTTCCAATGTAGAAATTCTACTTCTTTAATAATTGTGCCCTTAAAACACTGAAAACTGGAACACTCAGGAGATAACACAGGCCTTAAGAATTTGGGGAGAGGAAATAAAATGGGACAGAGGTTTTAAACTGCTGGGCACCTGATGAACTGATATCTTTTAAAGGATCAACGCATTTCCATGATTTAATCAATGGAAGTGTGAGAGATTGACAGTCAAATAAGCAAAATAAGTTATTCAGACTGCATTAAGATTTTACACCATTGCAGAAAACGTAATTCAGGTTCTCAAGACCTGCCTTTACCCGAGCTGCTTTATCCAGTGGTTTCACTCAACTACAAGGAAATTTTTTGACGCTTAACTTGGATTAACTTGGGCACTGTGCATGCTCTTGCTGTTAAAAGACCTCAGTAACCCACTATGACTTCTCCACCTTCACTCTTTTTGAGGAAGGCCAAAACTCTTGATCCCATGGGCCCCAAGGAATGCCAGAAAATCAAGCACCACACAAAGAAAACTGAGGTAGAAACTGAGAAATCGGCTTACAATAAATTTAGCCATATCATCATTGGGTGCATCCTGCAATAATTATAGAATTTGGATTCACTTTGATTGCATTTTAAATATTTGACATATTGAATATTGGGACAGACCCATTTTAGTGCATGAAAGATGTAACTAGCTCTTGGAATCCTCCACTTCTGCTCTAATAAAATAGAAGCTTTCAAAGAAAGCAAGGTAAAACTTTGTATCATAAAAAATGAATTTTTAATTTTCAGACTTGGGCACCAACTCTTCTCTAACTGTAGTGCTATTCTAGGCTGATAACACCTAGTTCTTCAGGGTTGTACTGGAATTCTTCCTCTGAAAGGAGAAAATATCACTACATATCAAATAATACCTTAGATAGCATATTTCAAAATGTCATGTCAACACAAAAAATTCAAGCTTTATTTTGAAGTAATATAGGAGTATGCAACTTCTCTACTCTTCCAGTTTGCTGTTCTATTTCACATATGTAACTTACTAAAAAGAGTTGTTTTGGGGCTAGACATGAATGGAACAGCACGTATTTATTTTACTAACATTAGTGAACTTCATAATTAGGAATAAGCATTGCACTAAGTTTGTTCCAAGAGTCTCCCACGCTGTGGTGCATTGACCCTGGCTGTCTCTCTCCCCTCTTCAATTTTTCAACAGAAAATAGAACAAAAGGCTTGTGGGTTGAGGTAACAGCAGGGAGAGGTCACTCTCTGTGCAGTTATCATCACAAGCGAAAATAAATCCAGTTGGGGAAATTAATTAATTATCAATCACATCTAAGTAGGGCAATGAGAAGTAACAACACAAATCTTAAAATACTTTGCCCCCTATGCCTCTCGTCGTCCCAGGCTCAACTTAAAGTACATTAAAATAATGCCTTTTGTACCACTACAATTATGTAAACCAGATCAAATATTCCAGAGCATGTCATACACAACCAGAAAATCAGACATGAGCCTGGGGTATGTGATTTTGCAGTAGTCCCTGATTTCAGAGTAATCCTTAAAAGTTTAGGAAGCCATAGAATAGTACAAAGATTCTAAACAGTTTTAATTTTAGCCTATAGGTTATCCTTAAAAGATGATGAAGAGATAAAAATTTTCATCATATTGCAATGGGACAACTTTCTGCTGAAATAATGAGAAAGGTAATAGGAAAATTATTGTGTATACATCTACCCACACCTACACTTATCATAATGGAACAGTAGTGTTATTGTTGAGACAAAAGAAATCGGTAGGTTTCAATAAATTCTGCCAGCTCTCTTTCATCATTTTCATTTATTCTGTGTTGTTTTTATGCACTTTGTTTGTCTGTAATAATTAGGAACAATCTATTACATACCCTTTTTGTTTACCTCTGGCAAATTACCTCTTCTCAGCAGTGATATGGAAGTACAAATGAGGAGTATAAATCTTCTTGAAAATCATTTAAGGTAGATTCATAAGGGTCCTGCTTATGCGAATATGAAACAAATGAGAAATATGATAAAGGAAAATGATGCAGGAAAATATGATGCAGGAAAAAAATTAATCAGGGGAAGCAGTATCTCTGTTATTTCATAAGCAATACAAGAATGCTCAGAGGCTTGGAAGTCAGAGATAAATTAACACCTGGGGAGCTTCTGAAGTCCTAAAATTATAAAACATGCAACCTTTACACTTCACCAGAGCCGCTGAATCTTCTGAATGAGAGCAAAACAAATTCCACAAAGGAAAGCAAAGGAAAAAGAGTATAATCTTGCCTTTTGATGTCTGTGCTAGGCAGAGACAATGGTTCTGATAAGCACAATCATTACTAAGACAGAGATTGTTTTCCAATTGCATCTAGTGAGTTCAAACCAATCACATCAAGGTACATCAAATAAACACCCAGTCTTGTTTATCTGCAAAAAACAAGTTGCATGACTCTTGCTTACAGAGGAACAGACATTACGACCCTTAGAGCAGATCTTTCTTTCCTTTGGGTTTAATGTTCATGCATATAACAGTAAAAGCAGACAATGTTGGCAGCAAGACACAGCTTCACAGTCTAGACTAAGAAATATCTGAATGAGCTGTGGTCACAACATATTGCAGTTCCAGAAACTGCTGAAGGTTAGTGAGCCAAATTACAGTGACAAAAGAGGAAAAGATCAAGGCACAGAAGAAAAGTTAATTTTTAAGTCCCCTCACTTCAAACTGCCCCATCAAGTGAATATTTTTGTTTAACTACATGAGAAAAAAAGGTCTCAAATTTAACTAGTTTAAATTTTCACTTAATTATCACATTAAGTACAAGACCAAGAGGAACCTCCCTTCACAACAGTAGGAAAAGAACATTATCTCTCTGTTTATAAGGCTGGATTTTAGGTGGGATCAGAGTTATCCTGCTACAGGATGCCCCTGGGTTCTACTGTTTCTGTGTTTTGTTCCTTACATATATCCCTATAGCTGTGAGGTATGAGCCTGTGAATGAGACACAATGAGAGAAGCATAAGCATTTCTGTTTTGACCATTGAGAAGATGCCATGTCAGGTCTTAAAATGCTCAAGAAATGCTCCTTTTATCGTATCAGTGTGTAATTTCGTGGTTGGGATTCACAGTGGAAAAGACAGATGGCTTTGTGAAGGTAAAGTGGCCTTTACTGCAACCTGTAAGAGACGGTCTGAAGATCCCTCATCTGCCTCTTGATCATCGCCGAGGACAGAGACTGAACACAGGAGTCCTGGCCCTGCTGAGGTGGGATGTCTGCCCAGTGTTGCCTGCAGGTGTGCCCACTGGGAACTGGTACGCATTCCTGAGGATAATTAGTGCAGGTCACAATGGACTGTGCCGTTCTTGCTGCCCGGGCGGGAAGGACTGCGCTGAAGCGGAAAGGAATGACCTGTCCTGTACACCTCTCCTGTACACCTGTCTTGTACGTCTGTCCTGTACCTGTTTCCCAAAGCAAAGGGCCCCATAACAATGACTGTAGATTTCCCCACCTCTTGGCCAGTTGCCCCTCGCTTCTGAAAAGGACTATAAAGGGACTTTCTGAAATAACCGAGTCCGAGATCTGCCCACAGAAAGAAGACGAATCTGTTGGCAGAAGACCACGAGGACTTTGTCTCATCCGTTGGTAGCTATTGCCCCTCTTTTTCCCCCTCTCTACTTTGTTTTTCTCTCTCTCTTACTCTCTTCTATTGCATTACTGTGTTGTGGGCACTTAATAAAGGTGCAGTGTTTTCATTAAAACTGAAATCTCTTGTGTCCTTTTACATGCTGAGATCGATAAACGAACCATCACGAGCCCCGCTTGCATTAGCGGATTGTGACACAACCTTAAGTGGATTTTCTTTCCTCCTAGAGCAGGAAGACTTAAAGTTTGCAGGCTACAAGTCCACCTTAGGGTAGCTCCCATTATTCCATAGATAGGGGAGGTTGGGAAAATTTAAAAAACTGAACAGAATCCATTAAGCAAAGTGTAAACCCCTGTTAGTCCTTCAGGAATACCCTGGTGACTACAGCTCCGAACTGTGTCACTTTGTGACCTGTCACCTGCTTGTCTGAGAGAGCCAAAAACTGGAGCACCACAGGTGTGGCAAAATGGAATGGATCTACCTTACAGAAAAAAAGAAGGCATAATCTGTGATTTGTGGAATGCTCGCTACATTTAGCGAGTAACTGGAGCTACAGCAGAATTTCAGAAGGATTTTATGACCTTGTAAAGTACTAAATGTTTAAACTGAAACTTTAAAGTTTCTATTCTGGAATATTAAGAGAAATTATTGTAGTAGTAAATTAGTGGTAGGTGTAGTGTTTATGCACAAGGTTACACATCCATATCTATACACACACACCTATCTGTGGAAAAAGGATATGCCAGCTGCATGTGGATTGATTGAACCCTTGCCAATGAAAATCCATTTCTTTCCATGGATTTTCTCAAGGGCAGGTCCTCATCTTCAGAAGAGATATTACTCTAAAATATCTAACCAGTATTTTGGACACCAGCAAAGAATTTAAGAGTGATGAGGTGAAGGCAGCAAAAAGTAAAACATTACAGACTAAGTAATCATAGGGAAATATTTGTTTAAAATTAAAAGCACAAAAATGTGTCAAAGCAACTTGATTCTTGTCTTTGTACTAGATATGTTTTCTTCTCCCTGGATCTTCTAGTGTTTGATGAGTATGGATTTTGGGGATTAAAATGTGATGGAAGGGTATTTTCAGAGAATGGTAGCGTAATAGTAGAAAGCTCTTTACTTATACCAGAAGATCTATTTTTTATAAGGTTAGAAAATTCAATACGTGGTTATTGGTGAAAACAGGCAGTGAAGAGGTTTCCTAGGGGTTTAGAAGGATTTGCGGGTAGAAAATCAAACTGAAACTTAAGATAAACCTAGACTATATCTTGTTAATGTTCCTGTTGTATTTGAGTTCAGTTCTGGGCTCCATGGTTCAACAAAGGCCAGGAGCTGCTGGACAGGGTCCAGGCGAGGCCACAGAGAGGATTTGGGCTCTGGAGCAGCTCTGGGATGAGCAGAGACTGCGGGAGCCGGGCCTGGCCAGGCCGGAGAAGGGAAGGCTGAGAGGGGATCCCATCAATCCATACAAACACCTCCGAGGCTGCCAGAGGATGGTGCCAGGCTCTGTTCCGTGCTGCCAGGGACAGGGTGGGGAGCAGTGGCCATAAAATAAACCACACCAAGCTCCAGCCCAGCAGGAGGAAGAGCTTGTGTCCATGGAGGGGCAGAGGCCTGGAACAGCTGCCCAGGGAGGGCCTGGAGTGTCCCTCTCTGGAGTTCCTGTGTCACTTCTCCAGGGAGCCCTGCCTGGGCAGGGGGTTGGACTGGATGAGCTCCAGAGGTCCCTTCCAATCATAATGATTCTGTGAAAAGCTGAGGAAGAGTGGTCAAAATAGAGAAATATAGAGTAAAATAAAGTAGAATGTTTCTCCCTTAAACATGCAGAGACATGGCAATCAGAGAAAGAGCAGATGAACTGTACAAGCAACATTAATCTCAAGAGAGCTGGAAAAGAATCCATTCCTGAGGTAACTGAATAATAATATCATCAATCTGCCTCACTAAATACTGATGGATGTTCAGGATGTTCCTCAGCTATAAAATACACAGGAGGACTACTCTAGGATCCATCTAACTTTTGGGGATGCTTTTGTAACTCCAAGACTCTGTAGTGCTTCAGAAAATGAAAGACGTGTTCAGCTGCAGGGCAGTGTAGCGGGTTGGGTTCGTAACCGGGCGGAAACACCAATTTAGCGTAGGGGTTTGGTCCAAAATACTCATTACTGTTTATCTGCTGTGAGATAAGAATTAGGAGAAATGCAAAGCAGGCACCAAACTTGAAAGAATATAAAGTTTATTAACAGACCTAAAAGAAGAAAAAATTATACCACCTTCAGAACTCTCCTCCTCCCCCCACCTTCCTCCCTTCTCCCACTGACAATGTAAAAAGACAAGCCTTAAGATGTTCAGTCTGTTTACCACTTTCATAATAATCTTGTTCAGTCCATTTAGAAAGAAGAGTCTCTCTTGCTCATGCTATGAAAACATTATCACAACGAGACAGCCGCCCACTTCCAAATACTGTTCAGTCCATTTAGGAAGAGGAGTCTCTCTGCCTGCATGTGAGTCCTTTCCCCCCGACTTGCAGCTTGTTCAAGGTCACACACAGATAGCAATTGGTTTTCCCGCGTTCGAGGGTCCACTCTTGAAGTTTTTTGGGGTACAATTTTAAGGTTGAGCTGTTCAGAAACAAAAACAGAGGCCCTTCTCCTTCCCTGGGAGCAAAGGGTCTTCCTCATCTTCATTGTTAGGACTATCTCTGGGAGCATCTCTAGGGACTGAGGTTTTCTCCTTTCCCATTTGGAGCAAAAGTCCTCATCTGGTCCATCTCTCCCTGTCCAAACTTCTCATGAAATTACAGCTGTGTCAGCATCTGCCTATCTCAGCGCAGGTGCTTTTGCTTACGAGTTGAACACTCCACCCCCCAGATCTTCATGAAATTACAGCAGGATACTCTGATATAGCATAGCTTCACAACAGAATTTCAGCTTTAAGCATCTCCTCTCTCTCTTCCCTAGGGTTTTCAGCTCTTCACAGCAATAAAAAGGGTTAATCTCACCTCGGCCTTGCAGCTTTGCAGCTGGAATGTTGAATTTTTCTTATCGCAGTGGAGAGGGGGGAGAGCCGAGCCGCTCCGGCTGCCCACGGCAAGGCAGTGGGGGGGTTCCACGGCTGGAACAGGTCCATCAGCTCCAGGATGGCCGTGGCCCGGCCCAGCCTGGCCCAAGCAGGGCCTGGCCGGGCCCGCTGGCCCCCACACGGGGCCCGCAGCCACCTGTGCCAGCAGCGGAAACGAGAGAGAGCTTGGGGGGGGAGGTTTGCCTATTCTTAAGTGTGGATCACAGAGGCGGTCACAACTTTAAGTGGCTTAGAGAATTGTCCATATTCAAACTGGCCGCTGATAGGTTCTATCAGGTCCCAGAGGAAACTGTAAGCACCCCTTAGCAAGGACGTCCCTTCTGGGACTATGCTTGCTAACCTATGACAGGCAGTCAGTGAGAGAAGTGCATGAATAGGCACTTGTACTTTTAAACTGCAAAATCACAGAATCACAGAGTGGTTTAGATTGGAAAGGACCTCAAAACTGATCTTGTTCCACCCCCTGCCATTGACTGGGACATCTCCCACTAGACCAGGCTGCTCCAAGGCCTGTCCAAATTGCAAAGAATTCCATACCAATATCTAACTTAAACCTACCCTTTTTCAGTTTAAAACCATTACCCATTAAATGAGGTTGTTAATTACCCAGCAGCAACAAATAATGGGGACTACAGAGAAGCTTTTGTTATATCAAAGCAGACTTCTCTTGGACGTGAGGACCATAAAGACATTTTATTTCTGTTCTGCTTGTGGGTCAGACTTTGTAGGTTTTCAGGTTTATAGAAAGTGTCAAGAGGTTGATATTTTTCTTCTGTACCTAGAAGCAGAAAGGATGTAACTTTGTAGTATTCAGCCAAATCACTGATAAAATTATTCAAAAAGGCACTAGTGTAAGTGAAAAAACTTAAAAAGGTATAAATGACAAGTACTGCATTGGTGTTGAAAGAGAAATGCAATAACAGCTCAAGAAAAGCAAGACATGAGGACGTGGCCGAGGATATTGATGGGAAAAGACTTAATATTACATTTTGTCAATTTTTCTTTTTAGAGAAATGAGTATTCAGATCCTTGGAGACAGAAGGAGAGAAAGAAGTGAATTGTCTGAAGTTTGAAATTAATCATATCACAGAATCTGTTGGGGTTGAAGGTGAGGCATTAAGCAAAATTAGAAAAGTTTTTGCTTACAAATAGGTAAAGAAGAACCCAAAGACTGAAAGGACATTTTCTACTACTGAAAGTCAAGCTGCTGTTGGATTTTTGTAAGTGAATCATAGCAGACACCCTGCAGTAAGAGTAAATGGCCTTACAATCAATTAACCTGGTCTAATTAACCTTGATGGAATGGTTACTTTATTACATTTACTATTCTTAGTTAATTAACATATTATCTTGAAATTAATGTCTTTATCAACTTTGTTTTATTAAGGTACAGAGTTTGAATTCAGATTTTAATTTGGTGGTGTGGGTGAAAAATGTGAGCATGCAAATGTAAAATAGCATGGTTTGATGCTTAAAACAATTTAGTTAAAGGGATTCAGCACAGAAGACATTAGTTTATTATTTCACAATTGTAACTGCAGAAAGCTTCTATGACGAATTTGAAAAGCAGCTCAGTACTTTAACAGCAGGAAAACACTGCAGTCTCCAGATAATACTCTCTGTTTAAACTGAGGCATTTATTTCTTTTTGGTGAAAAGAAATTAAAGAAAAAAAAAGAAAGAAAAAGAAAAAAAACCCACCCCGATATTATAAACTTTTACTCAAGAAATAATGTTGAAAACGTTGGCTTTAGCACTTATTCTTTATTGCTCTCACCTCAGGCAGCACAATTAAAGTTGTCAGGCAGCTTTCTATGTCTTGGAAACCAGGCTGAATTGCTCCCTTCAGCAAACAAAAGTCTTACTGTGCATATGTTTAGATGATTGAGTGGCCTGGCCCTCTTTTTGACTTCTTTACCCCATTCTCTGGTGTTAATGGACTGAGGAAATTTTTTCATACAAATCTAGTCATTTAGAAGGAAATGTGGCAAATACTTGCTGTGACACTCACCCAAGGCTGCAGAAGAGGCAATGCCTCTGCTCAACTCAATCTGGGAGAAAGGATTAAGGGGTCCCAGCCCTGGGCCCAGCTCAGGAAGGAGCTGGAGCTGCTGCAGCCAGGCCAGGGCAGGCACCAGGATGAGCAGAGGGATGGAGCAGCTCTGCTGGGAGGAAAGGCTGCCAGAGCTGGCCTTGTTCAGCCTGCAGAGGAGAAGCTCTGGGGTCACCTCACTGGGGCCTTGCAGGGCCTGAAGGAGCTGCAGGAAACCTGGAGAGAGACAATTGCCAAGGGCTGCAGGGCCAGGACACAGGGAATGGCTGCCCAGTGCCAGGGGGCAGGGCTGGATGGGAGATTGGGCAGGAATTGTTCCCTGGCAGGGTGGGCAGGCCCTGGCACAGGGTGCCCAGAGCAGCTGGGGCTGCCCCTGGATCCCTGGAGTGTCCAAGGCCAGGCTGGACATTGGGGCTGGGAGCAGCCTGGGACAGTGGGAGGTGTCCCTGCCCATGGCAGGGGGGCTCTGGATGGGCTTTAAGGTCCTTTTCAACCCAAACCACTGTGGGATTCTGTGATTCAATAAAGAGGAGAAGTTGCCATCCTCTTAAAACCGCAGTACCAGCTGTAGGCATCAGGGCACAATCCTTGGCATCTGCATGAGGAAGAAAGAGGTGATGGTCATGGAGAAAACCAGCAGCACTGAAACACGGGCACCACATCTGTGCTGCTGCCATCAACCATTTAACACATTTAACACCCTTGTTAATTGTAACACACTTCACTACCCAGGTCCTCCTTGCACCTCAGAAATGACAGGAAGTAGTTTTCTACTGGTAAAAATTGGCCAGAAGGAAGTATCTGAAGCCTTTTTTTTTTTTGACAAATTGTTTTGCTGCACCATAATTAAAATCTATGGTAGAAAAAAATAAAAAAACAAAACAAACCTATGAATTTTTTCAGTGAAAGGACTTGGAATTTCAAAACTGTTTGGTTTAATATTTTTGAAATTTAAATTGGTGTTAGAGGTGGCATTATTTTATTTTGAAATATGAATTTAATAGTATTTTAGGATTTTAAGCAAAATGCTAAAATAAATCAAGGTATTCCTATCTGGAAAAAGCAACATATCTTCTATGGAGGAGACAAAATCCATGCTAGCACACTTTGATAATCTATGTAGATTATTAGTTAAACAGAATTTCCTTTACAACTATCTGTACACTGCTGTCAAAAAACTTTTTCCCAGCTGTTTGTGGTAACAGATCTTATGGTTAAATAAAGATAAAAATGTTTTATTACAACTCAGTAGCTTTTTACTGTTCCATACATACACACTGCTGATGAATCTTTTTTTTTTCCACTGTTCTTTACACATTTTCTCTGTGCTCACATACATAAGTATATCCTGTCCTATTCTTTTGGATAATTATTGTTTTATTTCTTCAGTTAAGAAGAGTGTTTTTAGTGGCACAACAGTACTTTCCTCATGTATTACAGATATCTTTTTTGTTCAACCATGGCAAACAGTGATCCGGATCATGACATCCTTTGGACCATTAGTCATGTATCTAACTGAGGCTTGGAAACCATCACATTTTCAAAGGTCATAAAAAGTATTAATATTATCCCTCAATATAGTGAAACTAGTTGTTTTTTTAAGCTATAAAATATACTTCTACATGGATGGCCCATCTCAAGACCTTTTTTTCAATAGGCATAAAATCTCAAGTGATCAATGATGAGAAATGGTCATAACTCTTATGTTCATACCCAATTCAATAATAATTTTCAGAGGGTCTTGTGTGAAAGCCTACAGGCCTTGGATACAAGTTTAAAACAATATTTCTCCAGGGAAAAGAAGTTCAGTTGAATGAAAAGGATTTGTTTGTTGTTGGGTTTTTTTTGTTTGTTTGTTTGTTTTGGTTTTGATTTGGTGTTTTTGTTGTTTTTGGTTTAGTTTTGTGAGTTTTTTTGGTTTTTACTAAGAGTTATAAGAACTATTCCTCTGGGGAAATGTGAAAAAAACAAAACCATTCTTTACCAGGAATTATTCTCAACCCAAATTTTGCAGACCGAACACGAGCTAGATAGAGTGATTTACCAAACTCTAGTCAACTTTTCTAGTTATTCAAATTCAAACAGTTAAATCTGCTTTTTTACCCTGCTCTGAGTTCTATTTTTCCCAGAAACATCTTGAGAAAGATATTTGAAACTACAAATGTGTCTTCTACTTATTCACTCAGGGTAGTTGTGTAATGCCTATGTCACAACCTCCTGCTATTGTGTAGCAATGTCTGCACCCAGACATCATTAGTTTTTTGTTTCAGGAAAGGGCAGTGCTGCTGTGTTTTCAAATAAGAATGAAAATTCTGTTTCCTATGGGAAAACAATATTCTCTGAAAAAAAAACATGTCCAGTCTTACACCTATTCTCTAAATTATACTGCACATTGACTTTCTAGCATGGAAGAGGAAGAGCTTTAATCTTTTATCCAGCCTTAAATTTCACTAGATCATTTTATTTTCAGAATGATTAACCATAATTTTAAAGCATCATTCACTTCAGTTATCAGTTAGTTATTCGAATTATCCTTAAAGAAGTCTAAAATTTTCTTTTTTTTCCCCCAGCAGAGCTGTTCTCACTTTATGCTTTGAAATTACCTTTTTTTTCATGATGGAGGAGTGAACAATTTCACAGATGCTATCTAGTTATGTCACTATGTGCCACTGTCACATTCAGACTTAAAAATGCAATGTTAGGTGGTGTAACAATATGCCTCTAAGCCCTACTTTAGTGGTCCTGTTCCAAAGGCATTGCAAGATTTATATCTCCATACAAATATGTCTATCTATGTTTGAAAATATATAACTTTTTTTGTTATGTAAAACACTAAGAGGTCTAGAATGCAATTTTTACTATTTTTGCCTTCTTACCATTCTGAGGATGCCAGCTAAGGCCTTAGAGAATTGGTCTTTTTGACAGTTTGGTTTGAAATATCGTAAATAATTTTTTTTTTCTTATAAACTTTTAAGAGGTAGATTTTTGTGTGATAAGCATAAAAAAAAAGTGTCAAGCAAAAAAATTTCAATGAAGAGATATCATTCTCACATTTGTCACTTTTCAGCAAAGGTAAAAATACAATCAACAGCTTAATAATTCAGTGAGGAAAAAAAAAATCTCTCCTATGAGAAAGTACCAAAAGGTCAAGGACAGTTTAGACATAAGGGTGCATTCACAACCTTAAAACCCAACACTTTATTCTTCAAAACAAGATGTATTTGGGACTCAAGAGAAAACTGATGTTCAGTAGTGCCTCACCATATTTTAAAAAAAATAGAATAATTGTATAATGGAGTAAGAAATGTGTGTAATGAGGTCGTACTGGTACTCCCTGTAGTAATAAGTGACCCTTGGGACCAGTGAGGAATTAAGTGGCAATCAGGCAATTTCAAATTAGAACTTATCTCCTAGAGACAACAGTGAAATGCTTTTACATCTGTCAGGAGAGATAATAAGGCATGTTCCCTATGACACCTGCCCACCTAACCTTTCTCGTTTTTATCATGAAAACCAGAGGAACAGTTTTCTTATCCAAATAGCAAGATATTGTATTTTGAGCACGAGATGATAATCCAAGTCCATGCTCTTCAGAAGGCAATCAAAATTCATCCCCACATTTCAGATAAATATTCAGGTGTCCTTTTTGAGGTTAATCTCAGTTAGTTTCATCATTCTTCTTCATGTATGCAAAAAAAACCCAGCAAAACCCCAGGAAGTGATCACACATGTATCTATTGGTCACTCATTAAAAATAAAGTCTGAATCTTATGTGATAAAACAAATAGAATAAATGTTCTGGCAGTCATTCTTAATATCACTAAATCTCCGAAATTTGAAAGACAATCATGTAGGTTTTGTTTTTACCCAAATTCAAGATTAATGGACTAAATAAAACTTCAAAAAACAATATCCATTTCCTATAAGACTTTACTGGAGGAAAACAAAAAAAAGTGAAAAGCCATTGTCTTGGAAAAATTGTTTCTCTTGGAAAAATTTAAGTTATTCAATCTTCTAGCCAAATTTGGGAGCTAAAATTTGGGTTCTGAATGAGATATCAGTGGGGTATTTTTTCAACTTTTAGAAATGACATGAAATCCAGATATTATTTTCTTATTAATGAGTTTATGCTGCTTTATTTAGCATATCATTGGCCAAGAAAATATTAAATCACAACAGATCATCATAAATGTTACCGCTAATGACTCCAAGCAAGTAATTTTTCAGTCACATCCTGCTACACAGATTTTGAGAGCTAAACTTATCTTTTTATAAATAGACTCATTTACAGTGGATCTGGACTCAGTTCAGAAATCGAATGGCAGTCACATGAGCAAATTATAAATAGGGAGAAATCACACCGTAATACATACCACATATGTCAAATTTAAGACCAAGTAAAGAGCAGTAGAGAGTTTAATGCTCTTCAGAAAATTTCAGTCTCAAAAAACAAAAGCCTTATGAACCAACCAGTCACAAAATCCTGAGGCTTTTTTTCCCCAATGAAGTCATTAGACTGTGAAATTTCAAAATCAGCTGCCTTATTTAGAGTTGATAACAATATAACACCTGATACATCACTTGGGGTTTGGGTTGTATTGTTTGTTTGCTTATTTTCAGATACACTTCATGCTTCTCTCTTTATCAAAACCTTGAAAAATCTCTAATTTAACTTTAAAAATTATTGGAAATAAATCAATGCTTCAAAGTTATAATATTGGAAAAAATTAGTATTGGAAAAAATCAATGATCTCTTTCTGCTTCATTTGAGTGGAAAACTATTGCAGTAGAATACGAAAATAAAAGCAAATATTGATCTCAGAAATTAATACTTGTTAAATTAAAAAGAGTAAAAACCCTAAACCTAAACATGACATATCTTGAGATTTTTTAATGTGGTTTTTTAAATCAACCTGCATAATTTATGTACCTGAACACATGATGTATCCTTGGCATTGTAACTGTGCTTGACTTAATCTAATTAAAAATGTGGGGCTGAAGATAACTATCTCTATTTCATATTGAACTGAAACACCACGATATTCAGCTGACAGGAAGTTAGATTTGTAAATCCAGTTTTTAGCAAAAATGCCTTCATTTACTTTTGATGACCATTTTTGGCAAGACAATTATCACTGTTTACATTATTGCTGCCTCTGTGACTGAAGCCAGAGTTTAATCTTATGTTCTGGGGTCTGAAGAAAATTTTTCAATTAAAATAAAGGAAAAAATGACACAAATATAGTAATAACTCACTACAGGTGAGATATTCCTAATGAAAACAGCCTCCAAATTGCCACATACCACAGTTAGTATTTGCTTAGGTTCCTTAAGTAAATATCTAATTCATTTACACTTCAAATAAAAGACCTGATCAATTTAAGAGTGAAACCCAAAGTCTCTTTAACTTTACAAGAGTAGCAAAAGATACAATTTCTTTATTCTGGAACTGTAAAAATATTTTTGTCTTAGGAGTCAACATGAGAAACTGCAGTGTACTTAAGAATGAAATTTTTGCCACTTTCACTTTTGCATTCACATTAAAAAAGTTCAATTTAAGCAACTAATTATCTTTAAAGTACTATCTTACCAGTCATAGTTTACCTCACTACAAAAATATTTATATAATGGATCCTTATAGAATTTTTTTTTAAATTAATTTCTGATTTAAAATCTAATGAGACCATAATATTTTCTTTTCATTTTTTAAGACAAAATATTAAATATTTTGCAGCAATTAGCAGAAAATATCAGAGAAATTAAGAAATACGGCACTACTTCTAAAGATAAGGTGTGTCTAAAGGTATCTAAGTGTACCTAAGTTCCTAGATCATCAATAGTAACAGTGATTAATTTACTCAAAGTTATTAAATTTGGATAAGAGGATCAAGGAGTAGCAAAATAATTTTGAGCTGCCCTCGTAACGTCTTCAGCTGACCTCTGCTTTTTGAAAAGAAGTTTTATAGAATGATTTAATAAGTTTTAATAAACAGACTGCCAAATAACTACTATCTAGTGGCAGTGGTGGTAAGCTCCATGCATTTCCATAAGACATGAGTCCTCTACACGTGATTTTATCTTCTTTATTAGTTAGATGTGTAATTAAGGGTTGATATTCTCAAGTGGGAAATGTATTTGAAGAGGATAAAGACTATAACTTGTCAAGTAAATAAAAATGCAAATCATCCCCTTTTCCTGTAGTCATTCAGAAACTGCCTCATTAATGCTATAAATTAAACTGAATTAAAAAGATGAATTAAATGTCTCGTATGGGTAAAAGCAGGAAACCTGTTATTGATTTTTTCATTTATCAGACTCAGCTCTGGACTTTTTAAATGTCTGATGTCAGATTGCAAGAACAAACTGTGAATTCAAACAGAAGATAACAATCTTAAAGAGACTGGGGTATGGCTTATCATATGTTTATTCTTTCTTGCTGTCATGATAACAGAACTAGATATTTGTTGGCTTATTACGTTTTAACTGTAATGGAAAACCTGTAGGGACGTGACCTACAGTATAGCTGGAATATTTGCTGTAGGGAGTCAAAGTAAAGAGGGACCTGGGGGCACTGGTCAACAACTAACTGAACATGAGCCAGCAATGTGCCCAGGTGGCCAAGAAGGCCAATGGCATCCTGGCCTATATCAAGAGCAGTGTGGCCAGCAGGAGCAGGAAGGTCATTTTTCCCCTGTACTCAGCACTGGTGAGGCCACACGTCGAGTGCTGTGTCCAGTTCTGGGCCCCTCAGTTTAGGAAGGACGTGGAGATGCCTGAATGTGTCCAGAGAAGGGCAACGAGGCTGGTGAGGGGCTTGGAACACAAGCCCTGTGAGGAACCACTGAGGGAGCTGGGGTTGTTTAGCCTGGAGAAAAGGAGACTCGGGTGACCTTATCACTCTCTACAACGACATGAAAAGTGGTTGTAGTCAGGTGGGAGTCGGTGTCTTCTCCCAGGCAACAATTGACAGAACAAGAGGACACAGACTTCCCTGAGCCAAGGGAAGTTTAGGTTAGACTTTAGAAAAAAATTCTTTGCAGAAAGAGTGATTGTGCGCTGGAATCATCTGCCCAGGGAGGTGGTGGAGTCACCATTTAATTGATGAGGAGATGTTAGGTCATAGGTTGGAATAGGTGATCTTAAAGGTCTTTTCCAACCTAGTTCATTCTGTGATTCTGTGATTCTGTGTGATTCTGTGAAAGATTTGTGTTTCACTGTGTCCTTGGCAGGACTGAGTAAAGGATTCTTACGGAGAAAAGGTGAGAACAGCACTTTTCCAATCTTAATGATTCTGTGATTCTGTGAACAAAGTAGAATCACAGAACCATGTTATCATTAAAGCTGGAAAGGCCCCCCAAGGCCATTGAGCCCAGCCTGTGCCCGATGCCCACCTTGTCCCCAGCCCAGAGCACCGAGTGCCACCTCCAGCCCTGCCTTGGACACCTCCAGGCATGGGCACTCCAAACCTCCCTGGGCAGCCCCTGCCAAGGCCTGAGCTCCCTTTCCATGGGGAAATTCCTGCTGCTGTCCACCCTGAGCCTGCCCTGGCCCAGCCTGAGGCCGTTCCCTCTCCTCCTGTCCCTGTTCCCTGCGAGCAGAGCCCGACCCCCCCGGCTGCCCCCTCCTGTCAGGGACTTGTGCAGAGCCACAAGGGCCCCCCTGAGCCTCCTTTGCTCCAGTCTGAGCCCCTTCCCAGCTCCCTCAGCCGCTCCTGGGGCTCCAGACCCCTCCCCAGCTCCGTTCCCTGCCCTGGACACTCTAGTCCCTCAATTCCTTGTTGTGAAGGGCCCGGAACTGGACACAGCACTCGAGGTCCCTCAGCAGTCCCCACTACAGAGGGACAATCCCTTCTCTGGTCCTGCTGGCCAAAAAAGAACAGAGAAACCCTCTCTTCCCAGCCTTTGGGGAAGAGCCAACCCTTCTAATCCTTTAGACTGAGCTTCAACAGTCAGTCCTACCTGAAGACAGCCTGAGCCATGACAGGTCTAGATCTTCCCCCCACTGGAAGGTTCACTGAGCAGGGAGGACCTGTCCTTGAGTGGTGAAGAGCAAATCCCCTTTCTCCAGGTGAATAGGAAAGCAGACAGGGTGTTGGATGCTCTGAGGACAAAAATTCTCTGAGTAGAGCTCTTACCTATGTGCTTGATCTAACTCCACAGCAATTCATCTCAAATCCTTTGGAAGGAAAGTGAAATTTTATCTACTTTGGAAACACACTTACACATTCAGAACTGGCCCTAAGTGGCTTTAATATATTTTCTCCTTGAAGGAGAAAAACAAAGTTAGGACTAAATGGATATGATCTATTAAGAGTTCACAAATTAATTCTCTTGTGCATATATATAACTTCTATTAATCATCATTTAAAATGAATCTAAGAGCTTGCGATCCTATTAGCTTACATTTTTGACCATTGCTCAATCAAGCAAGAAATATTAACCAGCAGATTTTGAGAACTGAAAATAGCAGCATATCCTTAAAAGCAGACCCAAATCAAGAAACCAATACCCAAAGAGCTGCCATTAAATATTAATTATTCATGAATTACTTTGGTGACTGTATTTTTGTTTCATTTGTGCTTTAGATTTCCAGTCTGATTTTGATAATTGTCAATTACTCTGTTTGTATGATTGAAGAAAATTTCTAGAGGAAATTTCAAAACAAGGGTCCAAAAAAACTCTGAGGGCCAACTTCTACTTCAGAAAAAGTTTCTTCTACTTCAGGAAAGAAATGTTCACTTCTAAATGAGGTCTTCCTTGATAAATGGATTGAAAATCTAAATTAAAAAATGAAAAGCATATCAAACATATCACAATGTGATATGCTATATGATTAATGTGAATTTGATTTTAAAAATTGTCATACTATTGCTAATGGACTAGGCTTAATGAGAAGCCATTCACATTTATGCTGGGAATGCAGGTCTTATTGCTGATGACTCCAGCTCCATCAAAAGTTACTTAAGTCTATATATTTATATCTGCTTTCCTGAAAATCACATGTTTTGCCTGCCAAGTGGCACGATTCTTCACAATGTAGACATCCATGGGTTTTCACTTTCCATTTCACAAACTGCTTCCTCCAAGGCATCATCACTCATTGGCTGCTGGCAATCCATCCTCACCTCTTCTGATGTAGGCAGCTCTTCAAACACTCCTCGTGGTGTTCCATGACTAAAACTTCCAGTAACAGCCACAGTCCAGAAGTGTTTGTCAGATCAGAAAGGCTGAATTTGCTAGCCAGTATAATTTAAAGCACAGAATGTTTAATCCCTTCAATGCATGCATCAAGGACCTTAGCTTGACTCATTTTCAGAACCCATTTTGGTTTTTGATCCTATCCTGAGTCCTCTGACTTAAACTTTCACTTGCAGATTGGAGGAGGGTGGGATTTTCAATCAAAGTTTTATTTACTGAAAATATTGTGTCTGCAAAATTGAAATCCACAGTGGTAAAGAGTTTTATTTCATGTGTCGTACACTGTGAAACACATTTTTGGGGGATAGTGTTATTTACACATGTATATATGAATTTAGTAGTGTGCCCTTTTTGGGGGGATTTTATTAGACTGGCTTGGTTTTTTGGTTTGGTTTGGCTTTGTTGGGGTTTTTTTGGCAGATCAAGCTGGAACTAGTCTAAAGTTTTCCATTTTCAATCCTTCTTATGCTCAATTCCTTCTTGCCTCTGTTTTTCTGGAATGCTCAGTCATGGAACTCAGACAAGCTTGTTCTCAAGTTATTATCTACAAACCATAAAACTTTACACAAAACAGCTATGTGGTTCTGCAGACGCAAGAAGTCGAGCTCTTAACATTTCCTACCACCTGAGGGCAAGAAAAAGACCTTTAAAACTTTTTGTAAAGCTTGGGTTGTACAGGCAAAGCCAGACAGTTTAATGAATTGGCTGGTTTCAAGTTGAGCTGATGTCAGACGGCGTTGGGCTCGTTCAGTCTGGGGTGGACACAATCCTTCCGCACCTCCTGCCCTCTAACTCTGCCATGTTTTCTTTCCAAATCATGTTTTCAGGTTTGCAGGACATAGAAAACAAGATTTGATGCATTTCTCTTTCTGATGCAGACTCCAGGCAGAGTCACTTTTCAGACCTTGAAATGAGTCTGTGAAAAAACCACAATTTTAGGCACAGATCTAGGCATTTTAGGTATCTAATGATATCTAAAACCATGAATCCCACCAAAATTAGGAGTTATAGGTGTCTGTAAGTGAGGACATGGACCTGAGGAGAGCTAAGAAGCAGCAATTCCATTTAACAAGCACTGTAATGTATGAATAATCCAGCTAAAGGAACCTGAACAAATTTTAAAATAAAGTATTATTCTATTTGAGTAACAGTATTACAATCTGGACTATTTTTATTTCATCTTATTATCTGCTGTAATAGAAACCTAAACGAAATCAAGAATGGGAAACAAACAATCAATTACAAAAGCAGTTCCAAGATTAAAAGAATAGGTTTTTCCATTTTTATTTTGCATTTTATCTATTTAGTATTATTAGTAGCACACTGTAGTTACAATGTCAAATTTTCCTAGCTCAGTTCTGATTTACTTTAAGAGATACTATTCAAATGAAACAGTGAACAAAGTGTAAAATGTAAAAGCTCTTCTCCCACTACAGGTGACAGCAACCTTAATGCCATCAATTTGCTTTTTTTTTTGGTTTTCTACTGTGTAGAAAGCATGCCATTAAACCTTAAAGTTAGCCATAATCTTGCAGGACCATTTTATAGTCCTCTCTTTGTCTAGACAGTGTTTTCTTTTAAGGCCTTTGAAAGTGATCCAATAGCTAAATCATTTTTATACAGCATGTATGCCACATGTGCAATACAACTTTTTGACAGAACTATAAAAAATTAAAGTCAATTAGTAACCCCAATAATTGTCCAGTGACCTTTAGCATGCCATAAACCTAGATCTCCTTGCCTTGAGATGTGACCATCCTGTTTTAGAGCTATAATGAATGATTAAATCGCTGAAAGTATAACATGGAAATAAAAAAGCCACTCAATTACTATGAAGGAGTTATTGATTCTATGAATAAAAAGCATATGTGTATAGGCAAATAGTTAAATGAAGCAACTAGAGTTTTTGCCATGCCTTTTGGTAATAATCTGAGTTCAAAACCACTCATATTCAGACATATATGTTTAATTGTTGGTGCAAGAAAACTTAATGGGTAAAATGCAAGGCAAAGAACATGATATCTCATATTTAAGACATTGTAGAGCTGTGATTAAACATACATTTATCCCTTCAGTATCATAGCCAATAAGTATAACAACCAGCAGAGTTGGAATGGGAGTTGCATTCTTTTCCTTTCAGTTGCTCATGTCACCTGTCATGGGTGTTTTCTGAAAATAGCTTTATTTTGAAGTACAGTGGGCATAATGGTGGTAAAAAAGCTCTCTTGGCAGCTCTGGGAGACTCAGGAATTCACCCTCTGTGTGAGTGACAGTGTGAATGCATCTCTGGTGTGATATGGGGAAGGTGGAAGCAGGTGCTGTGTTGTAAATTTACACCCTTTCCCACTCGTGTCACTGTGAGATCTCTGCGGTGTTTTGCTGGTTTTCAGTTTGTCAGTTCCTCTCTTAGTAAGAACTGTGTTTTTCCAAGAGTGGTCTGTCGCTTTTTCCCTGGCAGAGATGCTAAAATATGACTTTACCTGTAATGTCATTACATATTCCAACTCCACATCCTGTTTTCATGATGAGGGTTCACATTTCCCTTCCCCTCACACGTTTTCTTTTCCCCCACTCCACCAGGTCCTCAATTCTCTATATTAGACAGTCAAAAAAGCAGATTGCTTCCTAGCAAGGGCAGGAAGGGGTTTGATACGGTGACCTTTGCAAAAGGCCAGCAGATTTGGGCAGAGGATCCCTGAGTGTTAATGCCTGTGATGAAGATGTAGCGGGGTTTTGCATCAGTGGTGTTTTACAACCACAGGGCAAAAGCAAAGTGGGAGCTCCAGCTGATGAAAAGAAATGTCATAATGTCTATATTGTCCTGCCAAATTTCTTTTGTCAGATTCTTCAGGCAGAGGCAAAGATCTTTGTGGAAACAGGACTGCAACAAGGCTTTCTTTAAAGTTTGGGCCCTTCTGGAAAGAGAGATACTTAATAAGGGCAATCTCAAACCATTTTCTACTCCTTCTCTCCATGTCCAGCTCTTTTGTCGACAGATTCCTGGCCTGGAACAAGATTTTCAACTGGATTTTTAAATAAATTCACCAACACATACTGGAAACCAGATGTATCAAAATCACTTCCTAATGATGACACTTTTTTTTTTTTCTTTTTTGCACAGAATTATTTCATCAGTTTCTCACCAGGTGCTAACACACAGCCTGGTGATTTTTTTTTTTGCTGTATACTCTGATCATTTCAAAGCTGTGCTCTCATTCAGAATAATGACCTTCAAATTATTTTGAGAATTCCCTGATTTTCTTATTTCCAACATGAATATGAATTCAGGGTCCACAGATAATATTCCTGTCCTTATTAATGTAAAATAAGTATTTACAATAGTTGATGAAATACAGTCACAGTTTTTAACATACTTTCCTTTTCTAATCATTCTTCTACTCTGTTTTGGGCCTGATAAATAATATATTCCATTATGCTGTTGGCAGATCATAAAATGTGCACTTTTTTTTTCCCCCCCTTATAAGGTATTCAAAACAAATGCAACATTTAAACCCCATTAAAATTAATAAATGTTTATAGATCTTTCTGAAATATAAAGTGAATAAACTCTGGCCTCTTTCCTAAATCCTGATTCATCAGTATGAAATAGAAAAGTGTAAGAATTTTTCTTCAATATTTTATGGATAGAGTTTTTAATATAAGTGTAATTGTATAAAAAAAGTATTTCCAATTAGTGTCTGATCTTTGGAGTAGATAAACAGAAAGCTCAGCATCTCAGAGGTGGTGAAAGTAATTTTTCTAATATATTTTGACAATGTATATTTATGATAGTTATATTACACCTTTATTTGGGACAGGCTGAGAGGAAAATTCAGCCCATTAACGCGGACATTTTTACCTATATAACTCTTGAATTTTCATTTAATCGCTCACTTAGATCATTTATCTTGGCTTTTATTTCATGTATCCTCTCAGATCAAATAAAGATGAAGAGTTCTGATAGCATCAAGTGAAACAAATAAACTCTCAATATTTAGCTGTCCTTTGCCACAATCCTGATAATGTGGAAACACTAAAAACTTTAACTGTTAAGTCCCCAAATCCTGCTCAGAAAGCTTTAGTGACTTCCATATTCTCTGTCACATCCAGAAGCTCTGAATCTGACAATTTCACATTGAATTTTCTGATTATTTCAAACTTTTCCTTCAGCAGAAAGGAATTGTCTTGACTCTCAATTGTTTCCAGCATTTCTTGTCTCAAAATGAGATTGTAATTATAATTACTCTGCTTTTTTTTTAGTTTCGTGACAGAGTTAAAATAGAAACAAAGGTATGCCAACTGAACAGTCAATTAAAACAAATGTTTTCAAGATTTGGGGGAGTTCAAGCAATACTGAGGGCTGAACATGAAATGTTTCTTTGGTCATTGGTTAACAAAACAGTATGAAAAATTGGAAATTAAAATATTTACAACTTGGATTCTGTTCAGTCATTCTCCAGCTATCGACAAAGCCAGGAGCCCTGGATATCCCTCACATTCTTCTGTGAAAATATGCATTACTTTTTAAAAACAGCAAGACTGGGACTTGATGAAAGTTTGAGCAACTTTCACACCAAGAAAAGACATGCCTAGTGGGAGTTCCCAGTAACTTACTGAACTCTACTGCCAAACAGAAAGAAATTGAAAGCATTTTTCATCATCTTTTGAGTCAAGGGTAAGTTTTTATCTACTTCAGAGTAGAATAGACTGCATTTGTCACTTGAGGTTCTGACAAGTTCTCTTAGAAGAGAAGTAAACTGAATTTTTTGGAGTATCTTTTAACTGATATATCTGGAATTAGTTTAAATAATAAATGCACAATATTTCCTCTATATTTTTACCTTGATCTTGTCCACGTATGCACTGAATTGCATGGAGGGGTAATGGCGTTTCATGAACGGTCTCAGAGAGAAAATAAATTCTGTGCACCTCACTATTGGAAGGAACATATTGATACAGTGTGGTCTTTTGATTATGGTGAGGGAAGTCAGGCATACTGTGATATTTCATGATCTTTTAAAGTCCTAAGGGGCAGAATCTGTTTAACTCCTGCAGTGGATGAAAAGCAACATTGCTTAACTTTTAGCCACATTTATAAAGTTGCAGAGAAATAATATCATAGAAAATGAGTCTTCACATTTTTCTGGAATTATCTCAATCTTTTTTTTTTTTTTTTTTTTTTTTTTACTTTCCTGAGAGAAGGATCCAACAGATCTTTGTTGCTCAATAGGGTGAATGCCCTTTTCTACGCCACAGCCCCTCCATCCACTGACAGGAATGCTCAGAAAGCACTTAAGGATTAACATTTTCTCTCCTGCCACGGTTGCACTCCTGTGGTTCCACGATCCCCAGCCGCTGTAAGCCATTACCACTCGTGTCAACTGAAGACTGAATTAGATTCAGTGCATTCAGAAGGCAAGGATCAGGAACTGAGCTCCTAATGAAAGGGACCAGCCACACTATTTTTCAACCCAGCTTTGTTCAGATTTCTGATGCTCGAACCCCCGCAGGAGATGTGCTGAGGCATCAGCATAATTATGCTGTATAAGATTGTCTTTCATTTCTCACCCAGAAGTGCAAATCAATGTTGCTGCAGTGCTATAGCAGATCTGAAACATGATTTCAGACAGCCAGAATTTCTCTTTAAATAAAGAACGGGTTACAGATAGGACCAACACAGTCCCTCGCCTCTGAAAGTAATATTGAAACATGAGAGCAGAACTCTTTAATCTACCCAGTGGAAATACGTTTTTATCAAAAACTGAGAAACAGAATCTGCCACATTTACATTAAACAGAAGACTTACGTGAGAGAGAAAGATAATATCATGAACAGCAGTAAGTGGGATTTGTCTTTTGGGAAAAAGTAAAGCAGCCTATCTCACAACCCTTATGTTAAAAATAATTCTTCAGCCTTGCCCATCACAGTTCTCTTATACAGAATCAGAGAGAAATTGCCATTTCAGGTATATTTCTTTTCCAAAATTTGTTCAGCATCTTTTGGGATTTGGGCAGAATATTTGCTTCTTTCACTGCTTTGAGCACCTTTTCCCATAATACTAGTTCAACAACCTAGAGCATCAAGAAAGATCAGAGACATCATTAATCCAAAGAGTTTTTCTTTCGCCTTGCTCCTGACTAGGCTTTTATAAGGCCTCACAGAATAAAAAAAAAAAAAAAAAAAGGGAAAAGGGGAGAAAAGGGAGCTATTAACCTCTCCTCATCCCATACCCTGAAAAATTTTATATAGAAAGGCTTAAGGCAGGCTTTTTAGGCCATGAATAAAACTAATGGTCAAATACAGGATTGAAAAGTTTGATTGAAATTAACTTTATTATCAGCATAAAAGTGGCATGATAGCAAAAGTTATCACCAAAATGAAATAAATTTATTTGGGAATTTTGCTCTTTCTGGACTATAAAATGGTAGGATATTAACATGTTTCCTAAGAACAGTAAATTTTAAACATGCTGCTGCAGAAAAATAATAAAACAAGGACATCTCTTGGTAACTTAGAAAGTAATGAGAGAAAGGATTCTTCTTTTTTAAATTTATTTTTAACATCCAAGCTATTATTTTAAAAGCATGAAAAAATGTGGATACAGTAGAGCCTGGAAAAACTGGTGTTTCTAAATGCTAAATTAAGATAATTTGACCAATTACAGTGAAGACAGCGAAGTTATCTATCTGCTGCTCATTCTTCATCACGTGAGGTTGCTAATTTCTTAAATATTTTTAAAAAGGGTATCAATGTTTTTAGCTTTTTTTGGTTTGCTTTCAGCAATGCAGTGTTCAAATACCATAAGACAC
The DNA here is from genome assembly GCF_965178545.1 of Coloeus monedula. Taxonomy (NCBI): domain Eukaryota; kingdom Metazoa; phylum Chordata; class Aves; order Passeriformes; family Corvidae; genus Coloeus; species Coloeus monedula. The sequence goes on along the minus strand of NC_138822.1, from coordinate 2,313,866 downwards.
CACCATAAAATCATAAGGCATAGGCAATAACTTGAAAATTCCTCTGTGAAAAACAGGTTTTTGTGGATAGTCTGTGTTACTGCAGAGACTTGAAAGACTGTTATAGTCCTTTTTTGGTTGTTGGTTTTTTTTTTGGTTGCAAATTACATAAAATTTCTCTGTTCCCATTTCCCACTTACTAAGAAACAGAATTGTATTTAACAATTGCTCTCCTTGTAATCATTATTTTAAGAAATAAAATTAGTAACAAACACAAAAATATTACATATGCATTTTCATTATCATTATCTCTGTGCCCTTTCCTTTTATCTTTTTAAGTTGTAAATAGTAATTAGCTTCTGTAGGAGTGCCCTATGCCAAAAGCTTAATGTTATACAAAAAGTTTAAAAACTTCACTGCTTTTATTTTACAGGTCGTCACCATTGATGTTGTTCTCAATAGACAAGAAATCAAAGCAACTGAAACAAATTCAGGTGACACTGTTTAATAAACATCCTTCAGAAACATTTTAAAACACAATATAAAAGAGGGCTAGTATCAATTAAAAAAAATATATATACCCAGAAACTAAAATTCCAGAGCAGACTTCCAAAGGTTGTTGAGAGATTAAGAAATTTTGATTTCCAGTGGAACTGGATATAACCAAAGAGACTGCATGACAAAAATAAGTGAATACCTAGTTTAGATACTTTAATTTGTATATCCTATGTATTTTGTATGTTGCTATTCCTAAGTAGATTTAAAGGATACTAGTTCTCCTTTAAGATTATGGCATTTACAGCTAAAAATGTAAATGTTTAAATACATATGAAATATTTCCTGGAAGCCACTGAACATGGCAAGAGGATTTCCATTTGTTGTTGATGTTTTGTTGAGGTTTCAGGGTGTAAATGACTCGTTATTAGAAATGGGACAAAACTGATGGAATACCTCAGCAAATACTAGGATCAGTAATAATTTTCACCTGTTCGGTGGACTCATTCTTCTTGCAAAACCAGGCCAGAAAAACTCAGTTGGATGGTGGTTCTACCATTCACAACAAAATAACAAACAAACAAACAAACAAACCCCTAAAAAACAAACCAAAGAAATAAAAGCTCTTCAGTGCATTTTTCTAATTTTGCTCTCATTTTGCCAATTTGGAAGATGTAAAATTTGGAAGAAGTGATGCCATTTAAGGCCAGGCAAATAAAATTACAATTCATCTCAGCACAATGAGTATTAACACATATAAATACATTTGACTAGTGACTTGAATGCTGACTTCAGATTTACATATGTCCAGAAAGACTTTTAGTTTTACTTCCAGTGTAACAGAAATATTCAGGACTGCTCACTGAAGATTATGAAAAATAAGATTTATTTAATTAATAAGGTTGTATGATGATTTTCTTTAGATCAGAGAACTTCCATAGACAAGGCAAACTAAAGAGAGTCTTATAAACAGAATTTTTGATTTTTTTTATTTTGATTTTTTTTTATTGTTGTGAGACCCACGAGCTCTTCACAATATTTTTGGTGTCAAATAGGAAAAAAAAAAAAAGAAAAACACTTTTGCAGCCTATAATAAATGCTGTAGAAAGGTGTATTTCCTGTCATTTTAGAAACAAGAGCAACGTGAAAATTCCAAAAGCTGAAAAGTGCTGAAATGCAATCAATCAGAAAGGTTCTCACAGTAAACATGAAGCAATCTTGGGTAGGATTGCAGCCATGCTCCCTGCAAAATCATCTTAACATATTTTCCCACTAAGACCCTATTTTTCTTTGACAAGGCACTTTACACTGTCTTCTTATATTGTCTTTATCACAAGTCTGCTACAATCTAGAGATAAAACTAACCTTATTTGGTAATGCAGAGAGGAAAAAAATCACAGCAGATTTAACTTTGCTCATTTTTTCCGACACAGGCTGCTATTTTACAAAACTGAGCACAATGCTTTACAAACATGTTCCAAAATGTCTCATAATTACCAACTGAATGAAACATAGACAGACTATACCTTAATTAATTTGCATCTAAAACAAAAGTCTGCATGTTGCTGTTATTGAAATAAAGATGAAGGTCATTATAGATCCCCTCTAATTGATATTAAATTATCTGTGATTTCAGTTTGGAGGGCCATAATAGAAAAAAAAAAAAAGAAATAATGAGATCATATCACGCTTTCCCTTATGTATGACAGAATGACAGAATAACTGGGGCTGGAAGGGACCTCTGGAGCTCACCCAGCTCAAGCCCCTGCCCAGCCCCAGGCAGGGTCCCCTGGAGCAGTGGCACAGGAACGTGTCCAGCTGGCCTGGGGATGTCTCCAGAGAGGGACACTCCAGGCCCTCCCTGGGCAGCTGTTCCAGGCCTCTGCCCCTCCATGGACACAAGCTCTTCCTCCTGCTGGGCTGGAGCTTGGTGTGGTTTATTTTATGGCCACTGCTCCCCACCCTGTCCCTGGCAGCACGGAACAGAGCCTGGCACCATCCTCTGGCAGCCTCGGAGGTGTTTGTATGGATTGATGGGATCCCCTCTCAGCCTTCCCTTCTCCGGCCTGGCCAGGCCCGGCTCCCGCAGTCTCTGCTCATCCCAGAGCTGCTCCAGAGCCCAAATCCTCTCTGTGGCCTCGCCTGGACCCTGTCCAGCAGCTGCTGGTCTCTCCTGTCCTGAGGAGCCCAGGACTGGCCCCAGCACTGCAGAGGTGCCTCAGCTGGGCAGGGCAGAGGGGCAGGATCCCCTCCCTGACCTGCTGCCCACACTGCACCCGATGCCCCCAGGCTCCCCCTGGCCCTCCTGGCCCCAGGACACTCTGTCAGCCCATGGGCACCTTGTGCCCCACCAGCACCCCCAGGTCCTTCCTGCAGAGTGCCCCAGCAGGGCTCCCCAGCCTGTGCTGGCCCTGGGCTTGTTCGTGCCCAGGGGCAGCACCTGCTCCTGCCCCTGTGGGAAGAACCTCCCTGGGTTTCTCTCCACCCAACTCTCCAGAGTAGCAAGAATTGTTATATTAGTTGGGAAATACCTGAGTCTCATTTATAGTTGCAAATACCATTGAACCCTGCTGTGCTGAAACTCCCTACCATATGCAAATTTTTAAAATTAAGTTGTCTTTTATTAACATTTCCTCCTTTAAACTTCCTATATGATTCAGTCTAATGCACAAAAGAGAGGAGTCTTAAATTAAGTCCAAAGGCTTAGTACTTCTGAGGCAGAGCAGAGGCAATTTTAGACTGGCTTATCCTTCATATCCGTTCAATTAACCTCTCGGAGCTTTAGAACAAAAGTCAGCGTGATGGGTGTCATTCGAATTGAACAAATGCCATCTCGTTGTCAAAGTATTGACTCACATCAGCCATTCCAAGCCAAGATCAGGACTTTAAATGAGATGGACAAACTGAGCTAATTGGTATTTCAGAAGCCTTACCTCACAGGCTACGTGAGGCTTGATGTTTGACAACATCTTCCAGCTCATCTGAAGCTGTAACTGTAAGAGTGGCCAATTTTGTGTGGAAAATCAGTATTTTGACATTTGCTGGGGATGGCACCTTCATGTTGGGGCTTCCCAGGTTGCCCAGAGAAGCTGTGGCTGCCCCTGGATCCCTGGAAGTGTCCAAGGCCAGGTTGGACAGGACTTGGAGCACATTAATTTTATCTCTGCCATGTATCATTTCACCTGAAACCAGATGAGGACTTTTCAGCAGGAATTGGGCAAAACCCTTTGCAGTTTTTCAGGGCCAGAATCTAATGTTTCTTACCTACTTGTTACAGGGTAAAAGGTGATTGAACACAAACTTTCAGGGACACCTTTTTCCAAACAAGTCTGTGATAATCAGCAGTGAATTTGGACACACTGGAAATCCACAGTAAAGCTCAAACTGAGTCCAAGGGGACCAGAGTTTCAGCTTTTCCGTTTTATCCTTTGAGTGATAGATCATTTTATGTGGTGTCTCAAAAATTATTTTGTCTGGCACCTAAGAGGCATGAAACTCTCAGGATTCCGTAGCTAGTGGGATTTTTTCAAAGTTTTTTTTTAGTATTGAGGGCCTTCTAGTTTGATTCAGTTTGGGCAACCAAGCTGAGGTGAAAGGAATTACATATAACTTTGGTTTCTCTTCATCTGTGACATTAAATATTAAAGTTCTTGTAGTACAGAAAGTTTTAACAAAAAATTCTATCATTTGCTAACTCAGGCAGAGGATCCACAAGGCTGCCATTATCACAGTTGCTGTTGAAAATGGTATTTTGTGTATTTACCATCAGCCACAACAAGAATTCTGGCGAAGGATGTTTGAATAAAGAAAAAGTGAATATAGGTTGTAGCACGTTTGGTTTGTAACAAGGCGGAAAACACCAATTTAGTGTAGTGGTTTGGTCCAAAATACTCATTACTTACTTATTCTGTGAGATAAGAGTTAGGAGAAATGCAAAGCAGGCACCAAACTTGAAAGAATATAAAGAAGTTTATTAACAGACCTAAAAGAGGGAAAAAAAAAAAAATAATAATACCACACCTTCAGAACTCTTCTCCTCCCCCCACTTTTCTCCCTTCTCCCACTGACAATGGAAAAAGACAACCCTTGAGATGTTCACTCTGTTTACCACTTCCATAATAACCTTGTTCAGTCCATTTAGGAAGAGGAGTCTCTCTTGCCCATGCTATGAACACATTATCACAGTGAGACAGCCGCCCAGGTTGGTTCTCTGCTCGCATGTGAGTCCCTTCCCCTGACTTGTAGCTTTTCCCACAACTGCTTTCGAGGGTCCTTGAATTGCTGGGGTACAATTTTAAGGTTGAGCTGTTCAGAAAAAAAAGTTCTCTTCACCCATCTCTGGGAGCATTTCATCGCTAAGAACAGAGGCCCTTCTCCTTCCCTGGGAGCAAAGGGTCTTCCTCATCTTCATTGTTAGGACTGTCTCTGGGAGCATCTCTAGGAACTGAGGTTTTCTCCTTTCCCATTTGGAGCAAAAGTCCTCATCTGGTCCATCTCTCCCTGTCCAAACTTCTCATGAAATTACGGCTGCGTCAGCATCTGCCTATCTCAGCGCAGGTGCTTTTGCTTACGAGTTGAACACTCCACCCCCCAGATCTTCATGGAATTACAACGGGATACTCTGATATATCATAGCTTTACAACAAAATTTCAGCTTTAACCATCTCCTCTCTATCTTCCCTCAGGTTTTCAGCTCTTCACAGCACTAAAAGGGTTAATCTCATGTAGGCCTTGAAGCTGGAATGTCGCTTATCGCTGTTGGTCACATGATCTTTGCCGGACAGCGGTGCAGCTTCAGCTGAATCTTGGCCTCACCCTGGGGGGGGGGAGGGGAGCCAGGCCTCTTGGAGGGGCTCCGTGGGTGGAACATGGCCCATCAGCTCCAGGATGGCCTGACCCAGCCCAGCCTGGCCCCAGCAGGGCCTGGGCTGACCCCGCCAGTCCCCGCATGGAGCCCCGCAGCCACCCGTCCCAGCACCGGAAATGAGACAGAGACTCTGCCCGGGGCTTGTCTATGCTTAAGTGTGGATCACAGAGGCGGTCACAACTTTAAGTGGCTAAAAAACTTGTCCATATTCAAACTGGCCGCTGATAGGTTCTATCAGGTCATAGAAGAAGCTGTAAGCATCCCTTTGCAAGAACATAATTTCTGGGACTATGCTTGCTAACCCATGACACTGGTTTAGTGTAAAACTTAAGCTGTCTTAAATCACTTCTATTTTCACGTCTTTCCAAAAGATTGAAGGAATTTAAATTTATGTGAAGATGAAAGAAAAAAATATCAGTTTCACTTTGAAATTCCAGAAAACTTAAACTGCATATCCAGAGCTGTTCTATATGCCTGTGTAATGGAAACTCAGCAGAGAAACACAGAAAGAGTCTCAAAACTAAGGAAAAAAATCCCAACACAATTTGATGCATCATAGAAGGAAATGTCCCAAATATTTGGTCTGTAGTCCTGAGCAATACTGCAGCTTTTCCTCGGAATTACAGGTAGAGCTCTAGATATTGCTACTAAACTTTAGAAAGATGTTGATAGGTTATGTCTTGGTTTTGCTTTTCTTAAAATGTCACATATTTTTGACATTGCAGTTGGTTATAGGTTTCACTGTAATTTAACAGGTAAGAAAAATCAGAGCCTGTGAACAGTTTTCCATATCCAGACATACAGAATTTTAGTGTCCTGCTACTTGGAGAACTCTTCTGAAGCATCAATAGGATGAAAAAATTTATTCAAAACTTATATAATAACACAAATAGGCTTTTATTAGCTTATTATAGGTATTTTGACTTGAAAGCACGTTTGCAATGATTATGCCTTGTAAAGAACCTTGGAGCATCAAGATATTTCAAAAGAGTATTTTTTAAAATATTTTATTTATAAACTGTTATCTGTTAAAAAGAAATATAGAATAAATTCTGCTTATTAAGAGGAAAAGTGCTGAGATTAATTGAGAGTTAATGTCTTTAGTAATTCAGAAACTGACCTCAAAATCAATTTGTTTGACTTTATATTACCTTATCATTCAGGAATTTAAGTTGTAATTTGTTCCACAGAAATGAAAAATGTTAATCTCCTTCATTCCCTCTGATTTTGAAAATACCAAGGGTTTGTATATGTATTATGAACAAATGTTTCTTCTTGTACAGAAATATTGGAGATCAAACTGATAAGGGTTGGATAGAAATTTTTGGCAACATTAGAAAATTATGGATAAAATGCAGCAAGATGTGAGAGCACAGCACACAATGCACAGGAGAGCAGAACATTATCAGAAATGCCCTTTTGTTTCAAACTGTCATTAATTAATCTGCTGAGTAAATAAAGGGTCATTTATAAGCAGAGAGATTAATAAATTTTGTGCCCTGTATTTACAGAAGAAGAGCAGAAATCCCTGAAGAGATTTCCTGTTAACACGCAGTGCTCCACCTGTGTAAACAGGCAAATAGAGCTCGAGAGTCTGACATTTAATTACAAAATACAAATAAGAAGATTCACACCCAGGGAGTGAAAAATAAAACTACATATTTAAAGAGTGAGAACTTGCTTCAAAGTGAAATACAACCCCAATGTTAGGAACGTTTTTTTTCATAGGTATTACAATCCCTAATATTGTTTATTTCCAGCCCGTTTAGATTTAAGGGACAGGTGCCAGGATTTTCAAGAGCAAGGATCACTGTCTGGATTTTGTCACTAGTCCCAGTGCTGGGTAAATGTGCCCGGCATGCTGAGAGCAGTGCAAACAAATTTGTGACTGCAACCTCTCTGTCCATGCCAACTTAGCTTTCTTTACATACTCCTAATAATTAAAATCCATATTGATTGAATCACTGAATCAAGCAAATTAGTCTATATTTTAGTTTTATCTATGTATTATGTAATATGCCATGTTTTTCATTATCCCCTTCTATTGCTTTCTTTTTTTTTTTACCCCCCTGTAAATCTCAGTTTTTGGAAACTTGGCCTTCAAACAGTGGTGAGACCACACAGAATCCCCTGGGAGAACTACACATTATTGATTATTAAGATTGCTGACCATAACCTGAGGCAATAACTATGTTTGGATGTTTGCAATCACGAGTCCAAATTCTGAAGGAAAAACTGGCATTGAACCTGATAAGCAGATTACGGTAAGGAGAATGGGTGATGGAAATGCTCGCCACAGAGTCAGACAAAGATTTGGACTCTCCAAAAAAGCCTCGTGGTGCTTTTTGGGTTCTTTGCACGAGACTGACTGAACACAGATGCCTTTCAATGAAAGTGAAACCGAAACCAACTCAAGGGTCTATCCTTGAAATCAAATATTTCCTGAAAACTCTTCCTATAACTTAACTGGATTTTCCTCCTGTGGCTGCGATCCAAGCAAGCAGAGAAAGAGAGAAAATAGCACTCTGGATGGAAATAAAAGATTGGACCTATATGAAAACACTTGTCCCATTTTAGTTATTTTTTTGTTAAAAAAATGGGAAAAGAGAAGTATTGGAACCTGAACAAAAGAGCAAAGAAGGCCAAATTTTGAGAAGTGACTGCTTATTTTATACTTCAGAGCAAAAGTCTTTTTCTACTTGCTTCAGTGTTTCTGTACTTTCACAACTGAACTACTTTACTTATTTGTTTGCTTGATGGATTCTTCTCCAAAGAGAAGCTATTGCAAAATCAATAGAAAATTTTTGGCTGTCTGAAAGGTTTGCATAACTATAGAAATCTACAAGATATAGGGTAATGGAAAAACCAAATAGCAGGTTTCTAACAATAAAATTAGATTAATAGTTCCCATATCTGCAGTGCAGCATTTTACAATTCAATAACCATAATTTTATTACAAAAGTAAAGAACAGTAAGGGTATAAAGTTTCCAAGCAAGATTTAAATTAACTTCCTTGCATCAAGAAGGAAAGAGGATCAGCATGTGTCGAAACTTCTAAGATCACTTTGGTTATTTATGACTCCACTGACTTTTCAATGCAGTCTCTCCTTACTTTTACCTCCTGTTCACTGAAAGGTAAAGGGGGGGTCTGAAAAAATGTTCTTACACTGAATTTTGATGCCTTTTTAAAAGGGGAGAAGGCAGATCCCATAATATGATAGCATATTTTACATCTGTTTAAATTATTTGCTGCATCCCCCAAAATAAACCCCCTGTGCGTACCAGAAAGAGGATCATCCAAAACCCACGCTTCTCTAGCTACTTAACACCAAACTTCTACAACCTCATAATTTCTCAGTCTTTAGAAAGAGGACAGTTTTGGCTGTTTAATGGTTCCTTAAGGGAGGCAGTTTTGTGACATTTTCAGTTAACTAGATGGCTCCTGTTTAAGGAAATTGTGGTGGAGCCTTGTTGACAGCTTTGTTGAACCTGAAAAATCATCCCACACTGTAAATGTTTTGTCTCTCGGAGAGGAGGAAAATTTCTAAGGAAAATTTGAGGAAAAGCCTATGGCAAAAGGATATGCATATCTGTGTGGTCTTTTAGGAAGAGAGCAATTGAGGTCATGTAGTCTAGATGAGCAGTTTTGGGAAATAACACTGCTTCTTTGTTTCTTTGTTTCTTTGTTTGTTAAAAACATGAAAGTTTATACACAATTTCAGAAATCCTTGGAAGGCAAGCTTTCAGTCTAGCTATCTCTCATGGAGCAGAATCTGTTTGTGCAATTTCAGAACGAGTATACCTCTTTTATTGCATTCTTCTTTTACCCTTCCCTTGGGAAATGACAATGAGGGAGAAAACCTTGCACAACAAGAACTTGCACAACTCAACTTCTTCTTCCCCCCAAAACAGGAGAAGGAAGAACACAGGGATTGCCAAACATTCCCACAACCTAAAAAAAATCATTTTCAGTCAATTCAAAATGAAATGTCAATACAAGTTAAACCCTACCTCCTTTGTAAGACACAGATGAAGTGTAGTTAGATTCTTCCTCCAGATGTATGTATCTCCTTTTTAGAGCTGATTCTGCTGCACAGGAAATCGTGTGTTCTGTGTAAACTGACAGGGAATTGTGAGCTGAATAAATAAAATCACAAAAAGTAAATTAAAAAGTTAATATTCAAAGAAAATCACCTAATTTAATGGTATTTCTAATATTTTCTGGGTCAAGGAGGCTAAACCAGGTCATTTATATCTAAGACACACATTTTTTGTAAACATTTGCATAATAACTGAAATATAGTATTGATGTACATTTAGCCTTTAATATTATAAGTTTTAAAGTTTATTTTATAGTATAAAAGTATAAAAGTTTAAATATGAAAGTTTTTTAATCACGTTATTACTAGTTGTTTAAAATATGGCTATTGAAAATGCAGGCAAACATGCTATTATTGGTGTTCATTCTTCTGTACATTCAAATGCAGATGTTGCTACAGCACTTTGGAGATCCCAAGCAGGATAAATTTATAGAAGTCCTACTCCCTGTTTCACAATATCACTGTAAAATGCTAAGATTTGGCTGTAATGACACTTTGTCGAAATTGTATTGTCAAATACATTGTTAAATTAGTCCTTTTTTTCCTGTAATTTTAAAGATAATGTATTCAGAGATAATTACCTTTTATTTGATAAGATATATATGTATCCACAAAGATGGTTACAACACCCTCCAGGCTGCTCTTCGTTTTTAGGTATTAAACTGCAATTTCTAATCAACCTTGACTTGGATGAAATAGTTTTTAGGCAACACCCACTCTTCTAACCCCTGTGTTGTAATTATATCTCAATAATTCTGCAGCCATATCTATAAAAAAGAAACCTTTTTCCTTGTCTGGGAAAAGAACTGGGAAAATGGGAAACTGTCTTGACCCTTTAGGCGAGCTCATTCTGTTAAATTTATCCAAAAAAGGTGCTCCCTGAGGTCAGACTGAAGGAGGACGAGATCTCTATTGAAATGCTGACATCCTTCAAGTCAAGATTCTTATTCAGTCGTAAGTTTAGAAACAGAAATTATGACTTAACGTAACACTTAATGCACTCTAAAAACAGGGTTTTTTTGCAACATCTCAAATATTTCTTGTATTTTTACTTCCCTTTCTGAATACTTAAAAATATGATGTGAAGATATGACTCTGTGACCTCAGCATGACTGGATAAAAGACCGTCTTTAGTGGTGCCACGTGTTTAGGATATGTTTGGGTGTCACTGCTTGAACACACTTGCACAGTGCATACTTATATTATTCCTACAATACCTAAATGCTGCAACTTTTTAATAAGCCTCTGTATGATCAAGTAACGAACTAGGCACACATGATCTGAAAATTTAAAGCCTTTATTTGCTTGTACGTTGGCAAATGTGCTTTACCTTCACATTTCCCCCCTCAAATCCTAACGCATTGCAATTTCAGATAGTTGAATATTTGTATTTCTGTGTTTTCAAACCTATTCCTGAAGACATGGCTGGTTAGCAATCTTTCCATTCTCCTTGCAGCTCCAGTATTTTCCTACTCTATTCCCAGATGTGGTGATAACTGCAGTGATGAATTGCATTGCAAAAGTTTTCATGGTTTTTAACAGTTGCTGAAGCTGTTCTGATTCTTCATCTTTATCTAAGCAGCACTTCTTGAGCTCACAAGTGATCTTTATCAAAGGTACACAATAACATCTGGAGTCACCTAGAAATGAAGCTGTGAAAAATAGAAATTTTCTTTTCCAGTCTCTCTGATCTCAATCTGCCAAGACGAGCCAGGGATAAAGCATTTTATTTTACTGCGCTTCAATAAGACCTTTGTAAGTAAAGAGCATTTATTACTATCTGAGTCATATTGAGAACTAGACACAAGGAACAAGGTAAAGTCCTAGAAAGATGCATTGCCTCCTGAATGTTTTAAATACTTTCCTATTATCCCAGAAATGAGCAACAAGCTAGCTCCTTTTCCTTACCTGAGTCTGCAGCTGAGTGTATTAAAATCTGTATCCATTCCTGGTCAAACAGGGTTCTTTAGTCTTTGAGGTTTGAAGGGTTTTGATTGCAGATTAAAAAAACCCCCAGCATTTTAACTGTGTGTAATTTAGCCAGGGAAATGCAAAGGACCTCAATCCAGTTTTATATCCTTTAAACTTCACTTAATCTTTGTGTCATTTTGTTAATTCTATTGCCTGTGTTAAGCACCTGAGCATTTTTTAGCCACAAACACGTGCACAGCTGGTGTGATCCCCACATTTCCTCTACTTGAGTTGTACTCTACCCAAAAAACCGTGCATGAAAGCAGAGACAAGCTGAACAAAATACCCCAGTGGAGCTTGTGATTATCAACACATCACACATGATAATACCACATGTGGTAGTGGTGATCCCACACCTGGGATTTGCCTGCAGCAACTGCTAAACTTTATAGCACAGAAAAAATCCTGGGTAATAGCTGAAGATTTCAGATTCTGTTCAAAGAAAAAAAAGAAAAAAAAAAAAAGACAAAATCCCTGTAATACCTCTGTGTGCACAGGAAATCAAACAATGAAACAAAGTGGGTATTTAATCTCATTTTTACCTGTGAATACACAGGTTTCTAGTGGAAATTGCTGCCTCCACTTATGCCACGGTGGTGATAGTGAGAAAAACAGGAGAGTTTTGTCGTCCTTCAAACCCTTTCAGAAAGGTGTGACAACTTAGTCGATGTATTTTAAAATCAGATTAAGGACTAAGAACTTCAACGAGCAAGAGGAGTCAGCTCTCCCTAATTTTTCAGTGCTGTTTTTTTCCCCATCCTAGTCTTAATCCCTAATATCACACTAAAAGGAGATTGGGTCCTCAAACTCTGAGTGAAGGGAACAGAACAAAATGGGGACTAAAATTTACATGAGTGAAGGTCTGAGTGACTGACATTGGCAAATTCAAATTCAATGTTTTTTGTTGGGTTTTTTTTGCAAGAGTATGAAGCTGTGTCTAGGACTTATAATGATTTCCTGAGTGAGGTAATGAGAAAATGCTTTTTTAACTTTTTTACTCTGCGTACTCACTCCAAACTTTCAAGCATGTATGAGATAGTAACTTTGGTAATTACAGTTGGAAGAAACTAAGTTTTGTGTTTGTCGTGTTATAAGCAGCCAAAAGAAGAGTGTTGATCTCATTCTTAATTTTGTGAATGAGCCGCTTTGGCTTTGCCTAGAATTTTAAAGTCCAATTTCCTGCACTTAAAACCTTGCCAGATGAGATTGTTTCCTGTTTGTGTTCTGCACAGAACAAAATGTCCCCATTTTTCAACACTGGCCCTCTCAAAAGCACCCAGGATAAGGTGCAAGGTGCTGCCCTGGGTTAGGGCAATCTGTGGGATGGATCCAGGCTGGGGATGAGCAGCCCTGGGAGAAGAATTTGGGGCTACTGGTGGGTTTGGTGGGATCTTGGGAAGGAATTGTTCCCTGGCAGGGTGGGCAGGCCCTGGCACAGGGTGCCCAGAGCAGCTGGGGCTGCCCCTGGATCCCTGGAGTGTCCAAGGCCAGGTTCCATACCTTAAATTCTACACTTTTCTAATAAAAGTTGACTTTTCCTGTTTACTGCTTACTTGTGTGAAAAGCCATAAAATATTTGTATATTACTATTAGTGATGAAGAGTAAAACTGACTGAATTTAAATCCTTTATTCTGAAATTTTAACTTCAGTTATAGTTTCATGGGAAACTGCAATCCTGTAAGCTCCAATTTTTATAAGTAAAAATTGTTTTGAAATTATGGGTCATAGTTAATACGAAAAATTTGGAATCAGAGACTAATTAAGTTCTTTAAGGATGAAATTTTGATACTTTTTTCCCTCAGGAAAGGTGTTTTCTAGGGCAACTCTTCTACATTTTATTTCAATGCTGATTTGCATAATTTTTGAAATTTTCAAAAGGTTCACATTTCCTAAAAATTATATTTAAATGGTTAAGATTTTAAAGCAAACCATGGAATATATAATGCATGAGTTTCGTGTTTCTTTATCGAGGTTCCAGAACAAAAGGTGTTGTAGCATGTGGTGGAGGAGAAAAGGAAAAGGACAGAAGGGGGACAGGAAATTTTCCATTGCGACAAAATAAATAACAATAATTCCCTACACTTTTAAAGTCTTCAGTTAAGGTTTTTATCTATGCATTTTATTAAAGATGCTTATAAATTTCATTGATGCTGCTACCCAGAATAATGGAGTAATATAACACTGCTGCTATTAAACATTATTATTCCAAAGGAGTTTTTGTAATAAATTTCGGTTTATTTGAAAATTCACTATGTATAAAATATTCTCCAAGCCTTTTTAACAATAATTCCATCTGCGTGGGCTTTAAGGTTTGTCAACACTGAATTCTTCCAGCAGACCATCAAAGAACATGAAGCTTTGCACTGAACTTCCTTTTCACTAGAATAATTTAGGCATTTTGAATAAACTTTTTCTTCTATTGAAGTTTAAACTTTGACCAATAGAAAAAATCTTAGAATCTCAGGAAACAGTTCAGGGAGGGAAATATTTAATGGCTACTTAATTTTTTCAGATTTTCGGATCAATAAATAACAAACTGGTCAGATTTATATACTTATCCAAAGCCAATTGTTCATGGCATCAGTAAATTAGTCTTCAGAATTAAGTAGTGGAAAGTTTGTGTTGATTTGAGCACAAGGTCTGAGGATTTTGCCTTTGAGTCCAGGTGTCCTTTTCTTTCTCAGGATTTGAGCCTAAATTTAGATTTATTATTGCTGAAAGGGAAACTCTTTGTACCAATAACTTGTGGTAAACAAAGACATTCAGAAAGCAATGGATTCAGGGAATTTGTTTTGGTTTCTTTGTGTTTTGTTTTGTTTTGTTTTTTTTTGTTTGTTTCTTGTTTGTTTTTGTCTTTTGTTTTTTGGTTTTTGTTATGCTTTTTGTTGTGTTTTTTTTCACTTCTCAGTCAGTTCAAGATAAGAACAAGATAATAAATTACCAGCAACAGTTACCAAAATTCAGCTAATCAGTTTATGATTCCCTGTGACACACACAAAGCATCTTCTAGCTGCTATAGGATCATAATGAGAGTATTTATGATCCTACTAGCAGATGTTTCAGAAGGGAAGGGCTGTATCAAAACCACAGGGTTCTGCAAGGCTCTGCACCAAGTTCTAAACTGAAGAGAAAATGAGGGACATAAGGACTTAAATATGTCATTTCATAGTAAAGTGTTTAAGTTTTCTAAGCCTAAATTCACATTTTGTAATGCTAAATCACCAGCCATCAATAAAATAGGTAGTCTGTCAATAAGATTTTATCACTTTTTCAGTGTGCTACTTTTCTTAAGACCTCCTGCATGAGAGGCTTTTGGCCTCAGTGTAATACATTTGTTCATTTCTGTTTGCCATTTACTTACAGAAATGGGAAGTGTGTTTGGAAAATTTAAGATTCAGGTTAGGAAATGAACAATCTTGCTATCGTACCCTCTCCTGTGTCTTTTGAAAGGATTAAAACATATCTTTTTCTTGGATGCTTTTAAAATTGTTTTTTTCTCAGCCTTTTATTCAGGTAATATCTCCATGAGAGGATGTGATCTTTAAATCTCAAATATATTACTTAATGTAATATACTTAATTTCAAACTGTCCTTGCTTATGTTTCACAAAAAAAAAAAAAAAAAAAAAACCCACAGTGTTTTTGATATTATTTTAACTTTTTGTTCAAGCCATTTCCTGCAACATTCCAGGCCTTCCATCTTCTCAGACACACCTGGGGCTAAAATAATTTTTGAATGAGTCTGAGCAAAGTTAATTCAAAATTAAAGCTGGTGTTATTTCTTCGGAATTAGCTGTTTAGAGTTGCCTATTTAGATGCTGAAGTGTTATCTCTTTATTTATTCACCTCTTCCTGCTTCAAGCTGGTGCTGCACTGAGCAGGACCAGGTGTGTGGTGGAGGGGAACAGCAATGGTGAAACAATAAGGGTTTGCATCTTTAAGCATTCCAGTCCGTGCTCTGCCTTTATGGCTCTGTTTCACATATGTGTAATGGAAAGGCTGTTATTCCTAGACATGAATAGAACACCTCTTTAATTAATGGTTTTAATATGCTGCTTCTTTCCTTGAGGAAATCTGTTCTTCTCTGAGTAACTGGTCAGCCTGCTGAAGCAACCAGGTGCAGGCATCAGCATGTATGATGAAATAAAAGAGCAAATAAAGCTCTTGCTGTTTAAAAGCAGCCTCTCAAACAAGCATGCCTCCTCTCCTGCTTGCTTGGAGTGTGGTGACTATAATTTCAAACAATTTCAACATTTAGGATGCCTTTAAGCCTCAGTTTTGTGCTGAATATTTTGCTGAGTGCTGTAAGAGCCTTGTTCCAACTCCGTGTACAAAACAGATGCATCAACGCAATTAATCTTAAAGTAATTGAAAGGGCAGAGCAGAGCCACAAACAGTAACAGAGCATTACTTTCCTAACTGCATAATAATGAAGCAATTCCATGTGTGTACCATTTTGGGTCCTGATGAGACTGGTAATTCCTGATTTTCCATGGGCAGTGAGTGACTCTTTGCAAATGAAAGCCCACGCTGACAATGTCTACAGTTCAGAATTGTTATGTTGCATTAAGCAGCACTGTGCTCTTGTGCCTTATTAATTATGGGGCCTCTCACTGATCCTGTGATAGTTTTTTCCTCGCTTTGTGAAAATACAGCTTCTTTCTAAGGAACCCATCATGCTGAAGCAGCTCATTAACTCCAGTCTTCCTCTCTGTTTGAAATGACAGGCTTTGCTAACTAACTTTAGATGTAAGGTAATAAAGTTTTATCTCTTTTCACAGTAGTCCAAGGCAGTTCATCACACACTTCACTTGCAGACAGAAAGCTAAACAGACTTGAGCACATCAGGAATCCTCTGTACATCACATGCCCACAAAAATCTAATTTGAATG